>NC_073691.1:126905006-127524338 GCF_029784155.1 Uranotaenia lowii
AGCTAAGGAATCAAGTATCCCCAGGGATCAAGTATCCTCATTCTCCCCTACTCAATTCAAGAATATTTTTAAGCAGCTATTGAATTCTTACGCACGGTAATGTCAATGTTAAGATATTTTGACACATGAAAAAGTTATATTTCATCTAAATTGAGTTAAAAAATTTGTGACCATTTTACAGATGATTTAATTTTTCCGCCTGGGGGGGGTGATCACCCCCATCCCCCCCGTAGATCTGCGCATGTCTGGAATCAACCTGAATCAGGTAAGCAATCTCCATCAATTTATGCAAATATAGTTCACCATAAGAAAATATTCTATTCGATTGATTCCCTAGAACTATGATTTAAAATTTCTGCAGGAAACCTTGTCCATCCACCATTTAGATTATTGTTGTACGCTGACAGAGCCAATTTGGACGTAAATTAAATTTAGGAGATTTCCAATTTCTCTTAAGTAAAAAGTTGTAACTCAATATTGGTGCTTGTAGTTAACAAATGAGGCTTAATGCGGTTAAATGGTCAACTATGAGCAAGCACCAGGACTTAAAAGCAGCTTCGAGCGACACGGCAAACATCGATATGCTCTTTAAGCTCCGATAGGCCGGCGCGCCGTATCATCATAATGCAAAACAGGACCGGTCTTGTTTCGAAAGGGTTAAGCATGAATAAAGTTGTTCCAAGTTGGGTTGAATGAATATCTGGGACATTGAATGCGAGTGCGGGTAAAGGTAACGGCACCGTGTGATACCAGCCAGCATCCAGCAAGTTGCCAAAAATTTAGATGTTGCAGAAAGAGTTCCGAAGTTAATCTTTTCCGGCAGCAGCGGCAGTAAGGAGAGGAAAAATTGGGACATCCAGGATAAAACTGTTTTTCTAAGGCTACATTTTCATAAAATTCTAATTCTTGCATGCGTTAGTCAACTCGAAAGCAACTATAATAGTTGAACTTTCGAACAGCTGAAGCTTTCACAGGAAGCATATTTTCGATCAATAGAACGGAAGAAAGTAAGAGAGGCATAGTTTTCTTCTCAGCTCGAATTACAGCTTTGAGAAATTCTGAAATCGAAATGAAATCTAGCGAACTTTTTATGCTTCAAACGAACATTCAAATAAAAATATTAGAAACCAAAGTGTAAATTGATTTGTTTTAAGATTATAATTCTGAATGCAAATTTCAATTCTAAGTTTATTGACATTTCGTTCTTCCGACTTTTTGAAAACAATACAGTACACTGTTATTCTTCTTTCCGGGACCTTTATTATACACGAATTCGTGGGGGGCATTGTAGTATTAAAGTCTGTTTCACATAGTTCTGGTCGCATCTTTTCATTTACTGCAGCGCCCCTAGTTGTCACATCGCGAATCTATTGACAGTGTTTTGATCCGGATGGTTTGTTTACTTAGTGGTGAAAATTTCATCAAGATTGAAGCAGTCAGTCAAAAGTTATCGACGATGGAACGCAAAAGGCGAGAGAAAATTCTGCACACTCACGTAGAGAAACCGACTGTAAATTCGGTGCTGCAACGTTACCGGGAGACCCTTACGGTGGATCGAGCAAAACAAACCAGGCGTAAAAGTGGAACATATGACCGGAAGCTGCGAGCAAAGGTAATTCGATCAGTTCACAATAATCCTGGAATCTCCTTGCGTGATTTGACGAAAAAGTTCAAGACGAAATACAGTACACTTACTTACTTAATGATCCCGCGCCGATCCACCGGTGCATAGGGCCGTGGTAAAAGACCTCCACTGTTGACGATCCGGAGCCAGTGTCTTCACCTGGTCCCAGTCAAGATTCTCGTCGACAGTTCGGATTTCAGCGGCTAGGTTTCGCTGCCACGAGTACAGCTCGACGAATTTGTTTGCAAGAAGGCTTGCGGTCGTATCATGCAAGCAAACACCCCAACAGGACGCTGAAACAAAGCCTGGTTGCCAAAACCAGGACAAGGAAGTTGTACGAGAAAGTGTTGACCAAGTTCAACGGATGCATTTTGATGGACGACGAAACTTACGTCAAAATGGGTTTTGGACAAATACCTGGTAACAAATTTTACCTTGCGAAGCGTAAAGGGAATGTTTCGGGTAGATTCAAGTTTGTTTTCGCAGATAAATTCGCTCGTGAGTTGAAGATTTGGCGAGGGATCTATAGTTTTGGGAAGAAGACTAAGATTTTCATCACTGGGGACACAATAAATGGAAATGTTTACAAAGAAGAATGTCTCCAGAAGAGGGGTTTGCCATTCATTCGGTCCCACAAAGGTCCGGTGAAGTTCTGGCCGGACCTGGCAAGCTGCCACTACAGCCGGGATGTCGTTGAGTGGTATAAGGAGAACAAGATCGATTTTGTCTTGAAACTGTCCGGATTTTCGTCCCATCGAGAAATATTGGGCAATAGTTAAGGGCAAACTGAAGAAATGTGGCAGAACCATGAAAAAACCCGCTCAAATGGAAAAGTTGTGGAAAAAGATGGCGGATGAGGATACCATCAGTACTGTGCAGAAAATGATGGGTGGTATCACAAAAAAAGTTCGAAAATTCATCCGAAAAGCTGACAAATGATTTTTATGTATTTTTTAGTTAAAGTGCAATAAAAACCCTACAAAATGACATTTTTACTTTTGTTGTACGTTCTTCCTTTGCGGAAAAATGATCTATTTTATCCGACCAGATTCTATGTGAAACAGACTATAGTGAGCAAGTTTTTTTTCTAGAGACGGCCAATTTAAGGAACTCAGAAAAGGTCACAATTTGGAGCAGGGTTTACAATAAGGAGCAATTAAATCAATAGTTCGATCGGATTCATCTCAAATTATCCACAGTTTCAAAGCTAGGACATATTTTTACAGCATTTCAGGCTAGTAAGCTATCATATTTGTCGAAGGACATTCTGAGGTGCACATTACATGAAGGCTACAATCATGAGAGATCAAGTTTACGGGGTTCAGGATAAAGATCAGGATTAGAATCCAAAGTCAAATTCCATGATCAGCATCGTTATCAGGAATCAGGGTCTAGGGTTTGGGATCAAGTAGTTTTGTTTGTTCTTTCCTGATTAATTCACCAAAAAGGAAGATATTTATCATCTAATCTCAATAATGTCTTCATATAAGTTTTAGTTCATTAATTAAAAAAAACCTTTGTTGAAGGCGAAAGCTCTATCATTTGAAAAACATGTTTTGAAGACATTTTTTTTTCTTAAACTAACCTCAAAAAACGTTTTTATTTTTTTTTGAAGCGCGTTTTTATTTGGTGGATATTTCTTTTTAAAATAGCATATTTTTAATCACCAATAACCATATGGTCCGGACCGGACTTGGCGAGGTGGAAAATGGAGTTTGTAGTGCCCAGGACTACTCGGTGTGGTGCGAAGCAGTCGCGGGGTTAAGGGTCTGGGCAGCGAATGCCCCGGAAGTGTTGTACTGTAGAGGTGTCCCTCGAGTTTCTGGTGATAACTCCAAAGTTCCGAAGCTCTGAATGAACCGTTTGGCCAGAATTCACCTCTGGAACTTCAAGTGATTGTTCGAAGAAGTTTATAATCGGTGAATCCCGAACCTCGACTTGTTGCCGTCGAGAATGGTGCCCGGAGCCGGAAGTTGTTCAGAGTTACATCGATCGCAACATCCGTGAAAACTTTAAAAGGACACGTGCTGTTAAGGAGCACAAAAGTTCGCGTAATCTCCGTATGACAAACTCGAACGAACTGGAAGAGCTTTTCATTTTTCCGGAAGCTCAGTGGTTGGCAGTCTTGAAGTTTGACAAAAACCATTCAATTTGTGAGCCACATACAGTTTTGGAAACCCTTTCGACCTGAGGTTTCTAAGTTGGGCTTAGCCAATAACAGCCTATTCTGATCCAAAAGTACACGTAGGGAAAGTATAAAGTAGGAAGAGGAACATGTAAGCCAAAATGTGATCCTAGGTAGAATACAAAGTTAGAACTAGTTTTTTTTAAACCATGTAAATATTTTCAGATATTGTTCTTCATGGGATGGCAAAACTCCTCAGATCGGCTTGTCCAGTGAAAGAGAGTGCAATTTTTTCGTCTGCTCCCCCAATCTGTGCGGGGAGAGATAAATCGCACTGAAATCAAGAGTGAGATTGTCAACCCACAAAAGTGAGCGAGATCATTCACATCCGCTGATGAAGAGAATTCCCTTCTCCGGAAAAATCTGTTGCGCATTGTGTTGAGGAGAAATCTGAGAGCTAACTCAGTTTATTCTTGGTACGTTCACGAGAAAAGATGCTGCCCTCCGAATCGAAGGTCCCAGAAGTGTACTGACTTTCTAGAAGCCGTCCTGATCTTAATTGCAATTGATTTTATAATAAAAACAGTTAAACCTCTTAAACCAATTGTAATCTTCGGTTCAGATGATATTTGAACGGTGTTTTTCGGTATAAACTACAAGCCACCTAACTTATTTTCTCTTCTGTTGCATAAATTAAGGCGTATGCTGCACCGCTATTCCGCCTTAATTTATGCAATCTTAGAAGAGCTGCATTTCATTTCCAGCAATCTACTGGTGTCATGATAAATCCTGTTTTTTGTTCTTCGCGGTGTCCTTATTTTTTGACGAAACCACCTGGCAGCTCTTCTTCGAACGCTACCTTTTGCAAGAAAAAAGAATCCAAAATTGCTAATAGCAGTGGGCATGGTAGCGCGGGAGAAATTGTTGCTATTTTTTCTACGTTGTATGGTGGGAGTCTAAATATTTTTTTCTTCTTTACTCTGTGGTGAACGACTGAAACACAGGGCGCTCTATGTTCAGAATTCTCTTTCTCCCACTCAGATGCAAATGCTCTCACACTTGCCGTCCGAGTCACTTACAGCACAGCTCGTGTAAACTCGGGTAGCGAGTGGAGCACGATCAGCGAAAGAAGATTACACTCGGATGCCGAACTGAAAACAGTGTTGTTTTCTCTCGGCTCTTTGTTGTTTGAGAAGAGCCGACCAATCCTGTTGTTCTTTTTTCGTTCGCCAATATACGACATAATATGTCTCACCAACCAACTAAATAAATATACTAACATTCCCAGAATTTAAAGACGAAATTCAGAAAGTCGTTTCACGTGTTCTATTTAGGATGTCTACTTATCGTACGTGAACATTCTTTTTATCCTTTTTTCATAGGAATTTTACCCATTAATGTCATTCTTCTTCGAAATTGACAAAAAAACACCTTGCTGACGACACCTCGCTGACCTACAGTAGAAGAGACGCAGATGAGTTGATAAATCAAATTTGATAGGTGATGATAATGCTTCTAAGTAAATTCTACCCGCTCATTTTCACCATCTTTCATTTCATCTAACGTTCAATCCATCTATAAAAATTTCATGATCTTAAGATGTCCCTACTAAAAAGGACATCACTTTTCCCCGATAAGGCCGATAAATTAAAGTAACAAACATGTGCGATGAATCATACTTATAGGATATAAATCATTTTAAAAAAAAACATAAATTACGGTGATTTATCTCTTCGTAAAATTATGTACCTAGCGTTTGATCAGTTCCTGGTAGCTTTTTACAGAAGTGCCACCAAAACAAAATTAGAAGCGTTGCAAGCCACTAAAAATTTACGCTTAGAGATAATTTATAAGAACACCCATAGAAGATGTTGCAATAATCCAATGCCAATTTAGCAAATAGCACACATTCATGACCACTACATTCAAGTGAACCTACAAAAACATTTTATGAGACTCTCATCCTATTAGATAATTCATCAAGGAAACAAGAAAATATATAAAAAAAACACAGTGCGGTAGGGAAGTGATAATCGAAATCCCAACACCATTTTATATTGTCTTTCCAATCCGACATCTTAACCAGTGCACTACTTGAGTTTGATGCAGGACGAGGGATATTTGTCCTAGGCTTTCTGCCGCCGATCAATCACTAAAAAAAAGACAACGGTGGCTTTTTAGCGTTTGGCCTCCTTTCAAGGTAGGCCCTAATCTTGTGAAGGAAACGGAGAAGGGAGTGAAGGAAACGAGAATCGAAACCCCTTAAATGAGAACTGTGTTTTGCTTACTGTCCGCCTTACATACATACGCTCAGCTGCTAAATCCGGGCTAAACCACCGGCCAGGTTTGAAATAAGGGAATGTTTTTTTTGTTGTTTTTGCTACATACACACGCACAGTGCTCGATATAATTTGAAAATTATATCAATCAACAGTCAAGTGAAAATTCATTTCGAAACATTTCAAACTTACGTCGGCTTAATTCCAGTTTCCACTAATTTTTAACACAAGAAAGTTGCATTTGTCTTAGACCTTACTCTTTTGCTCAATACTTTCTCCTCTAAAATGAACAAATAATCTTTTTTATTTAAGCCTTGGGGAACAGAAAGGCACCAATATTAATGCTTTTAAACCGGATAATAGGAAAATGAATTTGATTATTGAAATTCTTCAAATCGGATCATCATGTATGAGTAGATCAATTTGCAATCGTGGCTGAAAAGGCTAGAAAAGTTAAATTTTGCGAGTTAGTGAACAAGTTGACCGAAAAAAAATGGAGACGACAAACGATTGTACCGAATAGACAGAGCAAGTCCTTGCCGTTATACACAAGAGTTGTATCACAAAAAAAACTTTCTTTGGCATTTTCGGAAAGAACACTATAGACTCGCTATCGAGCACAAGCTGCTTCCAGAGACGGCAAACGATAAACTCCAAAAAGCCAAGGCAATACCAAAGGTGCCTATAGCAATTAATTGTTCATTGGATTGGGTAGCCAGATTCAGAACACGGGTTAGAAACCTTACAATGGTCCAGTGGTATGCGCCAACTGACGTCTGCCGTTTTGCAGGAGAAAGAACAGTTAGACAGTCAACTGAACAGCGTGGTTGAGAAAATTCCGAAGGGTGACATTTTCAAATCAATTTGGGCGACATCAACGGAAAGATTGGCTCCGATAATCACGACCTTGAGCGCATCATGGGGCGCCATGGCCTAGGACAGATGAGCGAAAACGAAGAGCTGTTGTAGAATTGTGTGGCAACAACATTATGGCGATCGCTCTTCCCCCATCGACCAGCACATAAGTTCACTTGGGTATCCCGAGAAGGGCGAACAGGGAATCAAATTGTCCACATTTGCATCAGCCGAAAATGGAGGAGCTTTCTTGATGTCCGCAACAAACGAAGCACAGACATTGCATCTGACCATCACCTCGTCCTTGGCCAGATTCGACTGGGAGTTGCGCGTGTCCAACGGCGCGAGGAGAAAGTCGGGTGTCGATACGACGTCCACCGGTTGGTGAATCCAGAGGTGAAAAGGGCATACGTTGAACAGCTTGAATCCCGAGCCTCGGAGCTGCCGACAGACGGAACTCTCGGTAAAGTTTGTGGAAGAAGTGAATGGATGTTGGATGAAACTTGGAGGATGGTCGATGATCGGAGAAAGCCGAAAGTCGGAATTGAAGAGGAATGTACCAGGTCAGCCAAAGCAGCCGCCCGCTCATGATATGCGGAGCTGGAGAAACAGTTAAACGAGCTTGTAGACGAGACAAGAGAGCCTGGACAAACTCCCTAGCCGAAGAGGGAGAAAGAGCCACCGCCAATGGAGATATCCGATTACATTATGACATTTCTCGCCGCATTAGTGGTGCAAGGACTTATGCTAGAATACCGCTAAAAACCGAGTAGGTCAGTTATAAATCGATCGAACAGATAAGTTAAAACGATGGACTGAGCACTTCGAACAACTCTTTCGAGTCACGAATAGCGATGACAAACAGAACCCGCAGTTCGAAGCGCCAACGGTAAGTCGCATAAATGGCGTCAACTCAGAAGCGCTCTCGCTGGCTGAAATAGAAGCGGCTATGCAATACATGAAATCCAACAAAGCACCTGGGATCGATAGCATTCCTGCTGATATGCTGAAAGCCGACCCTGCCTTGTCCGCACAAATGTTGCACCGTCTTTTCGCTGACATTTGGAATACTGCAACATTCCCGGCCGACTGTATGCAGGGTATCCTCGTTAAGGTAGTAAAGTAACCCTGAGATGATTTTTGAGGATAAAAAAATCAAAGCTTTATGCGCATGGAGGAACCCCCTATTTAAATCCGCCTGAGCCTACATGACGGTGCAGCATAGAAAACTTCAACTTCTTACTGCTGTCATTTTCATCGACGTACCCAGAATCGGATTTGTCCATCTCTTCAGGTATAAATTTGGTACAATTTTTCAACCGTTAAGTATCTTTACTTCTCAGTGCATGAATTACAAATTCCTGCGAACCGCAGTGTTGATATTTGCTGTACCGTTCCTGTCCCATGATAATCTCCCCAAACTCGATACCACCAGCATCATCAAATGTTGTTGGCTAAACAGCTCGAAAACTTTGACACGGAACGGAGGGGCTCGACCATGCCAATGCATGGATCGGATCGCATTTTCATAGTTGGGGTGGGTGGGAGTGAGGGTGTACAAGAGAGAAAAAAGGCTAAACATCGACGACGGCGTGATATTGCCGGTAGGAGATTTCCCGAAGAGTTTAATGCTTCAACCTACTATCCATCCGATGATTGGGGCGATGTTGGGGTCGAGGAAATTGAAGAAGGTGGTTGAAAGTCAATTGGGTCTCTCGTGCAGCAGGGTTGTTGTATAATAAGGTTCAGACTGAAGGAGGTGATATGTTTTCCCATTCTGATTCCCGCCTTGCCACGATGGCACGCAGTTGGGATTTTTCCGGAGTCGTCGGATCAGCACATTGCCGGATGAGTGGCCATGATGAAAGGAAAATTTACGCGATAAAGCAGCAGGTGATGGATACATGCCAGTGTGTCTCGGTTCTTCTCCCTCAGGGTTACGAAAGTTGACCTTCTTCTGATTGAGAAGATTTCGGATTTTCTTTTGCTGCTGGCTAGCAGGTTGGCTCTGAAAGAAGGCAAGTCGACGACAATCGAGTTTTGTTGATGATTGGATGTTTCCCCCGGCGAGTAATCGTTGGATGAAAAAAAGAAACTGACGCGAAGTCACTTTGGGATTTCAAATTACAGGGATCAGGGATAAAGTTGACTAGGTTTAGCTTGAATCGATATCTATTTCAAGATTCGATAGGGTTTAAAAAAATTTTCAATACACGATTGAATAATATAGATTTGAGTTATTCTACAAATTATCGCACGAAGACTTGTTTATTAACAATACCTATAACCATTTACTTTGGGATTTTGTTGATATTGTTCGGTGAAATAAATTACTATTATAATAAGTTAAGTTAATTTTTAGAATGTTTAATTGAAGACCTGAATATGATTGAAAAATAACAGTAAATCGAGACGAAAAAGAACAAAGTACATAGTCATTCATTTTACCGGACAATGTCAACAAAATCCTAAAGCATAATCAAACTGTGATCGAAACGTGTCGAAAATATAACCATTTATGTAAAAACAGTGTGGATTGTGGAAAACCAATTTCGGACTTTTTTAATGTAACACTTAGTGTTAGAATTCCAACAATAATTGAATGGAATAATCCTCAGGAATTCGTCGATCTTTGAATACCTATGTCCCGATCCACTGTATAATAATTGAATTTTAATCATGAATGCTGTTTTTAAATTCATAATCTGATTTATTATAAGTACCGTAAACTGGAGGAACTTTGATCACTTTTTTCATTCGTTTTTGAATATTTTGGAAGGGGTTGCTTTTTCGTAATACCTTACACTTACTGAGGTGAAGAGTATAAAACATGATCATTGATTGCAGTAAATTCAAACGACATTGATGGTTTTAATTAAATGTTTGTTACAAAACCAGATTTCGAGTTCCGGGGTAACTTTGATCACTATGGTTTTAAAGGTACCGTAAACTGGGGGAACTTTGATCAGCGGGGTAACTTCGATCAACATGAAATTTTTGCAGATAATCACCATTAACTAAGTATAAAGTTAAAATATCTGAAAACTGTTTACTACGTTCGAAAGCCTGTTAATTGAGTTACAAATAAGCTAAATTTGGTTTGTATTAGTAGATTTTTTTATATTACTTAAAATATAATTTTAAAATCCTAAAATATCTGGTTTATTGAAGGTTCACAAACAAACATCATAATGTTCAATGTGAAAGTTCAGCTATTTTCTTGGTTGAGGTAAAGTTTAAGTGTTGTTTTTATGGTCATTTGATGATAATTTTTGGTTATTGAAAAAAAAACGGTCATTTTCCATGAAAAAGCCCGTATAAAAAAATTGCTAAAAACCCTATCAAATTGTTAAGTTTGTAGAAAAAAGAACATCGGAACAGTGCGAGGACTTCGGGAATTGCATGAAGGTAAAATTTTATTTGTTTTTGAGGCCAACAAATATTGAGAAATATTTATAATTTTTGCCCCTAAATGTATGCAGCAACATTGTCCATATTTCGAGTTTATTTGTTTTTGAAATGAAACGTTGAAAAATTCAATTGATTCTAAACAAAAAATTACTGTTACCGATGTTTTGAGCCTTCTGTGCGTAATGGCATCAAAACAATAAATTTGAAGATGTTGAGATACGTAAAAACCATAGTGATCAAAGTTACCCCCCGAAACTCGAAATCTGGTATTGTAACAAACATTTCGTTATAACCACCAATGTCGTTTGAATTTACTGCAATCATTGATCATTTTTAATACTCCTCACCTCAGTAAGGGTTTTAAAGCATCCCCTTGCAAAATATTCAAAAAAGAATGAAAAAAGTGATCAAAGTTCCCCCAGTTTACGGTACCTCAACATCTTCAAAACTACTGTTATGATGCCATAAACATTAATAACATTAATTTTTGTAAAGACTAAACTGATTTTTTCAACGTATTTTTTCAAAAGCTTTTATAATCAAAAGACGGACAACGTTGCTGCATACATTTAGGGGCAAAAAATATAAATATTTCTCAATTTTGTTTGGCCTCAAAAACAAACGAAATTTTACCTTCATGCAATTCCTTAGGTCCTTCCACTGTCCCTATGTTCTTTCTTTTTTTTTCATTGAAATCTAACATTGAACTATTTATAACTGAAAGGACATCAGATGACTTGTCGCTTCTAGGGCGTTTATCACCAAATAGAATTGGTTCCTGTAAAAACTGGAACACAACAAGTCGAATAAGGTGCCTAGCAATTTCAAATTACTTGTTGATATCGAATTATTTGGAAGTCGCATATAAGCAAGAAATCATCAAAATAGTTGTTAAAAAGAATGATGATCTCTAACCACAAGGTCAGGCAATTCAGAACGTTTTTTTTATTCAAAAATAGGCCAAATCTGAACAAAATCTTGGTCAAATAAATACAAGAATAAAGTGAAAAAAAATAACATGAATTTAAAGTTTTTATTGAATCATAGCAGCAGAATCCTCAGATCGTATCTGAGGATTAAACAAAAATGCATGTTAATTTCGAGATGTATCGCTAAAAAGTGATTTTTATCCGTTCGCTTATCAAAAAATCTCAAACTTGTCTAGAATTTTGATAATTTTAATCACACAAAACCAACGGAAAAACGAGAAAAAATTTTTAACATGTTTTATATAACTTTGAAAATCTTTTTTTTTGTTGGAAAAAGTGGTAATTTCAACAAATTTTCAAAAATAATTTATTAAAATATATGGATTCATTTATTTTCGAATTTTTTATACGTTTTGAAGCCAAGAAACACTGCTTCATTTTGTAGAAAAAAGAATTGGTTTATATTCAATGTGGTTGTTTTGAAAAGCGAACAAAAACAGTCGAAAATAAGTGAATTTATGTCTCAAAAAAGGAATTTTTTTAATTTTAAGAGATACTGACATTTTGTGACATAAAAAATGAAATCTTCTTTAAAAATAATAAGGCTGATGAAAAAACCTTTTTTTTTATTAATAAATAATTTTCCTTGTGTTTAATTTGTTCCGTATCCGCGATCTAAATAGAGTTTTGCATTCACTCGTACCTGCTTTAGTTTTTACTTACATATCATTTTAAAATTTGTGTTATTTATTATAATTTATCTTTGTTATTACTTTTTGTTCATCAGCTTTTAACTTGTTTTAAATCCACGTTTTGTGTTGTTTTAGTACTGCACTTACACGTCCAGTTTAGTATTGTCTTTGGAAGTATTCGCATTTATTTGTTTTTAAAATGGATGCTAACGAAGAACAACTTATAAGTGTCGAGTGTAAGGGTGTTGAAACAAACCCCAAAACCCTACTTACTTACTATTGTTTTACAAACGTCCATCCCCGCTGCAAAATTTTTTTAGGAAGCTCGGCTCGCAGAATGAAAACGCAGCAATTTTTCTGCAACCCAATCTGCGCAGGCATCTATACGAAAATTGTTGGCATGCATAGTACCCAATCAACAATAATACATACGATAACCGAAGATATAAAGTTGGCTGTACAGGAGGCAGTTGTGAACGAAATCCAAGAAATAAAGACAGAGTTCAAGGCAGTTACTGCGGCTATTGAGGCATCTCAAGATTTTCTGTCTACGAAGTTCGATGAAATTCAATCGGACTTCAAATATTTTAAAATCGAAAACGAGAACCTCAAAGTGGAACTTAATGACCTAAAAACTCTCACAAACCAAATTGAATACTAAGATAGACAAACTGGAAAGCAATCTGGATAGGATAAATCGGGAAGCAGTTTCCAACAATGCTATGATCTTTGGCCTTCCTATAATCAACAACAAAAATACCATAGACCTTGTATGTAAAACATGTCAGAATCGATCTAAAATCGGATCAATTGGTTATCGCGAATAGATTGTTCTCAGCTAAAACAAAAGTTGGTCCTTTTGCTCCAATCAAAATTACATTTAAAGATGTTTCGGTTAAAGAAGAAATCTTCACTAAAAACGGGCTTATGGCTAATTGAACTCTACTGCTCTTGATCCTCCTCTTTTAGATAACGGGAAAAGTGGCAACATTGTTTTTAGAGATGAGTTAACTGCTTTCGCACATGAACTCTTGAATGAACTACGCGAATCACAAGACTTCTTTGGAGTGAAATACATTTGGCCTGGTAGAGGGGGCGCAATTTTGGTTAAGAAAGAAGAAAATTCAAAACCAGACATATTTAAAACGAGAAGTGATGTTAGTCTTGTTATGCATAAATACCGTCAACTGGGGCAACATGCAACAATTTTCAACTTCAATGGCTTCTAAAATCTTAATGCTTACAGATAATCATACCTTTTGTACATAAAAAGTTTTAAGGTTGATGGGACACCAAATTTAAGTAGTCAGAAAAATTGTTGGTTTTACCAGTGATTTTAAAATTTTCAAAAACATGCGATTTTCACCGTTCTAAGAAAAAGGGGTTAGTTGCAACAAACTCTGTAATTAATGAAAAATCAAATGAAAACGTTTCAAAATTTATAGTTTTTGATATATTTGTGAAGTTATAATGCATAATGCACCAATTGCAGTAATTTTTGGTTTTGTTCGATTAAAAATTACACATTTTTCTGACAAAAATATTTTTAAGAAAAAAGTGTTCATTTCCTGTATACATTTAGGGGTAAAAAATTCTACAACAAATTATATTATCTTTAATCATGTAAATAAATCTAAGGTTGGATGAAATTTTAATGTTTACAAACGAATAATGCAAAATAATCATATCCCAGCAGAATGAGTTTTCTGGAAATTTGTGGTACAATAAGCGTTGGTATTATCTTCGTAATTTCCTTGTACCTATATGGAAAATTAAGATACCCTAAACAACGATACTCAGTCCCATCTGCTGAGCTGACACGAACGGCTGCGGGAAGAATTTTCAGGCCATATTTCTCTGCCATTTCTGAAGAATTGGTTACGCTGATGGCAGCGCCTGAGTCCAGCAAAGCATCGACTTCCGTGTCAAACACTCGAACTCGAATGTGAGGACATTTGCTAGGGTTTATACGAATGTGGTGAATTTTAAAAAGTGGGTCAAATTCTTGTGTTTTGGGAACGGTTTTATCTTTAGGAGTGCCAACATTCCCATTTCGACACCCCTTCTTTAGTTTCCCCGTTGAAATCTGCTACTTGAGCCATATCCGGTCTTGAACATCGCTCACAAGAACGGATGGTACGACCAAGGTTCCCACAACCGTAGTAAAAAAATACCCTCGGCTTGGAGCAGTCCCTCCAACCATGACCTTCTTGGTGACAATTCCAACAGGCCGATGCTGTGGGTAAATTGTTGCTTGAAAACTGTTGTTGTCGCGGTTGCTGTAGTTGGTTCGTTTGCTTATTGGTTTTTGGTTGGTCCTGGACCTTATCAGATGATGTCTGAGTACTCTGGTTATTAGCAAAATTTATGTGAGGTCGAGCTTGGTTTGTATTTTCCCTGAAGGGACGACTATTCAGTGCATTCACCCCCGTAGACTCCCCGTCCTCAGAAATCTCTTTCTCGGAATCCTCATCGACTTCCACATTATTTATCGCTCGTTTCGGTTGTGGTTCCTACGAATTTTGTAGAGAAAGATCCGTAGCGTCAATTTTACGATTTTTCCTGATCAATTCTTCTAAGGAATTGATATCTACAACTAAAACCTTCGATTGATAATGGTGCCTAATGTAATCCCAAATCGCCTCAAACTTTGCTCTTCTTGACATCGGTCTCGTGAGCATTCGATTGAGTTTTTCAATTTCCGTTACGAATGACGCAAAAGACTAGAGATGTACCGAATATTCGGTTGGCCGAATATTCGGCGCCGAATACCGCCTAAAAAACCGTTAAGCCGAATATTCGGTTCACCGAATAGTTGAGCCAAGTATTCGGCCGAATAGGCCGAATAGGCCGAATACTTATTATTCAAATTTTATACACGAACAGACTTGTCAAATTTTCAACTGATTTTGGATAATTTATAAAATATCCCAAAGTAATGTTAAAAAGCTACAAAAGTTACAAAAACCTATGGTTTCAGTAAAAGATCTTAGGTGTTTCTTTGTATATTTCACTGTATATAGGGGAGAGTGGGGATACTTGATCCCTTTTTCTTATTTTCACCATATCTTTTTGGAAAAATTTAGCAACTCGCCGTCTTTTACATTTTCTGACAGCTTGTAACTTCAAGTTTCTATGCTCCAAAAATTACAACGATACTTGAACACGATGATTAACTAGAAGCATTTTCGTGGGAGTAAAAAAATTGCGATTTTTCTGAAGTTAGGGGAGACTTGATCCCCCATTGAAGGAGACTTGATCTTTTATTCAGGAAGCCCTAATCCTTGTATAAAAATCAAACATAACCACAAGATAGAATGTTAATTGACTATTTTGGTCATGTTTGTTCTCATTTCACAATTTATAGCAGACATAAGAAGAAAATTCTATAACATTGTCTCAACGCTAACAACATTGCATACTTAAAGGCGCTATTTTTTATAATTAAGAGAAAATTAATTATTTTTGCTCTTTTCTTCAGACAATTGTTTGATAAATATTAGTTTTTGGATAAATATTAGTAATTTCGTAATCAGCAATCATAACGATCAATTCAGAAGAAGAATATGCCGTTTGGAAGGGGGATCAATTGTACCCAACTCTAGGGGATCAATTGTACCCATAATCAACATTTTAGAAAACTTTTTCTGAAAAAAGTTGAGAGTTTTCCATTACTTTGAAAATATGGCATTATGAAGTTCATTTTACGCTCGAACGATTGATACATTGGAACAAATATTTTTTTCATAATTTTCCCATGTAAGGAACATTTTAAAGTGATGAAAAAAGATCTTCAAGTTATATTTTGTGAAATTTTTCAAACAAAGTTCAATTACTCAAACAATTATTTTGTTTAAAAATTTTAAACTACAAGCATTGTTATTTTGCTCATTTTGGCGCATTTTTCTAGAAGATTTGATCTTTGTAAGACATTCCAGTTTCGAGATATAGCTAAGGAATCAAGTATCCCCAGGGATCAAGTATCCTCATTCTCCCCTACATAGCTGTAGACAGACTGTAGACAGACTTTTCATATATCCAGGCTTGTCCATAATCCAATAAAGAATTCGAGAAAAGTCAAATCTGACCGGGATGGGCAGATGTTATTTGAATCTTTCCGGATTTTACTCGTGTTTATTCAGATTATTTGTTGAATCAAATAAATACTCAATTTTTTCTATGAAAATTTTTAGATTTTGTCTTCAAAAACAATTTGTTAGAGTAAATTTAAATATAAACATAATATTTTTAACCCTTAGATACGATTTTAACACTGCTGCTGTGATTTGATGAAAACATTTTTTTTAGTTATTTACTTTTTGAGTTTGAGAAAAATGGCTAGATTCGGTTGAGATATGTTCTGTTTTACAATTTTTTCAAAAAATCGTCCAACCTGGCCGTGTGGATTCGTTTAGTAAAAAATATGGTATTCTTCAAGTTGAAGATTATCGTTTTTTGGCTACTATTTTGAAGACATCTTGCTACACATTCGTCAATTCTGTTTCTATATAAAATAAGCAATTTCAAATAGCTTGGCACATGTTTTGACATGTTTTGTCCCAGATTTCACTGGAACCCATTCTCTTTGGTGATAAACGTCCAAGAAGCGACAATTCATCCGATGTCCTTCTAAATATTGGTGACATTTTGAACATCAAAGAGACCTCTACTTAAAGAAGATCTGATGTATTATACATCTGGAAGAAGTAGAAGAAAAATGGAATTGTTGCTTTTTAATTTTTATCAATAACCTAACAGAATATTCGACCATATATTCGACCGAATATTCGGCCGAATATTCGTTTGGCCGAATAGTTGGAAAGGTCAATATTCGGTATTCGGCCGTTCGCCGAATACCACTATTCGGTACATCTCTACAAAAGACTCTCCTGCTGTTGTTTTCTATCCTTGATCTTCTGACGAATACCGTGATTCTTGTTCGGATTCCCAAACCGACATTTGATTTGTTTCTCAAATTGTTCCCACGTATCGAAATTATCGACATAGGTGAAGAACCAATCGGAGGCCGAATCTTCCAATAAAAGATGAATATCTCCTAGTAATCTTTCTTTTGGAATATTCGAATCCCTTCCTTCTCTGCTAACTTGTTCGCTTCGTACAGAAAATCCTCCACGCTTAAAGAACGAGGATCCCCCGAAAACTTAATTTCCCATTTCTCTACCCTGTACAAATGGTCTCCCCTTTCCCTAAATTGAGTTCGTCGCCTACCACTTTTGTGCGTTTCCGGTTCGGAACCAGTGTGTCTACCCCTCCTACCAAAATCGCTGATCCTGCTGTCCGCGTCGCTACCCAACATCGACCGCTCTTCTTCGCTCTCGTCCTCGCTGTCGCTATGGTGTGCTCCCCACCGGTCGGAGCGATCGTCATTTCGCTGTCGATGTTTTATTTTCGTAGGAGTAGAGACACCGTCAGAATTTACCCCATGCATGCCACCCTCTTCATCGTTCGCAAGATCCGTTGTTTGCTGGGCAACTCCAGCTTACGCGCAACATCCCCTAAACGATCTCGTATCGCAAGTTCATAATCGACCTCTTCTAGGTTCGAATGTTCAGCACATGGAAAACGATCCATTTTAACAAGAGTTTATTAAATAAATCTTTAAATATGACGATAAAGCAGTAAGCGAAATTGCAAAAAAAAAACTATGAAAAGAAGAAAAAAATCTATGTAAAGGGAAAAAAATAATGTAGGTAAAAATAAAACTATAATCTAGCATCAACTACCGTGAATAAATACAAAAAGTCTGTATTTGTAAACTACAAGAACGAACATAAAATAATGTAATAAATGAGATTTCAATTGTATTTTTAAACAACAAAATGTAGAAAGAAAATTTATCTATGGGAAAAATGTTCGAGCCACTCTAGAAGTTGGGCACCACTGCAGGGGGATGATCTCTTCGGAGTGGCGCATTAAAATCATCCGCTAAGCACCTCGATTACACCCACGCCCGACTGCCTCCTGTTGCAGTGGCGCCCAACGTGGGGCGATCACCCTACCGTTCCTCAATCCGTTGACCCTCAATCAAATATCCCCAAATAATTACCGGAGAAAACCAAGATAAGAAGACAAATCCTAAGTTAGTCCCGAAAATACTAACTGAATAAGAAAACAAGTTCCTTAGAATTTCTTCAACCGACCTACTTTCCCCGTACAAGTTTGCTTAGATAGCGTAGAAGACAGGAAAGGGGCTAAAAAACAACGGAAGTCAACCTAGACTTTCAGTAAAAGAATTACGGAACCGGAAAAAAACGATGTCTTCAAATCTCCAACAAAAGTCACCAAAGAAAAACTATATAAAAATGTCTTTCAAAAACGAGCTCCATTAGCCATAAAAATTGATGGTGGTTTTGGTTGTTAGTGGGGGTTTACATTTTTGTGTTCAGGATTTTCCTACTCTGCTACCTTCCATTTTCATTTGGGTTTTCCCCTCTAACGCTCAGCGCTCGCAAGCGCTGCCTGGCTATTTGTTTTCCCTCAGAATTTGTTAGGAGTGCAGTTTTGAAACGTTTAATTGGCCAATGTCATAGAGAATTTTTCCTAGGAAATGCTTATCTGATCATGTGTGCAAATTAGGGTTTGGTTTGTTTGGATAACAGTTGGTGATAATTATCAAATTTCAATCAAGTGCGCGCGTGCGCCTCAAAGCATTTAAAAATAAAAGATTTCAAAAATCAGGATACGAACTCGTGACCTCGAGGTTACTGGGGTAACGAGTGCTTAAGCACTGACCGAACCAACTGAGCTGTGGTGGCAGGCTTGAAAGTGAGAGGCTGCAGACCAATCTGTATCGGAAAGGAATATGGTTAAATTTTCATGAGTACTCACTCGGGTTTCTGCTCAAACCTGTTATTTCCCCGGAAGTGGGATCGTTTTCCGGAAAAGCTGTCCTGGGTTCTCGAAGGGGTGGAACAATCACTCCTGGGTGGCCGTCACGCGTATGCCGTTTCGCCGATCTACGGTGTGCTCGTCGGACGAAACGTACCACGAGATTTTGGGTGGTTTGATGATCGCGTTCGCTCGGCGTGAATAACCTTCCCTTGGACCGTCGTGCTCGGGTCGTAGGTAGATCGGTACCCCCAGCAATCTGTTTCGAAATTCGATTTAGAAAAATACCTAATATGCACAATATCGAGGGTTCGTTCTCGGGTGTAAGTTCGGGTGGAGCGATAACGAAAACCCGGTACACCAATACAATCATATTATCCCCGTGATGAGGTTAATGACCGGGCAAGCACCAATCAGCTGGTGATTACAGGCTTCATCCAAACATGCGCTAAGCGATCACACTCCAATCTCATTATTTAAATGCCCGTTCCTTGGTGACGTCATACTTGGAATTCCCTTGGGCGGTGGGGTTAACGTCATTGAGTGACTTGCCAGAAGAGCGGATTTGAGTTTCCCTAAAGATTCATATGACGTCACTGAGCGACTGGTGTTTCGAAGTGCAAACTCTCTGACCCGGTAAATTTGAATCGGCAGAGAGGTAACTCAAATCGCCAGAGGGATCGTAACGATCTCTCTGGCGATTTTGCATCATCACATCGTGAGAGAGGAACACACCATACGCGTGCCTTGGGTGAGTGCCACGAATTAAGCTAAGACACGCCCTCTAGAGAAACACACGAACACAATCCGAATCGTGTTTGTATGTTTCCCTCCGAGACGCGTGTTCGCCTGCCTGAGAAGTCGACAGCTACGATTGAAATTACGATTCAAACTGATTTCGCATGTACGCATTCGTATTCGTTGCCTCTAGGTATCTCGACAGGACAAACCGAATGAGAATATTTGCGTTCTCGGAGTGTCGCCGAAATTAACCGTTTTATTCTAAGTTCGGCGACTCAACTCTCAATTTTTTGCATGCTCTGTCGATTTCTGAGAGGACGTGCTCACTGGGTTACTGGGTAAGCGATACGATCCCTCTGTCGATTTGAGTTACCTCTCTGTCGATTCATGTTTACTGGGAAGCGAAGCGTTTTCGGTTAGTTACAAATGAAAATTGATTTTTAATCACCGATTACACCTACGGGACACTTGATTTTTTATTGGGTCATTTTTCAAATGTGCTCAGCGTTAACAAATATCCTTATATTACCTTTTGGAGTTAAAAGAATCATAAAACGAAATTAACGGCAAGGAAAAACTTTTATTACATTGACTTTCTTGACGTTCGGAGAGCAATACCACTGTCTTGGAATTCAGTCAAAACACTTTTCCTAATTACGACGGCATTGGCCTTTTCATTTTTTTTTTCGACTAAGTCTGCCCACTCAATTTCATTCATAACCTGATCAAAGAACGGTGCGCGTTTTCATGGTGGCCTTTTCGTTTTACATCGAATTGAGCAAACGACAACAACACATCGACGACGATCCATTCATTACACACGCACTCAGATAGTCCATGCTTTGATGCCTACGCTCTCCCACGTGGCTCAGAATGGCGCCAATTCCAGCGGGTCCTTACAATACAGGCATCAACAGCAGCCGAAGGACGACAAAGATGAAGACACGACGATAGTGCAATCTGCATTGTCACATCACGGATTTCGTCTCATATCGTCTCATGACATGACGACGTCGAAACAAACTTGTGGATACCGAGAATGACGAGCTGAGAGTGTCCTGGCCTGGCACCGCAATCAACTAAATCAACACGTACCGCGCTACAAGCTAATGTATGCTTTATGTGCTGCTTGTTTGGCAAATGGATTTTCAACAGAAAATGTGTAACTAGGAACGTGCATCATGGGGTCGGTACATAAACTTTGACATCATTTGTGATTTACCGAAATTAATTTCAAACTAGCTGCGGAGCTTTAGCAGAACCTGTAGCTTTCGTAAAGTGCTTTCTGATCAATCACAAAAAAAAGAAAAGTAATTGATTCGATTCCTTTTAATTACATGAACTTAAAATGAAATCACGTGAAGCAACGCACTCGTTTCCAACTTTGACCAGCTGCCATATCCGTCTGGGTTGGTTTTTTTTAACGAAATTTTCACAAAATCTAAATTTCAACTATACACTCTTCAAATTCGAAGACTTTATTTGAACTGAGAAAAAGCGTGAAAAGAGAAATTACTTCAAAAAATTTGCTGTATTTTTGGTGCACTTGATCCTCCGAGTCCTAAAAGATGTACCGTAAGCTGGGGGAACTTTGTTCTAAATAGTAGTTGGCCTGTGAGGAACAAAAATTTGATATGTGATGATAATGCTTCTAAATAAATTCTACCCGCTCATTTTCAGCATCTTTCATTTTATCTAACGTTCTATCCATCAATAAAAAGATCATAATCTTAGATGTCCCTACTTAAAAGAACATATCCTTTCACCGATAAGGCCGATATATTATTTAAATTTTTAAGTTCTAAAATATCTATGTTTTCGAAGACCCACAAACAAACACCTCTCCTGATAAAATTATTGCATTTAGAAGCAAATAGGTTGATCTAGATGAAAGTTTAACTTTTTTACTTTGAACAGGTATAGTTTTAGAGTTATTTTTATTTATCTGTGTTTTTATGGTCATTATATGATAATTTTTGGATATTTAAAAAAAACGAACAGTTTCTATGAGAAAGTCTGTATAAAACAAATGGCAAAACCCCTATCAAATGTTTAGGTTTCAATAAAAAAAAAGGAACAGTGGGAGGACCTAGGGAATTGCATGATAGTAAAATAACAATTGTTTTTGAGGCCAAAAAATATTTAATATTTTTTAACCCTGAATGTATGCAGCAACATTGTCCATCTTTTGAGTATATTTGTTCATAAAAGAAAACATAAAAAAATTCAATTGAGTTCAAACGAAAGAAATGCTGTTATTGATGTTTTAAGCCTTCTGCGCTAATTGGCATTGAATTTTGAAGATGTTGAGACCATCGTGATTAAAGTTACCCCGAAACATGAAATCTAGTTTTGTAACAAACATTTAGTTATAGCCACTAATGTCGTTTGAATATTCTGCTATATCATGCTAACCCAGTAAGTTTTTTAAAATTTGTTTGCGTCACAAAAAAGCAACCCTTTCGAAAGTATTCGAAAATGAATTAAAAAAGTGATCAATGTTCCCCCAGTTTACGATTTTTTTTTTTCGATCATTGCTAATCACGAAACTATGAATATTTATCGAATGACTTACATCTATCTCATAGCTTCCTGATAAAAAGGAGCTTTTATCTAATATAGAGTTGTAGACAAGCTTATAGAATTCTTTTTGTCTGACACTTATAAACTGCGGAAAGAAAATTTATCTGGTCAAAAAAGTCAACAGAAGCTTAAGGCACTCTGATTAAAGGATCAAGTCTCCTTTAGCTTTCTTAATATCACGAAATCTCACGAAATTACACGCTGTCAGAAAATGCAATTTACAGCGATTTGTAAAATTTTTCCAAAAAGATATGATGAAAATAAGTAAAGAGGGATCAAGTATCCCCATTTTCATCTACCTATCATTTTAACCAACTTCACATTTCTTGATATAAGAGAGACAACGTATACATCAATTAATGATAGAAAAGGTATTCTTCAAGGTCCTGTCCTTGCAGTAGCCTATTTCCTCTATACAATGAATTATTTTGAAATTTCCATAAAGAGTAAATTTTTGCTCCACGCAGACTACATTAGGGTAAGTGAGCCCTATTTTGGCATGGTCCTTTTCTTGGCATGCCAACATGTCTTTTCATGTTTTTTTAGGTCCAAATTGAGCTAAAAAATTTTGAATATATTTTCATTGCGAAGAGAATAATTTGTTTCAAATTTGTGCATACCGAATTTTTTTATTGTTTGTACTTTATTGAAGTAGTTAATTTTTTTCGATCTGCATCCGAGGCAATTATGTTGGAAATCACCGTATGAAAATCAGATAAGCTCACCTTTCTAGTGCAACTGTTAAATTCCCATGCGATTTCAAACGCGGACATTCATTTGAAAAATTTGCAATAAATACTCATGCCTACAGTTAAACACGGCAAAAAATCTAAAAATACTAGAAAGACAAAAGAAAGAATATTTATTTAGGTATTGAATACAAATTTAAAACTAATTTTGTTCCTTTTCTTGGCATGCAACTTCAATCGAAATACACCACCAGTGTTGGAAGCTGGAAAAAATACATGTTCATTAAAGAGGTATTTTTGGGCTGATGTTTTCCCTAAAAATTCGTTTAAAACTACGCACAAATGTTTCCATACTAATTGGGTTGTATGATAAGATTGTTTCTATCAACTTAAGCTTCGAAATAAGTTGGAGAACATAAAAGATTCGACTAGCTAAAAGTCATATCCAAGCATTGAAAATGCAAAAATCGCTATTTGGGATCCATGAATCGAAGGTACATTGGTGTGCGTGCGAAGAGCATTTGCATTGCAGTCTGCCGAGCATATGCCACGTGGTCTCCTACAGAACACAGTGGTTCGAAATAAAAAAAAATTAAGTGAAATTAAGCAACTCACAAGACTTAAGATGTTTTTCTTACCTAAAAACTGTTAGATCAATGGCAATTTATGACTTTAGTATATAAAATACATAATTCATTAAGTTTTGGAATCGTTTTCTATTGCTTGGGAACCATATAAATACTCAGATTTAATTTTTTGGATTTTTGTTCTGATTTTTTTCTTGGAAACAGAAGTTGGAAGTTCAGGAAAATATCGTTTTCTTTCCAATTATTCCTTATAACATTAGATGTGAGTCGAATTAAAATAAATGTTTTAGCAAGGTTTACATTCTAACATCTTTTTGGCGTGTCAAACCACTGCGCAACGCCCCGGGCATTCGAGATGGCTCTTGCTAGAAGCTCATAATCTCAGCTAACAAATTCAAAAGGGCAAAATTTTAAAATACCATTCAAGGAATTTTTCAATTTCTTACTTTATGAAGCCAAACTCCACAATATGAAGATAGTTGTTTCGTAGTGAAAATAACCCTATGTGTTGCAAGCGCAAGTCTCTTAGAGTATTTTACTATCAACTTATGGTCTATAAAAACTCAAAAGGAAAAATTTAAACAATGATTTATAAATGACAACACATCATGATGCACAGAACGATAGAAATTTCGTAAATGAATTTGTCGTTAGGCTTAGCATTCCTGAATTTGTCCAGTTAGCATTCAAGTCAGGAAATTAAAAAAAAACTGAGAAAATCCAAGCAATTTTTCCAATATTTGGAAAAATCTAGTCGATGAGAATAGTTCAAAATAAGTTCAATTCAACGTTACAATACCACTTTCACAACAACCACGTTCAAGTCATTTTTTTTGTAATAATAAGTTTATTTGACACGGCTCAAACCTTTCAGTATTACTTCCTTTCAAGTCGTATTTGATTTTTATTTTGATGAAATTGTCTCAAAAAACTTCGCAAAAATGATGAACTGTGAAATCTCTTTAAAAAATTTCGAGGAATGTGAATCAATCGGGGCCAGAAACGAATATTTTACCTCAATATTCTGGCAGCTGGACCACACCAACTTTTTTTAAAACTGTACGTTGAAAACCAGGGCTAGTCTTGATAAGCCCATGCCATCTGAAATACTTTTCCTAGATTGATTGGCTTTGTTAAGATTTTATCAGTCCTTCATAAGTAACTTACTATATACATATTGGAGAAATTTTTGAAGTGTTCAGTTTAAAAAGTTTTTCTTACATAATATGTTAGTTAAGATTTCATCAAAGGGATTAAATGTTCATAAAAAAGAGAAAGTTCAAACCACTCGCGGACATAATTCGTTTCTGAATCTGTTTGTTTGTCATTCATAAACCAATGATTCTTGTTCATATACAAATATTTTGAAACAACTTGAGGTGTTTATAATCATCACTTTGTTTATTTGAGTAAAAAGTTTAAAGTTTCAAAAATTTAAAAAAAAATTGTGGAAATTCTGGACTTCCGACTTTTTGAAATGAAAGCTTATTTTGTGCTTCCCTTCCAACCAAATTTCATCAATGTTTTCAAAAGCCTTTTTGTTGTATGAGTGAAGCCCGGTGTTCTATCGTCGCATAGAACTTTACGCTCAGCTGACGTCATTCTGTCAGTGGCCTCATATTCAGAATAGCCAACGATTCTGTTAACTGTCAGTTGAGCATTGTTGGTAAAGATCTATTGCACTTTGCTGGTGGTCAAGAATCGGATCATCGAAACGGCAAACAATTGGTACGGCGGCCAAGTAATTGGAGCACCGCAGTGAGTACTTTGCATGCATTTTGCTCACAATAATGAAAGTTCTATAGAGAAAACATATTTTTGTTTAATTCTGAGCATGTTAGCAAGTAAATTCTTCAAAGGATGTTCTATGGTGCACTCAACAGGAAGGTTGGAATGTTGAAAAAAAAGGGTACACCATGCCTTAGGTGCCAAGGTCGGGTACATTTACCCTATCGACATTCCGTAGTACTGTAAAACGGGGTAACATTAATCACCGGGGTAGCTTTAATAACCATGAAATTTTGCCACATAATCATCTATAACTAATTCTAAAGTTAAAATATCTTGAATCTTTTTTTCTACGTTTAAAAACCTACATGTTGAGTTTCAAATTGGATAAAACTTGGTTTGTCTGTGAAAATTTAAAATGTAAGTAAAAATGCTATTTCCAAATCTTGAAATTTCTATTTTTCAAAGGCCCACAAACAAACACCCTTCCTGAAGAAATCAAAGCGTTTAGAAGCAGCAGGTTGATTAACGCTACAGTTAAATTTTTCCCCTAGTAAATTTATAGTTTTTGTGGTATTTTGAGGTATTACAGCCAATTTGTATTCTTCACTAACTGTTTCTGCTGACAACTGATCTAAATAATCATGAACGGTTTTGTTGGAAGTCGAAAAAATGATTGAAAATCTGTGTGTTGATGGTTAACAACATATTTCAAGTGTTTTCATCTTGATTTTTATTACATAATTCCGTGACTTTGACAAAATTTGCCGGGGCATTGCCCAGATTTTGGGTTGAAATCTTTAATCACAGACAAACAGACAGAACACTCTGAAGAAATTCCGTTAATTTTTTTTTGCAAGAACTACTGCATTGCCATCTGTTGGCGGCATTGATTAACAATCATTTTCAATTTGAGAAATGGATCATGGTCACCTCTGACAGTTTGGCGTTTCAAGTCCGATTGTAAACAATCAAATCATCGTTTTTTTTTCGGAGGTAATGGGTTCATCTTTTTTACAATCTAAATAAAATTTTTATTATTTTTTTAAATTTGTATGCTATACCTTTTCTACTGGTTACGAAGTACATAGAGGAGAGGCGGGCTAAATGCACATATTAAGGAAAGTACTCATTTTCTCTTACATTCCAATAGATAGGAGTCTGAAAACTACATACACATGAGCGGACATTTGTTTTATATACGTAAGAGCAGTTTTTCTTTTAAAATCTCTTACAGTTTTTGTAAAAATATATGGGAGAGTGGGGAATCGTGGGCCACTTTTTTTTGTTGTTCCATAACTTCTTTATTATAAAAGATAAAATGGAAATAATAAAAGGTATGGTTTTCTACATTTTCAAGGTATCATAAGATATTTTTTGAAATTTTTAATAAGTTATTTTCCCCAAATTCTGACTGTTTGAAAAAAAAGCAATATTTTTTGGATTTTGGAAAATGGTGGGGAATCGTGGGCCACCAAATCCAAATTGACCCAATAATATGCAAAGATTATGAGTTGACCCAAAACTGTGATTTCCTAATTTATTTCGTTATTTTAAAGCAATTTCAGATGATAAAATAAAAAAGAGAGCTGGGTATGATCGCATAGATTCCAAAACCTTGCTCGCGAACGTTTTGGCAAAATTTCTCATATAGGATGGACAAAATATTCTTCATAACTCTTCATTTGGCATAAGACAACATTGCAGATAGGAAAAATGTATTTTAAGTTCTGAATGTGTATAAAAACATAAAAATATAGGTGGTTCAAGATGTGTGGCTCACGATTCCCCACAAGCTATGATTTGCAAATTGGTTGCATTTGTGTGACTTATTGATGTTTCATCAAAAATTCCTTTTCCACGTGAAAGAACATGACAAAACTAAGATCATAAGCGTGTCAGCATATTTTTGTTATGCACTTTAGGTTCCCCATCGATGAAATTAGCGGGTGTTTTTCTAATTATGTAAGTAAATTTTTCTAACTTTTTTAGCTTGATAAATAAAAGAAGCATATGATGCGTATTCCAGTCAACAACATATAGAAATATATGCTCATGCAAAGCGACGACGATGACAGTTGGTTTGAGATTTTTATCTCAACACACATCTGAGATATTAAAAGTGGCCCACGTTTCCCCATGGCCCACGATACCCCACTCTCCCCTAATTGTGAATGTCCTGTGCTTCAGATTTAGCAAAGGTTTATTCGATTTCAGATTCCAATATTGTTGCTGATATCATTTTTATTCACCTCAGAACATCCAAGAGGTTCCGGAACCCAAAGTTATCGAAAATTTCAGAAAAAAACTGAAGATTTGGAAAAAAAATGTCTGGAAAAGTCTGGATAGCAAACTCTGAAGGAGACCTTTTTTTTGGTCGCCAGATTCAATGTTGCGAAAAGGCATAAATCGTAAAAAAATCAAATATTGCTGGCACTATCGATACCTGTACTTAAACGCGTTCTGCTTAGTTCTCTGTTTCACATGTATCTTCGCAGCATACCTATTTCTAATATCATTTTTAATTCCCATTTCTCATCATTTCCTGTCATATCAAACCATGAGAATTTAGATTTTTGATAATTTTGAAGAATAATTTATGTCCAAACTCAAAAGTCTGCAATTGACTGGAAGAAATGCCTAAAGTCTGGAAACTTTAAAAGTTGTCTGACAAAAGTCCAAAAGGTCTGGAAGATCCAGACTAAATCTGAAAAGTTGACATCACTGCCTGTGAGTTAGGTAGGCTTGTATTCTTAATTCTAAAATTCCAAAAACGAAAATACAGCTTTTTGCGGAATTCGTCAAGCTCCAATCCTACTGAAACTGTGAATCTATCTGGACCAGAGTTCTCCGTTTTGCACGAATTCAGTACGTCATGGAGGATCCAGTTCTGAGTGGTTATTGTGGCAGTATTGATCTTGAAGTTACACTTAAAAATCAGAACAGAGATCCTTTCAGGGATACATGTTTCACCTTTAAATTGAAAAAAGTCTGAAATTTTGGGGAAATTTGTTTTGCTGTAGAATGCTTCTACTGATCCTTCTTGAGAAATTAATGGTAGAGGAGTGGCTCAGTTGTGAAAATCTTGGCGTAGGCGAAGTAAATCCTATGAAGAGTTTTAGTAGCGCGCAGCGTCGAAGGCATGTTCTACTTACTGAAAAAATATATGGTGGTCTACGAAAGGGTTTTTGAGCTATTTTTTTCGGTTCAACCTGATCGCGTAGTACGAGAACTTTGTTGTCACTCTGTTTATCATTGTTCTCTCAACAAATTACCTAACCTTTATTTCTCAACCGAAGCATTTTTTTTATCTTGGCAGTGGTTTTGAAGCTTTTTCCTCCGTTGCGTCACATCTGCAGAGTTTTCAGATTTTTCAACGAAACTTTGTGAAACCTTGAAGTCTGTGTTTTCAATTTCAGGGCGTTTTTCAATTCATCAAACGGTCTACTTTCATTGCGTCAACTTAAATCATTTTTTTACAATAGAGTTTAGCTACTGGTGTGGCGCAACAAAAAAGGTAGTCGTACTGGTTTTCCCCAGTTTTTTTTTTTTCAATATACCGTCAACCGGGGCAACATGCAACACTTTTCAACTTTAATGGCTTCTAAAAACTCAATGCTTACAGATAATCATACCTCTTGTACATCAAGAGTTTTAAGGTTGATGGGACACTGAACTGACGTAGTCAGAAAAATTATTGGTTTTACCAGTTATTTTTAAATTTACTAAAAAAATGCGATTTTCACCCTACTAAGAAAAAGGGGTAAGTTGCAACAAACTCTGTAATTAATGAAAAATCAAATGAAGACGTTTGAAAATTTATAGTTTTTGTTACATTTGTGGTGTCATAACGCATAAAGCACCAATTGCAGTAGTTTTTGGTTTTGTTAGTATTAAATTTTACATTTTTTTCTGTCCAAATGTTTTAAAGAAAAATAAATGTTAATCTGCTGCATAAATTTAGGGATAACAAATACAAATAAATATTCTATTATCTTAAATAATGTAAATAAATCTTAGGATGGATGAAATTTTAATGTTAACAAACGCATAATGCAAAACAATCATATGCCGGCATATGGAAACGCGATTTATGAGATTTAGTTTTGATTTGCATTTTGCCTCAGCCAGCTAACTGAATTATAAAAATATTTATTTTAAAAAAATTGATGATTGTTCGAAAAATGTTTATACACCAACAGTGTTGGTGTTGGATAATGAAAGCAATATAAAGTTTGCAGGTGATATCTTTAAGCAAATCCGTCATACGAGGTAAAGTTTTTTACAGCATCGGAAAATGTAAAAATTTGTACATCTATTGCTCGATTTTTTAATTTTTTTATTAGAATCAAAAACTTTAAAAAACTCTTTCACTATGTTTAAGACTATGTCATCATCAATTTGTTATCATTCAATGATAGTATATTGAAATAAAAATTGAATAAGTGTTGTGGTATACAAATGTTGCATCTAACCCTGCTTTTGCATGTTGCTCCGTTTGACGGTATATCGATTTGTTTTGAATGGGAATTTCATAAAAGATTCTTTTATGACAAATATTTGACTCGAATCTGCATTTCGATTAGAGTTGTACACACCAAAAAAATTAATAAAATTAGTCGTGACAGAAACGCTTCGAGCCATAACAATATTTGATCTATTTTTGAATATGATCGAATTTTACATCTTTCCAAATCTATTATTAGGTCTCTACATTAAAACTAGTCTTAAATGATGTAAATATTTGTGCGAAGTAACTTTTTCCAACCAAATGTCAGAGCCAGTTAAAACTATGCCTGCACCGGAGTGCAATTAAAAAAATTTCAATTTTTTAGTGAAATCGATCACATGTAACCGGATCAAGATTGGGGAAAGAGGATTTCGTCACTCAAGAACAAAGTTAAACTTTTATATACCATATGCAGTATGCAGCTATCCAAGTAAAGAATGTTTTTGTTTATATTCAAAATTTGTTATTGTTGGGCGAGAATGTTTATAGAAGTGATAAATGTTATCATGATAAATTTAATCCATAAAAAAATAAATTGCTGAAATTTAAGGTCACACCGTAATTAAAGCAGTACTGTAAGTTTTCGTCATATTTGTTGTTTTCAAACTGACAGCTAAAATAAATATTTTTGTAGCGCAGTTTCAGTAGTTTCTGGAAAAAAATAGTGCACTCTAGGAGCAGTTGTGAGGCAAATGTAGCGGCATTCCAGCAAGATTCGACGGGCAACAGCGCGACCATGGTTGCCATTAGCATCTCCTTACTTATTGACAGCATTGGCACCGAAATATACAACTATACAAATGACGGTAAGATTGAAGGAATTTGTAGCAAAAATAATGACGACTGACGAAAGTGAACAATACCCCTCCAACCTCAGAAGAATCAGCTACTTATTTTGCGGAGAGGATGTTCATCTGAGGTGAATAAAATGGAAGTTTTATCAGCATAACTCCGTCATCGGAAGTCACCAACATTATGTCTGTTCAATCAACTCTAGTCGAAACGGGTCGAAACAAGTAGAAATGGATTGACAGTTTATCACCTGTCTCTTTCCAATTGACTTCGACCGATTTCTACCAAGTCGAAACTAATCCTGCTGCCGAGCTGGATTGGTTTCGACTAGTTTCAACTCGCTCAATTGAACAACGACCTGACTTGTTTCGACCAAAACATTGGCTCGTTGAACATCTATCAGTTGACAGAAACCAGTTGAAACCGATTTTTACTAACGATTGAACGAAGCTATTATCGCAACGACCCACAACTTGGATTCACAAACTATCGGAAAAAGGCAAAGAAAAGGTAAGCAAGCACTATGTCGACGTAATGTAAATAATGTTTATAAACGATTTGCTGTTTTCACTTCCAGATGCTCGAAACACCTCGAACTCACCACGACAAGCATAGCAGGCGGTTATATACTCGACGGAATTCGGTATGGTGAATGAATCCAACAGCAATATATTATATCTTCGCTGTGTGTAATCCCCCGGAAATGTACCAAGTTTTCGAATACCCTGATGGAATCCTACAGCTCTTGGTCATAGTTCTACGTCGGAGCAAATCGGTTATCCAGTTTTCTTTGTATGGTAAATAGTTATTTAATTACATTACACTATGCTGCATAAATTATTTTTATCATACCTCCTTTATAATATAAAAAATTAAAATGGATTTGCAAGAAATTTTTTGATTTATTTTAGGAATTTTCGTTGCTGCATAACACAACTGCTCATTGGAACGCGAGAAACCAGTTAACAGTTCTGATGTCATGTCTAGCTGCCGAACAACTCTTCCATCACAGTTGGAACGCTTTTCGAAGTTGTGTTATGGGATAACCGATTTAGAAAGCTACTTTTCTTTAGAGACACCCACAAACACGCCAAAATGCAGTTCAACAGGGAAACAAATCTCGTCACCGGTAAGTATTGTTTTTACTTTTTGATGAGAGTCTCAACAATTCCGTAATATTATAGTTCCGGTCAATATTATCTAGAATGGCTGACAACGTTTGATCCGAATTTACTTTGTTCTGGTCCATGCACGGATTGCAATCAACTAGGTTCCGTTGTTACAAGATATTTCACCAGCCAGAATCAATTTTTAACTTATAATATTAAACTAAAGAGCCTATAGTACTACAGGCTCGTTACATTAAACGTCATTAAAAACAGAGCCAATTTAAAGAGTTAAACTATGTCTGCACTTGTAATGAAAATATCGAAAAGATCTACACTGCCGCTTTACGTAAGACTGTCTTATATGCATTTTCATATTTTTTTATGATCTCGAAAATTTTTTTTATACCAGTAGTTCTTCAAAGTAGATCACGAGTTTATTCCAAATTTTTATTTACAAAAATACATATAACTGGTGTACACTCAGCGAGTCTTTAAAGCAATTTTACACGTTTCGATATTTTTATATATGAGACAGTCTTCCCAGCAGCGAAAGAACATGACTGTTGAAGGTTTATCTCATTAGTACTGTATAACTAAAGGCGCTTTAATATGCTATGTGGGCCAAGTTTACTTACATGCATACCAATGCATTGCGAAAATCGCCTTTGCGTATGCAAAGATAGTATTTTGTGGAGGCGATATTCGTATTACATTGGAAAGGCATGTATGTTGTTCGTCTATTAATACATCGCGCATTAAAACGCCTGAATGTATAGAATTCGTTGAATATTATGCTTTTTCGCGAATCAGCTGTTAAGGGTTATTATTTCTTTCCAATCTAAACATCGAAATGTTACCAGATTTTGTCATCATGCTTTGCGTGCATTCGGTATCATACTAACCGAGTTTCTGATAAGGTTGTTAGTTTCATAAACTATTTAATCAAATTCGATTATTAACGTTATGTATTAACAGAGAACTGATTCTATGTTTTATTACAGTTTTCCCATAAAAAAGTTCAATCACACTTCGTGTTTCAAACGACAATACAGTTTTGGAAAGGACATTGGGAACTTCCTTTGTGGCTTTAACCTTTGCCTGTCAACCGAAGCAAAAAGGGATGGATTCAACATAAATTATATGTCCCAAATCTCAACATCAACCGCTAAATGTCCTATTCCGACATGTTTTAATTACTAGTATTGTTAACAAATAATCGTTAAAATCTTTTTTTTTTTGCTAAGTAGAATGTAAAAATTACAAACATATTCATTAAACAAACTGAAATAACAATACAAAATTATAAGAACAAAAATGGGTGTTATTATTAGTTTGCAGAACAAATCCTTGAAAATTATGTCTCTTCAAAATTATGGCTATATAGTTTTATGTCGAAAGGTGTGTAATTTTATGTGTAATGTGACGTTTTTATTGTGTGCGTACGATTTGACATAAATTTACATCAATAACAATCTAATTATAGTGGATTTAGGTCTTTCAGTATTTATGGCTTCAAGCGTTTCTGTCCTTCTGTACTGTAAATTTATGTCAAAAGTGATGCTTCAATTTTGTGCATCCAATTTGACATAAATTTACACCAAAAAATTAATAGTGTGTAGTAAAATAGTAACAGCGGTTTAAAAAATTCCAAAAATTTTGAGTGAAAATTGATGAAAAGTATTCAATGTGTGCAACATGAGAAAGTGCGCCTGAAAGATGTAGCACGAATACGTAACTGCTTTATTTCTAAACCGGGTTTTAATTCTGTTATAAACTTTGAACGAGTCTTCAAAATTATTAAGAAAATCCGATTTTCGATTAAAATATAAATATCCAAATTTTGATGCGCAACATCTTTAAATATCACCCTTTATAAATTCACAATTATACGAAAAAAGCCTTGAAATAATGGGTATGCACGAAAAAACAACTTAAGAATAAGTTCAAAACCAAATTGAAGTATTCACATTTTAAATGGTGTATACCGTCAACTGGAGCATTACACAAAACTTTTCAACTTCAATGGCTTCTAAAAACTTAATATCCACAGATAATCATACCGCTACACATCAAAAGTTTTAAGGTTTATGGGACGTCAAATTGACAGTGTCAGAAAAATTATTGGTTTCACCAGTTATTTTTAAATTTACAAAAATATGCGATTTTAACCTTATTAAGAAAAAGGGGTTAGTTGCAAAAAAATCTTTGTTTTCAATGAAAAATCCAATGAAATCGATTGAAAATTTATAGTATTTGCTATATTTGTGATGCCATAACGAATAAAGCACCAATTGTGGTAATTTTTGGTTTTGTTCGAATGAAATTTACACTTTTTCTTCCACCCTGAGAAAAAAAGGGAAAAAACACTTTTTCTTTCAAAAATGTTTTTAATGAAAAAGCATAAAGGTACTGCATTACAGGACTCGGTAGGCTTTGCTTAAAGGTGTTGGATGTATTTTTTCTGGCAGCAAATTTTCCAAAAGTGAAAAAAGTGGAAAATTAGGATTTCAAGTGAAATGGATCGGCCATCCTCAGGGAATTCGTACAAGCATCATTTGGCTGTGTTTCCGGATACCGTTTTCCGAGTTAATTGGTCATCTTTGCTGTTTCCCAGAAGCTGACGGAGGACCTGAGTTTTGATAGTAATCGAGCAAAGATAAATCGTTTCTATCGGGACGGAAGACACCAGTTGAAGACAGAACAAACAAATAATAGGGCTGCCTATAAGGGAGAGAAAGAGCCCTTTGGATTTAAGGAACCAATCACGGAGTTCGACCATTATGCCATTCGTCGGCCGGAAAGGGCCGCAGGTGTACCCTAGTTGATAGCAAGCAAAATCCCAAGCTAAGTATTTATCTTTAATAAGTTTTCAAAATTTACCCTATCTCTCTTGTACTTTCCATCTACATTTGTAATTATTCGTTGGTTTCCAGTTATTTAAGCACTACAAAAAAGATCGAAATTTGAACCTTTTATACTTTGGTTTCAACAAATTCTGCATTTGTAGCTTTAATCGATACAGAAAACTGTAGCATCGATTTTGACATAAATTTACATCATAAACATAATGGATCGAAGCCAGAAACGCTTAAAGATACAAATTAAAACTGATTCAAATGTAAATTTTTGTCAAATAAGACGCACATATCTGTAGCATCGCATTTGTAACACATAAAATAGATTTTCAGTGATATAATTTTGTGTCATATTGTATGCACAAAAAAGAAAGCATTGTTTGTAATGTAAAATTCAGTCGTCTTTGTGAATGAGGCTGCGATAAAAAATAAATGATATAAATTATGTCATGTGATTTTATTAGTCATACGATGCTCTTAATATTCCTAAAACATAATTTTGAATTTTCGAAACACATTTTGTAAGCATTTAATATACACTTTTTTTTACGCTCACAATATTGTTTCTATGATAAATACATGTTTTGTTTTTTTTTGTGATTTTATGTACTGAATCCGAATCTTGTATCTAAATGTATTAGAGATTATAAATTATTAAAGTTGTGTTTATTCAAACTACTACTCTCGAAGAGTTTACTATCCTTTTTTTAAATATCAGGAAACAATTTTTGCGGCACTATGCATTAAAATTTTCACTCGAAATAAAAAGCAATAAGAAACAAGAATTTTTAGAGTCCCTTCATAATTAATTTTTGTCACCATTAAACTTAACATACTCAAGCCTTTCAATGAACTGAAAGCTTTCAATAGGAACTAGTAGGAGTTAGGAAAATAATGTTTAAGGTTCATCGTAACACTAGTCAAAAGTGTCTCCCAATCAATTCCTTCAGCCCCTCTCCCAACCAAAATTGTTTTGCTAGGATGCAGAGGCAACCTCGGTCCTAATGCACAAAATAGATCTTTCATCCTTTTCTCTTTCTTCCAATCTATCTATTGACTACTAGGACGTGGCCGGCGCCGTTATTGATGTTTAAAGAGAGAGCACCAGTTCTGTGCAGTGTGAATGAGCTGCTAATCCCAAGCACCATTCATTTGACCTCTGATCAAAATTGATGGCCTCGGTCAATCACGGAGTAGCAACCATTGGCAATGTGGAACTTGTTCTACTGAGCCACGCCAGCGATCGTGGACCTCGAAGTGATTGTTATCATAATATGTTTTTGGAACCAGCAATGCATACATTTTATTCAACCATGCACTTCGGGTTTTACGGTTTAAGGTGGATGTGAGTAGTTAATCAAGCTAAGCTAAGCTAAGCTAAAAAGCATAAAGGTACTGCATTACACAGCTGCAAAAAAAAATGACTTTTTTCTCCCATATGTTTTTTCGATGCCTTTTTCGTCACCAAGCATCAGTGTAAAATTGGATAAGATTTAATTGATTCCTGAAATAGCGCGACGCGTTTCAATTTTGTATGGAAATTTGTATGGAAGAAGAAATTTTTGCACATTAGATCATCCAGAAAATTCAAATAAGCTTGAAAAGAAGTCGGTTTTTGATTTTTGGTGTTTCTTAATCTTCATTTTTTGCTTGCACGACGAGCAGATAAATATTTCAAGAAAAAAGTTCAAAATAAAAAATCTGAATTCATTGAAAAGTATTTAGAAATGGTAGCTACAGCTTTCAATAATTTCTTGATATGTTTTTCGCAAATGTTATATAAATCGATGAATTCTCTGGCTATGCAAATCAGTTTTTTGAATTTTTTTTATTCTCATTAAACGGTTACACAGCTTTCAAATGAGTTAAAAGCTGTGTAACCGTTAAATTTAGAAAAAATAATAAGTTTTTAAAACATCAAATATCTTTTCCGGGGTACAAGTTTGGTTTGTGCTTTGTTCACATGAATTGTACTGCAAGAATCAAGGAATATTTCTCATTCAAAGTTATATTTTTGGAACTTTCAGAACATCTCTGGCGATTTTTGAATGATAAAATTTTGTTTTCCCATACAAATTTCCATACAAAATTAAAAATCGTTGCGCTAATTCAGGACTGAATGGATCGCTTCCTGAAATTTTTTAACTATTTCTGGACGCAGAAACAACCAAAAAATATGAGGAACACCTCCCACCTACAAGTTAAGAATTTGAAATTTCCATAAAAGGCTTGCAGTGGTCTAGTACTGCATACATTTAGGGGTAAAAAAATACTACAAAAAATTTTACTAGCTAAAATCATAAAAATTAATGTTTGAATGGATGCAATTTTGAAATTAACAGACGCGTTATGCAAAACAACCATATTCCAGCATATGGAAACGAGATTAAAAAGGTGAATCTATGATTTGAATTTTAGTCCAGAATGGTAGCTGAATTATAAAAATATACATGTAAAAAATATTTTAAAAAAATATTTTAAATATCCTATGAGAATCAAAAAGTTTTAAAACTATCTCACAATGTGAAAAACTATGTCATCTTCATTTTGTTATCATTAAATAATAAAATGATTACCGTCAAACGGGGCATCATGCAACAGCGGGGTTCGATGCAACATTTATATAACACTACATTAAATCAATTTTTAATTTAATGTATTGTAATGAAGTTATCTTTTAATGATCACAAATTGATGATGACATAATTTCTCACATCTTAAGCTAGTTTTCTTAAGTTTTTTATTTTAATGTAAAATTTGAAAAATCGAGCAATAAATGTACAAATTTTAACATTTTTTTATGCCGAAAAAAACTTTACCCAGTATGACGGATCGGCTTGATAATATTACCTACAAACTTTTTACTGGTTTCCTCATGTTATACCAACATTGTTGGTGTAAAAATATTTTTCGAACAATCACCCAATTTTTTTAAATAAATATTTTTAAAATTCCGTTAGGTGTCTGGGGTTAAATGCAACAAAATGCAAATCAAAGAAATACCTTGTAAATCTCGTTTCCATGTGTTGGAATATGAATGTTTTGCATCACGCATTTGTAAACATTGAAATTCCATTCATCCAAACATTTATTTTAATGATTTCAGCTTTTATAATTTTTCGTAGTATTATTTAACCCCTAAATGTATGCAGCATCTTCATTTTCAGAAAAAATTGTGAAAATTATTTGTTACAGACCCAAAAACTACTGCAATTGGTGTTGTCATGCGTAATGATCCTTAAGGCATCGCTTATATTTTAAAAACTATAAATTTTCGTACGTGTTCATAAGCTTTTTCATTAAAAACAAAGTTTGTTGCAAGTTACCCCATTTTCTAAGGAGGGTGAAAATCGCATGTTTTTAGAAAATTAAAAATAACTGAAGAAACCTATAATTTTTCTTACTACGCCAATTTGATACCCCAGCATCCTTAAAACTTTTGATGCATAAGGGGTAGGATTAATTGTGAACATAAGATTTCTAGAAGCCATTGGAGTTGAAAATTGTTGCATGTTGCCCCAGTTGACGGTACATCATATTAAAATAAAAATTGAATAAGCGATTGTGGTATGCAAATTTGGATCTAACGCTGCTGTTGCAAGATGCCTCGTTTGACGGGATTTCATAAGTAATGGCCGATTGAAATGCCAAAATGATCATTGGGCCGTTTAGAAAAAATGTATCATTGTGCAACTTTCATTGATGTGAAATGGAATTCATGTCATAGACAGATTATAGCCTGAAAATTCATTGATAAACATGGTTTATTAAACTGATTTCAGACTAAGCCCGAAAGAATTGGTTTCAGATTTATTTTCTGTAATTTTCCAAAAAAAATATATCGGAAGTAAAAAACCTTCCCTCTTTGTTCTTTTTTGATTCGATTTCACTCGAGCGAATCACCTCAAAAAACAATTTGGTATTAATTCATTGAAAACAAGTGGTGCCAAAATATGATTTCAAATAATTCATTTTAGCGATTCATTGAATTCGCCATTAAATGGCAACAGTTTAAGTGATCTCCAATAGTTATTTTCGGGCAGCAAAGCATTCCCAATATTCCTGCCTGTGACCATTTATTGCGTCCGACCAGTTGAAGCGTAATTAACCCACAAAATAGCCACCAATTTGCGAATTCTACCTGCATTTTCTCGAAACAATACCCATAAATTCTGAGGCAGCGCACTTCCGGTCACTACTTTTATCGACCCCAAATTTTCTTCCAGCCCATCCAACTCTTTTCCCTCAATTCTGCTCTTCCCCAACCGAATAACAAAACGGGATCGGTCAGCTAGCTCCCATTCTCGATTTCCGGGATGCAGCCAGCCATCAGGCACTTTCGAAAAGTTATTTCAATTTATCGTTCGCCCACCTCAGAGAGTTTGGGAGCGACTTCCGATAACTGCACGTATCGAATAACTATACCGAACCGACTGAATGTATGGGGGAGGTTGTGTTTTTGTGTGTGAATAAAATGTAGGCGGCAGCACAATCGTGACTGGAGGCGGGAGGAGAAATTGGGATTTTTTTTGCATTCATCCGTGTCGAACTTCACGTAAATCACTGTGTTTGGATTCGCGAATCGGTCCCACTGCCGGGAGTTGCCAACCTTTTGGGTTTATGTTTGCTTTTACTAGTTCTCTTTATATATTTTTTCTGCACCTTCAATTGGCTTTCTTCTTATCGAAAACCGGTGCAACAGGAAGTCAATTGCTCCGTACCTACTTCATCAAAAGTGCTTTCTTTAGAATTGAGATTCATTGATATTATTTCCTGTTCGCTTGTTCTCGAGCCAATCCCAGATGACTTAAGACTTCGGTTCGGGTAATTTAAGGATCCTAATGATGCTATTTGTTTTTCCTTGAATATTGTAACCAAACAGAAACAATAGAAAGACTAGTACCCACCGAGAATGGGACGGAATGGATAAATTTTACTGACCGTTTATGAATTTTCATATATTTTTTTTTAAATAAAGGTACATTATTTCGAATATCAACTCTCAGGATCGAGTTAATTATTTCAAAGAAAAAGTCGTTGCTAACATTGTAAAGGAGTACCGTAAAACGGGGTAACTTTGATCACCGGGGTAACTTTGACCATCAATGAATTTTTTCACGTTATCATTAGAAACTTAGTCTAAAGTTTGAATTTTTGAAAACTGTTTTTTATGTTTGAAATCCTATTAATTGAGTATCAAATAGACACAATTTGGTTTGTATTTGAAATTTTTTTCTGTTAGTAAAAACGTTATTTCAAAATCTTAAAATATCTATTTTTTCCAAGGGTCGCAAATAAACAGCTTTTTTAATGATACTTAAAAGTATTTAGAACAAACGGGTGGTTGAATGTGAATGAACAAATTTCATTCTTTGTATTTTATAGTTATAGTGCTATTTTTATAGTCATTTAATGATAAATTTTTGATATTTAAAAAGTAAGAACATTTTTCAAGAGTAAGCCCTTATTCGACAAAACGATAGGAATCCTGCCAAATGATTACCTTTGAATAATAAATGAAAATGGAAACAGTGGGAGGGCCTAGAGGAATGTGTGAAGTTAAAACTTCATTTGTATTTTGAAGCTTGAGCTATTTAGAAATTATTATAATTTTTGCCCCTAGATGTATGCAGCAGCATCATTGTTTTTTTATTATAAATGTTTTTGAAAGAAAACTAGGTGAAATTGATAAATTAGAATTTGTAAACAAAAATGAAGGTGTTTTGTTACAATTATGATCAAGAAAACTGGTTAAAACCGTCAACATGGAGACTGATCAATGTAACCCCAAAGCATCAATTCCTGAACAGCAACGAAATCCATTTTTAAATCAAATTCAAAGTAGTCTAATAAATTTCTGCATTCATGTTTTACGTTCATAAGAGTCCAGTACTGGTTTTAAAAATATTAAACATGCCACATTCCCCTTAACAGAAAAAATAATCGAAAATCATTGAAAAAAGTGATCAATATTACCCCGGATTACGGTACCCCATATCTCAGTGTTCCTGATTTAAGCATCTAAAACCCAAATCCGCCTTTAGACGGGTTTCCAAAAAATCTACAACTAAGAAAAGCTTAAAAACATGAGAAAACTGGAAATGGTCCATTTTTTCTAAAAATTATCGCCTCTTGGCCCATGTGTTTTTAGATCTAAAATAATTATTGGCAGTTAGGTGTAAAAGTTACAACTATTAGGGGAGAATGGGAGATCCCCTTTTCATATTCTCATCGTATCTTAATGGAAAAATTTTTCAACTCAGCGTCTTTTGCATTTTTCGATAGCGTGTAATTTCAAATTTATATGCATCAAAAGTTGGAACGATACATGAACTCTTAGATGAACTAGAAGCATTTTCGTGAGACTAAAAAAATTATGATATTTTCTACGGAAAACTTGGTTGCCCTAACCCTAGGCAAAAATCTAGTAAAATCCGAAGATAAAAGGTCCAGTGACTATTTTTTCCATATTAGCTCTCATTTCAAAGCTTCTAAGTATCAGATAAAAAAAAATTCTGAAAGTTTGTTCACTACCCTAAACTCATTACATACGCAGTTTTCTAGTTTTTAGACAAATACAGTATTTTTAGTCCTTTTTAACAGATCATTTCTGATTGAACATTAGTTATTCAACAGATATTTGCAACTACAAGATAACCAATGATCACGATCCACTCAGTAGAAAAATTCATCTTTTTGGGCTCTAGGGATCCATAATTATACCCAAAACATACATTTTTAAAACCTTCTTCTTAATAAAAGTTAACTATTGCTTTGAAAATATGACACTATGAAGTTCATTACACTCAAACGATTGGATTAAATATTTTTATCATAGTTTTTTCTTGTGAGAAACATTTTAAAGTGATAAAAAAGATCTTTAAATCACGTTTTGTCAAATTTTTCAAACCAAGTTCAATAACTCGAAAACATATTTTTCTTAAATATGTTGAGATAACAGCAATGTTGTTTTGTTGTATTTGGCTCATTAATTCTAGATCATTTGATATTTGTAAGACATTCCTGTTTCGAGATATAGAGAAGGAATCCTATAGATAAAGTATCCTCATTCTCTCCTATGGATTAAATTTTTGAGATTAAAATATCCTAAGTTAGAAAAAAAGATAACAAATCGAAAAATATGTATTTACAATATTTACATTTCGTATAAGTTGAAATATTTCAGTTATCTGTGGGACAGTTTTAACAAAAATATATGAAAAGGAAACTTTGATTCAGTTTTTGAATGTTAAAACATTAGGAAAAAAATGGTGAGGTGGGTTAAAACTAAAACCAAAATATAACTTATAGCCAAGTTACTTAGCCTCTGTGGTTATGAAATAAGACAATGAGCTAAACAAAGAATAGTGTCACTAGGGTAACGGACTTAGTTTGGACCAGGGGACCCATTTTGGACAACCTTGTCTAGCTCTCTTATAAAACAAATAATCATGAATTTTTTCAGCAATTATTGTTGAAGCCCTGACACTTAATGTAATGCACTAATTTTTTTCATTATTAGTTTGTTTATAAGAGAGCTAGACAAGGTGGTCCAAAATAGGTCTCCTGGTCCAAAATAAGTCCGTTACCCTATGTGTTTTGCTTGTTAAAAAATGAGTGATTGAAATTCGTCAAAATTTTCTGCTACTATTTGGATGAATCAAGCATAAGTTTACTTTGGATAAAGCAATTGGCGTTGAGGTCCAAAAATATGAAATAAAAAAATCGAAATAAGAATAGTACTATTCAATATTTTTTCTCGAAATTTTCTGTGGAAATGTTAATAATAATGCTTCTACGATTTTTTTTTGAATAGATAATTGCATTTTAGGCGTTTTCTAGCATTCCAAAGGTCTCATAGATGTTTTTAAATTATGCTTAGCATGAAGGAATTTGACAATAAATCTACAATACTTCAACAAACAGCTTAATTTATTCATGAGCATGACGTGAAATGAAAAAAAACTATAATTTTTTTTTGCAGTAAACCACACCTTTTACCAATTTCATGTCGTAGATGGCATCATCATCTTGCAGTTAATACCCATTTTGATGTTTCGGCTAGATTTAGACCCATATTCGTCATTTCAAAGTAGTTTTTCAACACAGTTTTGTTGGAGTTCACGGGGAAGAAAGCTATTCTGGATTTGCAAAAACTCACCAGCTCAAGAATTTACCACAGCCAAATTGCACATCCAATCCAATTCCGATCCAATTGCAAATCATACCAATAATACTGCTAGCCATCTGATCCATCAAGTTTCATCGAAAAGTACCGTCAACTGCGGCAACATTTTTCAACTTCAATGGCTTCTAAAATCTTAATGCCCTCAGAGATAATCATTCCTGTTGTACATCAAAAGTTTTAAGGTTGATGGGACACCAAATTGACGTAGTCTGAAAAAATATTGGTTTTACCAGTTATTTTTAAATTTTCAAAAACATGCGATTATCACCCTACCAAGAAAAGGGGGTAAGTTGCAACAAACTCAGTAATTAATGAAAAATCAAACGAAAACGTTTGAAAATTTACAGTTTTTTATACATTTGTGATGTCATAACGCATAAAGTACCAATTACAGTAGTTTTTGGTTTTGTTCGAATTAAATTTTTTTCTGTCAAAAATGTTTTTAAGAAAAAAGTGTTAAGCTGCTGCATACATTTAGGGGTAAAAAATACTACAAAATATTATGTTATCTTGAATCATGTAAATAAATTTTAGGATGGATGAAATTTTAATGATAACAAACACATAATGCAAAACAATCATATTCCAGCATATGGAAACTCCAGCATATGCATTTTGTTGCATTTTGTCCCTGTCAGCTAACTGAATTATAAAAATATTTATTTAAAAAAATTTGGTGATTGTCCGAAAAATATTAATACACGAACAATGTTGGTATTGTATAAGGAAAGCAATATAAATTTTGTAGGTGATTTCATAAGGCCAATACGGCATCGAAAAATGTAAAAATTTGTACATCTATTGCTCGATTTTTTAAATTTTTTGTGAGAATCAAAAACCTTAAAAACTCTTTCACGATGTTAAAAACTATGTCATCATCAATTTGTTATCATTCAATGATAACTTTATTACAGTATATTGAAGTAAAAATTGAATGAGTGTTGTGGTATACAAATGTTGCATCTAACCCTGCTTTTGTATGATGCCCCGTTTGACGGTACATCAATTTTCAACACCTAATAACTTTTTGCCTAATTAGATCCGAATTTACGGTCTTCAACGAAGTTGTTCAGCGGTAAATTTCCTTCAGCGAATTTATGAATTGGCACAAACACTATTAGCAGGCTCGGTTCCACAGTAGAAACAAATTTAATGATGATTTTTCAGTATGTACAAAATATTCAATTTTCCTATACAAACATAAAAGTCCAAATTTACCCATGTAAACGTTACTTAAAAATTCTGCAAAAAAATCATGGATGAGTTTTGAATAAAAACGAAGCTCTTTTGACCCCATGGTTTGGGAAATTCATAAATGACCCCAAATAGACTCTGTCTAATAAAGCAGATCATTTCAAAATTAGAATCAAAATCAGAAATTTTTTAAAAGATAAAAATAACAGATCAAGATAAAAAAAAAATTTAAAAAAAAAATTTCAAATCAGGAGCTCATAGTTCAAATTCAGCTATCCAGATAAGAATTCATTAACAGACAATATCTGAAAAAAAAACAGAAATATAGCTCAGAATTGAAAGGAGAATAATTGATACGAATAAAGAGCGTCGTAATTTCAAAGTTCTTCAGTTTATTGCAAGCTTAATGCAAGAAGATTAACTTTAAACTAAAAACAAATAATTTTCTTTATTTTTGCTCTGCTGCTAAATAACACCTTTGGAAAAAAGTTTTCGCACTTTTAGAACAAAAGTACGTACTGAAAAACAGAAGTAATTTTACGTATGGTAAATAATCTTGAGCGAAACTAGTCGAAATCTGATCTAGAGTGAGCGGAACCATTTACTTTTCCTAAAATCGAGGCAATGATTATTTATGAATCTCATCGAAATGTTGAAAACAATCTTTTTCAAGATCTTTTCATACAAGCTTTGTCATTTTTGCTAAAATTTATGAAATGGAATAATGTTATAAGAAGCTCTAAAAACAACCGCATTTCTCCAAACTATACTGACTTTGAACGCCAATTTATGTATAAACTGATTCTTAATGAATGAAATGGTAGAAAAACTCAGAAAAAAAACCCTTATGAAGGTTTTTGTAACAAGTTTTCCACAAAAATTAATCACGTAGTTTTTAAAATTAAAATATGATCTTGAGTGAAACCATCTTTGATCTTCAGCGGAGCTACAAGTTTCCAAAATAAACCGCTAGGAGCGCTGCCTTATCCCTTATGTCTCACCACAAGCGATTTTTACCCCTGAATGTATGCAGCTCCTTTGTATTTTTCTTATTATATCAGCTTTAGGGACAGAAAAGATGTAAAATTAATTCGAATGAAACCAAAAACTACTTTAATTGGTGTCACAGCGTACCAAATCAGGCACACAAAAAGTTTTTTTTTTGTGTACAGGAAATGTTTTTTGATTCTATCTTTCAGAAGGAGGAGGAAGGCTTTCAAACATATTTTTCGGCATAATTCGAGTACTAATGAAACCAATAAGTTTAAAGTCATAATTTCTGAAAAATAATCTATCTCTATTGCCATTACTATTTGAACCTTAAGATGAAGCTTTCATTTTAAGAGTTTGTTCTTGATGTTGAAATTCCAATTGAAAACGATATACTAATAAACAAAAATTCAAATTATTTTTAATACAAATTCCTTCTGTTCTTCAAAGTGTAGCAAAGCACATCGAGTTAGTTATTTTATGATGCATAACGATTCAATTGGTGACTGAAAACCTATCTGATTACCTAGTGTTTGATGTATGTATATACTTGAGCTCGAACTCATGGAAATCGGTTTAGGAAAGATTGTTTTTATCAATTGAGTTAAATATTAAATGTTTCCAAATTTTTTTTAAAATATAAATAAATTTTATCGTGATTAATGAGACACTATTCATTATAAACTTTATTCTATGAATGAGCTGTTAAGAGCGAGGTTGCCGAAATCACTGAAAAATCTGAAATTTCTCTGAATTTTGAGCAAATTTTTATCACAGAATCTTTGTCACAGAGCACAGAATTTTGAAATATACACGATTTTTACAGAATTTTTGAATTTTGAATGGATTTCCAAAATTATAATGTTTTGGTCAGTATGAAATTTAGGTTATTTACTTTGAATTAGAAAAGTATGATATGATTTTCAATGAAAGCGGATTTTTTCCAACTAAAATATAAAAAAGACCCAATTTATCATGAATTTTTAATGAAATTAAAGGAATTTGCATCACAGAAATCCATCACCAACTTTTTTGAAAAAATAACAAAAGTCAATTTTTTTTCAAAAACACCTTAATTTAAAGCAAAGTATTTACATTTTTTTTTTGCAAAATCTCAAGTTTAAGGTAAGGTAAGATATTACTGACTTTGTCGATATCTTCAAAAGATGTTCGGGGCATTATGACCCTAAACGCACACATTCAAATATTCTAAAGAATTGAATTTTTTAGATTAAAAAACTAAAATTTGAGTTGAGAGAATCGATTCTTTCAAAATAAGATACAGTGAATCAAAGTGAAAATTTGATGTCTTTTTTTAAGTAAGAAATAAATTTGAACGGATATTTTGAAAACAACTTTGGAAGGCTAAGCTTCTGTTCTTTACGTAAAAAGATTAATTTTTGAACTTTGAAATCTTAAAAAATGAGATTTAATTGAAGTTTTCACTGCTACATAAAGATTAGGAATGAGAGCTTTTAAAGATGTTTACAGTAGAAAATGGTTCCGCTTAAGACCATATTTTAGTTATGCTCAAGATCACAATTCTTTCTTCAGTTAAACAGGGCTAGAGTTATCAGGATTTACTCTGTATATGATTTTTCAATTTGTTGTTTCGTAAGTGCGAAAAGGAAAAGTAAGAACAAGATTTTGAAAGATTAAAATTGATCTAGTCGGAAAAACAAGATATCGTTTCTGAAACTGTTCAGAAAATTTGAAGGCTAATGAATGGTTCAGAATAGCTTGAAATTTCGCGACGTGAATTCAGTTCACAACCCTGTTTTGTTTAGTAAACTGAGTGATTTCACGTCACAACTTTAAAATATCTTAAATTTTTTTTGTCGTTGTTCAGAAAGCTACGTATATCAAATTGTGGGTAATTTACTCGTTACAACTTGTTGTAAGGCATTAATATTCTATTTTCTCAGGTAGAACAGGAAATTAAGGTGATATATACTGAGGTGAAAAATTATCAAATCTAGCGTGAATTCACGTCACAAAAGTAATCGGCCGCAAAGCAAACACATTAATTTTTTTAGTGACCAAATCATTCTCATTTAAAAGGAAATTTTATTTGCGATCATTCGTTGCTATTTTTTCACATTTTTTTTTTGCAACTATTTTGTTCAGAAAAGTCAGGAAAAGTACATTAACGTCACTGTGGAATAGACCGCTGCAAAAATTTGAGATGATTTGGTTGATTCCTGAGTTAGTATTTGAAATTTGTATGGAAGAAGAAATTTTTGCACATTGAATCATACAGAAAATTCAAATTAGTTTGATATGAAGTTGGTCTTTGATTTTTCGTTTTGACTATTCTTAGCTACATTTTTTGCTAACATTACAAGCAGCTTAGTATTTTATGAAAAAAAATAATTCAAAAAAAATCTGAATTTATTGAAAAGTATTTAAAAATAGTAGACATCGCTTGAAAGAGCTTTTAAAAATTTTATGTTTGAATGTTTATGCGAAAGTTATATAAATCTATAAATTCCCTGGCTATTCAAAGTAGTTTTTTGCGATTTTCTATTCTCATCCTACGGTTTCACAGCTTTCAAATAAGTAGTCAAAAATGCTAAAATTATTTTGAAAAAAAAAGTAAAAACATCGAATTTTTTTTTCTGGGTTAAAAGTTAGGTTTGTGCTTTGTTCACATGATTTATACTGCCATAATCAAGGAATATTTTTCATGCGAAGTTATATTTTTTAGGACTTTCAGTTCATCTCTAGCGATATTTGAATGAACAATTTGGTTTTAAAATTCAAATTTCCATACAAAATTAAAATTTGTTGCGCTATTTCAGGACAGCATGGATCGCTTCCAAAATTACTATTACAATTATATTACTACTAGCTGACCCGTTGTGCTTTGCTACACCTTCCGGAAATAAATGTAATTTGTAAAAATTTATTCAAATTTAGATTTTAGAGAGCATATTTTTAAATCAAACCTCATCATACTTCAGAACCAACAACTTTGAAATGAGAGCTGCAGCTGCAGTTCTGAATTGCAATTCAACGATGGTATATATTATTTACTGAAACTTGAACTCTAAACTCGTTTTTTCAAGATCTGAAATTTGTACTCTGTACCCAAAAAAAACTTTTTGGGAGCTCTCCCATCTTTTTCAATTTTGTCTCCCACTGCTTGAAGAAGGTAGGCAAATTTAACAGGCTCGATACCCAAACAGCACTTATCATGGTAATGAAAAATATATTAAATTAGTTATGTATTAAATACAGTGCAAATTTCTTTTTTTTTTTTAAATAAATTTACTACGGTAAACATATAAATATTTAAAAAAAAAAAAAATCAGTTGCATCACTAAATAAGTTCTCAGCGTTTTTTTTTATTTTCTCTTTGAAAGTCAAATATTCAAAAATGTAGGCAAAATCAAATTTCTAAGTTTACATTTGTCCCGTATATTGGGGCAAGTGTCAATGCAAAGCTTATTTACAGATGCGTCAGAGTAATGGCTTTAAAATGGATTTAATACGAATTCCTGTTTTTTGTTCTATCAAATTTCACTGATATATCTGCAGTATTCCTGCAATATAAATTTATGTTTGTTATTCCACTTTTAACGAATGCTGTTCAAAGCAAATGACCTTCATTTACAAAGACATTTAAGAATTTTCAATATCCGCTGCAGTTTCAACATTCGGAATACCCCTTCTGGTCTTTCCATTGAATCTTATTGAATCATTTTGAAGATGAATTTGTTAAAAGTTCGACGTTTGCCCTTGCCCCACCGTGTGTTCACTTAAAATTTTTGCGTCCAGTTGAATATCAGTTCTAAAGTCTCGCTTTTCAAAAACGAAGCGGATCAAAAGTTTATTTTATGCAGCCATGTAACACAAAAACACTTTTCATGTTAAGTACGTACTTGAATTGGTATGTAAGCAAAAAGTACGATGGTTTTTTCAGAATTATTTAAAATAAAAAGCTCCCATTTTTATTTCTAAATTCGTTTCAGTTGTTTATTTGGGCCGAAGTAACAATTTCTAGAAGAAAACATAATTTTTAATTTTTTTTAACGGAAAAAGTTGAACGTTTAAACATGTTCTAATGTTCCTTGAATGAAAAGTCGAATGCTACCTACATTAACACGAACTAAATATGGAAGTATTTTTGCAAATCTTTCAATTGGTTTTGATTCGATTGATAAAATACCAATCCGTGTCACATCTAGGCGTCATTTATTACCACGTGCTGTGTACAAATCAAATAAGCAAGAAAAAAACACATCTAGGTTGCATATCGCCCCACGTGTTTGAGAAACAGGCGCCTTATTGTTAAATTTTCCAGCAATCAATGAACAGTGTGCTTTGGTTACTATCCTCTTGCGACGACGTTTGCTCGCCCATGGAGACGAAAAACAAACACCTCAAAGAAAATATGCTTGGTTGAGAAATACGCGCCAAAATATTCCTACTGATCAGTATGCTATGCCTGGGTTACTTTCCTTTGGCGACGTTGGCTCGCGACGCCTCTACCATAGAGACGAAAAACAAACCGCCCAAAGGAAAAAAATCTCAAGAAAATGGATGTCATGACTTTAATTTGTTTCGAAAAACTACAAATTTTGTATGGAAGCCTCTCCTTCCTTAAGTCGGATGGAGTTTTGACTATTACAGAAACCATCCCCGGCCTCAAAAACCCTCAGATGCCAATTTTGACGATGATCGGTTCAGTAGTTTCCGAGTCTATAGGGAACAGACAGACAGACAAACATTCATTTTTATATATATAGATTTTATTACTATTTCTGGTTTTATGTCTTTGGGGTCACCAAGCATCTTCAATTGTGTATGGAAATTTGTATGCAAGAAGAAATTTTTGCGTATTAAATCATTCAGGAACTGCATATAAGCTTAAAAGAAGTTTGTGAACCGCAAGATTTTGCCGATTCTCAATTTTTTTTTTTTGAAGACATCTGAAGGAGCTAAATATTTTATTAAAAAAAATATTATTATTTAAAAAAAAATCTGAACTCAATTAAAGTTTATTAAGAATTGCAGGTTTTGCTGACTGAAGCTTTCACAAATTTCAAGAAATGTTTTTGTCAAGATTAAAGAATTAAAAAAATCATTGGCCATGCAAAGAAGTTTTTTGACTCTGTTGTGGTATGAGCCTACTTGGTTGAATGATTCAACTGAATCAAAGCAATCGAAAGATTCCTTTTAATTCAACCACGGTTACCGTGGTTGAATTGAAAGGAATCTTTCGATTGCTTTGATTAAGTTTTTTGAGATTTTTTTTAATTGCTATCTTACTTTGAAACAGCTTTTAAATGAGCAGTGAAAAACGCTAAAATTTTTTGAATTTGTATTTCTACATAACATCGAATATCTTTTGTAGGGTAAACGTTAGATTTAAGGTTCGTTTACATGAAATGTACTGCAAGAGTCACAGGATATTTAAAATTCAAAGTTATATTTTAAAACTTCTGTTCATCTCTGGCGATTTTGAATAAAAAAATTTGTTATCCATAAATAAAATAAAATAAAATAAAATAAAATGAAATAAAAAACTCCATATGAAATAAAAAGCTCGTTGCTCTAAATAAGAACTAAATGAATCGCTTTCAAAAATCTTATTACTATTTTTGGCAGTAAAAACAATCAAAAAAAAAGTAATAGGATGTGTAAAAATTTTCAATTTTGAAATTTTTATACAAAGCTTGAAGCGTTCTAATGTCCACGTCTATGTCCAGTCCAATAAAAATATTATTGACGACCAGTCTTACCCAGCACCTGATTCTAGGTATCTATAACGGGCTACTTTCACGTATCATTTTAGCATCTCAATGTTAATATTTTTTTATTTCTGCCAAGTTTGAAGGAAATAGGGAATATGTTCCGAGATATTTACTATCCAACATGACGAATGTGTTACGAAAGTTCAACAGCGATTTTCTTGAAACATGACAATTAGCTCTTACGATCTGCTCAAAATTGACTGAAACTTTGTTATTTTTTTGTTAGTTTTGTTTTGACTGTTCGGTGTGTTTTGAGATTTTTGGTGACTCATCCAATAAAAAACAAAAATTCTTTCAAAAAGGTCGTTGGAATTTTTACACAAGTTTCGTGGGCTAGCTTGTACGTCTGTTCTCTGTGCTTATATTCATCAGTGCTCATAGGGGTGCCAGGTGGTTTTGACAAATCGATGAAAACATTAGGATTTTTCACGACACCACTTGACTGGTGGATATAACATGCAGCTCTACTTAAATTGCATTTATAAAAGCGAAATTCAGGTACTGAAGACGCCTAAAACTATGCAACTGAAGCAAGCCGAACCTTAGTTTGCGTGCAGTTTACACCTAAAAACTCCACTTGCCTATAAGGGACCCTTGGAGCCAAAAGGGGTATAAGTGCATAAAAGTTTATTTCGAGAAAACACACTTCAAAGTGTGTTTGGACATTTTCCATACATTTTTCGAAAAATTGTATTTTGCTCCCAAACGTGAAAGTATATAAAAAAAAATCGAAAAATCGGAAAAAAATCCCCAAATATAGATTTAAATATGAAGAATCGTTTGGCATCCTTAACTCAAAACCGACCATTTTGTCACTTATACCCCTTTGGCTCTGAGGGCCTCATATCATATGAGTCGAAGATTATCATCGGATAAATTATTTTATAATTGATTTGTATGATGTCCTCATCATATAACTATAAATTCAGCTATAATTGAGATAATTTCATGAAAATCAAGACAAATCAAGAAATATTACAGACCATTTTCAAAAATCAGTATAAATGAAGCGTTTTTGAAAAATCAGAACAGTCTCTCGAAAATCAGGACAACTGGCACCTCTGGCTCATACCCCTTTAGCTCCAAGGGCCTTAAATATTTTAACAATCAGTAATTTATCAACCAGAATTTATGTTTTAGAATAATGCATTTTTTCTTCATTAAGTTATCCTTTCAATTTTATTTCGTCCACACATGATAATTATTTCTCCGTAGTTCTCCATAATTTCAATTTTTGTATTATTAGAAAAAAGTCATGTCTAAACTTTTTGGCAGCAACGTCATCGCTATCAATTATCACAATCAGAATCAAATATAATTGTGTTTTCATGCATTTCCAATCAAATCTGGCAACTGTACCAAAAGTTGAGCCGCATTTTCCAGCAGCAAAAAGAAGCCGAGATCAGACAGTTATATCTATGCAAAAGTTTCGCGTTTACCAAATTTGACATTCCCCTCTGCTCTTTCACAGTACCTTCCTAGTATAGTAGCAGTATCGGAATTTCGCTCAGGGAAAGTGGAACAGCCGCTATTAAAAAAAAGAAAAATTCGAATTGAGTGCTGCCAGAAGCAAATGTGTGAATTGAGAAAGCCCCCGACGACGACTAGTTATGTCACTTTTCTATAGATAGAGATATCCCCATTCTGAAGCTACTCAGCCAGCCAGCGAGCAGGGGCCAATAACGAGCTCGAATTGAAAAGCGTAATCAAAACAGATTTTCATTAATTTAAATTCTATTATAATGGCTCACTTAACTTTTATGAGATCGGAATGAGAGCGATTGTGTTGAGTCTAGAGATGGAGGACGGCAGACAGTTGCCCGCCAGTAGTTATTAGTGCTAGAAGAAGTTATCCGTCCACTATCCGTCTGGCTAGGAATAAAAAATAGCTTTCGTATTTAAGCTTGAAGTTGTTTAAAATGTCATTCTTGTATGTTTTTTAAAAGTTTTTTTTCCAGACATCAAGATTAAGTTTTAATTTTCGTAACTCATTCGGGGCCGTTCACATATCACGTGGACGACCTAAGGGGGTGGGAGGCGGGTTCGGAAAATTCCACACTTGTCCACGCAGAGGGTGGTAGGGGTTTAGGTCATGTCCACGTGGACATACTTACTTTCAAAATATTTTCTAAAGGTGAATAAATATTAAGATGTTTAAATCAAAAACTTAAAATGGCAAAGCTTTCCAGTTTAAGTTAAAGCAATTAGTTCCTAGCCACTTGAAAGCAAGTGGTAAATGTGATTATTTAGAAATTAAAATATTCAAAAATTATTTCATATTTGGAAATGCTAATTCCCTTTTTTGTTCAAAACCAGCCATTTCAATAACAAAAAGGGCAAAAAATAGTGTTTCTAATTGTCAAATTAGATTAAATAAAAAAAAATCAAATCTTACCACGTGGACACCCGGGGAGAGGGCTAGGGGTTTGCCAAATGTCCATGCTTGTCCACGGAGGGGGAGGAGGGGGTCAAAAAACTCATTTTTCTGTCCACGTGTTATCTGAACGGCCCCTTCTCGTAAAAGTTGTGGTGATTCGAAAAAAAAAATGGATTTACTAGCTTAATCCCTGTGTGCGTTGCAACACACTCATTCAGGGGAAATTTATGACAAAATAGATCAGAAATAAGGGATTATTCAAATATTACGTAACGCTTTCAGGGGGAGAAGGGGTTTAGCAGTTTGTTACGTTTTGTGAATTTTGCATAGACATTTTGAGACGAATGAGTTACGTAGGGGGGAGGGGGTTTGAAAATGCTCAAAAATTGTGTTACGTTATATTTGAACGGCCCCTAATGTTCCAAATCGATGCTATTTCCGGTAAACCATTGATAAACTATTCAAAAGGATGTTGCTTAATCTGAACTAGAAATTAGCTCGAAAATACATTTTAAGCAGTCTAGTTTTTAAAATTTGATAGGTAACAAATTTTTCCGAAACACCAGAAATAGAATGTAAATAAAAAATTTGTAATAAAGCTTCGGGCATGAGAGTTAATGCACAGAAAAAGAATAAAAGAATATAACACCAGATTAAAAAAAAATCTGAGTTCTCAAATAAATTTCAGATAAGATTAAAAGTTAAACATGATGTAAAATTGTTGGATAAATGATAATGATTTTTAATTATTATTCATCTGAATTTACAATTCTTTTTTTAATTTTAAATTGAAGAATTCATTCAAAAATTCCACTGTAGTATTATGAATTTGAAAAATAATATTTGATCACGATTTAAGACAAAAAAAATGAACTTTTTAAGCTTGAGGGAATTTATAAAATAGTTGTGTGTGTGTGTGTGTGTGTGTTAGCGTGGTGAAAATTGACGTGATTAGGTTCGGTCGGTCGTCGGTGTTAATAAATAAAGTGTATTAATGCTGCTGGAGCAAGAGGGCAACAATGGTGATTTCCTCCTCCGTTCAGTTGCTTGGGAAAAGTGTACATCAGGCAAGCGAGGCGCGATCGGATGCGTATTTTCTTTCCTTTCTTTTCCTCTTTCTCTCCCCGTTTGCATAATGCGTTAGATCGTTCTTGCTCTTCTCGTTTTAAACGCGTGAAAAACTTCGGTGAATTTCATCGGCGCCAAGTGCGTTGTACGTGTATGACAATGCCACGTTAGGACGTTTTTGCTCTTCTAGTTTTGAGCGCGCGATAATCTTCGGTGAGTTGCTCCGGTGCCATACGTGTATGACAATGCCACGTTAGGATGTTTTGCTCTTCTCATTCTAAGCGCGCGATATAATTGTGCATTGCACGTGTATGACAATGCCACGTTAGGACGTTTTGCTCTCCTCGTCATAAACGCGCGGTAAAATTCGGTGAGTTGCACCCAGGGCTTGGTAAGGGATCGCATTCTGACTGTGACTGCGTGAACGAACGAATGTGCGCCGATTGACTTTCACAGTCATAAGCATTCAGTTGAATGCGAAACGGCCGCAGTCATTCTGCCGTTTCTTAACTGCTTGTATGGTATCCGCTGCCGCAGCTTTACGAGAGATAATTTTTTCAGTCCTTCATTCCACCGCTCCTCATTCATACCGAAGGTTGCAAACAGAGAGTTTGAACGAATGGAAGCGGGACTGCGATTCTGCCAAGGTATAGGACATTTTTCGCTCTCATTTTTTCTCTCCGGTCGTGGCTCGTGCCGCTAGCCCCTACCAACCAACAAGGTAGAGCGTATGGAATGTGTTGGTTGGGTTGGGTGGAAAGTTTGCATCACATTTGGAAAAAATGCTGAAGTAATTAAAGCCACTCTAGCACAAGCGATTTGTTAATTTTAAACATGATCATTCTTTGCATAAACTAAAGCTTAGTTCTTTTAGAAATGAGATGCTGATAGCACATTTCTTATACCGTATTTGTTTATGCCGAGTGTTGCACTAGTGTTGCACTGGTGCACCACTAGGTGCTGTCAAACTGTTTGTTTATTCGGACGGTGTTGCACTGGTTTTGACCTGTCGGAGTTCTGCTTACGGACGGTGGCCCACCGATAATTTTGCCAGTGTTGCGAGAGAGCGTGTGAGTGAGCGAGGTAGCAATACACTGGTGAGGATTTGTGCAAAAATAATATATTCCAAGATACCTAGCTCTTGAAATTTTGCATATAAATGCCAACGGACAATCTTTTAACAAACCTTAACACCACCTACTGACAGAAAAGGTCAACATTTCTTGATAATTGAATTTTTCACTTGTACCCCTCGTTTCGGGGGGTTTAAAATGCACTCTAATATGCTTTTGTTCAATTTTGGAATACATTTGCAAAATGCACTCTGACCTACTTTCACCAATTTTTGAAGAAAAGCTTTATGCCACTGTCTCAATTTAATTGAGAACCTCACTCGTTTTTGCGCATTCAGATTCCTCAATAAAAAAAAAAATCTTTAATTAAAACAGATAACTAATTTGTATTGCATATCTCGTTGAGCCTGATCATTGATTCCAAATTCCACGGAACAGTGCTGAGGATATTGCGATTAAGTGTTTTGATGACGTAGCCAAGTTTTTATTTTGATTGGGATCCTGATTTACAGTCCCCCACAATCATGGGTCACACACAATTATTAGTCACCGATCATTAGAACTGCTGATATCTACTAAACCAAAAGAAATTATATCATATTATTATTTTTAGTTAATCGACAATATCATCAAAATGCATTAAAAATATTATTTGTGCGTTTGATAACAGTAAAATTGCTGTTTGAAGACTTTTTTATCAAAGGTGAACTATAAGCTGTGGAACTATCGCATAAAATTCCAATGTTATAAGGATGACATCTTAAACTGTTAAGCCCCTTATGCGGGTATTTCAAAGATTCCAACCAAATGAATTGATCCCATATAAGCACAAAAGAAGAATTTACATTTTCCAAATAAAACTGAGCGAATGAAATGCGAAAATTCAATAATATTTAGCTAAATAAAAGTGACCCATAATTGTTACAGAATCCACCAAGTTTCACACAATCATGGGTCACTTTTTCGGGAGCAAAACAAAACATTTCTCGGTTGCTAGCTCAACCCAATTGCCCCTTGAACGTATACTAGCAAAGAATGCCCCTGAATGTTTGCCAGAAACTTGTTGATTTTCATGTTGATATTCGGGTGTTGCCATGGACTTCTATGTGACTAATAATTGTGGGCAATATGACTAATAATTGTTACAAGCTTCTATTTTGACCCATAATTGTGGTTTTGAAAAATGTTGATTGTTTCGGTAAATTATTTTATTTTTCAACAAAATTGGAAACAAAATCATGTTTGGAATCAAAGAGGGAATATCTAATGACTGAAATTCATGCAAAGCTTGATGTTTGGTCCACTAACACCCGAATGAACGAACATTTTGTGGTGAAATGATACGTTAAGTGACTAATGATTGTGGGGGGACTGTATGATAAATTACAGATTTTTTCTCAAGGTTTTAATAAATTTTAGTTTAATTCATTCAAATGCTGATAAATTTTATCTAGTTTTAATAAGATGTTTAAATCAAAATCTTAAATTTGCAAAGCTTTCCAGTTTAAGTTTAAACAACTAGTAGCACCTAGTAGCCATTTGAAAGCATGTGATAAATTTGATAATTTAGAAATTTAAAACTTTTAAAATTATTTTATATCAGGAAGTGCTAGTTAGTTTTTTCCCCAAATCATCCATTTCAACAACAAAAAAGCAAAAACTAGTGTTTTCTATCTCTCAAATTAGATTTGAAAAAAAAAATAATTCAAAACTGTCCACGTGCACATCCGGTGACGGGGGTAGGGGTTTGCCAAATTTCCACGCTTGTCCACAGAGGGGAGGGAAAAGCCAAGACCACGTAGAGAAAGAACTCAGTGCGTTTGTCGTGCAAATGAACCCTCAAACTGCTAGTTATTTCCGACCGTGTAATATAAATTGTTTTTTTTTTCCTTAGCGTGTTTTACTAAATAGTTGCATTTCTGCCGCAGCATTTGATGGTGGCGCTTTTTGATTTTGTCCGTCGATTTTCGCTAGAGTTCCGAATCTTGTAATAGATAATTTTTGACCTAGCTCTTAAAATATTTCATATAAACGCCAACGGACAATCTTTTAACAAACCTTAACACCATCTACTGACAGAAAAGGTCAACATTTCTCGATAATTGAATTTTTCACTTGTACCCCTCGTTCCGGGAGGTTCAAATGCACTCTAATATGCTTTTGTTCAAATTTGGAATACATTAGCAAAATGTACTCTGACATACTTTCACCAATTTTTGGAGAAATGCTAAGCCACTGACTCAATTTAATTGAGAACCAGACTCATTTTTGCACAATAAGATTCCTCAATTAAAAATAATAATCTTCAATTTAAACAGATAACTTATTTGTATTGCATATCTGGTTAAGCCTGATCATTGATTCCAAATTCCAAGAAACAGTGCTGAGGATATTGCGATTAAGAGTTTTGATGACTTGGCCAAGTATTTATTTTGATTGGGATCCTGATTTATGTTTTTACATGATATATAATACAGATTGTTTAATCAAGGTCTTAATTTAATTTAGTTTAATTCATTCAGTTGAAGATAAATTTTATCTAGTTTTATTAAGATGTTTAATTCAAAATCTTAAAATTGCTAAGTTTTTCAGTTTAAGTTTAAACATCTAGTAGTCACTTGAAAGAAAGTGATAAATAACAATGGATAATTTTTGGTTGAAGTATGTAAAAACTAAAACGGAAAACATACTGAAAATAAATTCATTAGCTCATGTTGTAACTGGGGCAACATGCAACACTTTTCATTTTTAATGGCTTCTTAACCCTCTAGAACCCAATTTTTTTCTCTGAAAAATTCACTGAAACTTAGTTTCATTTTACAAACAAAATTTTTCTGCAAAAAAACTGTAGAGGAGAGTGGGGATACTTGATCCCCTTTTCTTATTTTCACCATATCTTTTTGGAAAAAATTAGTAACTCGCCGTCTTTGACATTTTCTGACAGCTTGTAACTTCAAGTTTCTATGCTCCAAAAATTAGAACGATACTTGAACCCTTTGATGAACTAGAAGCATTTTAGTGGGAGTAAAAAAATTGCGATTTTTCTGAAGTTAGGGGAGACTTGACCCCCTATTGAAGGAGACTTGATCATTTATTCAGGAAGCCCTAATCCTTGTATAAAAATCAAACAAAACCCCAAGATAGAATGTAAATTGACTATTTTGGTCATGTTTGTTCTCATTTCACAATTTATAGCAGACATAAGAAGAAAATTCTATAACTTTGTCTCAACGCTAATAACATTGCATACTGAAAGGCGCTATTTTTTATAATTAAGAGAAAATTAATTATTTTTGCTCTTTTCTCCAGACAATTGTTTGATAAATATTAGTTTTTGGATAAATATTAGTAATTTCGTAATCAGCAATTATAACGATCAATTCAGAAAAAGAATATGCCGTTTGGAAGGGGGATCAATTGTACCCATAATTAACATTTTAGAAAATTTTTTCTGAATAAAGTTGAGAGTTTTCCATTACTTTGAAAATATAGCATTATGAAGTTCGTTTTACGCTCGAACGATTGATAAATTGGAACAAATATTTTTTTCATAATTTTCCCATGTAAGGAACATTTTAAAGTGATGCAAAAAGATCTTCAAGTTACATTTTGTGAAACTTTTCAAACAAAGTTCAATTACTCAAACAATTATTTTGTTAAAATTTTTTAAACTACAAGCATTGTTATTTTGCTCATTTTGGCACATTTTTCTAAAACATTTGATCTTTGTAAGACATTCCAGTTTCGAGATAAAGCTAAGGAATCAAGTACCCCCAGGGATCAAGTATCCTCATTCTCCCCTACAGATAAGGATTTTTTTTGTGACAGTTTAAAAAAATCTATTATCTTGAAATTAATCGAAATGCGAACATGTCTGTTAGTATAATATCACTTTTTTTTGTAGTACAATCCGTTAAGAATGTAGTGATTAACATAAAAAACGATCGTTCAGTTGTGAACACTGTGAAAAAGATGTGATACTATTGCAATGAATTTTAATCGTTTTACTGCTTTTGTTCATTTTTGAAACCAACGTTCAACTTTTTGTTCGAAAAATATGACTTTATCCTGATATCCAGTTAAAAAAAAATGAAGTCGATAATAAAAATTATTTCAGAAAATAAGAGATTTAAATTGAGAGATTCAATGGTGGGTAATAAGCCAGTGAAAATCTGTTCAGTAGTAACTGAAATAAAAGATGTGAGATTTGGCTTTCCCAGTTTTTTTTTCGGACCTTCGACCTTAGTGTAACTAAAGGAAACATTGCGCCTTTAGGTGTTATCATAGTCAAATTTAAAAGCGAAAAATGGTACGTAGGTCACAGCTAGGTCACAAATAAAGCGCCTGCGCATAGGCAATAAATATATTCTGAGAAGAAGTATCCAGTTCCAAGTCTTGTTGGAATCGAGATGATCGATGTCCTAAAATCAAAGTTGGCTATTTCTACGAGTATGTACCTCGGATAAGCGGGGTTCCAATGCAATTAAAAACTGAGATATTTCAAGTCTATCAAATACTGCCAAATTGTTAGAGCAAAAATAATTGTGAAATTGTGAAATACACGGCAGAATCAAAACAACTCAACGGTAAACAAGTAAGTTGTGGCTTTTTCTATCCAAGTGGTATCTGAACAGCCCCCAAGGAAGAAAAAGCTTTGAATAGCGATTGAAGACTCTGATACCGAAAACCCGTGCTTATTCTGGAGAACCAAAACCACGTAGAGAAAGACCTCAGTGTGTTTGTCGTGCAGATGAACCCTCGAACTGCTAGTTATTTCCGACCGTGTACTATAAATTGGTTTTTTTTTCCTTAGCGTGTTTTACTAATTAGTTGCATTTCTGCCGCAGCATTTGATGGTGGCGCTATTCGATTTTGTCCGTCGATTTTCGCTAGAGTTCCGAATCTTGTAATGGATAATTTTTGATTTGTGTTTGTTTTTATCGGGTATGGTGGAACACTCCACGAGTGGAGAAAACAAATACAGTATTAGTAATTTTTTTTTTTTTTTTTTTTTGTCATTTGTATTTATTGTCTAGCTTTTAATTAACGTATGTACAATATCAAAATTCCATGTTCAAGTAAAATTCTAATTCATTTATATCGATGATTCTATCTGTACAGCTATCAATGAATTCTATGTACCGAGCTAGAATACCTAACACACATGTTCGTTTTCTTTTATTCATTGTTTCCAAACTTGGTCTCAGAAGTTCTACTGTTGTAATGGGCCGAACGCCAACCGAGCTGGCGAGTTGATTCTGGAGCACTTCGAAAGCGTCTCGTACTCGTATGCAGGATAAAAATTTGTGCCCCAGAGTCTCGACGTCTCCACAGTCCGGACACTGATCACTGTCGGTGCGCCTCATTGCGTGAAGAATTTGACGATGAGAAACTTTGCCATTTGTCCACGTATAGAGTAGGCTTCGATGGTGAGACGACAGTTTTTTTGATGATACGTTTCCCCATATGCGTTTCCAATTCTCATTAGGATGGTTTACTTCAACTCTCGGGCGGCAAGTTTGTGAGATGAAATAGTTGTGCACAGCTTGAGCAGATATCGATTCTCTGAGTTGATCGGTAAAGTTTGGATAGTTATCCAAAATTTGTTTCAGGCATGGTAGGTGCGATGGGACTCTTGTTTCTTCTCCGGCAAAAATCAGTCTTTTATAATAGGGCATACTATCGATTTCCGTTATGTGGCGATTTATTAGAAGTGCTTTGCATTTTATCGCAGGGATGTGCAGTTTTAACCCCCCGGAATCAATTTTTCGAGCTAGTTGATGTATTGGCACTCGGGCGCAATAACCACGCCATAGAAAAGTTCCCATAGTGGAAGTTATTTTTGCGATATGAACACTATACGGTGATATCGTGGAGGAAACGTACCAAATTTTAGACGTGATGAATGTGTTGAGAAGTGCCACTTTTTGATGCAGATTCAGAGTTCGTAGTGAATGACACCATACCTGGCGATTAAAGTTCATTACGAGCTTTTCCCAATTCAACTTGATCATTTCTCGAACTGAATTAGTGAATATTAATCCAAGAATTTTAATTGTCGTGTCTGTTTTGAGCCACGGTGCTGATAATTGATTTCCATCTATTCGACCTACGTTGATGGCGGATGTTTTGTTTTCATTTAAGCGGGCTCCGGAAACTTTTTCAAATTTTCTAAAAAGAACATGCATGCCAGATATTTGTTCATTTTTAGTGACAACCACACTTATGTCATCTGCATAAGCAACGAGTAGATCTTTTTCGCAGATGCGTTCTAAACGACTGATCAACGGTTGGAGGAACAAAACAAAGAGGTGCATCGAAAGCGGGTCACCTTGGCGAACGGATCTCTGAATTGGAAACGATGAAGATAGGTGCCCATTTACAAGTAGCCGGGAAGTAGCGTTGTTTGCGATATTTGACAATAGTTCTATTAGATTGGGATTCAAACCAAGGTTTCGCAATGTACGGAAAAGAAAAGTGTATTCCACTCGATCGAAGGCATGATCGAGATCGAATGAAATTAGCTTACCCTTTACACGTCTGTTGTTCAGTTGGGCTATTCTATCCTTGATAGCCAGCGTTGCTTGGAAAATGTTGTGGTTACCGTTGGAACATTTTTGACTGGGGCTCAGCAAATTGTTGTTTCGGATAATTATTTCAAGCCTCGCTTTAAGGATCCGAGAGAGAAGTTTGTAGTCCACATTTAGTAGACTGATGGGACGATAGGACCCAGCGGACTCGCCGGAGTTCTGCTTCTTCACCAGCACGATGATTCCATAGACAAAGTCGGGTGGGAAATTCGATGTTAGGGCATCATTCAACACCAGATTCAGCTCACGATGAATGACATCAAATGTACGGAGATAAAATTCCTTGGGTAAACCATCCGGGCCAGGAGATTTTCTCGACGCGCTGGATCTAATAGCTGTGTAGATTTCGCTTGTGGTAATGGGTTGCATGCATGTGTTGTTTGCCTCGTCGTTGTCTGGTATGGATTGGCTGCACTCAAAATCGTTGTTTTCTTCTACTGGAACACTTGTATACAGGTTCGAAAAATACTGGACCAAGTGAGATTGAATCGATGCGGCATTTTGGACAATTTGATTTCGATCGTCCAAAAGTCGTTCAATTTTCGTTTGCTTTCTTTTCCTTTCGCCTAGCTGGAACACCGAGAGTGGTTCGCCTGCTACATATTTTTCATTGTTACGTATGAACAGCTGAGAGAATCGACGTTGATGGGAAAGCATTTTACCTTTGATTCTGTTGATGGTAGTTATCATTTCAGGATTCCGATAATAGGCATCATATGCTTGTTGGAGCAAGCCATACAATCGTTGCTGCTCTTGGTGAAAGTCATCGAAGGCTAGCTTTGATTTCCAGCGGTAGAAAGAACGGATTTTGTCTTTCGCGTAGAATAACCACCAATGCATCCAAGAGGGAAATTGGCGGCGTTGACGGGTCCAGTATTGCCAGCTGATTTGAAACTCGGCGATGTTGTCATCGGTAAGGAGGTGTGGGCGAAGGCTCCAAAAGCCTCTACCGCTAGGTTGGTCGAGGAGGGGTAAACATATTCGGGCGACGACAGCTTTGTGGTCCGAAAAACAACAAACATGAACAGCTGTTGATCTTAAGTGTGTGCGTAAGCTATTGCTGATGTAGAACCGATCTAGTCTTGCTGACGAGTTGTGTGCGATACGGGTATGGCCGGGTTCTCGTGCGCGGAGTTGTATCCACACGTCTTGAAGATGTAGTTGTTGGACTGTAGCTTGTAAAGAGGGACTGAAGCTGTTTTGGCCGGTCGCATCACACTGTCTTAGCACACAATTAAAGTCGCCACCTAGAATCATGTGTTCAGTGTGATGGCGAAGGTAGTAGGCAATTGTATTGTTGAAAAACCTCTCACGCTGGTGTCGTAGTAAGGATCCAGAGGGTGCATACACGTTGCAGAAAGTGGTGTTGTGTACACGCAAGGCGATTAATCTTCCGTCCAAACTTTTTTCTAAGTGTGAGAACTGTATATGTTCTTTTAATGCGATTGCCGTTCCTCTTCTCGCTCGTAATCGTACATTCAAAACTTTTAAAGCTTTATGTCTTGATTATGCATTTCTGGAAGTGAAGTTAAAATATAACCACTATGCCTTTTTGGCCACCAAGCATCAGTGCAAAATTTGTGATAATTTGGTTGATTCCTGAATAAGCGCAACGCGTTTCAATTTTGTATGGAAATTTGTATGTAAGAAAAAAAAATTGCACATAAAATCGTCCAGAAAATTCAAATAAGCTTGATTAACTACTCACATCCAAATCGTCCAGAAAATTCAAATAAGCTTGAAATAAAGTCGGTCTTTGGTTTTTGGTTTGACTATTCTTAAGCTTCATTTTTTGCTAACATGACAAGCAGCTAAGCATTTCATGAAAAAGGTTATAAACATTTCAAAATAAAAAAAAACTGAATCCATTGAAAAGTATTTAAAAAGGGCAGACTTGCTAGAGCTTTTCATAATTTCATAAAATGTTTTTGCAAAGGTTATAAAAATCATTAAAAATTCTGGCTATTGCAAAGCAATTTTTTGAGAATTTTTATTCTCATCCTACACAGCTTTCAATTAAGCAGTTCAAAAAGTTGTATAACATTGAATATCTTTACTGGGGTACAAGTTACGTTTATGCTTTGTTCACATGAATTGTACTACTAGAATCAAGGAATATTTTTCATCCAAAGTTATATTTTAGAAACTTTCAGTACATTTCTGGAGATTTTTTAATGAAATTTTTTGTTTCCATATTTCCATACTAAATTAAAACCCGTTGCACTTATTCAGGACAGGATGGATCGCTTCCAAAAAATTTATTGCTATTTCTGATAGCAAAAACAACCAAAAAAGGTTATGGGAGGTGTAAAAATTTAAAAATTGGAAATTTTTATACAAAGCTTGCAGCGGTCTAATAACCATTGCCAAAGACTCAAAACAGCAATTCCATTAAATATAGATCCAAAAATAATTCACTGTGATTTACATAATGCATTGCACCAAAATCATGTCTTCGGACGCTTTATAGAGAACTGATTTTTAAAGAATAGAAAATTTTACACTGAAAAATATTGAAACCTTTTAAATATGGGGGAGTGGGGAATCATGGGTCACTTTTTTCTTTGTTCCATAACTTTTTTTATTATAAAAGATAAAATGAAAATAAAAAATGGTATGGTTTTCTACATTGTCAAGGTATCATTTATTTTTTATTTTTTAAAAGGTTGTTTTCAGCAAGTTCTGACTGATTTTAAAAGAGCTGTATTTTCTGGATTTTGAAAAACGATGGGGAATTGTGGGCCACTAAATCCTAATTGTCCAAATAACATACAAAGTTTATCAGGTAACCCAAACCTGTGCGTTCCATAATTCATTTAGTTATTTTAAAGCAATTTCAGATTATGAAATAAAAAAGAGAGTTGCGTATGATCGAAAAAACTTAAAAACCTAGCACGCGATCGTTTTGGCAACATTTCACGTGAAAAAAATGACAAAACTAAGATCATAAAAATAAAATAAGCATATGATGCATATGATGCGTATTTAAATCAAAAACAACATATAGAAAAATATGCGTACGCAAAGCAACGACAATGACAGTTGGATTTAAATTTTTATCACAACACACACACCTGAAATATTAACACATGGCCCACGTTACCCCACTCCCCCCTATAAAAAGTAAGAAACAAACTTAAAATTAAAATGACAATTTTTTTAAATTTTAATCATAAAATGTAGAAGTCACTCGCAGTCCGAACAGAACTGCTTCTCCACTATAGAACTCGCACCGAATAAGCATATTCACTTCTACCTACTCAGTGACTGCGGTTTGACTGCCGAGGTGAATGTTTTTTTCGCAGTCGTTTGACTGCAAAATGACCGTGGACGGTTGAAGCATGAATGGGAGTTTGAGCAAAGCAGGACGATTTGAACGAGAGAGGATTTCTTAGAGAAATGGAAGAACGAATGCGTCACGAATTCTCCCAGTTGGGTTGGAAACGAATGGCTTGCGAAGGACCGCACAAAGTGGAATGTATGCAATTGACTGAGCCAGTGTGTTGACTGCTGGTGAAAAAAGGGATCGCCTCAAGCCCTGGTTGCACCGGTGCTAAGTACATTGTATGTGTATGACAATGCCACGTTAGGATGTATTTGCTCTAAATAAAAACGCGGTGAACTCGATAGTGTGCGACGCGACGAACATTAAATATTTAACTTTGCTTTGATCACATCCCTTCCCAAAGGGAATCCAGATCTAATTTACCTTCCCCGCTAGCAAACCACCCTTCCTGTGACAACCGTGGAGATTTAGAGGTGTATTCGGTCTCTAGTAGCAACGGAAGTCGAACTAACAATCCTTCCCTTTCCCCGATGAACCGTAAGGACGTGGCCGGCGCCATTATTGACCATATAAGATAAGGAACCTTCGAAACGTGTACACAGAAAATGGTAAGCTAATCCCAAGCCCCATTTATTTGGATCTATGTACAATTTTGATGGTTCTTGTCGATCACGGAGAAGCAACTACTGAAATGTACGGTTTATCTAAGCTCAAGCTCAAGCTCAATAAGAGAGTGATAAATTGAAAATAAAAAAAAATAAATTCCAAGTTTTGTTGTTAATATAAAGCACAAATAAAATACAAATTTAGCTAACATTGCACGATGCGCATTACAATTTAACTATTAAATGTCTACTTCGAATCATTTTTCTACCTTTCTAGTGATAATTAAAATTCATTATCGATTAAAAATCGCTACTGAAGGTTTTAAAGTTTAAAATGTCAAGCTCCGAATTTTTTGTCGTTTTTAACTTAAATATAGGGTTCTAGTAAAGGACAGAAGGTGAAACTATGATTTTTTAATTAACAATTTATTTTCAAAAGCTTTCAAGAAGATTATGTTTTCATAACACAAAAATTCAGAACTAAAAACCAAAGGCAATCTTTTAAAATATATTTCAAAACATTTGAATAGTTTGACTTAAAATTCAGTAAATTTATTTAAAAACTAAAACAAAATATGAGATGGAAAAGATAAGTTTCCGATTGATTTGGTAAATTTGCATCCTTAACTCGAATCTATTGTCAAAATTTGTTCATCACCTTTAGTTTAGGTTATATGGAGTTTATTAGCTTTAAAATGTATCAGTTTTAAGTTCAATCAACCATTGATAACTGATGAAACAACAAATCATTTTTAAAAATCATGAAATTTAATTCTAGAGTTTTAAAAAATTTAGATAAAAAAACATTGTAACAAGCATTTCTGATATTACTGAATAAAGTTTATATAAAATTAAATTCATTTAACAAAATTCAAACAAATTAGCAAAACGATTAGATTTTTGCTTAAAAATATCTAAAATTTGATTTGGTTTAAAACTTCTCTAAAAATGAAGATAAGAAACCAAATAGAGAATTATTTGAAGTCTTGGGGAAAGTTGACAATTGATTTAAAAGCTTAAATTTAAGATAATATGTTTTTGTTTTGAAATTTTGTCAAAAAAAAAATCAGGAACTTCTTTAATGATTTTAAAATATTTCCAAAAGTTTAAAGCACGATTTTTTGTAAATCAATAATTTTAGTAATAAAGTAGAGGATGCTAGATTTGAGATTTTGTTTAGCTTATTTTGATGACCATCGTGAGTGGTCAACACCTGATTCATGGATTCCAACTTGTTGATGTCTAAAATAAGTACCGTAAAACACAGAAAGGCAACAATTTCATTTAATTATTTTACCGGTGTCTGTGATACACGATTTGAATAAAAAATTTAAAACTTTGAAAGAAAGGGTATCAATTTGTTTTTTTATTCTTTTGATAACCTTTTTCATCAAAATCATTAAAATACACTTTAAATAGGAAGTCCCAATTTTGACGGAAAGCATAATTATGACAATTAAACTAGCTTGATAGTTTCAATTAAGAAGATGCATTTAAATTTTAGAATCACACAAGAAGTTAAAAGATGTCCACAACACAAAAGTCTTAGCTCACATTTTTCACTTACTCTTCGTTTGCTATCCTTCTTCCATTATGATAAAGTAAGAGTATTTCTTGAAATCAACGATAATTTTTTTTAAAATATTTTTTCATTAAATATCATATTAACATCTTCATTTCCTCTATAGAATTTTTACATTCAACTTTTTTACATTTACGATCACTATCGATGCTCCAAAGGACCATTTTAAGTAATGTTTCGATATAACGTAACTTCGATATAAAGCAACGAAATAAAAAATTTCGTTGCTTTACATCGAGGTATCACTGTAGTCGCTTGATTGGACTCAACTTAATTGATTTATTGCGGAGAAGTAAAATGCCGTGCGTTCAATTCAACTTATTGATCTATTCTACTTAATTCTAAAATGGCTTACTACACTATTATTTCAGACTCTCTATTAATGTTGCTAGAGAGTTATGCTTATCCTAAGGTACTTGCACAGATAATGGTGTTTGCGAACAAATTGATTAAAGTGTCAAGTGAACATAAAAAGGACACATTACAAACAGAAATCAATTTAAATTCTTGATCGGTTCAGTATCGATCACTGACATCACAAAAGGGTGTTTTGAATGTTTTAATATAATTATTTTTATATATTTAATTTCTATGTAGAAGACGGCAAAACGTTATGTTTCCAATAAAATCGGAGATTCATGTTGGTTTAAAATTTCTTTGAATTTTGATCAAATTCCTGAATTTCCGTGGAAATTTTAAAAATCAAAGAGAAAACTTATGTAACTTTTTCTGAGAAGTCAAAACTATTCACTCATTTTATTCGGAGTCATCGAGAAAGTTGATCATTTTATCAAAACCTATATTATCAATGTTTTTGTAACATTTCAAAGTTTAAAAAAAAACGTGCGATTTTTTTAACATTCCAAAACCAGTTGAAATATTTTTTTTTCAATTATTTCTAAATCATCGAAGAAAAAAGAAAATTTTAAAAAATGTTAACAGCATTTTTCATTTTATTCATTTTATGTACCGTCTTTGTTGGAAAATTGTTACTATTCCAAACAAATGATTCAAGTTTCAATTCATTCGATTCAGAATAAATAAAGTTCTATAGTAAAGATAGAATAAAATAAAATTTAAATTTAAATTCTTAAACTACAGTTCACAATGACACACAAATTTTACAATTGCTCAAACAACATGAATTTTTTCGAATCATCATTCTGAAAAATATAACAGGATAGATAAGTGTTTAATAATCAGTTGTGAGTTTGTTACAATTATAATCAAAATATAATCTAAAAAATTTTGTATCTCGAACGTTTCGTTTCGATTAACTTTCATTGATATGAAGAAGCTCATGAAAAATAAATAACTGAAGTTTCTTAAAATTTCATATTAAAAACAAATTATTAAAATTAGTTATATGACATTTATTGATTTCTTAATGTATGTTGTATGTATGTTGGTAATCCACCATGGGTGCACGGATTCACCGCAGTTTCTGCCAAAGTATGGGTTCACATACATTCCTTAGATTATTAGGTTCGACAAATCTCCAATGCAGCGCGCCACCATACCCGGACCCCATGGTTTCGTATGAACTGTTATGTGGTGAATGTATTGGCGTGTGTTGATGTAGGTATATTTTGGAAGAACGAATCAATCAGGTGGGCTAGTTTACTTACAGGTATTCCGGCATCCGTGTATATACCTGGCCAGCTGGCAACTGATTGAACATTCCAATTATATAGTCAGTTATATAATGAAACACATCTTACCTGTCGGCCCGCTTATGGGATTCGAACCCAAAAGTTTTTCTTGCCGATACCGGGAATCGAACCCAGTACGCCTGGCGTACCAATACCAGACTCGCGCCAGCCTATCCACTAGACCACATCGGCGCTCCTACATTTATTGATTTCTTAATGAGCTCATTAATTCTTCCTGGTATACAAAATACGAAAATCAGCTTTTATCAATATTCTCTCACACGGAAAATTATAGATTCGCAGATTGAAATTTTATCAAAGAATATCTAAAAAAAATAGATAAAAGTTAAATTTAATTATCCAACTTTGAAATTTTTTATAATATCAAAAAAATAAGTTCTATGAAATCATATTGAAAAAAAGGGGCTACACACTGATCCCCTCGATATCATACTGCAATACTGCAATTGCTCTTCATGTGCCTCCTTTAAAGATATATTTGCGTTTAAATCGGATCGAGTATAACTCGTATCCACATAAATACTCATAACGTTCACTTTCTATTGCATTTAGACACGTTTATATATCACTCTAAATTATTGGAATAAGTGTTATAGGCACCAGCAGAAAACCACTGTACCTCGGGTATGGTCTAACCTTTTTCGTTGCAGAACTCGTGTTCGTTCTCGGCTCCAATCGACTTCCGTGTTATGATTAACGTTTGTTCCAACGAACGGCTAGGCCAGAATCCTAACAATCACTGCACCCCCACTATTCATCTACGGATGCTGTTGCTGTTGATGATGAAGCAGTTGTACGGAAATGCCCACACACTTTATTCGCACCACCAGATACTGACAAACAAAAAAGAAGGCTCAACACTACGTAACGTGGCACTGGATTCACTTCACCACCCTCACAAACTCACATCTGCCCAAATTGAACCATTTATGTTTGCAGGCTTTTTGGGGATGTCTAAAACCGTGGCTAACAAACGCCTGTATATCTGCAATCAGAGCAGTGCAGCAGACTAAAGTAGAAGCACCCTGCTGAAGTCGGAAGCTAGACGACTCGTCCCATTCCGGCGGCCAGAATCCGAAGGCTGTACTGTACAAGAGTTCATAAATTATCAACAGATAGCCGAATTTCGCGTTCGCGTTCGTTCACCTGGTTTTTATCCCGCTACAATTCTATAGCTTCCGATAAACCGTTTCCGTCTCTCGAGACAGCCAAAAACCGGTGCGCGAATATCGGAGGAAAGTCAAAAACGCGGCACGCACCCGAGGACAAAAAACACAAACAGCTGGTGATTTTTTTTTCCTGCTCTCCCTTTATCGTCATCCCTCGTAAGCTCATGTAGTCCATTCAATCACTTTCCCATTGATCAAATTCGAAAGTTGTTCAAACATGCCACACAACGATGCCATAAACGGAGGACAGCTAAGTCCACCCGCGAGAAAAAAAATGAAAAACAGAAGCCCCGGAGCACTTTGCCGACTGCAGAGAAGAACGCGTGTCCTGTACCTCTCAAATTCGCCGAAAGTAATCCCGCACACACGACAACGTCAGTCGTTGACCGTTTTATTACGATCCCTAACGCATCCCGGACTTGTCCCAAAACACAATCCACCCACAAACTATGGGTCTGGAGGGATTCCCACGGCACCTGTCCTCATTCTCCCGAAAAAGCGGACAAGTTTGGCGGCGGTGATTTGATCCACCAACCACACGCTGCCAGCCAACTAACTGTCCACCCCGTCGTCAGTGACAGTGAATGAGCACGCTATTCTACGCTACGACCCATCCGTGGGACAAATCCCTTGTGAGCGTTAAAGCCTGCCTTAATGTGGGAGTTTGGCCACCCTTGACCGTTGCCGACCCCGAAAGTCGGGTTCCCGTCCGACGCGAATGAAAAGCCTAAAATGACTAACTGGCCCCGATAAGGCAAGAAATGGTACCTGGGTTCTCCTTGCGAAGCTGGGAAAACAACTGCTGGAATGCACCTTACCCGAAGGCGGATCCACTTCGGGTAGGCCTCGTTCGGGTTCGCCGAAGCAAAACAGTGCTGCCAGCAAAGACACGAAGATCAAAATCGGATGCATAACAATCTCAACCAAGGAGAGAGGCATTTGAGAAGACTTTTTTAGATGAGAAAACAAGAAGACAAAAAGACAAGAAAACAAGAAGACAAGAAGACAAGAAGACAAGAAGACAAGAAGACAAGAAGACAAGAAGACAAGAAGACAAGAAGACAAGAAGACAAGAAGACAAGAAGACAAGAAGACAAGAAGACAAGAAGACAAGAAGACAAGAAGACAAGAAGACAAGAAGACAAGAAGACAAGAAGACAAGAAGACAAGAAGACAAGAAGACAAGAAGACAAGAAGACAAGAAGACAAGAAGACAAGAAGACAAGAAGACAAGAAGACAAGAAGACAAGAAGACAAGAAGACAAGAAGACAAGAAGACAAGAAGACAAGAAGACAAGAAGACAAGAAGACAAGAAGACAAGAAGACAAGAAGACAAGAAGACAAGAAGACAAGAAGACAAGAAGACAAGAAGACAAGAAGACAAGAAGACAAGAAGACAAGAAGACAAGAAGACAAGAAGACAAGAAGACAAGAAGACAAGAAGACAAGAAGACAAGAAGACAAGAAGACAAGAAGACAAGAAGACAAGAAGACAAGAAGACAAGAAGACAAGAAGACAAGAAGACAAGAAGACAAGAAGACAAGAAGACAAGAAGACAAGAAGACAAGAAGACAAGAAGACAAGAAGACAAGAAGACAAGAAGACAAGAAGACAAGAAGACAAGAAGACAAGAAGACAAGAAGACAAGAAGACAAGAAGACAAGAAGACAAGAAGACAAGAAGACAAGAAGACAAGAAGACAAGAAGACAAGAAGACAAGAAGACAAGAAGACAAGAAGACAAGAAGACAAGAAGACAAGAAGACAAGAAGACAAGAAGACAAGAAGACAAGAAGACAAGAAGACAAGAAGACAAGAAGACAAGAAGACAAGAAGACAAGAAGACAAGAAGACAAGAAGACAAGAAGACAAGAAGACAAGAAGACAAGAAGACAAGAAGACAAGAAGACAAGAAGACAAGAAGACAAGAAGACAAGAAGACAAGAAGACAAGAAGACAAGAAGACAAGAAGACAAGAAGACAAGAAGACAAGAAGACAAGAAGACAAGAAGACAAGAAGACAAGAAGACAAGAAGACAAGAAGACAAGAAGACAAGAAGACAAGAAGACAAGAAGACAAGAAGACAAGAAGACAAGAAGACAAGAAGACAAGAAGACAAGAAGACAAGAAGACAAGAAGACAAGAAGACAAGAAGACAAGAAGACAAGAAGACAAGAAGACAAGAAGACAAGAAGACAAGAAGACAAGAAGACAAGAAGACAAGAAGACAAGAAGACAAGAAGACAAGAAGACAAGAAGACAAGAAGACAAGAAGACAAGAAGACAAGAAGACAAGAAGACAAGAAGACAAGAAGACAAGAAGACAAGAAGACAAGAAGACAAGAAGACAAGAAGACAAGAAGACAAGAAGACAAGAAGACAAGAAGACAAGAAGACAAGAAGACAAGAAGACAAGAAGACAAGAAGACAAGAAGACAAGAAGACAAGAAGACAAGAAGACAAGAAGACAAGAAGACAAGAAGACAAGAAGACAAGAAGACAAGAAGACAAGAAGACAAGAAGACAAGAAGACAAGAAGACAAGAAGACAAGAAGACAAGAAGACAAGAAGACAAGAAGACAAGAAGACAAGAAAACAAGAAGACAAGAAAACAAGAAGACAAGAAGACAAGAAGACAAGAAGACAAGAAGACAAGAAGACAAGAAGACAAGAAGAAAAGAAGACAAGAAGACAAGAAGACAAGAAGACAAGAAGACAAGTAGACAAGTAGACAAGAAGACAAGAAGACAAGAAGACAAGAAGACAAGAAAACAAGAAGACAAGAAGACAAGAAGACAAGAAGATTTCAGATGACGGATTTCAAATTTCGGATTTTAGTTTTCAGATTTCAGATTCAGATCTCATTTTCAGATTTCATATTTCAGATTTCAGATTTCAGATTTCAGATTTCAGATTTCAGATTCAGATTTCATATTTCAGATTTCAGATTCAGATTCAGATTTCAGATTCAGATTCCAGATTCAGATTCCAGATTCAGATTTCAGATTCAGATTTCAGATTCAGATTTCAGATTCAGATTTCAGATTCAGATTCAGATTTCAGATTCAGATTTCAGATTCAGATTTCAGATTCAGATTTCAAATTTCAGATTTCAGATTTCAGATTCAGATTTCAGATTCAGATTTCAGATTCAGATTTCAGATTCAGATTTCAGATTCAGATTTCAGATTCAGATTTCAGATTCAGATTTCAGATTCAGATTTCAGATTCAGATTTCAGATTCAGATTTCAGATTCAGATTTCAGATTCAGATTTCAGATTCAGATTTCAGATTCAGATTTCAGATTCAGATTTCAGATTCAGATTTCAGATTCAGATTTCAGATTCAGATTTCAGATTCAGATTTCAGATTCAGATTTCAGATTCAGATTTCAGATTCAGATTTCAGATTCAGATTTCAGATTCAGATTTCAGATTCAGATTTCAGATTCAGATTTCAGATTCAGATTTCAGATTCAGATTTCAGATTCAGATTTCAGATTCAGATTTCAGATTCAGATTTTAGATTCAGATTTCAGATTCAGATTTCAGATTCAGATTTCAGATTCAGATTTCAGATTCAGATTTCAGATTCAGATTTCAGATTCAGATTTCAGATTCAGATTTCAGATTCAGATTCAGATTTCAGATTCAGATTTTAGATTCAGATTTCAGATTCAGATTTCAGATTCAGATTTCAGATTCAGATTTCAGATTCAGATTTCAGATTCAGATTTCAGATTCAGATTTCAGATTCAGATTTCAGATTCAGATTTCAGATTCAGATTTCAGATTAAGATTTCAGATTCAGATTTCAGATTCAGATTTCAGATTCAGATTTCAGATTCAGATTTCAGACCTTGTTTTTTCAGATTCAAATTTTTCGATTTAGTTGAAGAGTATTTGATAACGGATTTTTCTTGTTTTTCCATTTTTCAACTTGCTGGCAACTCATGCCGACTAGAGATATTCGGAAAGGCTCCCAGGATCTGCGCATGTCCAGGTCGTTCCGACTGGAAGGCCTTTTCCGTCAGCTGGCATACCACTTCGGCGAAAACATATGACCTGGCTGGAAGTCGGGAGATTTTCGGCCTTCACGAATCGGCAGCACAAAACAAAATTGTCACAAAAATACAACCCTTGGCCTGTCGCGAATCCGCCGAACAAACGAGGGAGAGAAACCGATCCGTTCAGCAGGTGAATCAACCCCACGCAACAACAACGACAACAACAGCACGAGCAGCGACTTTTAGGGTGATTAATTTGATCTCGTTGTTCAGTGCCAGCGCACTTAATTTATGAGCTTCCAAGCTCTCCTTGTTCATGGAGACATGTGGACAAAGGCTACAGAGGAATAGAAGGGTGGGGGGTTCTTCGGGAGGTTCCGATGTTACCTATACGTTTTGTTTTAACTGACGACAGAACGTGAATGTGGAGAAACAAACAAAAACACACTCACCCGAGTAGACACATTCGTGTGGAAAACTCAGCTGAGGTCAGACGTGGTTGATAAAGCCTTCTCACTTACCCATTCAGTGAACTTCGGAAACCCAGGCAGGACAAGACAACTCAATTAATAACCAGTCGGTTAGTCGTGTCGGTGGCAATTGCACCACCGAATGCCGAATGTAGGTACTAAAGTTTGTCAGCAGCTCTGGGAGCTTTCCCGTGAGTGGGTGTTATTGGATTATAATCGCAGCGCCCCGACAACGACATGTTTGATTCTGCGTAAACTAAATGCTTAATTGAGATGATAGCGTTTAAGATTGGCGAGCAATTTGGGATGATCAATCAATTTGTCTGTGACAAGGTTATATCGGGTAGGAGATGTCTCACTTTTAATGCAACGGACGAAGATTTTAAAGTTACTGATTTTTTATAAACTTTGGGAGTGACTTAGCAACTGACCCAAGCAACAATTTCAGTTCTATAAGAAATAATTTTGAAGAGTTAAAACATCTTAGAAAAATATATTTTGCTATCTTCTAAAGGGTGATACGGTCAAAATTTGGTCAAGGGAAAACGCGTGTAAATCGGTAAAATCGTTTATTTAAAAAATCAAATTTAATTTCTTTTTTAAGTTTAATTAGTATAAATTTCAGGAAAAATATTCAGTTAGGCTTCCGCTTTTCCAAATCCGAATTGCCGGGCCTAACGCTTAACCCCTGCCATCAGATTTTGTACAGCCACCTTGTCCACCTTCTTCGCCGCAGAAAGACAGTTTGCCTTGAACTGCTGCTCGTCCTTAGCAGTATTTTTGGTCTTCTTTAGGTTCCGCTTGACAATAGCCCAGTATTTCTCAATTGGGCGGAGCTCTGGCGTGTTGGGAGGGTTCTTGTCCTTGGGAACCACCTGCACGTTGTTGGCGGCGTACCACTCTATGGCCTTTTTACCGTAATGGCAAGATGCCAAAACCGGCCAAAACAGCACGGAACAACCGTATTTCTTCAGGAAAGGCAGCAGACGTTTATTCAAACACTCTTTCACGTAAATTTCTTGGTTGACAGTCCCGGAAGCTATGAAAATGCTGCTTTTCAAGCCACAGGTACTTGCCTGGCTTGCCAAACCAGATATTTCTTCGCAAACTTTGACAGTTTCATGTGCTTGAAAATATCTGCTACCTTTCCCCTTCCTTTTGCCGTATACAACTCCTGTCCCGGAGGCTGCTTGTAGTCGGCTTTGACGTAGGTTTCGTCGTGCATTACCACGCAGTCAAACTTCGTCAGCATCGTCGTGTGAAGCCTCCGAGATCGCGCTTTGGCCGTCGTATTTTGTTTATCATCGCGATTTGGAGTCACTACCTTCTTGTAAGTCGATAGTCCGACTCGTTTTTATGCTCGATGCACGGTTGAAGACGATACACCCAGCTTATTTGCAGCATCTGGGAGAGAGAGCTTAGGGTTTCGCTTGAAACTACCGGCAACTCTCTTTGTCGTCTCAGCGGCTTCCGGTTTTCGATTTCTCCCCGATCCAGACTTCCTAGCTGTCGACAAACGTTCCCCAAACACTTTAATTACATTTGTAACGGTTGATTTGGCAACTTTTAGCGATTTTGCCAGCTTTGCGTGCGAGTAGCTCGGATTTTCGCGATGCGCGAGCGAAATTTTGATACGCTGCTCTTCTTCCTTGGACGGCATTTTGACAACTGAAGAGTGAAATCCAAAATCAAAATAGGAGAAACATTCTACACACACACCTTCAAAATGAGCGGTGTTCAGGATTTTTAAATGCAAAATTGAAAGTAATACGTAAAGTTGATATTGACCAAATTTTGACCGTATCATCCTTTATGTTTGAAGTAAGGAGAGCTATCTAAATTTCATACCGTCAACTGGGGCAACATGCAACAATTTTCAACTTCAATGGCTTCTAAAAAACTTATGTTCACAATTAATCGTATCCTTTATGCATCAAAAGTTTTAAGGATGCTGGGGCATCAAATTGGCGTAGTTGAAAAAATTATTGGTTTCTTCAGTTATTTTTAATTTTCTAAAAACATCTGATTTTTACACTCCTAAGAAAATGGGGTAACTTGCAACAAACTTTGTTTTTAATGAAAAATCTTATGAACACGTACGAAAATTCATAGTTTTTAATTTATTTGCGATGCCTTCAAGACCATTACGCATGACAACACCAATTGCAGTAGTTTTTGGGTCTGTAAAAACAAATTTTCTCATTTTTTGTGAAAATAAGGATGCTGCATACATTTAGGGGTTAAATAATACTACGAAAAATTCTACAAGCTGAAATCATAAAAATAAATGTTTGGATGAATGAAATTTAAATGTTAACAAACGCGTGATGCAAAACATTCATATTCCAGCACATGGAAACGAGATTTACAAGGTATTTCTTCGATTTGCATTTTGTTGCATTTAACCCCAGACACCTAACGTAATTTTTAAAATATTCATTTAAAAAAATTGGGTGATTGTTCGAAAAATATTTTTACACCAACAATGTTGGTATATCATGAGGAAACCTGTAAAAAGTTTGTAGGTAATTTTATCAAGCCGATCCTTCATACTGGATAAAGTTTTTTTCGGTATCAAAAAATGTTGAAATTTGTACATTTATTGCTCGATTTTTCAAATTTTACATAAAAATAAAAAACTTAAGACAACTAGCTTAAGATGCGAGAAATTATGTCATCATCATTTTGTTATCATTAAAAGATAACTTTATTACAACACATTAAATTAAAAATTGATTCAATGTAGTGTTATATAAACGTTGCATCGAACCTCGCTGTTGCATGATGCCCCGTTTGACGGTACCTATCAAATTTCACAATCTTTTTTGCTTCGCCTTTGCGCTTTGCTGTTTGTGCCAATGCAATGCTTTGTTTTTTTTATTAAACCTAATCTATTTTCAAACGGATCTTTACCGTAGATCTTTTTAATACCTTCTCCATATCGGATCGGCCACAAAGTGTAAATGGATATAGCAATAAGTGAAACAAATCACATTTCGAAATAACAATTGATATTTAAATGAGTAGAGAATTGTTTTCGACTGGTGAAAATGTACAAACGGTAAAATATTTCGGCTTTTTCAGTCAATTTACGGATCCAAAACACCTTCTCTTCTAATTCCGACGTTTCGTTCTTTATTTGAACTTTTTGACGGGAATAGGAAACACAATTTTCTATTCCTGTGAAAAAGTTCAAATATAGAACGAAACGTCGGAATTAGAAGAGAAGGTGTTTCGGATCCGTAAATTGACTGAAAAAGCCGAAATATTTTCCCGTTTATTGATATTTAAAATAACAAAATTCTGAACTCCAAATTTTCCCAGTAGCCTAGATAATCCAATCCTCGCACTGTTCGATGCATTTCGATGGGGTCATTCGTCCCTCATATTACAAAGATATGATAACTGCATCTTACATATGCTAAGACCACCAACCGAAAGTATACTATGTATATATGCCGTAGCCGAGATTCGATCTCATGACCGATGGCTTAGAAGACTTGAACGCTATCCTCTACGAAACGAACAGCGGAAAACACTACTTTAACCATTCTACCTTGCTGATAACATCAATAACCATAAAATTAAAAAAAAAATAGAAAATATCTTTGAAGCCTTCAAATATTAACAAGTTAATAAAAGGTACACCTATAAAACTTTTTGAAAGGACTAAACGATAAAACTTGCCACCGAATCTGATGAAGATCTTCGTATGCACAAAACATACTTCTCGCTATCCCGTAACCCTTATTCGTTGATTATGATGATGATGATGGCATAACCTCAAAGCTTGAATCGCGTACTTTGCGGTAAAGTCTTTTGTTTCCTCTCGCTACCGTCAATGGTGTGTACCTATCTACAATTTTTTTTCTGTTCCAACTCCAACTAAAACCGCCACCACTATTTCCAAGAACTCTTGACGAGCCCATTCGACATTCGTTATATTTGCAAGAAATGAAGAGTCCTCGTCCTCGGAAGTTTCCTACCACGTTGATGCTGCTGCTGATGTTGATGGTTTCTTCCTCTCTTGCACACGTGTTCTCTCGAGCTCATGCCAAATGATTGGATCTCGAGAAAAACCAAGGCCCAGAAACGGCGGCAATGCAGCGGGACCCGGCGCTGTTGCCTCAAGTGCCATAATGAAAATGTGCAAATGAAATAAAAACCACGGTAACATTGGCGGTGCAATGGAAATGGCAATGATGCGAGAGTTTCCCGGAAAAACCAGAAAACGATCGACAGGGATGCCAAAAGTCTACAACCTATAAAACGTACAATTTAACTGAATTAAGATAAAATAGCCCTCGGTAAATTCTTCAATAAACATTCGCAACTATTGTAAACTGATGAATAATGTTTACATTAATGTACATGCTGTGAATAAAAAAATTGTCCGTACAACACTGATTTTAACATAAAGTTGCCAGATTGCCCGGTTTTATCCGGGTTTGGATATTTAAAACAAAACTCGGGAACAGCTCGGCTCGGCCCGGTTGACCGGATTTTATTGAAAAAAGCTTTTGCCCGGATTTGTTCACTTTATATGGCAAATCAAACGAAAAATAAAAAACAAATTGTGTTGTATTTTTTTTATTTATGCCTCCAAAACGAAATTTTTTTAAATTGTTTTGCAAAACAATCATGTAAAGTTTTCCGAAAGCCTAAAATAAGATTTAAAATCTTTTTTCAAAATTTTCGTTAAATTATAACTGCGTAACTGCGATATTACCTTCTTAAACCTTTCCGATATCTTCTTAAACGTTTGATTAGTCGAGTTTGCTCTGCATGTCTTGTTGTCTTTGGGCGAGCAAAGAATACGCTATAAGAACAATAGAAATACTCAAACAAATATACTAGATAAAAGATTGCAATAAACTTACCAAAGTAGCATAAAGCTAAAAAAATTGAAGGGGTATATATACAATGACGAGATTCCAACGATTGGATTTCCCCACAAAATGCGAAATGAACAAGTAATTTGAGTAAAACGAAAAAAAAACACTAGACCGAGGTTTGAGCTCCAGTCCTCCGAGTTGGTTGTCCGATATCTAACCACGATGCCAACTCATCGTCGTCCACGTATTTTTATATGTGAGATTTTCTTTTAACGAACCTGTCAAAGGAAGAAAGGGAGAGACCGAATAGTAAAGGACCGCCCATTTATCGTTAGTCAGTTCACTTTTTCTATAGCTCAAATCGTTAATGTCGAATTGGCATATTCTAAACTTTTTGGAGACATATTTACGAATCGACTAATATCCGATTCAACTTTTTTTGGGCAAAGCTTGTCGTAAATGAAGTATAGAAAATCACTCAACACCAACGTGTTTATGATGGTTATTGGAAATGTCTTAATAGTCGATTTGAATTATCCTTTCTATTACGATTTCATGTTAGCTGGGGACGACCTCACCGAAAGCTCCAAGGCAGCAGGTCTCAAAATCAATGTCGGAAAGACCAAGCCGATGGAAATCAACACAGTGAATCCTTCCATTGCGTGGTAGCTGGGAAACAAGTTGAGAAAGTGGAGTGCCTTCAGTATCTTGGTAGCCAGATAAGGTCTGATGGTGGCGCTAAAAGATACATCGAAACCCAGATCAGAAAAGCTCGATTTGTGTTTGCGAGTCTCCGAAACCTAGCCGCCGCCACCCGAGCTGTCGAGGAGAATTTTGACTGGGACCGGGTTTAGACGTTGACTCCAAAACGTCAACAGTGCGTGGAGGTCTTTTACCACGGCCCTATGCGCCGGAGAATCGATGCGGACACATTAAGTAAGTAAGTAAGTCAGTACATGAATGTCGCCTTTATTTATGCAATTTAAGCCGAATGTGTGATGTCCTGAAAAATCCTGGTTTTTTCTTCATGTTGTCCTGATTTTTTATAAACCCACCTGGCATCCCTGACTGCACTGCACTACAAACAGATGTGTCAGGTGTCCTGATTTTTGAGGATTTGTCCTGGTTTTCGAGAGGCCGTCCTGATTTTCCAAAAACCCTTGAATTTTCCTGATTTTTGAAGCAAGACCTTTAAAATGTCCTGATTAGTCCTGATTTTTTAAAAAATATCTAAACTACCGTCAAACGGGGCATCATGCAACAGCGGGGTTCGATGCAACATTTATATAACACTACATTGAATCAATTTTTAATTTAATGTTTTGTAATAAAGTTATCTTTTAATGATAACAAAATGATGATGACATAATTTCTCGCATTTTAAGCTAGTTGTCTTAAGTTTTTTATTTTTATGTAAAATTTGAAAAATCGAGCAATAAATGTACACATTTTAACATTTTTTGATGCCGAAAAAAACTTTACCCAGTATGACGGTTCGGCTTGATAAAATTACCTACAAACTTTTTACAGGTTTCCTAATGTTATACCAACATTGTTGGTGTAAAAATATTTTTCGAACAATCACCCAATTTTTTTAGATGGACATTTTTAAAATTCAGTTAGGTGTCTGGGGTTAAATGCAACAAAATGCAAATCAAAGAAATACCTTGTAAATCTCGTTTCCATGTGCTGGAATATGAATGTTTTGCATCACGCGTTTGTGAACATTTAAATTTCATTCATCCAAACATTTATTTTTATGATTTCAGCTTGTAGATTTTTTCGTAGTATTATTTAACCCCTAAATGTATGCAGCATCCTTATTTTCAGAAAAATGTGAAAATTTGTTTTTACAGACCCAAAAACTACTGCAATTGGTGTTGTCATGCGTAATGGTCTTTAAGGCATCGCAAATATATTAAAAACTATGAATTTTCGTACGTGTTCATAAGATTTTTCATTAAAAACAAAGTTTGTTGCAAGTTACCCCATTTCCTAAGGAGTGTGAAAATCGCATGTTTTTATAAAATTAAAAATAACTGAAGAAACCAATAATTTTTTTAACTACGCCAATTTGATGTCCCAGTATCCTTAAAACTTTTGAAGCATAAAGGATACAATTTACTGTAAACATAAGTTTTTTAGAAGCCATTGAAGTTGAAAATTGTTGCATGTTGCCCCAGTTGACGGTACTAATAAATTTATTGATAAATGGTAAAAAAATCAATCAAATCTTTAATAAAATAGTTCAATCAAACAATTTAACCGATGATAATATTAGATTCAAATGATATTTAAATAGTTCTTTCGATATTAACTTCAGGACAGCCAAGGTTCTTCTCACTTCAGTTGCATAATTTGAGGCGTCTTCAGCACCTGTATTTTGCCTTTAGTTATGCAATCTGATCAGAGCTGCATGTTATTTTCATCAATTCAGTGGTGTCCTGAAAAATCCTGATTTTTATCATCGCGGTGTCCTGATTTTTGTCAAAACCACCTGGCACCCCTGACCACAAAGGCCAGGCCTAGATGAGTTAAGTATGGTGTGTAACTTGACAGCTGCTACACTCAGTGGGTGGGGAACATGGGAAAAGAAATTATGATGGAGCTCAGGATCGTATGCAAGATTGCTTTCTTTTCAACCCGAGACACTTTCCTCCGGGGAACTCACAGAAGGGGTATCCAAAAAGAACCAAGCTAGACAGGGACGTACCGGGTGGTACCTCGCATGCTATCAACCGGGTCAAAATCTTTAAGAAAATCAAGATAAATCGGAGCTAGCAAATCCCAACCTGGACCGTTCAAAAGTGAAGTTTGGAGGGACGGCTTTCAGCCAGTAACGTTACCGAGTAAATGGTGTAAGTGGATCAAAAGTTCTCCCATACAGAACAGAAATCCTAATATGTTTTACATTATTTGGGGGGTGTTTATTAACAAATTTGGTTCCCTCATGACGTCACATGGATATGTATACTTGCGGTTCTAATACTTTTGGCCTTCCGCTGAACTTTGTTGTGTTGTACGGCTCATGTTGATTGAGTACTTGCAGACCAGGGTTGGACGGCTGATTGTTACAGCACCGCCCAGGGTATCACAGGCTCTTTACCGGCGTCCCGGAAGAGCCCACGATCCTTTCCAAGATGTCACCGGCGAAGTTAGGGTTTTCGCCACGAGGGGACGTGCTTCTTGGTAGGCTCGATGGTCCGTCGGATTTTGGCTTTCCGACCGCTTCTTTTCTGCCCGCTTTGGTGTCAGCTGCGTCGTGCTGTTGAGCAAATTTGGTGGAAACACAAAAAAGGCCCTCTTGGACCTGCCAAATGGGTTATAGCATATATCTGTGACGTCTTTTAGTTTACACGTGGTTTACAATTTCTATGTTTGTTTGTTTCTCGTTTTACAATTTACCTTTTTAATGTTGTGTTCCGTCGACTTCGGTTTCACACTGAATGTGGTTTTTTGTGTTTTTAACCACTTTTTTAATCTATTTAATATACACATTAAATAAGTTTTACAATTTTTAACAAACATAACTTCTACTAACCGTACTACTTTTAACATTTAGTTTATAAGATTTTAACTAGTTTTTTTTTTAACCGATGTAAGCCACTTTTACTTGGCTACTTTATATCTGTAAATATGAAAAATACTTTTAAAACATTTACACCACAATTTTCACAATTCGAACGAACTTAAAACGACGCGCACTTCCGTTCTCTGAAACGGTCACAGGCAGAAAGAACTAGCCCCGTATGTGCAAAAATCTACGTTACATTTGACCGACACACATACGAAGGAGAATGTAATTTTTACGCGGGTGTGTTCGCTCTCCGGGTGATCACACTTCCCCGGCATGTACCCTGCCTAAACCCGACGCCCATGGATATCCCTCAGAGAAAAGTGCCTGCATTTAGGCGTTTAGGCAAGAGGAATTGGATCTACTGTGGTATTACTCTCAACGGAGTACAGGAGTGGTAGGATTTTGTGGCGAAGTCACAAATAGTTAGATTGTACCAAACGGTTACAGGTGGTCAACCGGTCTTATATGTCAAATAGCTCGTTTAGTCTTATTAACAATTTTCGCGACAGCTGTCTGAAGTGTTCACGAACAAGGGGGTCCATTGATTCCAGGTGAAGTTTTTAAGTGACCGTTATATGAATCCTTTAGTAGCTTGGGCGAGTAACCTCAAGATCTGTATGCCAGAAAAAGTTTTAGTAAAATGTGTCAACATGTGAAGCAGATTATCGGTGATTCGATTCTCCGTGTATTTTGACTCGATTATTCAATTTATTATAGGGATAAGCCGAAAATAAAAAAAAGTAACCAATAATTTTGCCTCGTGAGGAAGAATGTTTTATTGCATCTGAAAAAATAAAGTTATGCAACAAAATTATCAATCCAAGCTTTATTGTTTTTGGAGTTACAGAACTCTTTTCAATATTTCCACGCAATTCCTGCAACCTATGTCACCAACGCGAGTAACCAAAGTTTATTAAGATATTTCTAATAAAAAAAATAACGAATTGTTTCTGTATAAAGTATATTTCCTCGAAAAAATAACAAGACGTTTAGAGTTTATTGTCGAAAAATATAACTGAGCGATGATCGTGTAAATTGTTGATAGATATAAGTCTGTATGTAATTTTTTATTTGTGCAGCAAAGAAGACAGCAATTTGTTTCCATAGCTGATCTTCTAGTTCATATGTATGAATCCCTTAAACTTTCCTGACTACGTATGATTCATACTTAGGTCCAAGTTTTTTTTTAATAAAATCCCTAACCCTTATCTGAGAGGTCGCAAAGCTTTTTGAGAACTTTTTCTCTCGCTACGTATCGAGGAGAACTCTTGTCAGAACGTAAATTATACCTCTCCTCGTGTTTTTTGTAAGCAGCTTCCAAGCTCCACTTGACCTCTTCGAATAGATTTTGTCGTTCCTCTTCTATAGACTGCTGATCCCTTTTCGTCAGATATCTGAATACGACAAAAAAAACAACAAAATAAGGGAAATGTTCTGTGAAGGTATGTGTGGATGTGCGGATTACGTTGGCAATTGCCTGTATATCGTCTGCACAAAGTTTGTGTTTTTACTTAGTGTCGATCGTATCGCTGTCATTATCACTCGGTTAACACGTTCCGTGTTATTATCTTGCGAATGATAAGCTGTATTAACCAATGGTTGACATGGTATACTTTTAGAAGGTTGGTTAACTTTGTAGAAGTAAATTGAGTCCAATTGTCCGTCAGTACAACCTCTGGTGCTCCAAACAAATGCAAAATCATGTTTTCGACAAATCCTGGGAGACATTACTTATACCGTATTTGTTTTCTCCCCTCGTTCAGTGTTCCACCGTACCCGATAAAAACAAACACAAATCGTCGCCAGTGTATTGCTACCTCACTCACTCACTCGCTCTCTCGGAACACTGGCAAAATTTTCGGGGCACTACCGCCCGATGGCAGTGCAACACCAGGTCAAAACCAGTGCAACACTGTCCGAATAAACAAACAGTTTGGCAGCACCTAGTGGTGCAACACTCGGCAGAAACGAATACGGTATAACTTACTTACTTAATGTTCCCGCGCCGATCCTCCGGTGCATAGGGCCGTGGTAAAAGACCTCCACTGTTGACGATCCGGAGCCAGCGTCTTCACTTGGTCCCAGTCAAGATTCTCGTCGACAGATCGGATTTCAGTGGCTAGACTTCACCGCCACGAGTTTCTGGGTCTGCCTCTTCTTCGATGTCTTTCTAGAGCCCAATCCATCTAAACATACGTTCCTGAATCTCGATTCCTAGCGCTCTTTGATGACACGGGCGATGTAGTTCCATGTTTGAGATCCAGGTGCCTGGCCACCAAGCGCGGATGATATTCCGCAGGCAGTGGTTTGCAACTAGTTTCGCACCCGTAAAGCAATACCGATTTGACGTTTGAGTTGAAGATTCGGATTTTCGTTCGTAGAGAGATCTGGCGTGACCGCCAGATGTTTCGGAGACTCGCAAACGCAAATCGGGCCTTTCTGATTCGGGTTTTGATGTCTTTCCTGGTTCCACCGTCAGGCGTTATCTGGCTGCCAAGATACTGGAAGGACTCTACTTTCTCAACTTGTTGCCTAGCTACCGTGGAACTGGAGGGATTTCCTGTGTTGATCTCCATCGACTTGGTCTTTCCGACATTGACTTTGAGACCAGCTGCCTTGGAACTTTCGGTGAGGTCGTCGAGTTCTGCATATCCGGTTGTGTTTGGGCGAGCAAAACAATATCATCTGCCAGGTCAAGGTCGTTCAGTTGCTTCATTGTTGAAGGATTCCATTGCAATTCTCGGTTCGGTGCGCAGTCGATCGATCCAGTCAGAATCCATGTCTCACTCCAGCAGTTACCGAGATTGGTTCGGATAAGACGCAGTCGTGCAAGACCTTGCACGAAAATGCCTCTTATTGTGCTTCGATGAGATGGATTAGTTTCTCTGTGACTCCTCGTCGCCTTAGGGCCGCCCAGATGTTTTCATGATTAAGTCAGTCGAATGCTTATTTCAAAATCAACGAACACCAGCAGAAGAGAGTACAGAAGCTCGGTGGTTTGTTCCAGTATGATTCGTAGCGTTGTGATGTTGTCCACCCATGATCGTTCGAATCGGAATCAAGCTTGTTGCCGTCGGAGTGTAGCGTCGATTTTCAGGGTTATACAGATCAACGTTATGCCTCGCTAGTTACCGATTTCTGTCAGTACTCCTTTCTTCGGGACCTTTACGAGGATACCTTGCATACAGTCGGCCGGAAATGCTGCAGTATCCCAGATGTCAGCGTAAAGACGGTGTAACATTTGTGCTGACAGGGCAGGATCGGCTTTCAGCATTTCAGCAGGAATGCAATCGATTCTAGGTGCTTTGTTGGATTTCGTGTTTTTGATTGCCACTTCTATTTCAGCCAGCGAGGGCGCTTCCGAGTTGACGCCATTTATGCGGCTTACTATTGACGCTTCGAGCTACGGGTTCTGTTGGCCGTCGCTATCCGTGAGCTGATCTGTTCAATCGGTCAATAACTGACCTGTTCGGTCTTTTAGCGGTATCTTGCATAAGTCCTTGCACCACTGAGGCGGCGAAGAATGTCGACCATCTGGGAACACTGTTGGCTTGTGGTCGTTGATATTATCTTCGCTTTGGTTTTCTCCAATTTTATTGACGAAATTCAACCTAAAACTTATTTTGATATCATAATTGGGCTGGCGTTTTCTTGGCGGATTACGTTATACTCAAGGTTTGGTGGGAATTCATCAATAAGCAAATTTTCCTCGCGAAATAAAAAAACTTAAGCAGCTCCCAGAGCCGCCTTGTTATTTGTTTTTATTTTGCAACGCTCATAACCTCAAATGATTTGGCAACATAATCAATAATGTCTGTTTGCCAATTCATTAACTGTTCTGACCCCGAAAAAAACGCACGAATCATCAAATGCAATGGAAGATGTAGGAAAACATTTCACATCGCATGTGTTCGCGTTTCGGGACCTCAACTCAAAGCTCACCAGGAAAATGATGGGATATTGTGGCTTTGCTCCGACTGCCGGCTCCATCAATCAGACGAATTCCTGAAAAAGGTCGAAATTAATAGACAAACCATAGTAGAGCTTGCCAAGCGACTTGATACTTACTTCGATGTCCTTGCGATGAAGCTCGACACCAACTCTAAAATGATAACCGAGCTCGCCGCAGTCAACGCCTCTACGAACGCCATCAACGTTGAACTGATGTCAGCACGTTCCTCGTTACCATCGCGCCCAGAAGACCCTTTTTCGGATATTCACGAGAGAGTGCGAGAATCTCTGGATGCATCCATGGATCGGCTATTTAGAGGGAATAGCCTTGAAGCCGAGGGTTGTTCGACCAGTCGCAAACGGAAAGCCAACTCAGTACACGTATCCCAGAACAAGCGAACTAGAAACGATGAAATAAGTTTTTCCAGGCTCTCTTGTCTCGTCTACAAGTTCGTTTAACTGCCTTTTCCAGCTCCGCATACCGTAAGCGGGCGGCTGCTTTGGCTGACCCGGCACATGCCTGCTCAATTCCGACTTTCGCCTTTCTCCGATCATCGAGCATCCTCCAAGTTCCATCCGACATCCATTCACTTCTTCTTCCACAAACTTTATCGAGAGTACCATGGCTCGTCGTTATAAAGGCATTCTTGATTCCACATCACTGTTCTTCGACTGTTCCGTCTGTCGGCAATTCCGAGGCTCGGGATTCTAGCTGTTCAACGTATGCCTTTTTCACCTCTGGATTCTCCAACCAGCGGACGTCGTATCGAAAACCGACTTTCTCCTCGCACCGTTGGACACGCTCAACTCTCAGTCGTATCTCGCCAAGGACGAGGTGATGGTCAGATGCAATATCTGCGCTTCGTTAGTTGCGGACATCAAGAAGGCTCCTTCTTCATTTCCGGCTGATGCAGATGTGGCCAATTTGATTTTCTGTTCGACCATCTTGGGATACCCAAGTGACCTTATGTGCTGGCCGCTGGGGGAAGAGCAATCCACCGATCACCAGGAGGCTCTTTGCGTTGAAGTCTGGCTACGATCATCTTTCGTTTATCGGTTCCAATCTAATGAGGGCCGCGTAGGCCTGCGAACTTAACAAGAAGCCAACTCCTCGGTCCCGAGTAGCATGTTCTCCTCGTATGCCAGAGTAAATAAAGCAGGACTTGCCCGGACTGCGTCTTGTGTTCTCCAGTGTTAGACAAACGGACTTCGCTCAGGCCCAAAATATCAAGCTTGAGGCGGCTAGCTTCTCTAGCAAGTTGAGCCAGCTTGCGTTGTTGGACAAGGGTCAAAACATTCAAAGTTCCAATTCTAGTCCGGGTTTTCATGCTCAAAGTCGTCGCCAAAGTTCCAGGTCAGTCAGTTCTTTTGGATTCCGTAACAATTTTATGAACTGGGAGCAGTAGGTTGTTAGTCTAAGGTCCCTATCCCGCGATGGGGCTGCCATCTTGGACTTAGCTCGCGGGAGCCGCATTTCATAAATTCGAGACAGACGCTGTTTGAGCCGCCCCTGACCTGGAGAACAGACGCTCGTTTGTTGTTGCACGCCTGACCTGGGGAACAGACAAGTGCCGCCACCTTCTCAGTCTGTATGCGACCAAAGCATCCAACGGGATTGGGTAACCGATCTCCGCTTAGGTTCCTCGCATCCCATCCGGCACCGCGAGGTGGTAGACAATAATAGGAGTTGTGAATAAGAGGCATATGACCACTATGGGGTCTCGTCTCGTGTTGCACATTAACCACCATTCACAGCCAGATTTGGGAGACATTGCCTACACATTTTTTTTCAATTCGGCATTCATCTTAGGAGTTTGGAATTTTTTACCTCTGGTCTCTTCGGGGAGTTTTTATTAAATTTTTGCTCATTTCATGTTCTTTACTAAACTTTTCAAATAATCTGCATAGTTTGGCATCAATGTCACTGGACCGCCAACACATTCAGCCTCCCGTTCTCGTTCACTCGGCCCCAGAAACAACAGAACCCTGTCAGAGTGGCGGCCGGTCACCATTCCATCGATGATGAAAAGCGGAACACCTTTCAGAATGCGCATTCCATGATTACGAATGGGTCGTCTGAATGGATTTTTTTCTTCTTCTGTCGCTGCCTCCCAGAAATTACCGAACAAAAAGTCCTGAAAATGAGAAGCGGCACCAGCTAAGGTTTTCGGTTTCGGCGAAGGTTGTTGCGCTATTTAGCGTGTGCAAATGAGAATGCTATCATGAAATTGATAATTGTGAGAAATGTAATAAACAGAAGCGGCGGCTGGATCCCTTAGAGCTCGAGCATACCTTCTACACAGCTGCATAGTTAGAAAAAAAACGGCATGAAAATGAAAACCTACTAACATCTCGGAATGGGAAAACGGAAATGCACTTCATGCCTCGTGAGTTGTTGGTGTGTTCTCCGGAAACGGTCCATTAAAACTGATTGCATTCATTAGGAATTCATCCTTTCGCTTCGTCGTTTTCAAAGAGGCATAATGCGAATGATGAATGCCGAATGAAGCATAATGTGGGTGGGTAGTGATTCTTGGCGAAATAAAACTTCGCATTCAATGATAGGTACGGTGAATATTTAAGAGAGACACAAGCACCAAATCATGATTCGACAAACAATCGCAGCAGTGGCAAATAAAATATTTCTACTATTACCATAACTACAATTAAATGTGGAAGATAAATGTTAACTAAATGCTTGAACAGCAAATATCTTAGCATTTAAAAGCAAATGGTAACATGCATTTTTTTTATTTCCACTGACTTCTTTGTCGCATAACCTTTAAGTTTGTCATTTCGTGAAATTCCGAAGGATTTTTCCTGAAGCATTTTTTGATGTAAATAGTCGTTTTACGAGCACGCTAATCAATGAATCGAGAAGTTGTGAAGAGATTAAATTAGTTGTCCACAAAATTTAAATATTTGTATGTTGCGTCCGCATACCTCAGGCTTCCGATTGTGGAAGATATTCTTCCTATACCGCAAGCATTTAAACTCGATTAGATACTGTATCAGCTGAGAGCAAAGTGATTATAACACTAGGGAACAGCTTGTTGGTGTCTTTCATTTATTAATTTTTTTAGTAGATTTTGGTGTCATGAATTCCAATCATTTGCCAGATTTTGTCTATCAGCTCTGGTTTAAGTGATACGACGGCGCGTGTGCAAATTTTGATGTTGATCGATTTTGAATAAAATCGATCATTGATAACTGATGAATCAACAAAACTCAATTAAAACAAAAAAAAATATTTGAATCTATTTAATATTCTCCATTCAATCAAGAATTCAGATTTTGCCTAGACATTATAGATTCAACAAAATATAGCTTTAAAAACATCAAATTCTACAATTTGCAGAGATTAAAATAGGTAACTGTACGGACGCAGAATTCCGTTATTGTTGTCCCAGGAATTGGGTCCCAAACGGCTGACGAAAACGTAGGAAGCAGGAAGCAACAATGGTCACCAATAGGCCGAGAACAGACGAACTTTCGGTAGCAGAAAAACACGACAGTTGCGCGCGATTAAGTTTTCAAAGTGATCTTTATTGAAGTATAACTGTATAAATAAATACATGTCACTTAAATTCTAGCGCGTTTGAGTCCACGTATCACTTTCTCGTCAGATGTTTCTCACTTCTTATATCTAGGTATGTATGAGTGTGCAGTGTTGGAAATTCATTTAATGTGTTTTGTGTTGTGTTCTGTCGTGTGAAATTATGTTGTGTGAAATTTATGATTTGTGTATGCTATTTACAGATCATTTCTTCCTTTATGATTATTTCACTTTACATTCGTAATTAAATATTTTTTCATTCGATATGTATTTCATTGATGTTTCTTCGTTTTCTTTTGTGTTTCGTTGCTCGTTGTGACTGCGTCGGGACATGCCGCCCCCTTGAAATGTCCATTTCAACAGCACCTCGATTGGAAGGAAAGGCCGTCAATTTCGATTCCCACGATGCGTACTGCGATGTAGACCAGAACGAGTAAGAGTCGTTGTCGTCGTCGGAACCAAGCTCGCAGTTCGGGGCCAAAGTTGAGCAGCGGCCGGAAGTGTGGATGTAGCCTGAAGATCAATTGTGGGACGCTGACGCTCGGATTCCGTGGCTGTGGAGGATTCGGAGGGAGCAATGTGGGAGCGGGCACATTATGCGGATCGAGAAACGGCGGATTTGATTTTCATCACACAGCACGTCTGCCACTCCACCACACGCATCATCGCCAACAACCGTCTTCAGGACTCGAGCGATGGACCATTTTATTGGAGGCAAGGTGTCGTCTTCTACCAGAACCACGTCACCGACGGAAGGATTCGGGTGTTGAGCGGGCCGTTTTCGAGAACTATGTAGAGTGGGCAGGTAATCGTACCAGCGATCCCAAAGCGCTTGCAGGACACTCTGTTATTTTTGCCAGCAGAGCAGGTGACTGAAGGATAGTGTGATAAAGTTTGGTTCGGGAAGGGATTTTTTCGGACCACCGATGAGGAAATGGCCTGGAGTTAGGGCCTCGGGGTCTGTAGGATCATTTGAGCGGGAAAAAAGCGGCCGGGATTTGAAGCACGCTATAATTTGTGTAACCGTAAAGCATTTCTTCGCGAGTTTCGAGGTTGATAGGATTCTCCACAAAGTTCTGAATGAGGCACGGATTCTTTCGGACAAATGGTCTCGTAGCGTTGATGAACAGTTTGCGGAAGAGAATTCGAAGAACACTGTACAAATTATCGAGATTGACAAATGTTTCTCGGATCCAGGATTCCAGGTGTATGCAGACTGCTGAAACAGAAACGGATTTCTTCTTCTCGGTGTATACTTCTGGAGATCGCTGAGATTTTGAGGTACACCTAGACGCCAGCCAAGGTTGAGAAGGACGAAGCAGCCATTTCGGACCAATCCACAACAGTCCGTTGCCAACGATCGATTCTGTAGTCAAACCACGCAAAATGTGGTCAGCCGGATTATTTTCTGTAGGTACATGCAGCCACGTAACGAATTCATTAAGCTGCCAAATCTGTGAGACCCGATTGATGGCGAAAGAATTTATCAAACGATCACTGGCGCACAACTGAAGATGTGTAAGCGTAGATCCAGATTTTTCTGTTGGGGCGACTACGAATTCAGCTCTCACCAGGCGGATCTTGACTGCACCCAATAAGGAAATCGAACAAAGGTGAATGCTTGCACCGAAGGCACGTAGCGACGAATCAGCATATCCATTTTCCCCGAATACAAAACGAGGATTCGAAGGCTGTGACAGTTGACCGATGAGTTCCAGTTTCTTGGACACACTGACGATGTATCGGTTGGAATAATTTCTGCTTGTTGGTGACTCGAAATAATCCTCACAGAGGTGCTCCTCTCCTGGTAATATAGAATAAGTCTGGACCTTTTTGCTAACACTCGTATCGGGATCGTGAAATGTCGAAAGCTTGCAATGAACTCGAACTTTACTCTCATTGGAACCGCAGTCGTGAATACCGGATACGAGCCAACCAAACACCGAATTCTGGAGCATCGGTTTTCCTTCACCAAGTTTGGAATGACCGCTTTGCAAGAGCTCGAAGAAAACGCGTGCACCGATGACCATATCGATGGGACCCCGCGTAGAAAACGATGGAACAGCAAGACGAATTTTCTTCGGAATGGCCCAATCGCTTGTATCAGCGTTGCTTGTTGGAAGATCGCTGGTAATCTTATTCAAAACAATAAACTCCAGCGGAACTTGGAAGTTGTTGAATCGTGAGGCAACCGTAGCGACAGTCGAAAATAGTGAAACTGCAGAAGTACTTCCTCCTATGCAAGCAATCTCCGTGTTACCAGGAGTCTTCCGCGAATTAAGAAGACGACGGAAACTTTCGGTCATTAGATTCGGTTGTGAAGCGCTATCAAGCAGAACCCGAGCGAGGAACGATGTACCCTTTGGACCGAAAACTTTGACAATAGCAGTGGCAAGATTTGAAGGGCAGAGGTCGAGACGTTTGGTCCCCGAGTGCGTATGGGCGGAGAGGCTGAGAGGAGCGGAAACAGGAAGCGAATGATCGTCACCAGCGGAATTCGAAACTGATGACTGGTTCTCGCATTGGTTTATGCTGGACCCACGAGCTGTATCCAAATCCGGGACGTGCAATAGTGAGTGGTGCTTGGTTCCGCATATTCGGCAGGCTTCGTACTTGCAAGTAACGAACGAATGTTTTCCAAACAAGCAGTTGACGCACAATCCAGCTTCGTTCACGATCGCAGCACGTTGAGTAACTGGCATTTGTTTGAACTGGTCGCAGAAATACAGACGATGTCCCTTCCCACACGCCGCACAGTTGTCTTTGGGTTTGACGGTGGTCCCCGCATTCACGATCAGGGGAACAGGTATGGAGTCACACGCTGGTCGATCGGACTGCAAAGTTTCCAGCTTGTACTCGCGGATGAAAGTAATCAGCATTGGCATTCGGTTCTTATCCGCAGCTCGCTGCCACTCGCGAAGCGTGTTGTGATCCAGTCGCGCTGACACCATGAACACAAGTAGTGAACTCCAGCCTTTAGTGTTCTCGCCCAGCTTCTCCAGAATTCCCAAGTTGTTTTCGAAGTCACCGATCAAACTTGTCAATTCACGAGGACACTTCTTCCGCACTTTTTCCACATTGAACAATGCCTCAATGTGACTGCGTACCAGGATGTTCAAGTTCTGGTACCGATCAGTCAAAATTTTTAGCGCCACCGAATAGTTGCTCCCCGTGACTGACATTTTCTCCACTAGTTTCAATGCCTCTCCTCGAAGAGTCGACTTGAGGTAATGAAACTTCTGCACATACGATATATCTGTATTACTGTGAACCAGCCTTGCCAGATCTACGGATTTCTCCGTAGTTCTACGGATTTTCAGCATTTCTACGGATCGACGGATCGATGCTCGGAATCTACGGATTTTTAGCATTTCCTACGGATTTTCTACGGATTATCGAAAAAATTCAAGGGATTCTGCGGATAACTGAAAATTCTACCTGACGACCAACAAAAAAAAAAAAAGGTCATCAAGTTTTATTTTGCCGAAATCAGTACATTTTTCGATTTTCCTAATATCTACGGACTTGAGCGGTTTTCAATCTGGCAACGCTGCTGTGAACTAGCGAGTCGAAAGTATCGTAGTACGAAGACCATCGAAGAATATCGCCACTGAAATCAGGCAGTTTGATATCCGGCAATTTTAAGGAACGAAACGAATGACTTTTCGAAGCTGACGACGGTGCTGGCGTGCGGGGTACTTCCAACGATGCATAAAATGCCTTGAGCGTGAAGTAATGCTCCTCAAAGGCTGCCATATCCATCGCGTAATCTGTCGCGGTGTTTTCCTCCTCCTCGAGGCTCTCAAGATTCAATGAGGCTTGACAAAATCGCTTATAATTGCACTCGAGTGCATTTTTTCGACCTAAAGCTTGATCAAGTTGCGTATGAGGATCAAAATTTTTCATAAAACTTATCGCACGTTCCATCGAATCTCGTGCTTGGCGATAAAGCACCAAGTTCTTTTCTAGAACATTTGATCTAGGTATGTACAATGTAAGACATTCCAGTTTCGAGATAAAGCTGAGGAATCAAGTATCCCCAGGGATCGAGTATCCTCATTCTCCCCTATTGTTACACGTTAAAACAAATAAATAAGTGAAGTCACTGTTTGTTTTTAAAATATCAACTTTTTTCCAGATTTTGGCTAGCCTAATTCGAAAAACTTCCCCAGAGCTTAAAGTCTAATGTATGAGGTCCACTTTCCTGCCAGGTGTGAGTGAAATTGCAAATTGTTTTCGGGTTAGTAAATAATTATCACTACTAACGCTATCAATATGACCAATTGCATCAACAACGTCACTACTAAAGAACTAAAAAACAAAACAAACAAAACTTTCAGTGGCTGTGAGATGGGCTTGTAAAAACACTTCAAGTTAGTTTTTGCCTGAGTTCAATCTAGTCTCATATTATTTTGTTTATAGGGTTACCAGAAATCTTGCCTCTTGTTTAGATATGAAACAAAGATAAACATTTCCATGTTTCACCTATCTACACAAAAAAATGAAGTTTTGCATCTTCATTTAAAATCATATGCAATCTCGCCCAAGTACAACGCCCTAGAAATTTTCCACTCTGCACAATGGAACGCAAAATAAAAAAAAACTAATTAGAAACATCTCGCCTCTGCACACTTAAGCTGGTGGTCTCTCAAGTTTATCTCCATCTATAAATGGGACTGTTCTGTATCGCTGCGTTTTGTACTGCAGAGCTGAGATATATGGGGGTGTTTGGTATCTGACCTGGATGTAGCTGTAGGTTTTTTCCCTGGAATTTAGTCGGCTTGCACAGGAAAAACCCCTGCCAGTCCAACAAACCGGGCACAAAACTTTAATAATTTAAGTGGAAAACTTGAGTGCCACTTCTATTAGATTTGGTCAACAACTTTTTTATATACTCGAAGGGTTGAAATGAGTGAGGTAAATAAACTGGCTATCTGATATTACAAACCTTTAGGAAGGTACGTTTCTGCATTCGTATTATTAAAATAGTTTTCATAAGAAAAGGCCCTTAATTTATGCCTGCTTGTGTTCTTCAAAAGCTTACTTAGATGTTGGATTTCACTTTCAAACGTAGGTGTGTTTGAAATAAAAATGTTCAAACATATTGTTCGCGATTTATGGTATAAAAATTCACGAACTTTATTTTTAAACTTTGGCAATTAGATTATTCAGAATTTGATGATCTAAGTTGATTTGTTTTTACACATCACACATTAGTTAATGTCTCACCCAATTGTCAGTGTTTCTTTTTTTACCACGCTCCATTTAAAACAGAGTACTTCCAACTTTAGGCATTACACTCAGTATCTTCCACTTTTAAACGGTAGAAGCTCGAGAGTTGAAACTCATGCCATAAAAATTCCTCGAAGGGTTGTCTCCACAATCGCAGGGGGATGACTTTCGGTTTCAGTTTGACTTTTTTTTATTCTGTTTTGGAATGTCGTTAGCCTCTCCTTTTTCACCCTTTGCCGGTTTGGTTAAACAGCAAGGAAAAAAACCTGGGAAAATGGCGTTTAACTTCTTCCGGGCATTTATCGGTTCGGGTGATAATTATCGCAACGGATGTCGCTCTTTTGGAGTGATAATTAGGAAACCAGGAAGGGGAAAAAATGGAGTTTTAGGGCAAACATAAATGAGTTAATTTTGAGAATCATCTTTCAAGGCTCAATAGAAGACGGTTCTTTAAATAAGTGGACAATTTTCTTTCGGTTCTCGGAACAAGAAGTTGAACCACAAGGGATGATTTAGTTTCATTGGTATTCCTATGTTCATTCTTCAGTTACGGTACTGCATTAAAAAACGGCAATATTTTTTTTTATTCAAATATAAGGGGGAGGTGTTGTAATCATGAACTAAGTCTGAAGTTAAAATATCGGAAAACTGTTTTCTACTTTTAAAAACCTATAAATTGAGCTCCTCCGTATCGGAGTTTCGACAGTGCTACGCTCGCAAGGAGATGTCTCTTGCTACTCTTTGGACCATGGTAGTTCGGCATAATCCAGGCCAATGAATCTATGCCTTTCGATGCACTTTTAGAACAGTATTTGACATGCGCCCCAAAACTTAAGCGATGGTCGAAGATGGGTCGGTTTTATGGTAAGCTATCTGAAGCTTAACTCCTTCCATCCAGATGCCTACCCTTTTTACGGACACCGTTGCAAGGTTTATTAGCTCCTCAATTGTTTCGCCGGTGATCATGAGCACTATATCGTCAGCAAATCCGACTATCTGCACGCCTGCTGGTAGTTTCAGCGTTAACACCTCATAATACATGGCATTCCAAAGCACAGGTCCAAGTATGGAACCCTGTGGAACACCCGCTGTTAGGGCAGTAGATCCTAACCCAGTTTCGGTTTCGTACGTCAGGATTCGGTTTTCGAAGAAGCTTCCTATTATCCTGCAGAGGGTATTGGGAACACGCATCCTGTGAAGCGCTCTGGCACTCGCTTCCCAGCTGGCATTGCTGAAGGCATTCTTAAAGTCGACTGTCACAATGGCGCAGAGACGAACACTTGTCCGCTTCTTTTTATATGCGCGCTTCGCGTACTCTGTCACCATTAGGATGGCGTTCACCGTAGATCTCCCTTTCCTAAAAACCGAACTGTCTGTCCGGCAGTCCACTTTCACCTTCTGTGTTGATAATAAGTCTGTTTAATATTATCCTCTCCAATAGCTTACCAAGGGTGTCCAGCAGACAAATGGGTCTATATGATGCCCTGGAGGTTTCCAAGGTTTCGGTAGTAGCACCAACTTCGCCATTTTCCACGAATTGGAAAAAGATCCCTCGTCGAGACACTTTTGTAGCACCACTCTGAAGGTATCCGGAATTGCCTGTACCGCCACCTTCAGCACTGCTTTTGGGGTTCCGTCCGGACCAGCGGTCTTATTCACTGCAAGTTTCTTAGCGATAGCAACAAGTTCTTCGTTCGTTACTGGCTCGATGTAAGTGGCCACTGCGTCGGACCTTGCTGCGGGAAAAGATGTGCAACAATCTATCTCTGTTTTCCCGACAGCTCAGCTATTTCTGAGGTCCACCAGTAAGCTAGTCGTCGCCACCACTTCGGTGTATTCCTTCTGGGCATGGTCATGTCGCACACCGCTACCATCATTTTCGTCAGCTACTCAGCATTATGGACCTGCGATGCTTCCTGCATGTTAATAGCTTCGGTGCACACTTCCTTATCGAAAGCTTTGGTCTTTCATCTCCGCTCATGGACTGGCAGTTGCCTTACTGCCACCGGATTTCGGTCTCCTACACTATAACGTATCGCCTGATGATCGCTGTGCGTATAATCTTCACACACTCTCCAATTCATGTCAGTTTTTAATGATGGGCTCGCAAAGATGATATCTATCACTGACGTTCTGTCTGGTATTCCATGCTTGCGATAAGTGCTGGTAGATCCAGTGTTGCAAAGCTCAACCTCCAGTCTCGGGAAGGACTCTAGCAGACTGTGGCCCCTAGGATTGTTACACCTACTACCCCAGTTAACCGCCCAAGCGTTGAAATCTCCTGCTATCACTACAGGGGCCCTTCCTGTCAGTTCGTGAGTCAGTTCACCCAACATTGTGTTGAACTCCCCGATCGTCCATCTTGGTGGAGCGTAGCAGCTGCAAAAGAAGATACCGTTGATTCCAGCAATTACAAACCCGTCCCGAGAATCTACCACTATCTCCTGGATATGAAAACGTCCCGTGGCGTAGATAGCAGCTAAGCCAGACCTGTCCGCTGTCCAATTATCGTTTCCAGACGGAATTTGGTATGGTTCTTGATAAAAGCGCCACATCGCACTACCTTTCGCCTACCGTTTGCTCCAGCAGAAGCTGTGCCACCTCGCTATGGTTGAGGTTTAGCTGGATTACATCCAATTTTACTGGCTTGCCTTTGCCGTTTTGGTATGCCTGGCAGTCTAAGCCACCAGTTTTGTGAGCGTTGTCATCAGCCTGCTTGCACCGCATGCATTTCGGTCGGTTTTTGCAAACTCTAGCAAAGTGTCCTTCTTCACCACATCTTCGGCAACATCGTGACCGGTCGAGTCCGTTGCAGTTTCGGGATTGGTGACCAAAGTCCCAGCAATTAAAGCAGCGTTGCATTTGTTTCGGTATCCTGGGTGCGGTTCTAAAGTGCCCCACTGACCAGCCAACTCTTACACTCCCTGCCGTCAGTAGAATGTTGGCCGCTGTTGGCGAGAGACGAATCGTCGCAATCTGCATTCCACCATACGCCTTTCTCAGTTTTGTAGCTTCTGATTCGTTACTCATACCAGGTATGCTGGAGATTTCTTTCTCGTGCTCCTCTGCAGTGGTAAACTTATCCAAGTCCTTGCATTCAATAGATGCGACCTGCGATAGCGCTCGGACAGTGGCTTCATCACTTAGGGTGCTTTTTTTTAGCTCGAAGAGCAGTTCACCTTTTTGGGTGCGTCTTGTTTTGGTGACGCTCTCGCCAAGAGCAGATAATTTTGGCTCCGCGCGTAGCTTCCGGAACAAGTTCGCATACGCTGTGCCTTCTTTCGCTTCCACGATAAGAGCATCACCCCTGGACATCACCCGTTGAGGTTTTGGTTTCGGGGGTGGTTCTGGCTTCATGACGACCTTTCTTTTCGTGTTCTCCTTCCTATTACGAACCATTCGCCAGCCTCCTGCACTACTTTCTCCGTCTGCATCCTGAAACTTTACTTTTTCCCCAGGAACGGGTTCAGCCCAGAAGGGGCTGCCCAGCAACACCAAGTCCCTGGTCTAAAGCCACGGGGACTAACGGGTTTGGGCGCTCAAGGCCTCTTTTGTTCCTGGGTCTCAGGGCGTATGTTAGGCTGGGGGAGCTTTCGGATGGGAGGATTCCTACAACAAAAAGTTACCTTTTTTAAAGCTGGTTTATTCGGCGAATTCTTGGGCGGAAAGCACACGGGTGGCGGGATGGAACCTTCTGGTTGGACCTTCGGGGCAGTCGTCTCTCTTGGTCGGGTCGTCTTGGGTCGCCACGGGCTGCGCGACGCCTGGAGGGAACTGGAGAAATGCGGTGCGGTACCACGCACCACACTCACGGCACGGCTGGTCGGTTCGGTCTGCCCGCTTGGACACGGCGTGTTAGGCAACGGGAGGCGATAATGCGGTACCACGCACTACTGGCTGGATGATGCGGTTCTGTCTCTCTCTCCTTCGGCTCGGACGGGCAAACCAACCACGCGCTAATGGCTATGCGCATACCACCGGCTTCGATGCGGTTCGGTTTAGCTGATCCACACTTTCGTAACGGTACACACTGCTGATCACGGCTCGATTGGGCTGGCGGCTAGCACACAAAAGATGGCAAGTCCAACCAACTAAACTGCTTCTTGGTTTTGGGATTATTGCGCGAATAGGCTGGCACACCTCGGACTACGGTTTCGTTTCACCACACACTATTCGTTACCTCGCGCACGGCTTATCGTTGAACTTTGTTCGGACCGTGGAAACTCGTTGTCGAACTCACTTTTTGCGGAGCGCTTGCTGGATGCGTCCGTATACTTTCGCTGCCGGGAACCAAGAGGCTTGGTGATGATTCTTGACCCACCAAGAAACCTCCTCGTCTCGATGCTGCGCTGCTGACTTGCGTTCTTCCCAAAAGCGTGCTGTCATCGGTCTTGCGTTTTGAGCTTACGCAACGCTTTGGGCCATGAGCGTTTCAAGTTTCCGCCTACTTTTCGATGACCACCACGTGTTCAAATTTGAATTCGCCGTTTACTTTTTAACCTATCTATTTACAATATCTTACCCTAACTCCAACCCATCAATTAATATAATAAAGATAAAAACAAAACAATGTTACCGAGTTGGTAACAATCCTCGTAGTCCGTACCCCTCCTTTTTTTGGAGGAATCGTTTACGACGGGGGAGTCGCGATCTCTTTTCGCGGTTCTTCTCGGCTTGGACTCCTTCGAAGGTCCTTGAGAAACAACCCATTTTGCTTCCTCAAATCCCTTCTCCGCAGCCTCAGCTTTCCGCAGCAGCTCCTTTCGTTCCTTGGCGGCACTCAGCAGAAGCACCATCAATTTCGGCACCCAGGTCTTGATGTGCGTGTTAACGTTGTTGGTACTTTGCACAAACTCCTGCATCTTATCGACCATGCCGGCTGCCTCCAAAAGGCCACACTTTTTGATGCCCCTTGGTGCACCTCTTCCTGCGACCTGGGACCTGCTCCTTTTGCTGGGAGCTACTGAGGTTTTCAGTGGACCCAACTGCGGCCGGGTTTCTCCCCGCTTCCTTGGCAACCTCCCTGCCAACCTCCTTTCCTAGCTTCTTTACTACTTTGCTCAGTAGAGGAGACCAAAGGAGTTCTCTCTTAGCAAAGACCTCTGTCTGCGTTCTTCTACCTTCTCCTCCTTCGTCCGAGCTAACGCCAGTTGTCTCGAAATTCCTTCTGTTTTTGATGTTTAATCCCACGAGTAGCTAGGGAAATATACGGTTCACTGCGCCAGTGCCCTGCTTCAGCGCAGTAAGTACTTCATTACTGTGGGGTGCGTCCTGGTGCCCCACAGGCTATCGTTTGCGACTGACACATTTTCGACCCGCCAGCCTTCCACCTCATCAGCACGGTCTTTCGCATGGAGGCGTTTTCGCGCCCCCATGAGCGGCACACTTCGGGCAACCTTGGGTCGTTATATCCAAAAAGTTCCTATGGAAAAGTCCGAGTTCATTGCGTGTTTCTTCATCCATAGAGGAGTTCCGTCAGTTCCGTACGCGTAGTCCATATCCATTGCAGGTGTCTTTATAAGATGGGTTTCAGTTCCGTTTTCATAATCCATTTCCGTTGCATGTGTTATCATTAGAAGGGGGGATGGTTCCAATCTATTCCGAGTGCATAGTCCGAGTTCGTTTGCGTAGGTCATTAGTGGGGGGAGTATTGCTGAATTAAGTCGCCTCTTACGACATGGCTCAGTGAAATTTTGACACTTATAGCACATTTTGAAAATTTTACCATGCAAAAATGATTTCAAGATCTTTGGGCGTTGTATTTTTTTACAGCACTGATTCATTTCGAGCAGTATGTGATAGAAAAATTGCTATTTTTCCAACACAACATGCGAGAATACAACACGTGTTGTAAAAACTCTTGAAGGCCACAGATCTTGAAATGTTTTCGCATGGTAAAGTTTTCAAAATATGCTAAAAATGTCAAAAATTTCACCACTTTCTCCCAACACCAGTGAACTTGCTCTAATGTCGCCACTAATGTTCTGATCAACGATCATGCTTTACACTCCTTACCTCAGTAAGGATTTTAAAATTTTTAAGTGTTACAAAAAATCAACCCCTTTTAAAATATTCGAGAATGAGTTAGAAAAGTGATCAATGTTGCGCCAGTTTACGGTACTTAAAATATTTCGTAAGCCCTTCTGGAACAGGAGGGGGAGAGGGTAAGAAATTTATATCAATTCAATAATTTATGCACTTATGAAGCCTATAAGAACGGATTAAAAATATTAGATCTTGAAAATTAATAAGGGGTTAAAGTTTCAGAAAAATCGTTTGAGTCATCTTTGTATTGCAATTCAAATTTTCAGCTGCAGCTCTCATTTTATAGCGATTGCTTTTAAACTATGTTTGATTTGATTTAAAAAAATGCCCACAAAACAATAAAAACTTGAAATTTTTTTCTAAAGAATTCTATTTGTTTTTGAAAGGTGAAATATAAAAATTGACTTTGTGGTGAAAAGGCTCCTGGAACAGATTACATGGAATTGGAATTATGGGAATGCTAGCTTAATGTATGTCCTGAAAATAGGCCAACCTTCAGAAGAAAGGGATGAGATTTTTAGTTTAAATAATTCACACTTCGCAGTTTTTTTTTCAAGAAGTCAAATTTCCAAAAGATTTATTTTTAATATCGTAAATACGTAAATACGTTCTAGATTTTTGGCAGGACAGAGTATAAATCAGAACTAGAGCGTGCTCTACATTTGATTTCTATGGCGTAGTATCACAATATAAATCACATTTAATCCCGCAACAATCCACAATTGAATGCATCTGCAAATAGTTGAATTGAAATTACCACCGCAATTGATCAATGTGGCCATTACTCATCTGAGCTATGAGCTATCCCCGCGTTTCCATGCAAGCATGAGCAAGGGCCTCCGATCCCTTCCGAAACCGCTACGTGTCAAATTGTCCTCCATTCTCCGGTTCAGAACTCAGCAGGAGCCGGAACCGGATTCTCTTAACTATTTGACACTACCGGCTGCTATCCCAGTCCACGAACGAATATAGATATCGGTTAGTGCTGGTCGTGCATATATTTGCATAGATAAATATCTAGATTCCATTAGGCGACCACAAACCCACACATACAGTGAATTACAAGCACACATACAAATTCACACATACCGAAGGCCTCTTTGTAATTTATTTATCATTGATGTGTGACTGTTGCATGCCGGGCATTCATTGCTCGTCCTACATACATATTCGTAGCAGGGAATTGAATTCCTCGTCACACAAAATGTAAAACTAGATGCTGTTCCAAGATTGTCCGAATAGTGACAACCGAACAGTTGTTCGCCAGGACGGGAAACATTTGTTCTTGAAAAGCCGCTCCGTCCTCTGCTCTCGCTGCCATCCAAACAAATCAACCATTCCAATTCGCAAGGCTCGACATAATAACGTAAGCTGAGCAAAAACTATTGTCAATCGGATCAATCTAGGCTTCGATTGAAATCTGAGCTATCACGCCCATTCCGTAAAGAAAAAATTTCTGAAAAATTTACAGAAGCTTTCAATCTACGAAAAATGTTATACCTACATGAGGAAAGTTTTCCAAAATTGCATAACCACATGGGCTAAGGAATTCGACTTTCACCTTACGTTTTTGGTTGTATTTTTTGCCTAAATTCCTTATAGCTTCATTAATATGAAATATGTGTCAAAATTGTTAAAAATGTCTTTAAAAAATCAGATGTTGTAGAAGAATGTACCAAATAATGCAAAACAACTATGCTGAAAACAAACATGTTTCAGCTTATCGGAAAATAAATCCTACATTTTATTTTTCTAGACACGCAGCGAAAATTATTAAAACATACCTTCAGGATCGTGAACAGGCTGTATGCTAGATAGCTGTTTGTCTGTCCAAACGCCCATTGAGTCAGGAGTTCCTCATGGATTAATTCATGGTCCACTTCTTTTTTCACACTTCACTTTGTCGAACGCTTTAGCAAAATCTATTAATAGGAGAACTGCAAACCCTTTTTTATCTAGAGAAGCGGCAATGCACTTTTGTTGTGATATGTGATATGTGATAGTAACTCGAACAGTAGACTGAGTCGATTTGGGGTCATTTTTGAATTTCTCAAGCTCTGGGGTCTAAAAAGCTTCGTCTTGGTCCAAAACTTATCCATGATTTTTTGCAGAATTTTTAAGTAACGTTTACATGAGTAAATTTGAACTTTTAGGTTTGTATGGGGAAATTGAATATTTTGTACTGAAAAATCACCATTATTTTTGTTTCTTCTGTGGAACCGAGCCAGCTGACAGTATTTGTGCCAATTAATAAAATTCCTTAAGGAAATTTTCCGCTGAACAACTTAGTCCAAGACCGTAACTTCGTAAATATCTTATAAGACAAAAAAGTTAATTGCTGTTTAACAGAGGTACAAATGTATGTCTTTTCGTATTGACAAACAATGAATTCAATTTACATCCTTGCAGGGTGCCTAGCGAGGTATTGCATGACTTCTTTTCCTGCAATAGTTCGCGAAGCTCCAGGAGTGGTGTCAATGTCTCTACAGTCTGACGAGTTGTGAGTTGCCCATTTCGTCGTACGGAAATCTCATATACATATATCTCTTGCTCCAAAAAGAAAGGCTGTTTTTACGTTCATCTGATGAATGGTTGAACCAGACTGGTTAGCTAAGGACAAGATTGTACGAACGCTCTCCATTTTGAAAACGGGCGCAAACGTTTTATCGTAGTCATAACCAGATCGCTGTGAGCAACCTTTAGCCACTAATCTTGCTTTGTATCTTTCGTCTTCTTCAATCAAAAATACCCATATCGATGAGATCGATTTCCGTTCTTTGGGTAAGCGCTCGACCATATTCCAGGTCTTATTTGCGTTCAGGGCTCTCAATTCTTCGCTGATGGCATTTTTCCACGTTGGCCAGTCATCCCTCTTCTTCAACTGGTCGCCATTTTTTGGAACATCGCTATTGTCTGTTGCTATCTTGGCAGTGTAAAATTCTGGCGCACTTCTATCGCGCGTACTACGTCTGATCGGCGAACTACAAACGGGAATCGGTTGTGACCGAACCTCCTCTTCGCCGTCAGTGTGATTGTCAAGATCTTGTGCGCTATCATAATCAGATTCATCAAAGTTACCCACGTGATGATCTTCATCGTCAACCACGATGACATTCTCGTTACTCGATCTAGCAATTCTTGCTCATCTAAGACTACGCTACGTTGTATCTCTACTATACGTGGGGACTTGTTGTATAACCTGTAGCCGTTGTTTGCGTAACCCGCAAGAGCTCGTGTGCGCGATCGATTTGTGAGATAAGCTGCGCAGAACGCAACTTCTCCCCTTAACGATTTCGGAAGATCGTATTCGTAGAGCTTTGCTCGTACTTTCTCCATCAACGTTCTGTTGATTCTTTCGCTCACGCCATTCTGCTGAGGAGTATACGGTACTGTTAGAACCAATGGGACGCTTTTTGCCTTGCAAATTTTTTGAAGATCTCGTCCAACTTACTCACGGCCATTATCACATCTAAGTTTAGCTTTTGTTTAAAATGCGCCGTGGCCATCGCTTCAAACTCCTTAAACTTCTCAAAAACCTTGCTCTTGCGTTTCATTAGGTAGATTACTGTGAAATGTGAGTACTCATCCGTGAATGTCATGAAATATCGATGACCATCAAACGTGGTTTCTTGCATGTATCCGCAAGCGTCAGTGTGCACTAATTCAAGGGGCCTACCTGACCTTGGTATTTGCAGACTCTTGAACTTTTTGCTTAACTGTTTTCTTGCTAAACAGCTTTCGCTAAATTTGTTTTTGTTGGATGTCTCGATGCAAAAATCTATTCTTTCTACAATCTTCTGTGTCATTAGTGTGGTTACGCCAGCATTACTTAGATGGCCAGTCTTCTGTGCCATGTATCAAAACCAATCCATCCAGGCAAAGCCTTGGAGTTTTCAATATCCGAAACTAATTCCAGGGAATACAAACCTTCAATTACTGTCCCTAGAGCAACGACCTCCCCAAGTCTGTGATTGTGACCTTACAATCAGAAAAAGTAAGCCTTTTTACCTTAGTGGTAGCCTCAACGGAAGAACGGATATTTAGATGTTCTAATATTGGGCTTGTGATATAGCTCAGTTAGTAATTCAGTTGCTTGAGTTTGAGCCCAAGAGTAAACATCGATCATAGTTGTTCCGGATTAGTTCGTCAATGACTGTCCGACAACTGCATCGTTGATATAAGTAGAAAATGTCATCAAGATGTTAAAACGACTATAATCGAAACAAAACAAAAAGTTCTAATAATGGTATTACAAAGATGGTTCAAATTCGAGAGGGAAGAACAATTCTTACAAGTTTAATGGGGATATTATCGAGTCCAGTAGTGTTGGATTCAATAGAGGCAATAGCATTCACTATTTCATATTCACACTCAAATTCATTGTACATTGTGCGCGACTCTACGGCGAACCCAGTATCCAGAAGGTGGTGAAGGCTGGCCGGATACGCTGGGCGGGACATGTTGCGAGAATGCCGGACGACTGTCCTGTAAAACAGGTGTTCGCTACGAATCCGGTAGGAACAAGACGAGCGGGGGCGCAACGAGCGAGGTGGTTAGACCAAATGGAGCGTGATCTGGCGAATGTGGGGTGCCCGAGGAATTGGAGAACGGTTGCCATGGACCGAGTGAATTTTAGGAATTATGTTCGTCAAGTTATGTCGTGAGACGGAATACTATGTAAATAAAAAAAAAATAAAAATAAATTCATTGTACATTTATTTAAAGAGACATCTTATTAGGCACCTTATTTATAAGGCGTTTCCCCACTAGTCAAACGAACAGCTGATTTCTCATGTTTACATTTTCTTGGCATATCGTGGTAGCGTAAACATACACGGCAAAAATTATAAACTCAACCGCCAGTTTTTTGTACGCATCTCGGACAAAAAGTGCAGGGACTTAATGTTAAGTTTAACGCATTAAACTAGACTATGAGTTAAGCGTATTTAACTCAACGTTAAGTTTAATGCAATTTACTCCACGGAAAGTTTTTTCATATTTTCTTGCCGGTGCATAGAATTATAAGATCGTACAAATTAGCGACATAAATCGAATCAAATGAAATAAAAAGCAGATATATCAATCTATTTACTTTATTTAGTGGTTACTAAATATTTATTGCTTCCGGAATAGTTTAAAGTATGCTTCACTTAACTTTCTTGAGGGCATCGTTGGCTGGTGGCAGTCTTGGCAGCAGCACACTTGACTCAATTGGACGCTAGCCGATGGGGGATAGTTTGGCACAGATCCCACCGTCGCGACGACTGCTGGCATGACGTTCTTCTGCTATTTCAGACCCCCTTCAGGCTACATGCTTTGTGCTTAAGCTGAACATTCACTGCGGCCCTCGATGACTTGGTAGTATACTTTGGTCGCTTGGAGGTTAATACTCTTATCGGCCAGGGTAATGAACTAGGCCTTCTTGTGGACTAATCAGCTGTAATGGTACGAGGCTTCTTGTAGGTCCGTATTTTTTTTTTGAAGGATTAATACTTTTTTCGTTGGCAGCATCTATCAGAAAGAATGTTTTGTCAAATTCATTATAATAAATTATTGTGTTTACCTAATCCGATTGCGGGTTCTCCTCCCATGATCGGCAACCTTCGTGGCAGTACAAATCCTTTTCTGGAGGAGCCGATGAATGTCGGGAGTAACCGAAGCCGACGCCCTGGACTAAATTGCTGTATCTCGCTCAATTTTTGCTTCCGGACCTATTCAAGCGACCTTCTCAATGGTAACGGTGGCACTGGAGGCATCAGCTCCAGTTTTCTAAGCAATAGCATAGTGGCTCCAGCCGGACGTTGCGAGCGCCGCAGAGCACTTGTCAATTGGGGCGATCTGGCGCAGATTCCACTGAAGCCTCTTGCAGGCGCGGTCCTATGGTGGGGTGATCGGGGTGATCACCCCCCCCAAGCGGCAAAACACCGTTACAAATCACTCGTAAACGCTGGAATTTCTATAAAAGTTCGAACTTTTCCTAGCGGGTGTTCTTTCGAATTTTCAAAATTTTTCACTCCGTGGGGGTGATTGTTAAATAAAAAAAATTATACATTTCTTAAAATCTTAAAATTGGAAAAAAAAATCGGTTCGCCAAACTAAAACAGTTGTAAGTTGCTATTCCCTATTCCCCCCGTTTTCACCACATTACTTAGATAAGGCACTTACAGTGTTTAATTCGATTTTGCTGACCATATATCTATCTTTTATACATTTTTTACATTCATGTCTGTTTAATTTTCTAAAAATGCTACTTCTTAAATTAGGGATGATGAACAAAACCTGATAAAAAATGAGTTCAGGAATATACCTCAATAAACAGTTTTTTAAAACAATTGCTCCAAAAACTTGCCTATGTATTTTTTTTTTTTGCATGATAAGATAAAACTAGTGTAATAATATCCCGTCATCCATCGACTATTTTCTCCGGAAAAAGGCAATCACTCAGGATATTTTTTCCAATTTTTTATCAACACGGCTGGAGTTTCAAATTCGCACCAATTATATTGCCGATACTGCAGCTCATCTCCACAATAATAGTTTAAGTTTTAAGTAGAAAACCAGCTTAATAATTTAAGTTGAAAATCCACCCTGAATCTGAAAGTTTCGTTATTTCAATTGCAATTGATTAAGACTTTTTATTGAAAAGTAGAATTAGCTTTAAGAAATGAATACTTTATTTAATTTTTTTTAATTAAAATTATGCAATTCAAGTTTGATAATATTGAGTGAATGAAACAAAAATACAACTTTTCACTTTTTTACTAAATAATTTGTTTCAAATTTGTAACTATTTCTTCCGATTCAGTTCCAATTAATTTTAAAATCTATAAAAGCTTGAAATTTAAGAGAAAACAAATAAAAATAAAGTTCCCAAAGCTGCATACTTAAGAATTTGATTTTAATGATTTTGGCTTAGAATTAAATTTATATATGAGGTCCTCAGAGCCAAAAGGGTATAAGTGACAAAATGGTCGATTTTGAGTTAATGATGCCAAACGATTCTTCATATTTCAAACTATATTTGGTGATTTTTTCAGATTTTTAGAATTTTATTTGCATATTTTTACGTTCGAGAGCAAAATACAAATTTTCGAAAAATATATGGAAAATGGCCAAACACGACAACTTTAAAGCGTGTTTTCTCGAAATAACCTTTTATGCACTTATACCCCTTTGGCTCCAAGGGCCTCATATATAAATTGAAGAATCGAAACAAGAGTTTACATTAATTCGGTTCAGCAATATACTTCAGAAATATAAAAAAAATATTCAGTTTTAAATTTTTAGCAATTGTTAAAACTTTCTCAAATAAATGTTTTGATTTCCAAACGTATCGTTGAAAAACGAGAATCACTAAAATGTTTGTGAGAGTTTTGCGATGACATCTAGATACTCAAGTAAAATATTGTACAGAAATAACTTGAGAATTCATTCACATTTTCTTCCATTAGAATGTGTGTAATTTTTCATTTGTAAAATCACATTCATATCGGAAGATTCTTAAAAGAGTTCTTAAATTGATAATGCTACATTTACAAATGACGAAAATCATCTTTTTATTTACAATTGTTCGCAGTGAATATTAAAAATTGTTTTATAAAAGGACGAGGATAAGCTGTTTAAAAGGATATCAAAAAAAGTATGTAGAGAACTTCTCTAAACTTCTCTAATTTAATTTTTTTTTTAAACACAAACCAATAATTAAGTCAAATGAAATTTGAAGGGAAGAGGAGAAGCAGTGTGCATCATGGTCCTGGAATATTGTTTTTTTTTTTAAAGAAGAAGTGTATCCATTACTTTAATGATTACTCACTAAGATAAAAAAAAACGTTTGAATCATGACAAATTTAATGCTGATATGGAATATTTTTTCAAGAACCCAATTTCAGACTCTATTTTTTATCTGAATGTTCAACTCCACATTCAAAAGGGTATTTATAAATTTTACATGGCCACAGAATAAACACTTTTTTAGATGAAAAGAATTAAAGAGCGAATTTTGATTTATGCTGGTGTCCTTTATTATTTTCAAATAGGTTAAAAATTATTTTTGCACTTTTCTGACAAAACTTTTAAACAAAACAATTAAAATTCGAAATAAGGGTTCATACCACATTTCTTTCCCCAAGAACGCAAGTAATTTTGACTTCTATGAACAGAAACTATTGAAGTTTTCTGCTTTTTTAATGTTCCCAATTCTGTAAAATGATGGACTTTTAACGAATGTTTAAAGAAGTAATAACTACATTGAATTTAAGTTATTTCTCGTTTCAATCATTTTCAGACTTCGGCAATTTTTTTAAATGAAATAAAATATTTGTTTCTTAAAACTTTCTTTAGTATTGTCAGATATAAGTGTCTTTCCGAATTATAAAAAACTGTAGATTGTTTTTAGATCATTCATCTTTATAAAAGTATTATCTATTCTTTAATTGAATCAAGTATAATAAACGAATTCAGATTCAGTTTTTTTTTATATTAAATCGTAAGTCCATCAGTTATCAATGATTGATTTCACGCAAAACTATTCATTTTAAAACTTTTAAACTTCATAGCACCAAAACGAGAGGTGATAAACAAAATCTAGTTGATGATTCGGGTTCAGCGCTCCAAAATCTACTTAATCAATCATTAAAACATAGACACCAACATGCTATCTCTTGAATTATTTTGGTAAGACGTTTTTACTAGAAAAAATCTTTTTCAAATGTTAAAAACTAATCCTGTTCATCTTCATACTATATTTCAATTTATGAAGAATTTAATCACCGTGATTTTGTTTGTTAATTTTTTTTATCGACCTTATCGGTGAAAATTAATAGAAAATAATTTTAAGTGCATTGTGAACTTAATTAGTATCTGCTATATTTTCTCAACATTTATAATAAAACTTGAAAACACTTGTTTTTATTTTGATCAGATTCGTATTTGATCATTCAAGAATTCTTCCATTCCATACTGGTAGAATTTGAATATTCATTTATTTTATTTCTGACTTTGATAACTGACACTCCTGAAATAAAATTAATTATTCTCATTTTTAAATTTATCATCTACTAATTTCGAATAAATTCTCTGAGGTTCAGTATGGATATATTTCCATCGATAATTTACATTATAATCAATTACTCTGACCCAATCTGATTTTTTGTAAGAATTCGAGAGTTTTATTTCTTATCAAATCTGATGTTATATTTGATGTATTCTTCTTCTGTGCACTGATTGTTATGTCCGAAGCTTCAAATTTTGGCTTTATTCCAAATTTCTATTCTATAATTTCTAACAAAATTTGAAATTCGAAACCCCCTACCCATGAACGTGTCCTTCGCACGGGTCTGGTGTGCAGCAAATATTTAAGTCTCATTTGAAACTGCACCCCTCCCACCTACGCCTCCGCCCACTCACTCTCTCTTAATGAATGTTTTTTCGCCATATATTTACGTTATTGACTGATTTTTGAAAATTTGGAAAATCACCCCCCCCCCCCCCCAAGAGCCAGCTCTAGGACCGCCCCTGGCCTCTTGGCAGTGATGATGTTCAGGTTACTTCAATAGTTTCCTTCAAAGTTTCTTGTCCCGAAACTCAGAATAACCTGTCAGACCAAACAAATTTCGCTTTCTGCTGATGGGAGCATCATACTGATGGTGTGTATAGTTGTTTGTTTATTGCTGTCTCGTTCAAGTGTATTGTTTCTAAGATTGTGGTTCTAGCACTTGCTTGGCTTGTTAGTCAATCTCGTTTGCCAAGCGGTGTAGATCTGGCAAACGTTAGCCGCACTAATAAGCGATAGAAAAAAACCTGCCCTCTTGCGCTGACCAGTAGCACACATGGCTAGTCTCGCTACATGCTGATGTCTCAGTATAAACATACCTACCTTACTTAGTACCCAGCAAATCAAATTGTTGTGAATTTTATGATTGTGAAATCAAAATTTATATCTGGTTGCTTATGATTTTTATTGCAAAATTGTATTTTCTTTCATAAACAGTTAAAAAAAACCCTCAAATCTCTGTACTTTAAATTGTTGTGAACAAGATTTGCTCGAAAAAGTGTTCGATAGTAATAGTTTTTAAATTTTAATTTTTTTTATTACTTGACAACCTTTCCATATTTATTAAATCTGTGAATTTGTATTAATATTTTTTATTCATCTACTGATTGCTTTTAACCTCTAGTTTTATTTTATTTTTTAAACAAGTTTTGACTTTTTTATTCCTTGAATTTTTTGTTTGTAGTTTGTTTTGTGAAAATGGATGATGAAACGGGTGTAGTATGTATTGAATGTAAAAACGTAGAAAATTGTCTTGATCGAGTCTTAACGTGCGCTTATTGTTTTAAAAGTGTCCATCTTAGTTGCAAAAACATATTAGGCAGTGCAGCACGTAAAATTAAAAAACAACAATTCTTTTGCGATCCAAACTGTGCGGACATATATTTTAAAATTATCGGGCAACGAAATGATCAGGACACTATCATAAACAGCATAAATAGTCAAATTAAAGAAGTGATACAAAACGCCGTGGCAACAGAAATTTCCTCCCTAAAAACAGAAATGAAATCCGTTACATCTGCCATAGAGTCCTCTCAGGAATTCTTGTCCTCGAAGTTTGAAGAGATTCAAACAGACTTCCAGGACTTGAAATCCCATAACGAGGCTTTAGAAACAGAAGTATCAGATCTTCAACAAAAACATTCACACCTAAAAAATGAAGTTTATAAGCTTGAAAAAAATCTGGATAAAGTAAACAGAGATGCTGTATCGAAAAATTGCATGATTTTTGGTTTACCAGTTTCTAAGAACGAGAACACTCTTGAAACGGTTTGTAAAACTTGCAGTGCTTTTGGCTACGATTTAAATAAAGAACATATCGAATATGCCGTAAGACTCTATTCCTCTAAAAACACCCAAGATACTATTCCTCCAATGAAATTTTCCCTTAAAAGCTCCGTAATTAAGGAAGAAATTTTTAGTAAAAAGCGTAGTTTCGGTAAACTTTCCTCAACAACAATAGACCCTTCGTTTTTGTTTAATGGTAAAGCAACAAATATCTCAATTCGTGATGAATTAACTCCGTTAGCTATGGAAATATTAACTGAGCTCCGTGAGTCTCAGGATCTGCTTAAAATGAAATATATTTGGCCTGGTAGGGGTGGCGCTATACTAATAAAAAAACACGAAGACTCTAAACCCATATCGATAAGAAGTAAAATGGAACTGAACAATTTTCTCAGCAAGCATCTGATTCAAGCGGATAATGATACATCACTAAGCCAAAAAGATACGCCTTCTCCGAAGCGCAAGAGGAACTAGATATTTGAGTTCCTTTTACTCAGAACAAACTTGAAACTAAAAATGAAAATGGAAACCGTTATAAATAAAATTCATGATAGCGTAGAAGATTTTAACATGTACTGTAAGAGTCAAAACTTTTATTTTAATTATAGTAATAGCAAAAATGAAAATAGTTTTAATAGCAATAATAATAATAATGATAATAAATATAAAAATAATAATATAAATAATAATAGTAATAATATTAGTAATAATAATAATAATAATAATAATTACAATAAAAATACTAATAATAATAAAAATAATAATATTAGCAATAATGATAATAAGAATAATAATGATACTAGTAATAATAGCAATAATTTTAATAGTTTTAATACAATAAATAGAAGAAACAATAGTAATAATAATAATACTGTTAGTAATTTAAACATTAGTGGAAGGAATGACAATACTAGCCTTAATATTAATAAATCAAGAATCAATAAAACCATTAGGGTCTTACAATGGAATATTTGCAGTATGAACAAATTGGAAAAATTTGATAGTCTCCTTGAGACAATCGAACAGTTGGATGTTGCAGTTGATGTAGTTGTAATTAGTGAAACGTGGCTTACTGAAGAGAATTGTTCCATTTATAACATACCCGGATTTATTTCAATCTTTTCGTGTAGAGACCAGCCTTATGGTGGATTGGCAATGTTCATTAATAAAGATCTAAATTTCAAAACAAAGGAGAACACAACCTGCGATGGGTATCACAGAATTAGTGTAGAAATATCTCTATGTGGTCAAATTGTCGACGTCCACGGAATTTACAGACCACCCGCATATTCTTTCAGCTTGTTATGTGCTCAGCTTGAATCTCTTCTCGCATCTACGCCTGATTCGCACTCTTGCCTTATTGTCGGTGATTTGAATGTTCCTGTAAACCTTGTAAATACAAATATTGTGCGAAGATACAAATCATTATTAGAATCTTTCAGCTTCGTTTGTACAAATTCTTACACAACTAGGCCGAAAAGTCAAAATATTTTAGACCATGTGATATGTAAAACTAAAGATATCGAACGCCTCAAAAATTTTACGATACTTACTGATAAAAGTGATCACTCGCAAATTCTCACATTATTCGAAATGTTATCAGAAAGACATAGTATGGTTTTAAAAAAAGATATTACGGATCATTCAAAACTTAATAACCTATTTACGAGTTATCTTAGCTCTTTTGTCCCTGGAGACAATGTGAACAGCGGAATTGTAGAATTAACATCTACTTACACTCGAATGTTGAAGCAGTGTACAAAAACAGTTTCTAAACAAATAAACCTGAAGCGTAGATACTGTCCTTGGATGTCGTATGACCTATGGGCTCTAATAAAATTAAAAGATAATTATTTGAAACGAGTAAAAAATCATCCTAATGATGATAACCTTAAAGAAATGCTTAAACACATAAACAAAAAACTTTGTAATAAAAAGAAAACGTGTAAAAGGCTGTATTATGAACGATTACTGAATGATACTACCCACTCTAAACTCTGGAAAAATATAAATCAACTTTTAGGGAAATCTAAAACATCTTCACCGATCACTCTTACAGATGGCGAAGAACTCATTACAGGTCAAAAACGTGTTGGTGATAAGTTTAACAAATATTTCTCATCGATTGGATCAGATCTTGCAAAGGAAATACCCATTGAAACTGAATATGATGTTTTGTCCAATATTAATGAAATCCAAAACTCAATTTTTCTGCAACCTACTGATGAAACCGAAGTCAATTCTGTCATTATTACCCTTAAAAACAAAAAAAGCTGTGGGCCCGACAGTTTTCCCGTAAGTGTGTTAAAAAATAATAGTACTATATTTTCTCACATTTTGAAAAAGTTTTTCAATTTAATAATTGAATCTGGAACGTACCCAGATTGCCTTAAAATTGCAAGAGTGACTCCTATATTCAAATCGGGTGATCCAGAAGATGTTAATAACTATAGACCCATTTCAAGTCTCAGCGTTTTTAGTAAAGTCTTTGAAAAACTTCTGGTAAATAGAATAACAAATTTTCTTAATTGCAACCATGTTCTGTACAGTATGCAATATGGATTCAGAGCAGGATCAAACACTCTTATCGCAATCTCTGAACTCGTGGATTCCATAATTAAGGACATCGATTCCAAAAATATAGTTGGTGCTTTATTCCTGGACCTAAAGAAAGCATTTGATACGCTCAATCACGGAATTCTTCTGGAAAAACTAAACAAATATGGTATTAGGGGAATCGCAAATGATTTAATTCGGAGTTATCTTTCGGATAGGAAGCAATATGTAGTAATGCAAGGAACAGAGAGTGATATGAGAAACATTAGCGTAGGCGTTCCACAAGGCAGCAATATAGGGCCTCTGCTCTTTCTTTTGTATATAAATGATTTATGTAAACTCCCACTTATTGGCACAGCAAGGCTATTCGCTGATGACACAGCACTATTCTATACAGGGAAATCTCCGAATACTATAATTGATAACCTGGAACATGACTTACAATTACTATCTGTATATTTCAACAGCAACTTACTATCTTTAAACTACACAAAAACCAAATATATGATATTTCGCTCGTCCAGGAAAGTTTTACCACCACATAGAGATCCAAATATGAACCAGTTTGTTATAGAAGAAGTAAAAACCTTCAAATACTTAGGTATTCATCTGGATAATACTCTCTCGTGGAATTGTCACATACGAAATCTTGAAAAACGAATTTCCCCGCTTTGTGGTGTTCTGTGGAGGTTACGAAATTTTGTGCCTAAACATGTCTTATTGAAATTCTATTATGCTTTTATCCACTCAGTCTTACATTATCTTATCTCAGTCTGGGGTCGAGCGTCTCAATCACATCTACAAAAGCTTCAATCATTGCAAAACAGATGTTTAAAGAATATTTACAACCTCCCTATGCTATACTCAACAAAACTTATTTATTCATCCATTTCTCATAACATTTTACCAATAGCTGATCTTTGCGATTTCCAAACCATAATGTACGTCTTTGACAACATACACTCATCAAATACCATCCAGAACATTAATTTTACAACAGCTATTAGAACACATAATACCCGTTTTTTTAATTATCTACAACCCTGTCGGTCGTTTACAACTTTAGGGCAGAAACGAATTTCTTTCATCGGACCAACCAAATATAACATCTTACCCAATGATCTTAAAGAAATAAATAGTAGATCCATATTCAAAAACAAACTGCTTCAAATATTTAAGGAAAAAATTAGTCGTTAAATAAATCGAACAAAGCAAGCTTTTATGATATTTTTAATTATGTAGCTTAAATTTAGTGTAACCTTAATTTTAAAATGTAAAATATCTTGTAACTTCTAGTATAATCTATTTTGTTTAAATTTTGTTTGTCTCAAACATGAATCTCTTCAAAGGAAATCTTTTTTCCATTGAGATTCATAGCGTAAATTAGTTTAAATAGTATTCGTCACATTTCCTCGCAATTAATTAAAATTTTGAGTTCTCAGCATGAGTAAAATTTGCTCGCGTATTGTATTTTTATTCTCTTTTCGTTTGCTGCCAGACGTGCTGAGAACAGTAGCGTCCATTACCAGGGGGATAATACGAGCTTTTTGGTGTGGGGGAGTGTGGTGGGCCGCTACATTAATTTAAAAAAAAAAAAAAAAAAAAAAAAAAAAAAAAAAAAAATATTATAATTGCTTTACTTTAAAATGCTTTAACTTACCTGATCCGCTAGCTAGTCATTTCCTTGAAAAGCCATCACCAGATTGTCCACAGCTCTTCCGGCACCAACCCATCAGTTGCATGGGGAGACGTGCATCGTAGTCCGTTTTTTCCTCCACACGTTCAGCATAACTGGCACAGTTCCGGTTATCCTGCGAGTATTATTAAACTTAAAGCAAAACTCACTTAAATCATTAATGCTTACTTGATACGGTTTCCTCCGGACGGAAAGGTTCTCCAAATCTGACCTGCATAGTGAAAAAATCCTCTGTATGAGAAGCCGATGAATTTCAGGAGTGACCAAAGTCCTGCCCAGGATGACTGATTTGCTGGAATGCACATTCGCGCTACGATTAAATGATTGGCAAATTGGTGCAAATCTTCGCAACATCAACGAGGCGTCTAAAACCTAACAAAATGGCAACTTCAAAAGTACTCACTTGAAAGTTTAATGGTATAAACTTTTGAGTTGCAGAGAAATTCAGAAACGAAAACTATGCAAACAAAAGAAAATACCAAAAACTCTCGGTTGCGTAAAATAAACTTACTTGGTAAGTTTTTGAAAGTTTCCGTGTAACAACAACATTACGCATGTTCAATGACCATATAGTAACGAAATAAAATTGGCAATGCAATTAGTGGTTTTGCAAGCGCACCTTGTTAAGGAGAATATTTATTCTTTATTTAATGAATTCTAAATTCATAACAAGTTAAGACTTGAAGGTATGTTAATGCTTTTGATTAAAGAAGTTTTTAAAAGAAAGAATTGAACAGTGCTTATTATCAAAGATCAAAATGGCGACCAGTTGGTGTTTACATTTTTCAAAACAAAAACAAAAAGCTACCACAATCTGTCTCAGGAAATACTCTATTGCTTCGATTTTTTAGGTTGATCGATCCTGGAACCATTCAGCTGAATCGATCTTTTCCAGAAGATCGAACAATCCTAGCATGACTACTTTTCATGCAATACTTCGCTAGGCACCCAGCAGTGATGTCAATTGAATTTATTGTTTTTCAATGCTAAAAGACATACTCCTGTTAAACAGCAAATAACTTTTTTGGCTAATTAGATACGAAGTTGCGGTCTTCAGCAAAATTTCTCAGCGGAAATTTTCCTTCTAAAATTTAATAAATTGACAAAAAACCACTAGCAGGCTCGGTTCCATAGATGAAACAAAAATTAAGTTGATTTCTCAATACAAAATATTCAATTTTGCCTTACAAACGTAAAAGGTCAAATTTACTTATGTAAACGTTACTTAAAAATTCTGCAAAAAATCATGGATGAGTTTTGAACCAAAACAAAGCATTTTAGAACACAGGATTTGAGTTTCAAAAATGACCCCAAATCGACTCAGTCTAATCGGACATGCGAAGTAATTTTGTGCTGCCAATAATTTGCGCCGGTTACGACAGTACGCTGGCAATTCCTAACGATCAACCAATACATGCTCTTCAAATTGCAACATTTTAATTCATTTCTTAAACGGAAGATCTTTTCTGTGTTCATCGTTGGTTTTCCATGATATTTGATCAAAATCAATATTAGCGTTTCCTGAATGATTTATAAGTAACAAAGTCTTCCATTTTCACATTGCCTGGAACTCCTTTCGGTTTAATAAACTACGACCCTTATTGTTTTGATTTATTGTTCCACTCTTAATGTTTTGCTACAGTAATCTATCAAACGGCCACTTTGAAGTAAGAAAAAAATGCTTTAATTAACACCATCTAAACATATGCTCCTCGCAGCTAAGCTTTGATCCCAACGCAGCCTATGTATGTACGACTGTTTCAATCAGAAAACACATTTCAAGCATTGCGAAACAGCATGTTGCACCGAGGAGTGGTCAATAATTTGTTCCTAACAATGCTGTGCACAGCGGCATATTTTACTACTGTACGTAGGTATGTTGATGATTACATGCTTGTTTTATGCTGGCTCCATTGAACAGAGCAAAAACACCAAACCCAGGAGGGGGGACGAGAAGTGAAAAAACTGGTCAAAACATTTCTTTCCTTGCTGTTATCGCCGGTGTTCGTTTTTGGCCATTTATGAGGCCACCCGAGCGGAACAAAAGCCTCAACGGGAAGAAGACAACAACGGCGTGGGCGTCCCAAAATGCTTGAGGCTTAACTACGCGCGTTCCATCATCCGCGCGAAACCACGACGGTCATTATGATAACGTGCTGAATGTGTTGGAAGATGCACCGCAATGAATTGCAAAAGCTGTATCTACCTATCTAGAAGGGAAGAAGAATTTTATGCAGCGAATGCAAAAGGGATTTTCCGAACTTTCGAACTGAGTATAGTGGGCAGGTTTTGGCCGATGCAATTAGCACACTGAGCAGTGCTCATAAAAAGATAAAAGTTACGGAACAACGTGATTATTGATATGACTTCCGGATGTAGGGTGACCATGAAACTTGCTTTTATTACACCTTAAATAGGGTAAATTGGATTTGGCCCCAAAACCAACTCTATATGAATTTTGTTAGTTTTAGGATATGACATTGGCCGTAGCAGAAAATTTAGAATTTTTAAGGTAATAAGTAGACTGAATGCAAATTTAAAAAGAAAAAACTCAAAACAAAAACTTCGAATACCCTAAACTGGGGGAACATTGATCACTTTTTTAATATATTTTCGAATATTTTGGAAGGGGTTGCTTTTTTGTTTCACAAAAAGATTTAAAATACTTACTGAGGTAAGGAGTACAAAGCATGATCATTAATAGCAGTATATTCAAACAAACTTAGTGATTTTGTTTCGAAGTAACTTTGATCCCTATGATTTTATCGTATCTCAACATCTTCAAAATTATTGTTTTGATCCTAATTAGCACAGAAGGCCTAAAACATCAATAACAGTAATTTTTTGTTTGGACTCTATTGAATTTTTCAACGTTCTCTTTCAAAAACAAATAAGGTACACCGGGGCAAGTGCAAACTCGGGGCGAGTGCAAACGTTCAACTTTTCTCTGTTACAAAAAAAGTAGAAACTATTTCTTCTTCTAGAAATTGTTGTTTAGACCCAAACAAACAATCTGACATAGATAAACTAAACTTTTTTTAAATTTTTCACTAAAAACACGGCACTGTTTGATCACACACGAATTCAAGTACGTACTAGACAAGAACAGTGTGTTTTTATTTTGCATATTTTGGCTACAAAAAAGGGCATTCAAATCCGAATTTTCGTTAAAAGCTGAGTGTTTGAGACCGATATTCAAGTGAAAGCAGAAAATTTATGATAAATTTTCAGTACACCCCGAAAGTTGTGAAAATAATATTCGCTCTTGTTAACCCACACTGCGGGGCAAGTGCAAACGACACTACCGGGGTAAGTGCAAACGCACTTTCAAGCCATGTAACATCAGCCATTTCAGAAAATTCATCACCAAAAGGGTCCAGCATTATATTAAAATGATCAGAAGGGGTATCCAAAGTGTTGTATCTGGAGCGGATGTTCAAAGTTCCCTAATGCATTAGTAAATGAAGGTCTTTTGCTTAAAACAACAGTCACCAAAAATGAAGTTCCAAAAAGTTATCAATATTGCAAGAAAACAGCAAATATATTGATAAAAGTTGATAAAACGTACCGGAACATGTATTCAATTCATTTTAGGACCGATACACTGACTCATCTGTGAATTAGTTTGGAAAAAGTATCGCGTTTGCACTTGCCCCCATAAACGGGGGCGTGTGAATTTTTTTCACAAAAGCACCGTAACTTTTTACCAATATTTTTTTTATTTTTCACTTTCAACGGGAATTTGTTGAGAACTATTTTAGTGATGCAACGAACAATAATTGATAATTTTTGAACATATACATATTTTTTTAGGACATGTGAAAGTTGAACTATGGCGAAAACCGTTTGCGCTTGCCCCGGTGTACCTTATACTCAAAAGATGGACAATGTTACTGCATACATTTAGGGACAAAAATTATAAACATTTCTCAATATTTTTTGGAATAACGAACAAATAAAATGTTTCCTTCATGCAATTCTCTAGGTCCTCATACTGTTCCTATGTTCATTTTTCTTCAAACTTAACCATTTGATAGGGGTTTAGCCATTGACATCTGTATAGGTTATTTCAATGTTATTTCAATCATTTTGAAATAGTTTTCACTCCAATTCCCAAAATTTTTCCTGCAGAAATTTTATCATGTCGAGGAGATCGAGATCTAAGCTGATACTGTAACCGGATGATATTCCATTCTAAAACCTTTTCTTACCGATGAAACCAGTGGTTTTCAAAGTGGTCCCTACCGCCCCAGGTGGGCGGTGAGCCAAATTTTGAATTTTGGGGGGCGTTGGAAGGGATATTGAGAAAGTGAGACATTTTTGATAGCTTTAATTTGAAAATATTTCAAAATTGAAATGACATTAAATTTAGGATCGATTCAGGATTAGGATAATTTGAGCACTTAACATAAAATCTGTTAGGTATTTCAGTTTTCTACACCAAATTAAGGTTCAAGTGGATTGTTATTTTACATTTTTATTTATTTTTTCCCCCAAAGTAACTGCCGCTATGTATGAGAAATTTAAATGAAATGTAAATGTCTATATAACTCTATCGCTTAAAAAATGGGAAATAATTTTCTCGAAACTTCAAGGTACGAAGCGTATATAAAATTTATATTTTTTGTGGAATTTACAACAATTTTGAAGCTAAGCTTTGTAGAAAAAATTTCGTTACTATGTAAATACTTCGGCATTTCCATACTTTGTTAACCATTTGAAACCATCAAAACCAAAGAGCGACAAAGTGCATGAACAGTTAATGATTTTTGAGGAAAAAAAGCATCCGTGTTTTCGTTTTACTCGTTTTTCATATTATATTTTTTTACAGGTTACATTTATAGGGCTTTTGCTACACACACATACAAGAGGCCTGTTGGGCACACATTAGAGGTTTTTATATGCGAAAAAAGCAAAATTGCATCAAAATGTTGGTTTTCCCTAAAATATATGCTCTATTTATCAGAAAAACATTCATAAAGTATATTTCGGATCATTTGCTAACAAGTGGAAACTTTTCAATAGTTTTCATAAATTCTTCAAAAAATATCTTTCTTTCGTCGATTTGTATTCATTTCACATGGGGCTGTCACATTTGTTTGCCCAACGGCTTACTTATACTAATGCACTGTGCAAAAGCCCTATTATTCAAAAATTTTCTAGAAATTAATTATTTTTGCAATTAGTTTACAGCTCATTAGATTTTGAAAAAATCTGGAATTCACCCTTAATTATTTCGTTAATATTTTAGACCTGTAGATTTTGCCCAGTAAAATAATAAAATTGTGAATACACGCTTTTACTGCTTACGAACTTTTTTTATAAACTTTTCTTTGGAAATACATAAGTCTGAAATCTTGGAAATACGATCAAATCATTATTTTATTAAGTTCAATTGAAATTTGAAAATTTAAATTTCGTTCAACTACAGTATCGTTCATAATTCTATAGAAAAGGAAAGCAAGCGTAGTATAACTTCGCCCTTCAACTTCTACTACTCCTTATTCTGGTGATATTTTGCATATACACACTTTCGTCGTGGGCAGTTTCTGAAATATTGCAGTTTGAATGGAAAAAGTTCAAAAAGTCCGATTTTCGTAGAACTGCTATATCTCAAGTCATACATATTAGAGCAAACTCTAATTTTGTGAGATAATAGTGTGATAGTTGATCTACCTAAAGTAGTAGATTTGAACAAAAAATGTCATCAGAAAATCAGAATAAATAGTTGTCGAAGTTGAAAGTTGAAGAGACAGACATTTATCTAGAATAATGAACAGTACTGTAGTTTGTAATCTTCCTACGCATGTTCGGGATTCCGTTTATTGGTGACTTAATTTTCACAAGATTTGCTTAGAGGGGCCGTGAGCTCGGAAATTCAGCAAAAGGGGGCGGTGGGTGAAAAAAGTTTGAAAACCACTGGATTAAACCATTAAATGAGATTTTTCCCTTTCATTATCACGTGAGCTTTGACAGAATATTTTCTTTAAAAATATTTACCGTCAAACGTGGCATAATGCAACAGCGGGTTTAGATTCAACATTTGTACACCACAGCACATCAATCATCAATTTAATCAAACAAATATTTTTATAATTCAGTTACTTGCCTAGGGTAAGATGCAACAAAATTCAAATCAAAAAGACACCTTGAAAATCTGGTTTCCATATGTTCGAGTATGATTGTTTTGCATTACGCATTTGTCATCATTGAAATTTCATTCATCCAAACATTTGTTTTTATGATTTCAGCTAGAAGAGTGTATGTAGTATTTTTTTTACCCCTAGATGTATGCAATAACCTTATGTTCAGAAAAAGCGTAAAAATAAGTTTTACCAGAACCAAAAAATTACTGCTGTTCTGGAATGAAATTGAATTTCGTAATTTGTAGAACCCCCAGCAGTGAGACGTGCTAACGGTCTAACTACTCAATTTCTCACGTCTCACTGCTACACCGTTAGAGCATAAGAGCGAGATCCAGAGAGCCGAACTGGAAGAAATAAACAAACGGCAAATAAATAATAAGTCTTGATCAAACCACCAACCAAGTATCGTCGCGTTTCTGACCCGTCCGAAAACCCCAAATAAGGGAAAAAAAACTTGTTCCCCCACGATGGGAAAGTACTCCAAGTGTTGTTCGGAGTGAAGTTAAGTGGTTCGAAGCTAGTAATACAGTCCACTAGCAGTGTTATCGAACATTTTTGGTCCATTCGAACCAGATAGTCCAGTGAAAATTGTGGGACATCTTGGACAGTTGAGTAGTGCTATAGCGAGCCTTTTGTTAGTGCCGGGCATTTTGTGCTGCTGTGGTCGCACCAATTGTAATTGGTTGGCGACATTTTGGACGCGCACAAGAACAAAGCGCTGTAGGGGAGGAGCGGGCTATATGCGCCTATTAAGCAGAACACTGATTTAATCAAATATCACGTCGAATATGTGTACAAAAACTATGTACACGTGTGCATGCATCTGTTTTCTATACAATGGAGTAATTTTTATGTTAAAATTTTCTTCTGTTTCCAAGAAAACGATTTTATTGTAAGTGTTGTCTAAAATGCCGAACCTCAAACCGTGCGGGCTAAATGCGCCTATTTATGTTTTGAACAAAATTTCTGATTTTTGGGCAATATTTCCGTATAATTCCATTGAAACTGCTAGAAAGTAATAATTTCCGTACGACAAAGCTGAAGTTTTATAAAAATCTATGTATATTATAATTTTGTGGAATAAAACAAAACTTAGGTTTGCCATACTATGGAGGCAGTTCATCCATGAGAAAAATTTTATCAAACCTGTCTTTAGATCTTCAGTTCATTCTTAAGATGTCATTCAGAACTTAGATTTGAAGGTTCAGTGATAAAAATCATTTATTTATTCTATCTAACCTGTTATTTTAGGATGGAGGCATTTTACAAACATGATGGGGGCATACAAAAACACTCTATTATTCCACTAAATAATCATTATTAAACGTCCACAAAAGCTGAAATATGTTTAATTTCTTAAGTTCATTTGAGTAAGAAACAAAAACCATCCTAGTTTTTGTTTTAAACTTCTTTACGTATAATTTTTAAAAGTCGAAATATTACATCAAAATTTATCAAAACCTTGTATGATTTTTTAATTTTTGTTGAGTTTATAAATTGATAAAATTCTTTCTTTCCTTATGTTCTAAGCGTATCACCCTCAAAATGCATTGGTCAGATAAGCTGTCTTGTCAGCCATTTCGCCAAACAGCCGTAGGGTCATTTAACCCGATAGGCCCATTTAGTAAACCTTTCCCCTACGTGTGGAGGATCGCCATCGCCGATTCGTGAAGAGCATCAGGCCGCTAGTGATAGACCCTAGCGTGGTGGAAGCCAGTGGTGCCCAAGACGAGTTGGCGATTATCGAAGAACTTTTGGTCGAAACATTGGACGGTTTTGGACGGATTGCTTGATACAACGGATAATACGGATAAGTAGCGCATGTCTGTGGTTGTTGGTGTGTGGTTTGTGAGATTTTCGTGGTTGAAAAATTAAAATTGCGGCTAATAATAAATATTTGGAAACGTATTTGGGTAGTTGGAAATTTAATTTTGTGCAATTCCCTGAGGTATCAAGATATTTCGTCTTCATTGTTGATTCCACTTTGGCTGTCAAGTCGCGATTCCCAGTCAAGGCCGGTTTTGTGAAACGTAGAGCGATTTTGAGTCAGTTTAGTCTGAATATTGGTTGGATTTTGAGTAAATCCATTAAGTTTGGTCTGATCGGTTATCTGAAATTGATCAGAGATTGTGTTTGGATTCATGTGAATCAAATAAGTCAGATTGTGTTGGATATTTAGTGAATCAAGTAAGTGATTCAGTCAGTTTTTGTGTCGGATTGGAATTTTGGTAGAATTTCTATTGGTTCAATCAGTGATTTCACAGTTAAGTAATCGCGTACTCTGATTTTCGGATTTTTTTAAAGTTATTCGTTGTGTTGAATTAAAATAACTTACAAAATGGAAGACTACAGCATCTTGAGGAAGCAAGAGCGCCAGTTACGAGCCTCCTTGAAGGGAGTCGCTTATTTCGTGCGGGATTATAAGCAAGAGCTTCATGAATCCCAGATTGAAGTTAGATTGTGTCTGTTAGAGTCGACCATGAAAAAGTACTACCTGGTAAGGCAGAAATTGGAAGTGCTTTTGGATGCTGCCGACAGTGACGGGGAGAAAGAAGATACCAAGGAATCAGAGGCAGCAAAGAAACGCAGGCTTCAGAGGCAGGCTGAAGAACGTGAAGCAAAATTCGACGAAGAAACGCTGGAAATGGTAGGGCAGTACTGCGCATTGAAAGCAGCACTCTTGGCGCTACGTCCGCTCACCATTTTCGACACAGAGATTTGCTAAATAGGCATTGGATTTTTGCAACCTTTTCTATGGGCATACTACCCGAGCAGACTTTGATGCCCGAAACGATAGCTAAGTGAGATCAAAATAAGCTATATACAGCAAGTTGATAGCTAATTTTGGTGTTGGCCTTTCAACGAAAGCAAAATAAGGCATTGATAAGGTGTCATGGATTTATATTTTGATAGTAAAATTATACCAAAATGAGGTAATATAAGCAAAATGATAGCATCGTTTGGTTTAAAGTTCTAGTTGAGAGCAAAACTAAGCATCACAGAGGTATCATATAAAACAGATTTTGAAAACAAACTGAGAGCAATGATGTATCGAGAGCAAAGTGATACCATCATCTGGTGCACACTTTTAAAACGATAGTAAAACTAGTCATAAATTAGGTTTTAATACTTAGCTGAGACTAATAAGGTTATCCCACGAATAGATTTGATTTGTCAATTTAAAAACGCCTTTGTGTAGACAGCAAAAAGATAAAAGAAAATTTATGTTGTACATACACCAATATCATTATGTTGCATATGCAAAGGCGCATTTTGGGTCCGCTATGCACACGTTGCCTACAAAGTAGTACAAATTTTGTCTTTCTGGTCATAAACTAAAAATTTTTTAATAATTATTAATAACGCTTTTGAAATATACATAAATAAACAGTAACTTACCTTTTCCAAGATTTCAACATTTCAGTGAATGTTGTTAGTAGTTAGAAATCCAGTTTTTGAGCAAACTAATAATTCTTATAAAAATCCTTGATTCATTCGCATGATGGTTCCATTTTCTACAAGTAACCGTTTTTCGAAATCTCGGTATCTACCTAGAAAAATGTTTATGAAAATAAGGACATAATATTCTATAGTTTGGTTTACCTTAAATTAAATGTAAAAAAATATCATTCTATCGTTTTCAATATTTTTGATTTCTTGCGATGGCATTTGAATTTAGTGGTACTAGAATTGATTCTATAGGGATGTTACACGCTCCCGATTGCAAAACAAAAACTAGGTACTAATGGTTCAAATCGAAAAAAAAAGTTCAGTTGCGGCCCTTAAATTTGAGTTTGATTGTGCATTTTAAAAATTAAGTTTTAAAGGCATATTCAACATTTTGTTCGGCTGAACTGAAATTGATACAATCCAAAACTAAGTTCGGCAGTCGAACGCTAATTTTATTTTTAGTCGAAAGAAAGTGTTTTACAATTTAGGATCACTAAATGGCGGTCAAATACTTCCAGAACCTTCCGAAAAATTCAATAGTGTTGGTGTTTTATGTTATGTTCCTTCGTCAAAGAAAAAACGGGTTAATTCTGAAAATTTTAAAGAAGTTCACAAAATAATAAATTCTTTTGATCCCTCGTCTAACCTGATTTTAAGTTTCATATCGAGAACCTGTTGGGTTCTCATTTTTCAATACTGATGTATTTAGTTTTGAAATGATCGAATATGCTAAATGTAAACAAATTGAGCTATCAGCTATGTAAAATACTTAATACATTCGTCATAAGAAAGATATTTGCCATCCTAAGTATTAGAGAAACATTTTGGCTGGAAGCTTATGAAGTTGTCGTGTGTGATCTAGTTGTACCCACTCTAATCTAAATTCATTATCGAATTTTTCTTAACTTTTTGCCGTAAAAAAAAAGAAATGATTTAAACTTATAAAATGTTTGAATAATCGTCAACTTATTTTTGAGTTGAAATTTGTTCCGTGCAATCCTGCAAATGCAAATTTCGAGTGAAAAAAACTGTGCGTGTTGTTTTGAAATGTCATCATGTGTTTTTGCAGTCGAGATGTTTTGTTTTTTTTTTTTCGTAGTCAAAACTCGCGTCTGGGAGAAGCAGTAACAGCCGGTTCGGGATGAATAAACCTACTTGGTTTAAAATCCCTGAGAATAAAAGAACCAAGTAACAGCCGGTCAACAAAATCCGGTTTCTCTGGAACGTCATAACCGACGACGGCAATTGGTGTCTGCGAACCAAAAGGTAAAAACATTTTTTGAAAATATACACCATTACCTACACAATGTATTTCGCAGAGTAAATATCACCGAGAGAAATTTACGCATGTGGAACCGGCGGAGGATCTCAGGTTTGGCGTTAAATGTACATTGAACTTTAAGAAGTAGGCGAAACTTCCAAGCGGCCTTCAAGCATGCATGAAGTTGTGTACTGCATACGTTGGGACGTTACAATATTTGACTATTCCAATGAAATTTGAAGGTGAGTACAAATGTCTTAAATTTAGCAACAGCCTTTTGTTCCCTGTTCAATTTTGTCGAGATTTATGGAAGCCAAAATATCTGCCCACCCGTTCATAAGACTATTGCGTTTAGAAAGTATCACCATAAGCAAGATTTTGAATCTAAAATTTACCTGGAATAACTTTTTTATTTCGTTTAGCTGTGTTAGTCCTTAAATTGTTCTTAAAAGCTCTCAGTAGCGCCTTCGCTTTTAACTTACTTCTTGATTTATAATTTTAATAAGCTTATGTACAGCAAAACAAACCCTATCAATTGAAAATCGTAAAAACAAAGACAATGCATATTTCTAACGTATGGTATGTAAAATTAAGATTTATTTCGTGATTTTATATTTTGATACATGGTGCATGCTTATAGTTGTTGTTGCATATATAAAGGCGAAGTTTTTATATGATTTTAATTCAGCTCAGGTACCATTTAAATATTACGTAAGGCGTAAAGGGGTTGGGGGTGGGGGGGGCTTGGTTGTTGGAGGTGGTTTTAGCAGTTTGTTACGGTTTGTGAATTTAAAGAAATCTGATAATACATAATGTGTTACGTAGGGGGATAATGGTTGGGTCGAAAATTGTGTTACGTAATATTTGAGCGTCCCCTCATCAAATGAAAATCTTTGCCATGCATACATTAAGGCGTGTTAAATCTGTGCAAACTTATTCTACATAAATTTCTCTGTCTAACAACTCTCAAGCAATAATTATAACGAAATTTGCTATCACGTCTTGAGAGTGAAATTTGCTTTCATTTTGCTTGACATAAAGTTGTACATAGCAAAAATGAAAGTAATATTTTCGTACTAATAAAGCAACGTAATGTCTTATTTGGCTAAACTTAGACCTCAACTACACCTTACTTTTTTCAAAAAATTGAGAGCAAAACTATGTCAAATTTTGCTTTTATTGAAAAATATATTATGCCTTATATTGACATCATTTTGCTCTCCAAGCTCTCAAAAAACGAGGTGTAGTTAGGGCCTCAGTTTTAGCAAAATTTGATATCACTTTGCTAACCAAGTATGAAAATTTGAGCTCTCATTTTTGCTGTGTACCACCTTATGTCAAGCAAAATGAGAGCAGATTTTCCTCTCAGGGCGTGATAGCAAAATTTGCTATAATTTTGCCATAAAAGTCTGCTCGGGTAACAGAATCTCATGTATAGACTCCTCACTGATGATGTGAATGCATCACAAATGCTTCTCATCCTCACTCAATCCCTTGGTCAAATGATTAACTCACTGTTTAAACGCCAGAACACTGACCTGTTCATTTGTTAACATCTCACTTTTTGAAGGGGAGTTTTCTTTCGATTGTTGTTTGGTAGCCCTACACAAACAACTCAGTAACGCTCACGGTCGGTTAGGGCTTAGTAAGTTTTTTTTTTATTATTATTTGCACTTTCTTGTGATAGCTTCCACAATTTCATTTAATGACTCGAAAGCTTATTATGATGAACTTGCATCGTATATCACACCTTTAACCTCTTAAAGATATCTAATTGATATTGCTCCTGCAGCCAGAAACACTACACTCACTGAGACCAATTTTGTTTGATTAATTTAACCTATTCTACGAACTGACTGAACGTGACGCATGCCTTTTTATTCAACCGCGGTGCGAGTGCTTCTTCTTCTTGATGCGCACGACAATCTTTCCTGACTTTTTAACGGGTTTTACCAGTACGGGGACCTTCTTTTCGACCACGATGTGTTTCTCGACCGGAACCGGAACTGGTACGTGAACTGTCCGAACGATTTCCTTCACCTCCTTGTAGCCATGATGATCATCCCAGCCGATGCTTCTGCTGCGCCGATCTGTCGCTGCCGGTTCCTCGGGAATGATGACGAATGCCTTGGACGGGCTCGAAGCGGCGGAACTTTCCGGTGCCGCCGCTCGGGATTTCTTCGAGGAGGCGGGCGCCGCCAGGCACCCTGCCAGGAGGATGAGACTGGCGATGGCGACCATCGGTTGCAAAAGCGTAACCTAAGGGTGGAAGAATTATGGGAATGTATTATTGAATTGGTGTTAACGTTTCGATTTCTTATTGAAGCTGCCATAGGCTTCACCACATTTGCGCAAAAACGGTGTTGTGCAATCGGTTGGGATCGAATTTTCTAACGCATCTACCCTTTGTGACATGGTGTATTAGACTGAGTCGATTTGGGGAAATTTTTGAATTTCTCAAACTCTGGGGTCTAAAAAGCTTCGTTTTGGTTTAAAACTTGCCGAATTTTTAAGAATCGTTTACATGAGTAAATTTGAACTTTTATGTTTCTATGGGAAAATTGAATATTTTGTACTGAAAAATCAACATCATTTTTGTTTCTTTTTTTGGATCGAAGCCTTTTGTGCCAATTTATAAACATTTTAAAATAAATTTTTCACTCATCAACTCTGTCGAAGACTGTAGCTTCGTATCTTATTAGACAAAAAAGTTATAACCTGTTGAACAAGATTATGTCTTTTGGCATTGAAAAAAACAATAAATTCATTTTACATCACTGCTGGGTGCTTAGCGAGGTTCTACATAACTAGGTACATTTCATACAATACTTCGCGAGACACCCAGCAGTGATGTCAATTGAATTTATTGTTTTTCAATGCCAGAAAGCATACCCCTGTAAAACAGCTAACAATTTTTTTGCCTAATGAGATACGAAGTTACGGTATTCGACAAAGTTGTTCAGCGATAAATTTCCTTTAGAGAATTTATCAATTGGCCCAGAAACCATTGGCAGGATCGGATTCACAGAAGACATAAAAATGATGTTGAAAAAAGATGATGATTTTTAATTTTCCCATATAAACTTAAAAGGTCAAATTTACTCATGTAAACGTTACTTAGAAATTTTGCAAAAAATCATGAATGAGTTTTGAATGAAATCGAAGCATTTTAGACCCCATGGTTTAGAAAATTTAAAAATGACCTCAAATCGAATCAGTCGCTGGTGTAGGGTGCTGTTTGAATTATTTTCAGGCCATTTACTCCCCCAGCTGGGTTAAAGGTGTGTTTTTTTTTTAAATTTTAGTTGCTCGTTTCGCCAGAAAACGTTTGCGTTTGCAAGAAATATGTTTGTATAGTGAGTTGGCGAGCATAGACGAAAATAGGCGTGTTAGAATCATCGAATTTGCCAACGCATGTGTGTAATGTATGGCGGCCTTTTTTTGTGATTTTAATGGCTAAAGCAGGAATAAAATATGCTTGGGATAACCAAGAAATCGAGCGGCTGGTTAAGATGGTGTTGGTGGACTCAGAAAAGGTTCAATCTCTTGAAGAAAGGATGAATTTGTTCGAGCCCATCTAGCTGCACGATTGGGAATGCACCAACATAATTCAAAATGTGATTTGAACAATTCAAAGTAAGATAAAGACTGTTCAACTTGATGTAGAGGTAAACTGTACAAAACGCACCATCGGGATACAATCGCCCATGCCATTATTTATCAACAATTCGTCAACTTATGGCTACGAATGAAGTTTTTCTACCTTTTTGTTGCGGCAAACAAGCTTCTGTATCACTTCTTAGGTGAAAATTTCATTAAAACGACTCTTAGGAACAGAAGAAAAAATCGAATCTGCGTGAAACTTGTAATTTTTCATGCTTAACATTTAAGGTGTTTTGCAACCCAGACTGCGCAGAGTAATAAAATTTCGACTTTTTTTCAATCGTATGCTTTTTCGGATGTCTATAAATATTTGTTTTTATTACATTTTCACTGATTTTAACTAAAAACAATCATATCAAAATTGGGGCAGAATGCGCACCAGGCCACGTGTTTTACGCTCAAATTCAGAATGCTGTTAACATTCGAGAAAAAACGAATATCAAAGCGAAATGTCACTCTTTTTATTTGCTGCCTCCAAAATTACGATAAGCAAGCATGATGTTATCAAATTTCGTCCTTTTTCATGTTCAAAAGGCGCACCAATATTTGATTTGAAAAAATAATCTGCCACTAAATTTGCCGCGATATCAGCCAAGAGATTAAATTTCGTTGGCTACTTGAAGGCGTTTTACCTATAAGGATATCAAAAAGTGTTTTTTTTAAAGCGAAATTTTCGATACGTTTAGCAATTACAAATGAGTTTTTGCCAAAGAATGTTTAGTTTACAAAAATTCGAAAATCATGTTACTAAACATTTGATGTAACAATCATTGTATTCCACATAATCATTATTTTATTTCTGATCACCCTTCCGGTGAACCACTAGTTTCGGCGTTCTACCCCGCGGTGTGTTGTCTAGTTGGTTGAGTCTTTAACAAAAATGTCATCAAAATTGACTTTATATCGTTATTTTTGTTTCCAGTAAGATGTAAAATAAATCCCTGAATCGTCGTAGACGTTCAATTCGGTTCTATTATGATTCTTAGCGCTGTAAATATCTTTAATGCTTAACTGATGCGTTCTGTACAGTTTTCCCCTGAGTTTAATTTTTGCAAATTCGTTGCATTTGATGACTCTAAATGTCTGGTAACCCTACTAAAATTGACAATCTATATATATAAAAATGAATTTCTGTCTGTCTGTCTGTCTGTCTGTCTGTCTGTCTGTTCCCTATAGACTCGGAAACTACTGAACCGATTTGCGTGAAACTTGGCAGGTGGGGGTATTGGAGGCAGAGGAAGGTTCCTATTGTGGTTTGAGACCCCTCCCTCTCTCATTAAGGGAGGGAGGGGCTTTCCAAACAAAAGGCAATTTTTTGCATAACTCGAGAACCCATCAAGCAAATGGTATCATATTTGGCATGGGGTGGTATTTGGGAACGAGGAATATTTCTATGAATATTTGGTACCCCTCCCTCCTTTCAGTGGCGTGATAGGAAGGGGGGAGGGGGGCTACATTACAATTTTTCATATAACTCGAGAACTAATCAAGATATTGGATCCAAATTTGGCATGGGAAGGTATTTGGATACGAAAAAATATTTCAATGATTATTTGAGACCCCTCCCTCTTTCCAGTTGAAAGGGGGAGGGGCCTCTTCCATATTTATTTATATAGTTTTAAAACTAATAAAGCAAATGGAACCACATTTGGCATGGTAGGGTATTTGGATACGAAAAATATTTCTATGATTATTTGAGACCCCTCCCTCTTTCCAGTAGGGAGATATAAAGGGGGGAGGGGCCTCTTCTATAGTTTTCAACATAACTAAGAAAGTAATTAAGCAAATGGAACCAAACTTGGCATGGGCGGGTATTTGGGAACGTGACATGTTCTAATGATTGTTTGAGACCCCTTCCTTCTTACAGCGGGGAGGAAGGAAAGAGGGAGGGGAGTTTCATACAATTTTTACTGCATAACTCAAGAACTACAACAGCAAATGGAACCAAATTTGGCATGGAACGATATTTGGGTACGAGAAATGCTTCTATGAATATTTGGTATCCCACACTCTTTCGAAGAGGTGGATGAAAAGGGGGAGGCGAGGTCTCCCTTACAATTTTCAGTATAACTGGAGAGCTGATCAAGCAAATTGAACCATATTTGACATGTGAGTGTATTTGGATACAAGAAATGTTTCTATTATGAATTGAAGCCGTACCTTTTAAGCGGTAAGATATAAACGAAGAAGGGGGGGTTTCCATTTTTTTTTGCATAACTCGAGAATTAATCAAGCAAATGAAACCAAATTTCATCATAATCATCAAAAAGTATTTGGGTACGAAAAATACTTTTATGAATATTAAGTTATCACCCCTCTATTGAAAGAAGAGAACAGAAAGGGGGATGGTACTCACTTTCAAGTTTATACATAACTCAAAAATTTACTACTTAAATAAAACCAAATTTGGCATGGCATGGAATAGAGAAAGGAAAGAGGGAAGCTTACATTTAACTTTTATTTTACAAAATCCGAGAAATAGACAATACTTAACATGGAAAATCATTTTGGTATGACTCTATGATTATTTGACACATCATCCTCCTTTCAGTGAGAAGGTACATGGGAGGAGGGAGGTGAGCCCAATACAATTTTGTTAGCATATGTTCTAAATTTATGATTACGAAGCCAACAAATGGAAACAAATATGGCATGGAAAGGTACTTGGTTACGAGATATGTTTCTACGATTGTTATAGACTCTTATGCTTTACAGTGTAGAGAGGAAAAGAAAGAAAGGGGCTCCATACAATTTTTGTTGTAAAGCTTAAATACTTATCAACCAATGGAACTATATTTGATATAAGAGGATTTTTGGGAACGAAAAAAATGTTGATTAATGATTACAATCTCCATTCAGCAGGGGGTGAAGGGAAGAACAGGGGGTGGGGTCTCTCTAATCAGTTTTTAAGCATAATTCCAGAACATATCAAGCAAAAACAACCATACTTTATAAGTTAGATTATTTGCGAACGATTAATTTGGGACCCTTCTTTTTTAGAGCGAAAGTTAAGGAAACAGATGAAAATTATCAGATCTTTAAAACAAATTTATAAATCAAGATTCAGAATATAAGTTATGGTTTGTGTTGCAATTTGAAACTCCAGCTGCAGCTCTCATTTTATAGTGGTTGCTTATTAATTCCGTCATAATTTGATTTAAAATAATACCATAAACAATAAAAATTTGAACGATTTCTGAAAATATCATTTGATTCTGAAAGGTGTAGCAAAGCACACCGGGTCAGCTAGTTGATAAATAAATTAATGCAGATAATTCCATCAGAACATTTCAAGACTCTATCTTTCTTGTTAAAATATTTTTTTCAGAAAATTTGACGGAGAATCTGGCAGTGTTTATAGATTCTTTTAATAAAAATGCTCTGTTTGGGACGTCATAACTGTTCCTACTGCTTTGCCATCCTGGGTAAAGTAGCTAGAGAATTATCCAGTTTACTCCATGAATTCCATTTGCATCGCGTGATAATAAAATATGCGTCAGATTAACACTTCAAACGAAAGCCGGAGAACCTTAATATCATTTTGAGAATCTGCAAAAAATCGTTTTGACGAACTGGAAAACTTTTTAGACTACAGCTGTCTTGAATTCTGAAACAGTTGCAATTTGAAACACATTGATACCAACAATATAAACATATGATTGCTTCAAACCAATATCCTTCCAAATCGGTTTTGTTATCAATTTAGATTTATCAGCAATTATCAAAGTTTTTGTTTCTCATAGAAAATTTGAGAAATTGAGTAATGTACTATCACAGAGAACAGAGTTCGGGCTGGAGCTCGAAACGTGTATAAAAATACCAACCGGAGTTTCAATTCAAAGTCGTAGGTGACGCTCAAAGTACTTTGAAATATTCAAGGTAGGCCATTCCGCTCTCTTTCAGCGTATTGGTAAGAGGCCCCGAAAAATAGTATTGGAAAAATCTGGCAAATGTATGGAATTTATAAGAAAATCACATTTTTCTTAAAATTGACAAGCATTAAAATGATGCAAAAAATATGCACTGATTCATTTTAATGCAACGAACAACATTTGGCTTTTCAACAAGGGCTTTTTGTCGATTTAAAACTAAAATTAGATAATTTATCAAATTTTTAACACACGCAGAAGAAAATATCACATTGCTTGCTCTCAAAAAAGAGAGACGGCGCGATGAAAATTTTTTTTGAATACTCCTTATGTATGGTTCAGATTCAAAAATCCAATGCAAAAAAAAGTATCCGATAAGCCTGAAGAATCAATTATTAATATGAAGCCTATTTCGAAAGAATCGAATGGCTATCAAAAAAATTGTTTTTATTTGATTTCAAATTCACCGAAAAGCATCAACTAGAATAGCCAAGATAAGGTTTTCTAAAATGTTTATGTTGGGTGCAATTGATCCCTAGAGTTCAAAAAGCTATTTTTTTTTTCTTCCAAATAGATCGTGATCATTGTTGATTACAAGATTACGAATATTTATCCAATAACTGATATTTATACAATAATTGTCAGGTGAAAAGGGCTAAGAAAGTTGATTTTCTCTAAAATTCAGAAAATAGCGCCTCAAAGTATGCAATGATATTAGGGTTGAGACATAGTTTCAGAATTTTCTTCGTCTGACATTTATAAATTGTGAAATGAGAAAAATAACATGACCAAAATAGTCAATTGACATTCTTTTATGAAATTTTGTTTGATTTTTCCTAGGACTAAGGCCTCCGGAATGAAGGATCAAGTCTTCTTCAATAAAGGACCAAGTCTTCAAAAATATCGCTTTTATTTCCACGAAGATGCTTCTAGTTCATCTACGGGTTCATGTATCGTTACAGATCGTTACGTTATCAGAAAATGCAAAAGACGGCGAGTTGCTAAATTTTCCCGAAAAATATGATAAAAATAAAAAAAAGAAGATCAAGTATCCCCATTCTTCATTACGGAGCATTCAAGTGAGGTGAAGCGCAATGGCCTACATGTTATTTTCCATGTGGGTGACGCTCAGGAATTAATACTTAGGGGAAAGTCGGGTAAGACGGACATCCTAAAGTAGAATCGCAATAGAAAATCAGATATTGCTATTTTCATCGCAGTTTTCGTGCAGATGGGCAGTTTAGGTTGTTTGCTTTCACATTAACCATCAAGACTGTTTTTATAGCTATTTAAAAAATTCCTGCAAATCACACTTTTCAAAAATGATCGGGTAAATCGGACACTGCTTAGAAAAGGTACATTTTGCCGCAAAAATTGCTGTTAAAGAAGATATTTTTGTGAGGTAAGTATTTGAAAACGTTCTTAAATTAAAATGGAACCAACTGCTCCGAATCCAGAAGCGAAACAGTGTGGTTCCGGAATTTCGTATTTTATAGGCGCTTTCTTCACCGGAGATCATGTTTTTACAGTTTTTATGGCCTGTTTGAGATGGTGAGTGCTTTTCAACTGATAATTGCTCTTGCCAAGGTCCTCTGAAGGCATATGGAGGATCAATCCGATGAAAAATTTAAAATAACTGGAGAAACTTATGAGTCCGTTTTACCCGACCTTGAAGTGTCCGTCTTATCCGCCTTAGCAACTTTTTTTTTTAAACGTTTGTTGTTTAAACCCAGGTGGTTTAAAAGAAGCCTAATAAACACTCTACCCTTGCAAATGGTTGACATTTTCGAAAATTTAGCGAGTTATGAACTATTCTATGAGGGGAAAAAATTACATCAAATAAATTACATCAAATAAAAATTTAAGAGCTTAATTTTGAGTTTGACTGGACAATCGCAAAACTAAGTTTGGCAATCGAACTCCAATTTGAACTTTTTTTATGCCTTTATTCGTCCTATTTATCCAAAATGTTGTTCGGCAAAAATGGCACAAATGGGATTAGCTTTGAGTTTGCCGTTTGAACTCCGTTTTGAACCACCGCAAGGAGGAAAAATGGAACTAAACTTAAATTTCATAGAATCAAACTATTGAGCCACGGTCTAACTTAATTTTGGGAACCAAAAAAGGAGCATGCAGCAAACAAAAAAATGTTTACGTTTTTTCACACGCTGGAATTTTTTTTCCTCATTAAAATCAATATTAACTGACCATCCATCCTGAAGGTGGTGCGATTTTCGGTCAAATTTTAACGGTTTTAAAATGGCCGACAATTCAAATTCTTCTCTTCACAGGTTCGACATAGTTTTGTTCAGGGCCCGATGTCTGTTCTCTGAGGTACTATTTTTAACATTTTTTCGATGCTATAAAAAACTTTACTCAGTGTGGAAACTTTTAATTGTTATTTTCTCTTAGGGGAACTGGGTACAAAATGCATGCACTATTTCACTAAGAAAACATTTTATTGGTTTAATTGTTCCTGTTAGTATATTCCTGGTGAGGAAGTGGTTCATAAACAAAAACACAGGCACTCTGCATTTCATCCAAAAGATTCGAAAGCTTTCCAAAAGTGATTGATATTTCCACCACTCCTTCGGAGCTCTTCTTATAATGATTAATGCAGCAATGTAAGCGCCAGAAAATATCATATTCATATTTTTGCATAACCAAAGGCTGCTTCCACTATGATTATTAATACTCTGTTCTCTCTTCACTATGATCATTAATATATGTTGTTGAAAAATCTTTTGTGTAAAATATATTTTCTGTATGAGTTTAACCACACATCGATTGAAATACATTTTCCAATATCGGGGAAAAGTTCCATAAACACTCTTTTTACATTTTTTTTAGTAGACACAATTCCAGTTTTTTCACGGGTTTTAAAAGCACGAAGCGTCTTACTGCATTTTCCTCATTTGGGAATTTTGATGTTCAAAATTCACATTTCCCCGCCTTTATAATAAGTTGTTTTCCAGGTTTTTTTTCCAGTCTTCAAGTCTCGTAACAATAAGCATTCCCCAACGAAAGGGAAAATCGGTAACGCGAGCCGATTCATCGTACACGCTAGGGTTCACTCAATGATTGGCGTAAATTTTCACTTTCTAAAGGGAGCGCGTATAAGGAATAAACACTTCACTCGGCCCAATTACCTTCATATTGATGTAGGTTCAGCTAATGGGCGTGGGATATCTCGATGGGCTACTGAACTAAACACTAAAAAACCAAAAGGTGTAAACTCGGGTCTGGCTGTGGCTGCACTGATAGCCAATTATGCTCGGTGGGCCGGTTTTATACGATAATAATATTTTTGCCAACATTTAACAGCCACTAATCCACCTGCGGTAGGTGAGGTGAGCCAATTTCGGGCCGACCGATGCAATGTGTTGTTGGGGTTGTTAGAGTTAGAGTTAGTCCCCATCCTCCCTCTTCTTCGCTGTTGTGGGGCTCATCGATCGCCAAGGAATTTTCGCAGCCCGGTCCATGTCTTGGCCCAAAACAAAATGAAACATGCCGCCTACACCTAGTATTATATCATTGGGCGTTCTTGGTATCATAGGGCTGATCCGGGTGAGTGAGCGCACATGGCTGCGCTTAATTTGCCCGAAGTTGCATTTGCCAATCAGTCGGCCCAGTACCATTTCGATTAGCCGGTTGAAAATTTATAGCTACTTAGTGAAAGGCTATCATAATTCACAAACCCCTATTTGTTAATTCGTGATAAGGGCGCAATTCTTTGATGAGCAAAACAAAACATGGTATGCGATTTGATAAGAGCTCCGAAACTATCTTAGAAACAATTCACTCGACCGAATAATTGGCTGCTACTGGTCAGAACAAGAAGTTCAGAAAACATGCCCAAAATTGGATCTTTAGTAAAACTAAGCAAACTCGTTGTTTGAGTTATGGCATTAGAGAACAGTTATGTTTCAGTCAAGATTTGCCCACCTATTTATTTACTAATTTTTAAAAAGGTCTGATCCTACGATTTCAGTGGCAAGAAAATGCATTTTTCAAAATTATCATTATAATTAAATAAAATGGCGTTCACAGGGACATGGAGGTGAAACGGGACACAAATGGGAAAAAATGATGTGATCTGAAATACTAAGCAATCTAAAAATTATTTTTACTCCTTTCAGGCTTAAAAATATATCTGCAAAGCGATAAACTATGCATTGATTTGCGTTTTAAATTATGGAAGCTGAAATTAACACATTTTAAATTGTGAACAATTTCTAAGTGTACGAATTTCTCAATAAACAAGCCACTGTCCCAATTCCACCGACTTGGTGGTGAACAAAAATCAATGTTTCGAAATTGATAGTAAAAACCCATTTTTTCATTGATTTAGTTTGGATCAAGTTGACAAAATACACCATCCAAAACTTATCGGGTGCTAAAAGAGCAGCATTTGACAGAAAAATGACGAAAATAGTCCACAAATTGTCCCGATTTACCCCATTTTACGGTACATCTTTTATGATCTGTTAGTTTAAAACGCAATACCGATCTTATTGTTCTATAAAAATATTAAGGGAACATATCTTAACTCAAACTAGTTAAAATATTTTAACGTTCGAATAAATGAATTATTCGAGATGAAGAATTTGCAGTTCCCCCTCAACCTCGAGTGAGATTGGATGTTTATTTCCTTCCCGCAAGAAAAAGGCAAAAAATACCTTCTATAGTGAAAAATGCTGTGATGAGCCCATTACCGGGGGACCACCCCGATCGAACGTTACCAGAATGGATGGATTTGCAGAAGCTACACGGGCGTTTGTTTTATATGGTTTTTAAAGCAACTCTGGTCTAGGAAAAGCGTTCAAGTCTTCTGAGCCAGAGGTCATGAGATCGAGTCTCGGTCACGACATACGTAGTAATAATTCTGTGGGCATTAGTAAGATGCTAGCCATCATATCCTTAAAAGATGTACGCTTTAGTCTCAAGTACAATTTAGATCTCTTCAAAGATACATGATGTTTTCACTTAGATCCTACATGTGTGTGTTCGTTTTTAAAAATCCTTCCATCATTGGTCGATCCGTCGAACGATACGGAAAGGTTGAAGGTGCGTTGTACGAGAAAAATAAGGATGGTACGTGCTAAAGATCCGCAACAAAAACTTAGGGAGGAAATTAGCCAAATTGAAGATCGAGTATCACCCCAGATTGAACCAGCGCAAATTCGTTGTCACGTGTCCAGAGGTCGAAGGTATGGCAGACAACGCATTGTTATTCGCAAAGTATCATTGAAGTCAGAAGAATCACGAAGAAGACATCCAGCGAAACCGTAGGCACTGCGGCTATACTATCAAAATGCGCGTGGATTGAAATCAAAAATCGCAGAATGCTTCGTTGCTTCATCAGAGCTCGGCTACGAAATTTATGCATTCACTGAAACCTGGCTCGATTCATCCGTACCGTCTAGTCAGTTATTCTGTTCTGACTATATCGTTTTTCGTAGTGACAGAAGTATTTAGTGCCAATATTCGCCGTAGTAGAGGTGGTGGGGTCCTCATAGCGGTATTAGTTCATCAATCGGTAATTTTAATATTGACAGTATAGAAAATTTGTGGGTGAGAGTATCATATGATAACAGCTCATTTTTGATCGGGAAAGCATATGTACCACCGGAAAAAAAGTCACGATGGTTCAATCATTGATTTGCATGTTGACTCGTTATCAGTGAGGCTAGACTACGACACTCTGCATGTAATATTATTCTACTTCGTGACTTTAATTAATCGCAACTAGTCTGGATTCTTGGCCAGAGCAACAGCTTTGTGCTAGATTCTGCTTCAGTGATAAATACAGATAGGGTAAATGTACCCGTCCTTGGCACCTAAGGCATGGTTTACCCTTTTTTCCAACATTCCAATCTTCCTGTTGAGTGCACCATAGAACATCCTAAGAAGAATTTACTTGCTAACTTGCTTTGAGTTCAACAAAAATATGTTTTCACTATGGAACTTTCATAAATGTGAGCAAAATGCATGCAAAGTATTCACTGCTTACTTACTTACTTAATGATCCCGCGCCGATCCTCCGGTCCATAGGGCCGTGGTAAAAGACCTCCACTGTTGACGATCCGAAGCCAGCGTCTTCACCTGGTCCCAGTCAAGATTCTCGTCGACAGTTCGGATTTCAGCGGCAGGGCTTCGCCGCCACTAGTTTCTGGGTCTGCTTCTTCTTCGATGTCCTTTTGGATTCCAATCTAGCGCCTCTCTGCAAATCTCGTTTTCATCTTTTCGCAGCGTGTGCCCAATCCATCTCCTCTTACGTTCCCGAATCTCGATTTCTAGCGGCCTTTGATGACGCCTGCGATGTAGTTCCTCATTCGAGATCCAGTTGCCAGGCCACCAAGCGCGGATGATGTTCCGCAGGCAGCGGTTTACAAATACTTGCAGTTTTCGCGTCGTCACCGCATATGTGCACCAAGTTTCGCACCCGTACAACAATACGGATTTGACGTTTGAGTTGAAGATTCGGATTTTCGTTCGTAGATCTGGCGTGACCGCCAGATGTTTCGGAGACTCGCAAATGCAAAACGGGCCTTTCTGATCCGGGTTTCGATGTCTTTCCTGGTACCACCATCAGGCGTTATCTGGCTACCAAGATACTGGAAGCATTCCACTTTCTCAACTTGTTGCCCAGCTTCAATGAAACTGGACGGATTTTCTGTGTTGATCTCCATCGACTTGGTCTTTCCGACATTGACTTTGAGACCTGCTGCCTTGGAACTTTCGGTGAGGTCGTCGAGTTTGCTCTGCATATCCAATTACTGCGGTGCTCCAATTACTTTTGCCGTTTCGATGATCCGATTCTTGGCCACCAGCAATGTGCAAAAGATCTTTACCAACAACGCTCAAATGACAGTTAACAGAATCGTTGGCTATTCTGGATATATGGCCACTGACAGAATGACGTCAACTGAGCGTAAAGTTCTATGCGACGATGAAAAACCGGGCTTCACTCATACAACAAAAAGGCTTTTGATAACATTGATGAAATTTGGTTGGAAGGGAAGCACAAAATAAGCTTTCATTTCTAAAAGTCGGAAGTCCAGAATTTCCGCATTTTTTTTTAATTTTAAAAACTTTAAACTTTTCAGTCATTTAAACAAAGTTTTTTTTAGGTTTTATTTTTTACACTTTACCATCATTATGGCATTCGTGTCTAATAATTAGTCTCTAATTTAAACAAAGTGATGATTATAAACACTGTTAAAATTGGTTCTGCTGAATCCTCTGACTTTATTCCAAAGTCCGCGGTACCCCAAGGCAGCAATTTGCATGTCTTGCTATCTTTGGCCGAGCAAAGCCATATCGTCTTTTTTTATTAGTTGAACACCCAGGTGGTAAATCCTTTTTACGGATTGCATTCCAAGACACGGCGAGCCACTGCGTCCCCCCAGTTTGCTACTCTGGGTCCATGGGTGCAATTGGACGACTCATGATACTATGTACCCCTACGCCATAAAGTCCTCCTGGGGCCTCTGGTCATATTTCCCATCCGGACCTGCAACAAAGGCTATACCCGGGATGAGAAGACCATACTCGCGCAAAGCGCTCCACAGCAAGTACTCGTTTATACGTGCTACACCAGCAATCGTCATCCACTCTTTGTCACGATTCACGACTCACGGGTTGGCAGTCCGTTCGCCGATACTCGTGGCTCGAGTCCCACATTTGGTCTCTTGCCACACGGTCTCTTGCCACACTTTCCTCGTGACTCGAGACCCTCTCACGCTCATCCTCTTGACACAATTCGAGGCGACTCTACCCACCTCTCCTCGTGTCTTGAGGGTCCTCGCTCAAATCGCCTCTTGACCCAATTCGAGACGAGAACAACTCGCCTCTCCTCGGGTCTGGAGATATTCACGTATCCAACTATGTCTCCGTCTCGACTCTTCGAGACGCAACCTGAGGCCCATGCACTGAGCGCCACATGTTACGGCACAAGGCCCCTCTGTCCGTCGTGAGTCGATCGTATCCGCGAATCGGGGCCAGGAACCTCCCCAAAAGGCAGATCGATCAAAACCCGCTCGAACATTTGGTCGTCCCGCATATCGGGGTCGCGACTACTCGATACACGTTACGACCCCTCTTGCAACTGAGCACTGAACCCAAGGTACCCTGTCGCATCACGTTTGTGCCACACTCGGCACGCAGCTCGTCGGCGGCCTGACTGCACCAAGTGTGACGTGTAGTTCTCTTGGCCTTACGCCTACAGGTGACAAGTCTGTAGACACGTTTCCACTCTGCACCACGGGGAGGTGGAACTACGTCGCAGAGCAAAGCCATATCGTCTGCCAGGTCAAGGTCGTTTAGCTGCTCCATTATCGAAGGATTCCACGGCAATCCTCGGTCTGGTCTACAGTCGATCGATCCAGTTAAGTCAATCCATTACGATGAGAAAGAGTTGCCGTGATAAGATAAATCCTTGTCTCACTCCAGCAGTTACCGTGATTGGATCAGACTAGACACCATCGTGCAAGACTTTACACGAATATGCCTCGTACTGTGCTTCGATGAGATGGACTAGTTTCTCTGGGACTCCTCGTCGTCCAAGAGCAGCCCAGATGTTTTCGTGATTCAGTCGGTCAAATGCTTTTTCGAAATCATCGAACACCAGTAGTATGGTTCATAGCGTTGTGATGTGGTCCACACATGATCGTACGGATCGGAATCCAACTTGTTGCCGTCGGAGTTGCACCAACGGGTAGGTTCTCTGTCAATATCGTTGAAATTTTGTCCGTGGAAGTTTAAATGTGCCAAGAAAGTGCGTTGCGTAGCGAAAACTCACCCTACGTTCACCCAACCCAAATCCTCTACGCGTCAACCTCGAGGGCCGAGTACGACATTCCCACCACCAGATGGCAGCGTTTTACCAGAGCGAGAAGGCGGGGCGAAAAGGCGAGGCAAAATTGATAGGCGAGGCTAAATTGAAAGGCGAGGCTAAATTGAAAGGCGAGGCGAAATTGAAAAGCGAGGCGAGGCGAAGATGTGAGGCGAGGCGAAATGTGACACAGGATGGGGAGGCGAAAGAACAGGGCACACTCTAATTCTCCTTGACTAAGATTTGAAGGGAAATAATTCAAAATGCGCCAAAAATGGGAAAACTCAAATTTTGATTGGAGCGGTAAAACTCAGAAATGAATTGTAGGGGTTTTCGCGAATTCTGAGTTGTTTTAGTTCAGGGTGATTTAGGCTTGTTCATGGGTCGACTGAATGAAAAAAAATCAAAACTTTATGAAATTTCAAAGCAGTTTTGAATGGAATTTCTGATGGATGCGTGCATTTTTATACGGTTGGTTTTATTTTTACCACAAAAAAAGTTAGTGCCACCGAGCCATTTGACCGCATCCAGCCGGTGGAACTTCGTGCTGTCCCACTTGGCACGCTCACCCACCAGCACACTCTGTCTAATTTGAGCTGATCTGAAAAGATAAGAAAAAAAACACCATAGGTGAAAATGATTAACACTTCAAAATTATGAGAAAATTATTCTTACAGTTGTGAATGATGGCTTCCGTAGAGATTGCTGGAAGAAAAGCTAAAATTGTTCAATTTTGTATTTCCTTTCGACACCACTTAATTTCTAATAGAAAATGTAATTTAAACTCACCTTGATTATTTCGTCAACTGTTTCCGACCATCGCATCCAAACAATCAACAAAAGTTTTTGGAATTCTCTGAGTTGTTTTCATCTATTTTGTTTGAAAACGTATACGTCTTCGCTAAGTTCCAGGCTTTGAAAGTCAATTGATGAAAACAACTCAGAATTTTGATGGATTTCAACTCAGTTGTTTTCACCTTCATACATGGTGCGACCGCTGAACCGAAATTAATCAGTCTCTGAATAATCTAAATTAACCGTGCAGCTACGGGGTCAATGGTCGGCCATTTCATCACTGAAAGCCTAAAGCGACAGCACAAAATAGCGCGCCGTGAAATAAAATCCGTGCCCAGTGGTGAAGTGTGTAAAATCCGGAAGTGCCAAAAATTCCCAAGGATTTCCAGGTAAACTTCAACCCACTCCCCGTAGCGACATTGTGCGTCCAGTATCGCCGTGAATTAAAACCCCCTATCCTGAATTCCAGGGCCCCTTTAGTTTACCCATACTCGTCCGTATTTTTGCGGCCACCACGCTACAGCGTACCCGAGAGTTTGCTTGGGACCTACACGCGGATACCCCAGTTCATTACTGTAGTCTTGGACTTGCCAAACAATTGTCCACATCCGATAGTCCGCCTGAGTGTTGCGGCCTAAACACGAGTTGACCAGTCCGAGTGGGTCAACCAACTAAAACAGCTGAGTTTGCTCGTTTGATATTACAACGAGCCCGTAACACAGCGATCAACGTACCAAGGTCATCACCATACCTGAGTCGTAATCGTCGCCAACCGTGTTGAAGATCCGCCCAACCTATCGTTCGACTTTTGCCAATCTACTGCGACGTTGGTGCTGGAGCGAGGAACCGAGAATCCTTTCCGTTATAATCCGGTGTCGGGGTTGTCACCGTCCAACAACCAACGTGCCCACGGTGAAGTACTGAGCATCATAAACGGAAGGTTTCCCCGAGGTGCAGCTGATTAAGATGTAAGAGGTAGTTTAGTGGTTCAACATCAAAGTGTACACGACCAGCGAACAGCAATTTAATAAACGTGGGAGGTTCAATAGTGAGCAAAGTGTTTTCTTGGCTAGCCTTATCGTTCGAGCTTAAGCCGACCCTGAGGCGTTGTTCAGGGAGTTTTTTTTTCATATTAATCGTTTACCGAATCGGATGGTAACAAAGTGTAGCGTAAATTTTCTCTTGGATCCCGTGCATCCAGTCAGCCGGGATGTTGATGGCATCACACATCTTCTGCAACATGTTGTCAGCTGTCGTGTATCGACGGCAGACGGCAAATATGTTGGCACGTTCCTCTTCAAATCTTGCACAATAGAATACCATGTGTTCGGGTGTCTCGTCCGCATCACCGCATGTAAGGCATACCGGCGAGGCCACATATCCGAACCTGTGGTGACACTTCATGAAGCATCAATGACCAGACAGTAGCTTCGTCATGTAGAAATCCACTCCATCCACTCCTTGATGTTTGGGATCAAACGATGGGTCCGCCTTCCGCTTTCTGAGCTGTTCCAAAGCTGCTGCCAGTTGACCATGGTGATATTTCTGGCTCGTGTCTCACGTTTTGCGTGCCTCTATTTTCGAAGCAATAGAAGTTCTCCACCAACAAAACCGAGATGGGCATGACTCCCGCTACAACGCATGCAGCCTCTTACGATACGGTGCGGTATGCACTAATGACCCACAGATTCATTCGCCATTGTACACTGTTCAACTTCTGCTAATTCCACTGATTATCCTCGTGAGTGCGGCCGTTGCTGTTGTCGCCTTGCACACATACTCAACGTGATTTTTAAAGCTGTGCCGGTCGTCAATAATCACACCCAAATATCTAAGCTCGCGCTTTGATTCGACAGTGCATGATCCAACTGTAATCCTGCCTGTTTGCGGTGAAATCAGGTTTGATATTAGGGCCATCTCGGTTTTCTGGTGAGTCTACTGAAAACTCTTGGAGTGCATCCAGCTCTCCACCGCTTCTACAGCCTCTGAAGCTCTTAACTGAACGCTGTACTGGGTGCATTGTCCTTTCCAATATTTGTCCAGAAATATACATCAAATTCCATCAATCGAATGATTCACATCAACACAATCGTCAATACCATGTATAGTGGCTCCAACAACATAAAACCCATTTATTTCAAATTTAGTCGATCGCCGTATCTCATTGTTGTTGTAGTTGATGATGATGATGGGCGATAGATAAAGCGTATAAAGAGAGACAAATGAATAGGAAAAAATGCGAATGGAATGGTGCACGGGTTTTCGAGGTGATTTTGAGCGTGTTTGCAACAGAACGAACTTCATCAATAATAGAAAACCATGAATCGTGTAGAGCGGAATAATTTTCGTTCAATAGATTAATTGTCATTGCTGCAGTTTTTCGTGTTCTGGTCCCGTTGCTAGTGGATTTATTTTTTTCCTCGAGCCTCAACTTCCATTGAATATCGGGTAACCAAATAGATTCTGTCTTTCACACGAATGTTCAAATCAGCTATTGTCCCAGCTGACGGTTTTGAAATAAGCAGTAGCAGTTCGCAGTAGTTTTTTTTGCGAACCGAATCCGGCAACCATGTCCCGAAACCCTATTCAATTGTCGCCTGCTCCAGTACCGTTCATATGATAGGGAAATCCGGAAGTTCGAAAAGCAATTTTCCCCCGAAATCAGGATCCACTTGATGCAATAGGGTTTTTTCACCGATTCTCTTTCCGTTTTTTTTGTTTGTGTCACATTTGTTCCGTTAGTATGATGCATATTCTCCGGTTTTTTTTCTGTTCCCTATTTGTTGTTCGAATCGTTTTTTGTTTTCACTTCAGGGCATTCTATCCGATAACGTGTTTCACCGCAATTCAAACGAAAAGTGATTCTCGGCACGCTTAATTTGATTGGTTTTAAGCTCCGCAAAGCACACAAAACGTTTAATTATTTGGTACGTCCATTTTGTACATTCCTTTAAACTCTTTACCTTAGCTTCAGGATTTTTTTATGGGCGACAATCGGAAACATTTACTGAATTGTTTTAGAAAGTCCCTTCAACCTTTATGTTAACAAGTTATTTGTTTCTTCTATTTCCTTCTGCTTTCCTTTTCTATCGTTAAATTGAATTTCTGGTGTTGTTTTTTTTTCTTCCTTACACCATGACTATAGGGGAGAGTGGGGATACTTGATCCCCTTTTCTTGTTTTCACCATATATTTTTGGAAAAATTTAGCAACTCGCCGTCTTTGGCATTTTCTGACAGCTTGTAACTTCAAGTTTTTATGCTCCAAAAATAAGAACGATAATTGAACCCGTTGATGACAGTTCGAGATATAGCTAAGGAATCAAGTATCCCCAGGGATCAAGTATCCTCATTCTCCCCTACTTATTATACACAAGGGAGTTGAATGTTGAAATATAATGTAGAAAAACAGAATTTCAAAGAAGATTACGGCTTAACACAAAAACGGTGACATCATAATATGATGAAAATTCAAACTGTCTCATCAAAAAAGTATAAATATAAATAAATAAATACAGGTGAAAAAACGTTCATTTTCAAAATGTTACAAGGCTATAAAGGGAAGGGGATAGTTGCAAATAAGTTTTCAACGGTAACGATTGTTGCACTGCATATCAATATAGGGAAAAGTGTTCCTAGCGCACCTAGCGGGTTTAATGCGCCTACAGCCGTTTTCGTCAAATGGATGACAAGACAACATATCTAATCAATGCTTTTTGAGAAAAAAATCGCACAAGATTCAAATGCCTTTTGAAGTAATATTTGACTTTAATAAATTATTCGTACGAAAGTTCAAATCAAAAACTTGGGTGGTTTTTGTTTCTGATTGAAATGAACTTAAAAATTAAAAAAAAAAAGTTTTCACAAAGATTTGATGATGATTAGAATGTGAAATTTAAGTGTATGTGCCTTCTTCAGGTTTGCCAAATGCCTCTATCTAAGAAAAAAAAAAGGCGAAATTGAATAAATTTTTGATTTTAAACATTAGCACTTCAAATCTCAGGCTCTAATCAACATCTTAACCCTCATCCGCATTAGAGTGTCATTTTGACACTATTGCAAGTTTGAAGGCTTGTAACTTTTTTCAGAAGCTTCAAAATACAAAAATTTCTTCGGGGACCCTAAATGAATTCAAGAGTTCTTTAATATTGTATCTTTACTTTTTTTATGGACGAACCCTGGAAGCCTGGACAAAAAAACTCCCTTTTCCGACTTAGAGTGTCAATTTGACACTCCAAAAGTAAAATCTATCTAAGTCGTTTAAATTATTACGAATTTCATATAAAACATATCAATAGAAACCTTGTAATGTCAGTAAAATATGTTTAGAACATTATATATAGCTAAAGCTTCTAGTTCTCTCGTTATTCATCATGAAAGAAAAAATATCCGAAAAAACATGCCTCACGAAAACTGCTGTAGTTCATATATTACTCGTCCAAAAAAATATTTGTCTTATGCATATGAAAGCTGTTTTTGAAAAAATATGACTACAAAATCTATTAAAATTCCAACATTTTGCTGTCTTTAGATTTTCCATGCAACAAAAATTGAATTTACTGGAATTTTTCAAAGTTCACTACTTTGCGCGATTTTTTCTCAAATTGAAATTTCATCTGTTTTTGTGGTCCACCGTTAGGTTGTATCCGGATTTTCAGTGCTTTTACTTTGTTTGGACCAATCAAATGTATATTCATTGGAAAGCACATTTAATCTACATTGTAGTGAGGTGCAACAATTCACGCTGTGAGATTTCACAAAAATATGAAAATTTTAAACGTAAAATCATTCCTGAATTTCTAGAACCACAAGCAGCGCGTCCAGCAAAACGTGTTTGTTTGCTCTCCGAGTAGGTACGGTGGGTGGTTATTTAGGCAGAGAGCAAAGCTTAGAGCCGAAATAATGATGCGTGTCGTACGTTTCTTGGTTGCAAATTTTCTATTGATAGTAGTTCAAGTTTGCTTGTCACGACACGCATCATTATTTCGTCTCTCTGACCAAATCACCACCCACCGTACCTACTCGGAGAGCAAACAAACACGTTTTGCTGGACGCGCTGCTTGTGGTTCTAGAAAGTCAGGAATGATTTTAAGTTTATAATTTTCATATTTTTGTGAAATCTCACAGCGTGAATTGTTGCACCTCACTAGAATGTAGATTAAATGTGCTTTCCAATGAATATACATTTGATTGGTCCAAACAAAGTAAAAGCACTGAAAATCCGGGTACAACCAAACGGTGGACCACAAAAACAGATGAAATTTCAATTTGTAAGAAAATCGCGCAAAGTAGTGAACTTTGAAAAATTCCAGTAAATTCAATTTTTGTTGCATGGAAAATCTAAAGACAGCAAAATGTTAGAATTTTAATAGATTTTGTAGTCATATTTTTTCAAAAACTCTACCATCGCTCAAACAGTTTTTACTAGCAATCGAATGAAAAGTAGGTTTTTCAGACCACTTTTTGGATCTTTTTGCGACCATTTCATTAAAAAAAATTTAAAAAAAATATGGCTTCATGATGTAGGCATTAACTTCAGCTTTCATATGCATGAGGCAAATATTTTTTTGGACGAGTAATATATGAACTACAGCAGTTTTCCTGAGGCATGTTTTTTCGGATATTTTTTCTTTCATACTGAATAACGAGAAAACTAGTAGTTTTAGCTATATATAATGTTCTAAACATATTTTACTGACATTACAAGGTTTGTATTGATATAAGTTTTGTACAGATCGGTTGAACACGCCAAAAGTTATAACGATTTTAGCTTGTAGTGTCAAATTGACACTCCTAGTGCTGATTAGGGTAATGAAATCTGATGCGGATGAGGGTTAAGAGAGAACTGAAAATCTAAAAAAAAATAATAAGGTTATCCTTATGGATTAACTGACTTCATAATTTGGCAACCCTTACTTTGTTTTATTCCATAAAATTATAAATGAGAGAGATTTTTATAAAATATCACCTTTGTCGTATAAAAATTATAATTTTTTAGAATTTACAATAAAATTATACGAAAATATTGCCAGAGAATCAGAAATTTTGCTTGAAAAAGGCGCATAAAGCCCGCACGTTTTGAGGTTCGGCAATTTGGGCAACAGTTATAATAGAATAGTTTTTTTTCGAAAACTGAAGGAGATTTCAATATAAAAATTACTCCAATGTATAGAAAACAGATGTGATGCTCATGTGTATGAAGTTTTTGTACTCATATTCGATATAATATTTGATAAAATCAGTGCTCTGCTTAATGGGCGCATATAGACTGCTTCTCCCTACTTATTTCGATATTTCTTCTCATACAACTTCAATTGGCAAATCTTCAAAATTCCATACGACTGAATCAAAGCAATCGAAAGATTCCTTTTGATTCAACCACGGTATAATAACAGTTCAGATATACAGTACCGTTCATAATTGTATAGAAATTGGAAGCAAGCGCACTGTCACTTCGACTTTGAACTTCCATATCTTTTTTCTCTGATGATATGTTTTGATCAATTTTTTTGCGTTAGATAGATAAACTATCACACTATTATATCACAAAATTTGAGCTTTCTGGAGTTTGTGTGGCCTGAGAAACAGTAATTCTACGAAAATCGGACTTTTTGGACTTTTTTCATTCAAACTGCAATTTTTCTGAAACTACGCTACATTTTTTATTGAAATGAGTGAGAGTGATTGTTGAAGTGATTGTTGAAATATAAAGCTAGCATGTCTGAAGTTTTCGAAAAGTTCTATCGATGAGATCAAAAGTTACGTGAGGTGTAATATTTCAGGCATGGATCTAGAAATGCGATTTCTATAGAATTTTGGACGAATGTTTCCATAGGAAAATCATATTCTCTATTTACCAACTAGTAAATCTATTTCAACCGAAAAATCACAACAATATCGCGAGATTCTGATTTCAAAACACAAATGGATCATTAATTCCATTTTTTCTTTTCTTCGTTGCTTTTTCCAGACATTTTTTCTCTGATTGGTGGAGGAAACGATATTGTTCTCATGAATCGTCCAAAATTTTATAGAAATCGCATTTCAAGGTTCATGCCTGAAATATTGCACCTCGCATAACTTTTGATCTCATCGATAGAACTTCTCGAAAACTTCAGACATGCTAGCTTCATATTTCAACAATCACTGTGCAAAATTTCAATAAAAAATGGAGCATAGTTTCAGAGATATTGCAGTTTGAATGAGAAAAGTCCAAAAAGTCCGATTTTTGAAGAATTACTGTTTCTCAGGCCACACAAACTCCAGAAAGCTCAAATTTTGTGGTATAATAGTGTGATAGTTTTTCTATCTAACGCAAAAAATTAAATCAAAAAATATCATCAGAGTGAAAAGTTATGAAAGTTCAAAGTCGAAGTGACAGTGCGCGTGCTTCCAATTTCTATACAATTATGAACGGTACTGTAGGTATTCCGGTAGCAATTTACTATCTTCTTCAGTGAGCGTTTCGATTGGATCAATCTAAGTACGATGGATTGGCTTGAAGATATTATCTACAAACTTCTAACTGGTTTTACCTATAGGGGAGAGTGGGGATACTTGATCCCCTTTTCTTATTTTCACCATATCTTTTTGGAAAAATTTAGCAACTCGCCGTCTTTGCCATTTTCTGACAGCTTGTAACTTCGAGTTTCTATGCTCCAAAAATTATAACAATACTTGAAACCGTCGATGAACAAGAAACATTTTCGTGGGATTAAAATAATTGCGATTTTTTTGAAGTTAGGGGAGACTTGATCCCCTATTGAAGGAGACTTGATCTTTTATTCAGGATGCACTAATCTTTGTATAAAAATCAAACAAAACCCCAAGATAGAATGTAAATTGACTATTTTGGTCATGTTTGTTCTTATTTCACAATTTATAGCAGACATAAGAAGAACATTCTATAACTTTGTCTCAACGCTAAAAACATTGCATACTTAAAGGCGCTATTTTTTATAATTAAGAGATAATTAATTATTTTTGCTCTTTTTTTCAGACAATTGTTTGATGAATATTAGTTTTGGATAAATATTAGTAATTTCGTAATCAGCAATCATAACGATCAATTCAGAAGAAGAATATGCCGTTTGGAAGGAGGATCAATTGTACCCAACTCTAGGGGATCAATTGTACCCATAATCAATATTTTAGAAAACTTTTTTCTGAAAAAAGTTGAGATTTTTCCATTGCTTTGAAAATATGGCATAATGAAGTTCATTTTACGCTCGAACGATTGATATATTGGAACAAATATTTTTTTCATAATTTTCCCATGTAAGAAACATTTTAAAGTGATGAAAAAAGATCTTCAAGTTACATTTTGTGAAATTTTTCAAACAAAGTTTAATGACTCAAACAATTATTTTGTTAAATTTTTTTAAACTTCAAGCATTGTTATATTGCTCATTTTGGTACATTTTTCCAGAACATTTGATCTTTGTAAGATATTCCAGTTTCGAGATATAGCTAAGGAATCAAGTATCCCCAGGGATCAAGTATCCTCATTCTCCCCTACCGATACTGTTGGTGTAAAAATAATTTTCGGAAAATCAAAAATAAAATTCATATTAATATGGTTGAAACAAATTTCAATTCCTTCTTTTGTCACTTGGAGTTGGAATAACGCGAGGGGAGGGGGGGGGGGGGGGGGGGTTTGTGATAATAAAAAATAATTAAAAAAAACTAATAAATTGGAATAGATTGCACGAAAGCTAAAAAAATAAAAAATCAAGTAATTTTTTATCGAAAAATTCAATAAAACCAAGAATATAAAAGGTTATAAAGCTCTCCTCCCCAATATTTGTTTTTTTGCTCTTGTAATTTTTGGGATATTGGATAATTTTTTCGAAATTTCCAGAAAATACTTCAAACCTTCGGGGTTTTTGGGAATTTCAAAGGGAGAGCGACAAAAGAAGAAATTGATGTTTGTTTCAACCAAATTTTGTAATTCAATTTATTTTATTTTTTTCAATTTAATTTTTAATTTCAAATGAATCGGAATAAAAATTTTCACTTTTGAAATAAAACCATTGTTTGTAAGTTTTCAATCAAATGAATTTTTGAACCATTTTTTTGTTTATGGTTTGAGTACTTTTATTGAATTTATGCTAGTCAGTGTACTTTAAAAAAATCGTTTTAGTTGCCGACTCGCTCACGCTGCCCGATCGAACTTGAAAGACATACACCAAGGTTTTATTTTTACACGGTTATTTTTACAAGGTTTTTTGAACACGGGTTTCTTCTTATTTAATTTTTGGCATTTCGGCGAGTTGTGAAAATTCAAGGTAGAATATTTAGAAAGAACATGAAAGTATTATAGGTGGAAAGATCAAAGCTAGAGCGCTTTGGGTAGAAGAAATTGAATAGTTGGTGAAAATGTGAGCAGGGCTTTTGTTTTGTGAACAGCTTTTGAACTACTTGCGTGATTCTTTGCCGCGCGCCGTTTCAATGTTGATAGGAAGCGATGAAGAAACCCATCGCATTCCTACCCACATTGAAACACGGACGGGTCGAACACATGAGATTGTGTCCGACCGGGCAAAAAAAAAAAAAAAAAAAAACAAAAAAAAAACAAAAGTAGCACGCATCGATAGAATTGGCTTAGCAATAGAACAGCACATGTGAGCGCTGCTTGGGTGATTTTTTGCCCGGTCGGACACAATCTCATGTGTTCGTCCCGTCCGTGTTCCAATGTGGGTAGGAATGCGATGGGTTTCTTCATCGCTTCGTATCAACATTGAAACCGCGCGCGGCAAAGAATCACGCAAGTAGTTCAAAAGCTGTTCACAAAACAAAAGCCCTGCTCACATTTTCACCAACTATTCAATTTCTTCTACCCAAAGCGCTCTAGCTTTGATCTTTCCACCTATAATACTTTCATGTTCTTTCTAAATATTCTACCTTGAATTTTCACAACTCGCCGAAATGCCAAAAATTAAATAAGAATATATCCCAGCGGCGATTAAAATAAGATAACAGGAACACGGGTTTCGGGAATTAACATGGTTTTTTACACGGATTTCGCGAATTAACACGGTTTTTGAGAGAAAACATTCTTTTCCTTTTCAAAGGAAAACACTTAGAATCTTTTTGAAGTTGGGAAAATCAAAGCTCTGAGACTAAGAACATGATACATGAGACCTGAGAACTTAGAATTGAGACCTGAGACCTGAGACCAGAGACCTGAGACATGAGACTTAAGATATGAGACCTGAGATCTGAGACAAGCTAATAGGTAGTACCGCGAGAAATTAGTTTGGCTCTGATTTCAACTTGCGAACCCTCTTGTGAAAGGGTTTGACTTGTAGGTGACGAAAAATAGTGTCGCGAGTTCGCTAGTACAAGCTACTAGAGTTAGTACCGCGAGAAATCAATTTAGCTCCGATTCCACCTACAAGTCAAACCCTTTCACAAGTGGGGTCGCAAGTTGAAATCGGAGCTAAATGTATTTCTCGCGGTACTAACACTAGTAGCTTTTCTCAGATCTAAAGTCTCATGTCTCAGGCCTAATGTTTCATGGCTCTTATCTAATGCTTCAGGTCTCATGTCTTATGTCTCAGGTCTCAGGTCTCAGGTCTCATGTCTAATTTATAGTGTTTCATGTCTCTTGTCTTATGTCTCATGTCTCATGGCTCATGTCTCATGGCTCATGTCTCATGTCTCATATCTCAGGTCTCAGGTGTCATTTCTCAAGTTTCAAATCTCAGCTCTCAGGTCTCATGTCCCATGTCTCAGGTCTCAGGTCTCGTTTTTTTATGTCTTAAGTTTCTAGTCTCAGGTTTCAGGTCTCAGGTTCAATGTCCCATGTCTTTGGTCTCATTTTTCAGGTCTCAGGTATCATGTCGCAGATCTCAGGTCCCTGGTATCAGGTCTCAGATGTCATGTCTAAAGTCTCAAGTCTCAGGTCTCAGATCTCATGTCTCTAGTCTACATTCTCAAGTCTCAGGTCTCAAGTCTCAGGTCTCAAGTCTCAGGTCTCAGGTCTCAGGTCTCAGGTCTCAGGTCTGAAATGTCAAGTTACATGTCGTATTGTTTCAAATTTCAGAGCTGCAGAATTTGAATGGTCTTTTTTTGCACGGTTTTCGGGAATTAGCTTGGTTTTTTTTACGTTTTCGGGAATTAACACGGTTTTTTCTTTGCACGGTTTTTATTACGCGGTACGTATATCAGTGTAAAAAAACCTTACTGTATTGTCTTTGGCGCTGTCGCAAGACGGAGAGGGCCAGCCGGCAAACATTTTTGTAGATATATTTCCAAACCACTTTGTTATACGCTTCATTTACATTTTAAAATTATCGTATGAATCTCGTGATGCCCCCCTACCAAAGGGGGGGCAATATACAGTTGTGTTGACAAAAGAATGAAATCGCGGAAAGCAACGCTTAAACATCCAAATTTGACAGAATGCCACCCAAGCAGTGATTGAATTTTGCTGAGCATGAATTGATCAACCGTCTCTCGCTCAGCGCTCTACTCGGAAGCAAAGGTTGCTTTGAGGCAGCGAAAACGACAAAACCGATGATGTAGGGCTAGGTGGGGTAATTATGAACAAAATTTCATCATTTGGCACACTCACAGCCACCATATTTCTTATCATAATTTCTGAAAACCTGCCAATAATGAATGTTTCCGTGCTCTTCATCATTCTGTAGAGCAACTTTTTTTTTCTGGTCGCAACCCACGTCCTTGAGACGTCTGTTCATAATTACCCCGTCTGTTCATATTTACCCCCCTGTCTAGGGGGTAATTATGAACAAGGATTACGGACTTGGTATAAAATTTTTGAAAAGTAATTGTATTTATACGTTACATTTGCCCATAGTAAGCAGTGTATGGAGATTTTCTACTTAACAAATTATGTTCATAATTACCCCAAACCCTGTTCATAATTACCCCGAACGCTGTTCATATTTACCCCGAGACTTGTCCAATATGATTTATATGGTGTCATAAAATCTCAATTCAACAACAAAAAATGAAAATAATTAGCAGTAATTAGAAAATGGGTTGTTTTATAAAAACTCAATTCAATTCATGTATAAAACTTATAAAATAAACAAATGTAATCAAAATTTAGAGGTAAAGCAACACCAAAAATAGCTATTTAGTGTTCTTTTGTATTGATTTTTTGTATCTTTTGTTTCGGTAGTTCAATTTTTTGTTGCATCTTTTACGTTTTGGTTGTTCTTTTTCTTTCGTTTCTTTATGTCGTTGCAGATCATTTTTATTTGATAGGACCTCTCAATACGTGTGAAATTTTTGGCGAGTTAGGCTACTCGATAGTTTTTACATCCGTTTTAAATGTCCTGTGCAGCAAACATCAAGTTTTCACATAAATGTCGTGAGTTAGGCTTTTCACGTAGGTGCGAGATATCATGAAATTGAAACCTATACATATACAGAAAATTCTAATTTTTTTTTAAACATGGTGGTTTCACAAAAACACTCATTAAAATCTTCTTGGATCAGTGAACAGTCCTTTTTTGTAAGGCTTGTCAGTTCTATATGATCGACTGTTTTGAAAAATATTTACACTAATTAATTTTTTTATCACCTGTACGAAATATCACAAAAGTAGCTCTATTTTCTCAAAAAAAAAAAAAATAATAATGCAGCAGTTTTCATTACAAAACTGAAAGAGAAAATCTTCAACTAAAAGATTTTCATATTGTACTAAATTTAAAAAAATGTATTTGAACAAATTTAGATTGAAAAAAGTAACAAAGTATTAAAATAAGACTGCAAGAAAATAGATTTTGGATCTTTGTTATCCGAATGTAACTCATAAACAATTATTATTTGCTGTAATTTTAATGCTCTGAATAGCAGCACGTTGTCCAAACATACAGAAAAATGTATCTTTTTTATCTTTGTTTTGTGGACTTATTCACCTGTTAAATTTATCATGGTTTTTCATATATTTTACTGTTGACCACAGAGATCTAAGGTTTATAATAATGTTATATTTCACGCGGTAATGAATTAAAGCTCGAGCAGCAAACCTTTTGTTAAAAAATGGTAAATTTTATTTTTAGTAAAATTAAAAATTTCTTAAAGTCTAGTTCACAACCTTGTTATTTATCAATACCAAAAAAAACTGGTTTTGTAAGGACGTAAAACCTTTATTCGGTGTTAGAAAACTATCCGTACCACTCACTAAAACAAAGAAAACATTTGACTGCATATTTTTTCTATCAACAAAAAGCAAGTTCTTATCACTATTTTTTTAAACAAAATTAAGACTCGTTTAAATTCGGATTTAGCTTTTTTTTCGAAATTTCTGTTTTATAAACTTTTTTTACACTTGAAGTTTTATTCAGTTTTGATAAAATTGTGTTCAATTTTTTTTTTCAAAGACTGAAAAAAACTGGCATAGCTTTTTTTTCTAAATCCGAATCTTATTTTTAGAAGAAAAAAAAACAATTTCTCAAAAATTCAAAACTTAACACATTGCGGACCTAGTTTAATTATGAAATATATTAAATTTGGTCCTGTAAGATCCTGGGATATAGAATGCCGAGTGTTGATGTTTCCTGGCTAAGATTTCTTCACGGTCCTGTGTTAAGATCTTACAGAAAAAGGGGGGGGGGAGTTTTGTGAGAATTTTTTTACAAGGGGAGGAGGGGGAAGGGGGTCTGGAAATGTTTGGGTAATAAATGAATGGTCCCCTAAGTTGATGAATAAAACATTTGACTATCAAAAAGCCAAAGAAATGTCAGGAAATGTGTGTTCATAATTACCCCATAGGACGAAAACTATGGGGTAAATATGAACACTCATCTGTGAACCAGTGCGAATAAAAATTTTCAAAATTTCTTCCAAATCCAGACAAAGCATCATAAACTGGATGTAAAACAGGTGATAACAACACTCCAGCTGGATTTCCTACGATCAGATATTCAAAACATTGAACATTGCCGAAAACGATTTCCGTTTCACGGGGTAATGGTTTTTTAAAACATCTGAAATGATACCATTAGGATTTGAAAACAGATCGGAAACAGCATAAAGCTATCAATCGGATGTTAAACTACCATTTTTGGAACTTTTTGTGTTCATTCATCCCCCACACCAGCGCGTATGGCACTTGTTCGGAATTACCCCGTGTTCATAATTACCCCACTTGACCCTATACGCCCTCAACATGGCCGCCTTCATGAAGTAATATACAGTACCGTTCATTATTGTATAGAAATTACAAGCACGCGCATTGTCTCTTCGACTTTGAACTTAAAAAACTTTTTACTCTGATGATATTTTTTGATCAAATTTTTTGCGTTATATAGAACAACTATCACACTATTATACCACAAAATATGAGCTTTCTTGGGTTTGTGTGGCCTACAGTAATTCTACGAAAATCGGACTTTTTGGACTTTTCTCATTCAAACTGCCATATCTCAAAAAGTACCGTAAACTGGGGGAACTTTGATCTGCGGGGTAACTTTGATCAACATGAATATCATTAGATAATCATCATTAACTAAGTGTAAAGTTAAAATATCTAAAAACTGTTTTCTACGTTTGAAAGCCTGTAGATTGAGGTACAAACGAGCTTAATTTGGTTTTTATTAGAAGATTTTTTATATTACTTAAAATTTAATTGTAAATTCTTAAAATATCTGGTTTTTTGAAGGCTCACAAACAAACACCTCTCCTGATCAAATTTAAGCATTTAGGAGCAAATGGGCTGATTAATGTGAAATTTCAACTCTTTTCTTAGTTTAGGTTAAGTTTAAGTGTGATTTTTATGGTCATTTGATGATAATTTTTGGATATTAAAAAAAATGGTCATTTTCCATGAAAAAGCCCGTATAGAAAAAATGGCTACAAACCCTATCAAATTGTTAAATTTGAAGAAAAAAAGAACATGGGAACAGTACGAGGACTTAGGGAATTGCATGAAGGTAAAATTTTATTTGTTTTTGAGGCCAAAAAAAATTGAGATATGTTTATAATTTTTGCCCCCAACTGTATGCAGCAACATTGTTTATCTTTCGAGTGTATTTGATTTTGATAGAAAACGTTGAAAAATTCAATTGAGTCCAAACAAAAAATTACTGTTATCGATGTTTTGAGCATTCTGTGCTAAATGGCATCGAAACAATAAATTTGAAGATGATAAGATACGAAAAAACCAGAGTGATCAAAGTTTCCTCGAAACTCGAAATCTGGTTTTGTAACAAACATTTAATTATAACCTCCAATGTCGTTTGAATTTACTGCAATCAATGATCATGTTTAATACTCCTCACCTCAGTAAGGGTTTTAAAGCTTTTAGGATGTGATCGAGCTGATAGTGATAGTAGCTCTCAGAGCAGATCCTCCTCATGGGGGGAGGTTTGAATGAATATATATGTATCGTCTCCTGTATAGCTATGGGAAGCCTCATAGCGTGTATTTTGAATGCATCTGATGAGAAAATTGGTGAAGATTTCAATCACTGCGCCCAAGTAACCATAAGCATTAGGCCATAACCCTTAATCAGCATTAAATCAACATTTATAATGCAAGTTAGCATTATATCAACATTCATAATACTTTTTAGTTTTAAAACAGCATTATTAATGCATAGAAGCAATTAAAAAATAAGTGGTGTGGCCCGAACAGTACTTGAAGTACGGGTTTTTTCACCCATCTCATCAGCAACAAGATTCAAGTGTGGTCGAAATGATAAATGCGCAAGGAAAGATAAAGGCTGCTGCGGGATCCTCGGTTCGAGACTCATCAAATGTAATTCATAATTCAATTATAATCACTTCTCATTTCATAGAACCCTTCATTAAGCAGACATAATCCTTCATTCAGCAGGTTGATTGATGTTGTAGATAATGATTTTATTTATTGAATTTTCGTTTCACATCAATCATGATCAATCAATTAAAAAATTAAAAGGTGTTCTAAGTATGCATTTATAATGCTTTAATACGGCTGGCGTAAAATGACGTTTTGATGACGCTCTAATTCAGCATTTGTAATGCTCATTAAAGGCTATGTTGCGATAGCATTTATTCAGCCTGCTGTTACAGTTGATTTTTAGAACTTTATTTATGGTGTGATTTGAGCAAAATACAGTTAGAAAAACCCAATCCTAATCAAAAACAAACCAAGAGTGAATTTGTTCGACCAGATTTGGCCCACTGTATCGAACTTATTTTTGAAAAAAACCCGACAGCCCATAGTTGACGCAAAACTTAAAAGCGAAAAAAAAACTGGTAGTGTCATCAATATTTCCGGAGGAGTTAAAAAAAAAGTGTGGTGCTCGGTCGAGTGCGGAGACATTTGGGCCTGCGGGTCTGGAGAAAGGTTCAGGGCTTTTGCTTCGCATCCCCACGGAGAACAGAAGTGGCGATCGTGGCACAGATGGCCACTCCATCATCGCCGACTTCGGAGCCAGCACATCAACAGTTCCCTCAAAAGAAGTGGGACGTCGACCCTCGGAAATAAGCAACATGGAACGCCTCACATCACCAGCAGCCGAACAAAAACAACTCCAGCAACATCATCCGGCACGGCAATGTCGCGCGTCGCCATCGGTGCAATGCCAGCCAAACCTCTGGCTGTGTGGGAAGTGCTGCATCAGCAGCAGAACAACAACTACTCCAGCAACAACATCCGGCTCGGCAATGTCGTGCATCGCTATCGGTGCAATTCCAAGCACACCTCCGGCTACTTGAGAATTGCTGCACCAGCAGCAGAACAACAACAACACCAGCAACAACATACAACGGCAAGGTCGCGCGTGGCCGAACAGCAACAACATCCAGCGGCTTGGGAAGTGCTGCACCAACAGCAGAACAACAACACCTTCAGCAGCAGAACAGCAACAACTCCAACAGCAGCATGGCCAAGTCGTCGAGCGCCTCGGAGGCAAGTACGAGGAGCAAGACAGTGGAACCATGCATGGTTCCCAGGAAGGTGCCACTTGGATTCGAGCCGTAAGTGGGATTTAAAAAGAAACTACACTCTAAAAAAATGACCAGCATAGTCACCAGACCAGACCATAAGAAACCTCCTGTTACACCGCTATTTCGCCTTTTTAGCATTGAATTTTCACTATATCATATAGTGCAAACTAAGCATTAATTCAGAGTTATACAGACCTCGTTCGATTTTGGCAACACGCCCGTAAATTTTGTGTTGGCAAAATCGAATGTTGCCAAAATCGAACGGTTTTTTTTTCTCAACTTATTTTCCGTTATTTTTACAAAATAACTGTTGATATGATCAAACACGTTATATTTGGACAATTTCCGACCATTTGTTGTCATTTTTAGTTGTTTTTTTGTCATTTTCAGTCTTTTGTTTGAATTTGTTTCTCAACTTTTTGAATTTTTCATGTTTTTGTCATTTTTGAGTACTTCATAAATTTAAAAGAAAAACTTTTGTTTTTATTGTTGCGTTTTATCACCATTTCAGAACATAAAAACGTATTTATGGTGTTTGTTGAAATTTAATTTGTCCTGTTATAATGAAAACTTAAAGGTAAAGTTGTTTCTAAAAACCGTTCGATTTTGACACATGTGCCAAAATCGGATGTTGCCAAAATCGAATATTTCCAAAATCGAATGTTGCTAAAAACAAACGGAAACTGTACCTTTATGGGATTATAGTGTTGCTTAAGGGCTATGTTTTAGTGCTTATGGTTACTTGGGCATCTTTCTCACAGTTGATATTGTTTTATCAAACTTTCACAAAAGCTAGATAAACGAATAAACTCTTCATTCAATGAGTTTTTAACATTTTCCGGGCAGTAGAGAAATTCAGCTGTTTGTAGTTAAAGTAGGGAAAATTGAGATTTCTTTACAAAACTAGCTGTAACTTTGTTAAATTTTTCGATTACATCTCAAAATTGGGTGAGATTATGAAAATAAGTGGGATTGCGATATGGCTCAGTTGGCAAGTCAGCTGCCTCCTCACCAGATGTCCGCGAGTTCGAGCCCAAGAGTAAACATCGAATACAGTTGTATCGGATAAGTTTATCAATAACTGTCCGCCAACTGCAATGTTGATATAAAGTCGCGAATGCCATAAAGATGGTAAAACGACTATAATCGAAACATAAAAAAAAACCTCTTATAAGTTTTTAAGTTGCCCATGATACCCTACTCTCCCCTGCTATTAACTGGTAAACTATTTTATAAAATCCCAATGTTGCAATGTTAAGATCTTAAACTTGTAAAAGCCTTCAGCTGAATAAATTGGTGTCATATAAGCCCAAAGGAAGACTTTACATTTTCTAAATTTTTTCGCTGAGTTTTCACTGCAGATTTTGACCGTCAGCTGATTTAAGGAAGAATTGGGTGACAAAATTTCCTCATCTCTTAACCTTCCCATGCCGTTCGGGTCAATATGACCCGAAGCACACATTTAGAATCTCTTTATCATCATCCCAATATACTGAAGAACTTGCAATTTCGACAGACCAAGTATGTTCTATGAAAATAATGATCAAATTAACGACAAAAAATTGAAATTTAAGTTTTGAAAATCGGTTCATTGGGAAATGAAATACAGCTAAGCAAAGCTAAAATTGGATATCGTTTATTTAAAGTTAGATTTTTTTCTACCGGAAGATCTGAGATAGCGGTCAAAACTTTCATTGAACCCCAACATATCTATTCACTGTCGGATAGATGGATGCTTGTCGATTTCAAACATCAATGAAACAATTAAATACAGAAAAGCTGTCAGAAGTTATGAATACATTAAAAATGAAATTGATTTTTCGGCCTTTTTACTTTCTGAACGAGTTTCTGATAACTTGGTAATACATATCGACTTTATTTTGAAATTTTGAGTAATAAGAACAAATTACCTACACAATGAATATAATATCATCAAAATCGGTTAACATTTACAGCCAGGAGAAAGAAATCAAACTACAACTCAAATTTCCCCGTAACGGATATTTTGCGAACGGCATGGGAAGGTTAATCACAGTTAGGTTAATATTTATCTTTGAAGAAGAGAAACAGCACAACTGATATTCATCTGCATTAGAAAATGAAAAACGTTAACAATCGTCAATTGTCGTTAAATAAATTCGGCTCCATTACTGAGAGCATCCATCAACGGATCGTAAAAACCACCAATCGCACAGTCAAGCTGACAACTATTATTTGACTTCCGTTGGGATTTGCTCCTCTAGCTAGTAGGTACTTCGTCTATGTCTTTCATCTCGGGTCCCATCTGCTCGAAGCATAAAGTTAGTTTACTTAGTAAAATCAAAGAAGCGAAAGCTCTTTTCCGGGGTAGCTAGCTGACAACTGGCTAGAAAAGTTTCAACTCGACCCGACCAGCCAGCGTCATTCGTCCACCTCCCTACTTAACCAATTGATGGGGTCAACTCTTTTTATGCTCGTTTGCCCACCCATTCTTGGGAACCATGTTTTGTGATATTGTCCCGGTTTAGGAGTGGGAGCTTTTTTTGCTACTTACTCCAGGCTCCCCGATCCATCTCCAGATATACGAAGACAGGCAACCTTTTGAACCAAAGTGGGACATTTTGTAGCGAGTTCTGAGATATACACAAACACCAACCGGTGACTGGTTCTCCCTCTCGCGTCCTCCAACCCCCATTCCTTTTCACCATTTCCGTTCCCATAACTTTAATATTTTCACATCAAAAGTCCCCTGGTAGCTGACTACTGGGAAAACTGTTTCTGTTCCTTTGAAGAATCGGAAGTTTTCTGAAGCAGAATTGTAACCATGTATGGGCGAAAGCGAGAGACGGTTTCCAATGACGCGTAACGAATCTGCTTTGACACTTTTGTTACCCGAGGGCTGACACATTGACTGCTGCTGCTGCTGGATGCTGTTGTTGTTGATTCTGGCTGGTGGCGGCGCGTTGAGGATCAGAAAGTCCTTACAATAGCAAACTGGCGGCGGCGGAGAGAAGGAAACTATAAACCTTTCATATTCACCCCCATCATCCCCCAGCCAACAAAAAGGTTTCGTATTTTGTCTGCCCATTCTGGTCGGGAGCAAATAGCGCGAAATAGAAGCGTCAATAGTGAGTGAGAGTTCTTCCGGGTCTTATTTCAATGGCACTATAAGATAAAATTGGAGTCCAAATTCAAGTAAACATAAAGACCATGTCAGTCGAATTCTCATAAAAAAAATAAAAATTATCTTACAAGAAGTACTCTCAAGAGAAGAGTATATCAACTTGAGGATTGCAAGTTCTGAGTCATCGAGTCAAAGCAGAGGTCAAAATCTGCTGAAGCCGAAAAACCAAAGAAAGGCAACTTCCAAAGGATCGAGTCTGATAAGGGTCTGTCTTCCGAGAAAGATACTCTCGATCAAATTTGCCAGGCCTTACTGATTGTTCAGGATTTGTTTTTAGTTCTGAGAAGACAGAATGATGTTTGAAATAAGCTTGAATTAGACAGATTTTTGAAAAAAATGAATGTACTCCGTAGTAGTAATTTAAAAATTTATATTAAAGTTATTTATATTAATGTCCGTTCTTCCAAAAATATACCTACAACAACACACGCAATACATTCACTCTATAACAGTTCATACGAAGCCATGGGGTCCGGGTATGTTGAACGTGTTGCATTGGAGATTTGTCGAACTTAATAATCTAAGAATGCTGTGTGGCAGCGGCTAGAATACTGCCACTAGGATACTGGTCCACGCCGTACGAGGCGACTTATCCAGTACCGTCAAATGGGGCATCATGCAAAAGCAGGGTTAGATGCAACATTTGTATACCACAACACTCATTCAATTTTTATTTCAATATACTGTAATAAAGTTATCATTGAATGATAACAAATCGATGATGACATATTTTTAAACATCGTGAAAGAGTTTTTAAAATTTTTTGATTGTTATTAAAAAAGTTAAAAAATCGAGCAATAGATGTACAAATTTTTACATTTTTCGATGCCTTAAAAAACTTTAGCTTGTATGACGGATTGGCTTAATGACATCACCTACAAAATTTATATTGCATTCCCTATATCAACACTGTTGGTGTATAAATATTTTTCGGACAATCACCAATTTTCTTTTAAATAAATATTTTTATAATTCAGTTAGCAGTCTGGGGCGAAATGCAACAAAATGCAAATTAGAACTAAATCTCATAATTCGCGTTTCCATATGCTGGGATATGATTGTTTTGCATTATGCGTTTGTTAACATTAAAATTTCATCCATCCTAAAATTTATTTTCATGATTTTAGCTAGTAGAATATTTTGTAGTTTTTTTACCCCTAAATGTATGCAGCAGATTAACAATTTTTCCTTAAAACCATTTTTGACAGGAAAAATTTAAAATTTAATTCGTACAAAACCAAAAATTACTGCAATTGGTGCTTTATGCGTTATGACATCACAAATGTTTCAAAAGCTATACATTTTCAAACGTTTTCATTTGATTTTTCATTAATTACAGAGTTTGTTGCAACTTACCCCTCTTTTTTAGCAGGGTGAAAATCGCATGATTTTGTAAATTTAAAAATAAATAGTAAAACCAATAATTTTTCTGGCTACGTCAGTTTGGTGTCCCATCAACCTTAAAACTTTTGATGTACAAGAGGTATGATTATCTATAAGCATTAAGATATGAGAAGTCATTGAAGTGTTGCATGTTGACAGTACTTCCCAGATCCGTTAATCTCATATTTCTGTCTATAGGATCAATTATAACATGCTGATTTCAGAATTGTTTTCAGTTCGGAATTGTATAAACCAATGTTTTGAATCTGAATCGGTTTTGAATTCTTGCTGATATTTTTGAACTTTTTTACTATTATCTCTCGGTGAGGATATGCCAATAGTGCGTATTGCCATACATGCATTTGCACAATCTGTATTCTACCATATTTATTTTCTTGTTTTGCCAATTTGAAAAATGATCTATTATTTAACAAATCTTTTTGCTTTCTTGGTAATTCTTTCAATAAAATCTCTACACATGTGATTCTAAAAAGTAAATCTCTTCTATGTAGGGGAGAATGAGGATACTTGATCCCTGGGGATACTTGTTCCTTAGCTATATCTCCAAACTGCAATGTCGTACAAAGATCAAATGTTCTAGAAAAATGTGCCAAATGGAACAAAACAGCAATGGTAGAAGCTCAAAAAATTTTAACAAAATAAGTTTATGAGTTATTGAACTTTGTTTGAAAAATTTCACAAACTTGACTTGAAGATCTCTTTTCGTCATTTCAAAATGTTCCTAAGATGGAAATATGATAACAAAAATATTTATTCCAATACATCAATCTTTCGAGTGTAAAATGAACTTCAAAATACAATATTTTCAAAGCGATGGAAAACTCCAAACTTTTTTCAAAAAAAAGTTTCAAAAATGTTGATTTTGGGTATAATTAATCCCTAATATATGGGTACAAATGATCCCGGTATATTCTTCTTCTCAATGGATCGTGGTCATTGCTAATATTTATCCAATAGCTTATATTCATCCATCACTTATCTGAAGAAAAGGGCTAAAATAATTGATTTTCTCTTGTTTATAAAAAATTGCGCCCGTAATTATGCAATGTCATAAGGGTTGAGAATAAGCTATAGAATTTTTTCTGACAATTATAGATTGTGAAATGAGAACAAACATGACCAAAATAGTCAATTAACATTCTATCTTGGGGTTTTGTTTGATTTTTTCCCATGGATTAGGGCTTCCTGAATAAAGGACCAAGTCTCCCCTAACTTCAAAAATATCGCAATTTTTTTACTCCCACGAAAATGCTTCTAGTTCATCTACGAGTTCAAGTATCGTTCTAATTTTAGGAGCATAGAAACTTGAAGTTACACGCTGTCAGAAAATGTAAAAGAGTGCGAGTTGTTAAATTTTTCCAAAAAGATATGGTGAAAATAAGAAAAAGGTATCAAGTATCCCCACTCTCCCCTACACATCGCTTACAGCCCAATGGAATTTTCTTTATTTTTTTGGCAATCTGTTAAGATTGGCTAAGTTGAAATATTATAAAAAATTGGTCTACCTACATAAATTACATCGCTATTATCACAAGTGTTCAGTGCCTTTTTTTTAAACGAACACACACATATAGGATCTCAGTGAAACTTCTTGTTTCTTTGAAGAGAGTACTATTCGTTATCTAAACATTGTTTGTTTTGGTTCCTCTTGCTATTTCTAAATCGCAATCGAGAACAAAAGATCAATGATTGCTGATGACAGGTGATGATGATAAACGTGATAAACGCGGTACAAATGTTTACATCATCACACGGTTAGGCGAGAATACTCGAATTGGTTTTGTGGTGACACAACAGTGTTGCCAGGTATTCTGGGTAAGAATATCAAAATACTCATTGAGAAATGAGTACTTTTCCGGTTAGGGAATATAAGGAACGTGACAATTAGCTATCACTTATTAATCGCTCACTGACGAAACTGAATAAAGATAACTCTATTCCACCACTAAAACCTGCGTTTTCAACAAAACTAAAGTAAAATTTTGTCACTCTTTACCCCATTTGGACTTTAACGCTTAAAAATCCCTATGTGGATAGGCTTTGTGCCATATTTTGTCAAGAATTCTCATGCGGATAGGCTACATGCCATGTTTAATACATTGAATTTATTTTCTTATCTTTATTATATGTTTCCAGATTTCTCAGGTATATGATGAAATCTGCAAAAAAACGGCTAGGTACAATTTTCTCGTTTGTTTGGATAACGTGCCGCTTTTAAGCCTAACCCTTTTCTGATACCTGATGTTGTACGTGTTGCATTGGAGATTTGTCGAACTTAATAATCTAAGAATGCATGTGAGCACATAGACAGCAACTGCTGTGAATCCGTGCACCCATGGTGGATAACCAACATACATCAGACAAAGAGATTCATTGCATACTTTAGGGCGCAATGTTCTAGTTTTTAAATAAATACCGTTATTTAATTCCTTTTAACAGTGATTGTATTTTGTTGAGTACGAATTGAACAACCTCCTCTCGCTCAACGCTTTACCCGGACGCAAAGATTGCTTTGAGGCAGCGAAAACGGCAAAACCGATGATACATACGCTCTCAACATTATTGCTTTGTTCTATTTGGCACATTTTTGTAGAACATTTGATATTTGTAAGACATTCCTGTTTCAAGATATATCGGAGGAATCAAGTATCCACAAGAATCAAGCATCCGCATTCTCCCCATCAGCTATCCGATCTCTTTATGATATTTCTCGCCGCCTCAGTGGTGCAATGACTAATTCTAGAAAGCCGCTGAAAGCCCGAGCAGGTCAGTTGTTGACCGATCGAAAAGATCAGCTAAAACGATGTACTGAGCACTTACACTCAGAAAAATACTATTATATATACCATAAGATTCTCTTATGAAGTGGCGCCATAAGAAAAATCTATGAAATTCATAAGATTGTCTTATGAAGCGAATGAATTCTTCAGATGAACACCTGCTTCAATGAGAGGTTGTTGCTTTTCATAAGAGGGTCTTATGGAAACAGAAAATTTTACGTTTGAAGAGAAAATATCAAGATAATTGATGTTAAAAAGGATCAGTTTATTTTCTGGGTAATTTGTTGTTTGTTTACAATAACATCATGATCACCTTAAGCAGCACATCAAGGCACGGTTCCAACAGTCATTCTGCCGCATCCGGTCCATTGAACTTATTCTTTTCGCCGGTCAACATGCTGAAAAGTAAACATAAAAATATGTGTTTACGTTAACAAATAATTCTAACGTTCACGAAAAAAGAAAACTTACCATGTAGAATAACAAAATCACATTCATCTTTGACAAAAACTGATGGCTCCACAACTGGTTAGTGCTTGGTACAACGACGAGAAAATGACTGATGGAATGAATGTGTTCATTATTTTTTCACAATGCCGCTGCTTCTATTTTTCATAAGAACTTCGTATGAATATTGAAAGAATTTCATAAGACTCTTATGAAAAATTAGTTTGGACGCAAAAAAGTGGTTCATAAGATGTATCTTATGAAATTTATAATAAGATTTCCTCTGAGTGTAGAACAACTCTTCCGAGTCACGAATAGCGATGGCCAACAGAACCCGCAGCTCGATGCGCCAACAGTAAGTCGAATTAATGGCGTCAGCTCGGAAGCCCCCTCGCTGGCTAAAATAGAGGCGGCAATCAAAGACATGAAATCCAACAAAGCACCTGGGATCGATTGCATCCCTACTAAAATGCTGAAAGCCGACCCCACAAATGTTGCACCGTCTTTTCGCTGACAGCTGGGATATTTCAACATTCCCGGGCAACTGGGTGCAAAGTATCCTTGTTAAGGTCCCGAAGAAAGGAGACCTGACTGAGAGCGGTAACTGGCGAGGCATAACGTTGATCTGTACAACCCTCAAAAAGTACTCTGCAAAGTGATTCTGAACAGGAAACAGGGGAAAATCGACGCTACACTCCGACGGCAACAAGCTGGATTCCGATATGTATTCTTAGAATACCCCTCCCCTTTGACTCTTATGGCCTCATATAAATTTGAATGAATTTTGAGTTTAATTTTACAACAACATAAATAGTTTTTCAACAATTGAAATTTTTTTTTTAGATTATTCAAAAATTTGCCCAGGGGGGCGTTGAGCTCGATTATTTTGCAAAAAAGGGCGGTGGGTGAGAAAGAGTTTTAAAACCACTGATCTAAAGCATGCATGTGAACACATACATACTTAGCCAGAAACTGCGGTGAATACATATACAATAAATATAAAATCATTAAAACCGTTTACCATATGTCATCAGGAGAAAGCGCGCTAACTCTCAGGTCATATTGACCCGAAATGCAATTGTGTAAGTTTGTTATTCGGCATGCCAGGGGCACTTCCGGCGGGCAACGGAAGTTGCTTTTTCTACAGATTATTTGTTTTCAAAAGAGTTCTGACGATTTTGAAGTTCGTCGAAGTTCGATACGGGTCATATTGACCCGAACGGCGTGGGAAGGTCAAATTCATTTTTGTTTTTTGGTTATTCGAAAATATTGCTTTCAAATTTGTAAACTAGAATGCTTAAAATTAATTTTCAAGGTTATTTCTTATTCAGAATAAGAAACATCAATATGAACAATTTATCGATGACTTACCGGAAAAATCATTGGTTAATAATAACCCCGAGGGTCCAGCAATGATGTCAATTGAATTTATTGTTTATCAATGCGAAAATACATACCCCGGGTCAACCGCTAATAACTTTTTCGCCTAATAAGACACGAAGTTCAGATCTTCGACAACGATTTTCTGTGGAAAATTTCCTTTAGTGAATTCATAAATTGGCACAAAAACCACCAGCAGGCTCGGTTCCACAGAAGAAACAAAAAAGATGTTGATTTTTCAGCACAGAATATTCAATTTTCCCATATTTACAAACCTAAAAGTTCAAATTTACTCATGTACCGTCAAACGAGGCATCATGCAACAATGCGGTTAGATGCAACATTTATATAACACCATACTGAACCCATTTTTTAATTGAATTAATTGTAATAAAGTTATCTTTTAATGATAACAAAATGATGATGCCATAATTTCTAGCACCTTAAGCTAGTTTTTTTTGAAGTTTTTAATTTTAATGTAGAATTTGAAAAATCGAGCAATAAATGTACAAATTTTAATATATTCCGATGCTGTAAAAAACTTTACCCAGTATGACAAATTGGTTTGATAATATTACCTACAAACTTTTAACTGGTTTCCTCATGCTTAACCAACACTGTTGGTGTAAACATATTTTTAGAACAATCACTCAATTTGTTTAAATAAATATTTTTATAATTCAGTTAAGTGTCTGGGGTAAAATGCAACAAAATTAAAAAAAACACCTTGTAAATCTTGTTTCAATGTACTGGAATATGCATATTTTGCATCACGCGTTAGTAAACATTGGAATTTCATTCATTCAATCATTTATTTTTATGATTTCAGATTGTAAAATTTGTCGTTGTATTATTTAACCCCTTAATGTATGCAGCATCATTATTTTCAGAAAAAAAATGTGAAAATTTGTTTTTACAGGCCAAAAATTACTACAATTAGTGTTTTCTTGCGTAATGGTCTTTAAGGCATCGCAAGTATATTTAAAACTATTAATTTTCATCTTTGTTCATAACATTTTTCATTAAAACAAAGTTTGTTGCAAGTAACCCCATTTTCTAAGGAGGGTGAAAATCGCATGATTTTTGAAAATTAAAAATAACTAAAGAAACCAATAATTTTCCTAACTACGCCAATTTGATGCACCATCTTCCTTAAAACTGTTGATGCATAACAGGTAGGATTAACTGTGAACATACGTTTTTTAAAAGCCATTGAATTTGCAAATTGTTGCATGTTGCCCCAGTTGACGGCAAATGTTACATAAAAATTCTGCATAAAATCATGGATGAGTTTTGGACCATAACCAGGGTTTGAGAAATTTAAAAAAAAAACAAAAAAAGAACGCGATCGGGCTCAGTCTAATGTACATATCAGTCAAACACCTTAATTTATCCTGTTATTTCTCTCAATCATGCTTAAACAGCTATCAGCAATCCAAATAAAGCCTCCCAAAATTCGAGGCACAATGTTTGCATTGTCCCAGCTGTCATTAAATGGCAGATTCAGCCAACGCTTTACTTCGCTTGGTTCCTGGATAAACCTTTTGCGGTTTTCTTGGGCGGAAACAAGTTTTGGTCACATATTTGCGTTGCTCGTGATGGGTATAATTAAAATTTTCTCTTTCACCTAATTGTTAACTTTATTTTAATCAACGACGGTCGAAAAATAAACTCACACTATTTGGGAACGAAATTTCCTTCTGTATCACCAACTTACACCGAACCACACCATCAGCGCTTTATTTGAAAAAGCTGTTCAGCTTTAAGGTAACTGCTTCTAATGTGTGATTAAACTCGTCTAAAGTTCAGTGATTTGTTTGGTTAAAAAAAATAATATAAAATTAAAAATAAGACCTCGCTTTACAATCCTTCTAGCTCAAAATCAGGCTCACCGACCCTGAACCCATGTGTGTCCGACTGTCTTTTTCAAACGTCGTCTCACATTCGTCGACTTTCTCACACGGCAGTTCCAGAATCCGACTAAATTTCCTTTCATAATTGCCAGCTAACCACCAGCTAGGAGGACCTGATCGGTTCGTTTCTCATACAGCGGAAAATCCCCGGGACCGGATAAAACTACCGGTTTTATAGTATTTGCTCAAAAAGTTGAGCCGGTCCTTTCGTTTCGTTTCCGGTGAATCAACAAATCCTGGCGGATGTGGCAATTGTGGCAGTTGTAGTGCCGAAAGTGTATTCACGGATTTCGTTTGTGGGAAAACGGAACGAGGGCAAAAAAACCCGTTCCTGCCAGATTTTCCTCTCTGTTTAGGATTCCGTTTCCCCGAGCATGATAAAGGTTTTGAGAAATTCACGCAAAATGGGATGGTTCCATCCTGGCAATAAAAGCTCGAAACTTATTTATTTAATAGGATAAAAAACTAGACGAACCAGCCCGAAAAAAATAGAATAAAAAACAATTCAAATTTACAGTAATTTTTCCAAAACTATCTTCAACAAATAATTAAAAACAGCGAAAACTCAACATCCAAATTAGGAAATAGAACATGAGAAACAAATCAGTACCTACAATAAGTTGAAACTCTAAGAAATATTGATTGACTGGCAGGAACGTAATCAATCAACCTTGAAGCTCTTCAATGCATGGCTTTTAATGAATAGAGATTAAACTCTATAAAATCTTGCTCTCATAGTTGGTTGTTTCAGGGGTTGACAATGTCTTATATAACTTCCCTTTCACAAGAGTGATGGAATTTCTTTCGCCAATGTGAATTCATACAACCTGCTCCCTAGACTAAACTACACTTAGCATATGTAGTACCTACATTCGTCCTATCTGCCTTCCTAATATCTACCCATTGAAATCAGAGACTCTTCCCGTCCCAGGACGATATTTTCAATCCAATATACCGGATCCCCTAATGAAGTTTGCATTTCTTAAACTTCATTATTTGGATAAAAGAGATTTCGCATAGCAAAGCATTATTTGCAATAACGAGCTGCCAGACATAGCCACACGCATAGAAACATCTGAGATTGGAAGAAAATCCCAATGGCATCGAAAGAGGCCTCTTATATCGGGAGATGTTGCTGGGATGCTGGGTTGTGTCCCACTTCGTCCTCCTTCGGAGCTGGAGCATCCTTCTAAAACATGTAGATACGTACACAGTCCTGTCAGGTCGTGACTGACGTGATTGTATCCACCTCCAATTGCATACCGAAGAACTATCCAACAAAACTCGATTGCAGTGCAGCCCCTGCCCTTATCGGGCACAGGGTGAGCGAACCCAATTTTTTTTAAATTTTAATTTAGTATAGCTTTTTTCAAATTTATCTTTCTGTTCGATTTATGTTTTCTTAATTATATCTCAATCTAGACTGATTCTTTAATTGTCAAAAAGGATAGACTAGTATTACTAGATCTATTGATTCCCTTAATTGATATTTGGAAAATGATTATATTTTGTTTGTTGTATTGTTATTGAAAAACTTTTTCATGTGTACTGAGAATTTGCAACTTTCTCGTAGATATTCTATTCGAATGTGAGATTAAACCATGCGCGGATCTACGGGGGGGGGGGGGGGGGTGATGGGGGTGATCACCCCCCCCAGGCGGAAAAAATTAATCATCATTAAAATGGTCACACATTTTTTAACTAAATTCAGATGAAATATAACTTTTTCATGTGTCAAAATATCTTAACATATACGTTACCGGGGCTTGTGATATAGCTCAGTTGGCAAGTCTGTTGTCTCCTGAGCCGATGTCCGCGAGTTCGAGCCCAAGAGTAAACATCGAACACAGTTGTACCGGATAAGTTTTTCAATAACGATCCGCCAACTGTAACGTTGATAAAGTCGAGAATGCTTAAATGATGGTAAAACGACTATAATCGAAACAAAAAAAAAATACATTACCATTTTTACGCGTGCATAAGAATTCAGTAGCTGCTTAAGAATATGCTTGAATTGATGCGTATGCGTTTGCGCATGTATAACTTTGTGTTGGCTTCGGGCTTATTTCCAGATGTAACAACCGAAAATCTGATCGATCAAACTTTGCATACATCTGGATCTGCTACCGTTAGTCTCTGCTTTCAGGAACATGCATGTCACCGAAGATTATAAGAGGAACTATATAAAAGTATCGAAATGTTTTCAAGTTCTACTAGCAAATCTGACCTCCAGAATTATCAGACGTTTGCATCTGCTGCAAGCCCATTAGTCTATGAAATAGATATAGGTGTTGTTTTAAAGGCTCATCCTAAACCTTACTCAATTATTGATGATATCACAAAGCCTAATATTTTAACTAGACACTGGGTACCTCCACCGCAATTTTCGTTTCCATACTCCGAGCATTTGAAAAGTCGAAGTGCTGATAAAAAAACGATACGCAAGTTCAATGCATTTGGAAACATTCAAAAATTGGCTAGTTTTATGCAAACTGAACAAGGATATTTTTAAAAGTCTGTCCGCTATTTGTAGTCAACCTCGCTGATGCAGTAATAAAACTGTTCAATTATTCAATCTTGTTACTAAGCCACTGGACATGTTTTTCAAATCTCCCAGCAAAAAAACGCTGTAAATATTCGATAAGATTTAAAGAGACGAATATATTCAGCAAACCTCTTTAAAAAAAATTATATATAATGATTCGCAATCTATATTTTATTTGTGTAGATGCTTGCTTATTTGTGTTTTAAATATTTATTTTTTTTAAATTGTTTTTTATTTACGATTGATATTTTAATGGAATTTAAAGAGAAAAATATGTAAAATTATGGAATAAATACATTGACGGGTTTCGATAAGTAATGAAGCAGCATACGATTTTGAATTGGAACTCAAAAGTGAAAATATATCGATTAAATGGTCATCGCATATCCCCAACTAGATAAATAAATGTAAATTCAACTTCATACCAGTGAAAAAAAAAGATTTTTCTGCGTTTTTCCTAAGACTAGGCCAGCCACAAATTCTTTGAACAAACTTTTTTGTTTATTTGTTTAAAACATTATTGACATGCTGCTGAATTCTCTTCATGTTTATTATCAACATTTTTCCTGTCACAGTTTTTGTTATTCCCAATCACTCAAAACATGTTGGCCATATTTTTTGGAAAATTTACTAAATCACCCCCCCTAAGAGCAATCTCTAGATCCGCGCCTGGATTAAACGCATCATTAATCTCAACGAAATAACAACTTACTGTATCGCTCACTTAAACGAGATAGCAAATTATGTGGATGTATTTAAAATTAGCTGACCCGGTGTTCTTTGCTACCCCTTCCATGGAAATAATCAAGTTTGTTTAAATGATTTTATTATAAAACACTTTTTTTCAATAAAATTCCAACATTATACAAAAGCGAACTATTTGTCATGGCATCTGAGCATCTAGATTGTCTTGAGTCTCAATGTAACTTGGAGGCTTTAAGGTTGAAGGAGCCAACTCCTAGAAAAAATGGAAGATATTCAAAACAATAAATAAATCCTTTAAATAAAAAATGGCCCCTTTTTGACACAGGAGGAGTAATAAGATGCAGGCAAATTTTAACAAAATTAAAAAGTGTGCCAGACTTTAGGAAAACACTAAGACATTGGTTTCACTTATAATATGTATGTTACATTTATTCGTCAATCGTCAAGCGTCAATCATTACAATGTATTATTTAATTTTTAAAAATTCTTATGTGTGAACTTAGAAAATCATCTCATCGTTTTGACATGATTACGTTAATAAATTTTTAACAAAACTCCCTCAAGGATTATTGAAATTTTGTCTTTTTTTTAATTTTGTATGGGAGCCTCCCCCCCCTTTTTCGGATTGAAGGGGAGGACACAAAACTCCCTCAAGGATTATTGAAATTTTGTCTTTTTTTTAAATTTTGTATGGGAGCCCCCCCCCCCCTTTTTCGGATTGAAGGGGAGGATTTTGAAAGTGTTAAAGAAACCATTCCCGGTCTTGAAAACGGCTTCACATCACATTTTACGTCGATCGGTTCAATAGTTTCCGAAACACGGTAGAAGTATAGAAATTTTTAAATAATCTTATGACATAAATGCCATGACTATATGCCAAATTTGGTCCAAATCTTCTGGAAATTGATCGAGTTTTGATATATTTTATATTCTTATTTTTTTTCCAACCAAAAATATTTGTTAATACCATTATTGGTCTGAAAACACCATAACCTGTCCACCACCATATTTAATGATTGAATTATGTCAAAATAAGTTTGTGTGGGAAATTTGATGAAATTTACTAATAAATTGTATGAATTGTATCATATTTTATGTAAATTTTGTATGTGCAAAACTCACAATGAGGAAGAGTTAATTTTATTTAGTAGCGAAATGTATGAACATTGACAATATAAGAATTGTCCATGATATTTTCTCTGTTAACATTTCGATATAATTTTCTAAGAAAGTTTTCAAAGTTGTCTCAATATCGGGAAAGAAATGCTTCTATTTTTATCATAATCTATTAGAGCGAGTACACTACCCAGCAAACATACAATCGCATTAGAAATTATAGATCAAGTCGTAAACAATGTTAATGCAAATTCCTACCAAATAAGTAAACGATCGTAAAAATAGTTATTTAAAGTCGGTATAAATTGGATATGATAAAAAGTCCGCCATGTTTGCAAATTTACTTTCCCGCGCGGAATTCAAGTGAGAAAACAACCTTGTTGTTCTCTCTGCGATAAGCAGTGCAACCAGATTGCTAAAAATCAAATGATTCATTTAGGAAAATTTCCCAATGAGAGAAGCAGGTAATATTGTTGCTAGCAACGGTTTGCATAAATTGAGAGCAAAACTTAAGCTCTCTCGCATACTTTCAGGATGTGCGAATAAGGTGTTGAATATCGCCTAAGTTAAATTCTTATCGCTTAAGCCAGAAATAAAAAAAATATGTACACTCAGAAAAATACTATTATGTCTTTCTTAAGATTCTCTTATGAAGTGGTGCCATAAGAAAAATCTAAGAAATTCATAAGATTGTCTTATGAAGCGAATGAATTTTTAAGATGAACACCTGCTTCAATGAAATGTTGTTGCTTTTCATAAGAGGGTCTTATGGAAACAGATATGTTGATGAAAAAATATCGAGATAATTGATGTTAGTTTATTTTCTCGATAATTTGTTAAAAACTACCTCATGATCACCATAAGCAGCACATCAACGCACGATTCCAACAGTCATTTCGCCGCACCCCGTCTCTTGATCTTATCCTTTCCGCTGGTCAACATGCTGAAAAGAAATGTGTATAAGTTGACAAATAATTTAAACGCTCACAAAAACTAAACTTACCATTTGAAATAACAAAATCACTTATAGCTTAAAAAAAACTAATGGCTAGACAACAGGTAAGTGCTTGTATGACGACGAAAAAATGACTGATGGAATGAATGTGTTCATTGTAGTTTCACAACGCCACTTCTTCTATTTTTCATAATAACTTCGTATGAAAATTGAAAGAATTTCATAAGACTCTTACGAAAAATTATTCTGGACGCAAAAAAGCGGTTCATAAGACGTTTCTTATGAAATTTATAATAAGATTTCCTGTGAGTGTATGTATATTGCCTCCACTTTGGTAGGAAAATGCTGTTTTTTCTCGAGTTCTATGCTAGGTTCTATAACATATATGGAACGTAAAACAAAGTTTGTTGCGAGATATACCTGCAAAAATGTTTGCTGGGTTGAGCTGGAAATGGAAATCTCGAAGGTTTACAACACATCACAACACTTTGCACGTACACTGGTGTTGGGAAAAACTGAGTCTAACAGTTTCGTACTATAAAATTTTTATCGTATAACACTTTTTGCCAGAGGGAATTGTAGTGAATAGAGATAGTAATATAAATATAATGAATGAATGAATAAATATAAATCTAAATCCTTTGCATAAAAATATGATTCCAGTCAAAAATAGAAATAATAACCTGATAATTTCTATCAGTGTTTAGGTGATAGAGAGCAACAGCAAAAATATAGGAATCGTAATCGGGAGAGAGTTAAAAAGAATATATGAGAGTGAGGGTGAGTCAAGCACGAGCACTTGGATTGGAAATCGAACAGAAAAATCAGTTTGAAGAAAGTTGTAAGAAAAACGAGTTGTATCGAGGCTAGTTGGATGATTGTGAACGGGTTAGAGGATGTAGTTTTGGTGTCCAGTCGACCGGTTACGACAGGAATATCATAGAAAATCGCAATCTTTTGCAACTCCGAACCGAGCAATAGAGCCTTTACAAAAAAGAATTGGTGCGTGAAATGCTTCGGTGCTGCCATCTTCCTTATGCTCGAACCCTCGTGGGGGAAAAAGTAAATTGAGCAATCTCAGGATTTTAATAGAAAATGATATTTTAATGTTTGAACAATACACTCAGCACATAAATTGATACAAATTACAAAGAAATAATTCAACTTTTAAAAACATACAGTCATTTTTTTATATACCCTAGCCAATTGCGTGCGCCACAAAGGTGCCAGGTGTCCTGATTTCTCAGGATTGGTCCTGATTTTCGAGAGACCGTCCTGATTTTTCAAAAACTATCGAGTTGTCCTGATTTTTGAAAATTGGTCCCTAAAATGTACCGATTTCCATAGAAACTTCTCAAATATAATCGAATTTGTAGTTCAACTTTGAGAAAGTTGAAAAAATCTGTTATGAAATAGTTTAACCCATTTAACAAATGGTAATTTTCGGTTCAGATGATATTTCAATGGTGTTTTTCGATATGAACTGTAGATCAGCCAAGAATCTGCGTAGTGCTGTTGCATAAATCTGGGCGTTTACAGCACCTGCACCTGCACCTTTATTTATGCAATCTAAGCAGAGCTTCTTATTATTTCCATTAATCAAGAGGTGTCCTTAAAAATCCTGATTTTAGCTTCGTCGCCCGACCGAGAAAAGTGATCGGGCACCCCTGATGAGCCATCACTTTTCTCATGATGAATCTAGTATGGTAGTCTCACATGCCTAATCGCACGTTCAGCCATATTGAAAAAAGTTTTGACAGCTTCCTGTGTTTACGAAAAAGGGGGTCCAGGGATGCTAGGTATTTAAAATAAAAAATCAGAGAAATTTGGAAAAAAAAATCTATGTATGTGCACAAGCTTATCGTAGACCAAAGTTTGAAGAATTTAAAACCAAATAGGATTTTAATTTATTTTATTTTATTTCATTCAAATTAGACTTCCGGAAACAAAGAAATAATTTGGGTTTTCAATTCATTAATTTTATTCGAAAACCTTTTTTTGTATATTAAATTACATTACACTCCGCACTTTTCAGATGCCTCGAAATAGCTGTGATTACCCGTGATAAAAGGAAGCATCTTTTAAAGGGTGGACCAAACACTCGGGAACACTCGTGATCCGTCGGATCAAACCGTTTTACGAAAAACCTGTGTTGATAAAGGTACTCGATTCACAGCAAGCCAACCATAGACATACGATCCAAGTAAATTATTATTACAAATTCAACTAAAAAATGTCAAAAATTACTTAAATCAAAAACAATTTTTTCAATTTGAGGTCGTCACTGTTTTTTTTCTGCAGCCCAAGTCATTGCAGTAGATCAAATCAGGCCACACGTTCCAATCCCAAACAAAGAAAATCTTGGCCCTCAAGCAACTGAAGACAGCCGGAAAGGTTTTCATCTTCCAGCCAAAAGGGAGGATGCGGGTCGGATGCACGCTCGTTTTTTTAAACCTGTTTTGAGTTTTTTTTAACCATATCATGGTGTTCCCTGAGAACTTCATTTGTTTTTATTTTTCATCCATAGTGGATTGCTCAATTATGACCGTTTTAAAAGTTCCAGTGACAAACAGTGATATTTCTGTTGTTCAGATGGTATCTTAATCTTAACACTAGGAAGACCGCACCAGTCAAAATGACTGGTTGGACACTTTGTTTGTTGAATATCTTTTGCATACTTCGCTTTAAAAATTCGCAAAAAATACGACTTTTCATGAATTTTGAATCTCTACAAAACTGTGTATCTGTTATTTCACTAGCACTTTTAATAAGCAAGAAAAATTTCGCCGTGGACACTCGGACCGTGACCAGTCAAAATGACTGGTACAATTCACAACCCTATAACTCAAACAAGATAAATTTTTTTCGCTTGCTTTTGGTTTCATTTGCAAGCTACATTCAAGACAATGAGTCCTAGTTGATTTCTGGTGAGCAGAAGTGTGTCATTCGTTATGAAATTATTGATTTTCGATGCGAAGTCGTGATGATTTGAAGAAAAAGTTCTCAGATTGGCCGCTGTGTGGCGCTTCAAGCACTTGACTCCCAATTTTTTTATCTGTTTTGTTGCTCAACTACAATCGAACTTTCTGTCAAAATTTGGCGAAATTTCATCAAGATTTGTAAAAGTTATGTAAGATTTAATACATGTCCATTCGAGTAATCGAGTAGTTTTAGGTGATAAATATGTTTTATACTAAACTAGAATGAGTAAAATTATTATGAATTGAGTTCTTTTTTATTCAAATTTGAAGACATCAGCTATGAAACTGAATAATTAAAATGATATTTCAACATGGGTGGGATATTATTATATGTTGGTTATCCACTATGGGTGTACGGATTCACCGCAGTTTCTGCCCAAGTATGTATTCACATGCATTCTTGGATTATTAGGCTCGACAAATTTCCAATGCAAGTTCACTTACAGGTATTCCGGCACCCGTGTATATAACTGGCCGGCTGGCAACTGATTGAACATTTTTATTATAAGAGGAAACACATCTTACCTGTCGGCAACTTATGGGGTTTGAACCCAAGAATTTTCTTGCCGATACAAGGAATCGAACCCAGTACGCCTGGCATACCTAGACCAGACTCGCGCCACACTCAGCCGAAATAAAAACGTTAAATTCACCTAGATTTTCACGTAGGCGCTCTCTACGTGAATTTTTGCTCGACTTACGTGAATCACTTAGAAGCTAATACAAATTCACTTGATCCGTACGTGAAATTCATATGGCTGATCGCTGTCAAAACGTAAACACATTCGATTTACGTGAAAATCGAGTGATCCGCCAAGTACAATGGGATTTGGTTCATTCTATGTGACGTTCACGTAGCTCTGGATAACTTATTCACATAAAATCTATGTGACAGAATACACTACCAAGATGGCGCGGATCCAACAGTTGGTGCTATCAGAAAGACAAATTCTAGGTGATGGAGAAGCTGATTTTTCGTAAGTAGTTGAAATTAAGTTGTGTATTCGTTATTTATATTTTTTGTTATTTTTTCAGAATTCGGAATTGGGGCAGCTAGGACGACCAGGCAATTATTATGGAGGCAATCCAAATGCCGTCTTCGATGTTAGGTATGTGAAGAAAAAAGTGTACAAAGTTTCAATTAAAATAAAAAGTGCATCATGTATTACAAAAATTAAATGTCCTGCAAAATCAACACATTTTTTATTTATAAGATCCGAAAAAAACCAACTACCTTTATATTTCAATCAAATCTACGTGAATCGCATGTAGCAGAACGCATCCCTTTTCACATTCGACCTACGTTATTTTCACATACAACTCATATGAAAATGAGTTGAATTCTGCTTGCTGCGCCAGCTCGGTTTGCTACCTGAAATTCACGTAGGTGTCACGTTATTTTCATGGTGGCAAAAATCCATGTACATTTTCACGTAGCGTTCATGTGAAGAATTTTTTCGGTGCAGCCTATCTGATAGACCACATCGGATGCGGATATTTCAACATGGGTGCACGGAATGGCTGCAAATTCGCCGTTGTAAATTATATAGAGTGAAATAGTTTTCAAATTGCTTCGAAACAACATATGTTTGAGTTAGATATGATAGGTATTTGAAATGCAATATTTGTCAATCGAAAAACTTTTAAGGAAAAACAAATCAACGTGTACATTTGATTCATTATTTTAATTTTCACTGTTTTCCGTCGCACGACATAACTTGATGCATTCCAATTTCTTGGATGTTGATCAGATCTTATCAGATAAATGTACGATTGAAAACCCTGTTTTGTAATAATAAATAATAAATTCATTATTTCAAGATGAAATTGAAATATTTCTTTTCGAGGAATGAAAAAAACGGAACTTCAAAATCGTTATTTAAATCATTATGTCTCAACATGAAAGACATGGTTTCGACTTTGGTTTAGTTAAGATTTATAAAAATGCTTTTTAAAAATTTGCAAAAAGTCCAATATTTGATTAAAACGCGGTGAATTCGTGCACTCATAGTGAAAAACCATGTATATTACACAAATTTTTATTTGAATCTATAAAAGTCTTTATTCTTTACCTTTAGCATGCAAAAAATTGATTTTTGATGAATAGCGGTGAATCCGTGCATCCATGGTAAATTGCTCTACTTTTAGAAAAAATATGCTTCAAAACCTACAATATCAGGTATAATTTATAGGCAACGTGTTGAAAAATTTCAGAGCGATGGTTGCTAGAAAATATCTATCTAAAACAAAATTTAAGTGAAACCGTGCACCCATGGTCAATATCCATAGCCGTCTAACATGATTTAATAATTAGATTGATAATGTGTTTTAATTTTTTGATAATTATTTGAAATATTCATTTTATGACATACACGCATTCGCCAACAATGCCAAAATGAGGTGATTCCGTGCACCCATGGTGAAAAAATATTTCCGTTTTATAACAAAAATGATATCGAATAAGTAACAAAACAATTTCAAAAGAAAAAAGTAAAAAATATGATCATATAAAAAATTTCCCCCTTACAAGTCATTTTTACTGGTCACGGTCCGAATAGGTATATTCAATTGGCCGGTCCTTCTAGTGTTAAGGCCGCCCAGGCCTCGACCATCTCAGGCTAACGAAAAACCTTTCTGAGAGTGATCGTCACTAAACCAGCCTGAGCCACCGGGATCTGGACCGATTTACTGTGAGAAAAGAAGCTACTGAATTACTGAAAAGGAAAGTAGCTACATTTGTGTTTTTATAAAATGGTGGTAGGCATCCAAGAGTGTTGAAATCTTAGAATGCATAATATGTTTCAACAGAATCCAAGCTAGGACTGTAGAAGGTATGTGGCATCACAGTTCCCTACGCTGCACTGAAAATCGAAAATTCCCAAACTTGAGAACTGCCACCCCTCAAACCTGAGTTCAATATTGACAACTCAATTTTGTGAAAAAAAACACAGCTTGCCAATACGCCAAACTTGTCCTTCAAGCGGTGAACTAGCATTTTTAAATATTATGGAAGTGTTTTGTATCCTTCATGATCAAGAAAACTCGTTAAACCCGTCAAAATTGAGACTGATCAATGTTACCCCAGAGCATCAAATTCTCAACAGAGACGATATCGATTTTTGAATCAAATTTAAAATAGTCTTATAAATTTCTGCAACCACGTTTTACGTTAAAAGGAGTTCAGTACAGGTTTTAAAAATATGAAACATGCCACATTTCCCTTAACAGAAAAAAAAATTATCGAAAAATATTGAAAAAAGTGCTCAATCTTACCCCGGATTACGGTAGTAAATCTTGAGCCTTGTTGTTCAAAATGCCGATGCGAAACACCTTATTAACATTGAACAACACAATACAGATGTGAAAATCTGAGGTATTATGGATAGTAGTTTGTCAACGAACATTCCTATTTACAAAAATTTCCCAACGCACTGAGACTGTCACTATATTCAGATGATGTGGAATATCGAAATCCATTGGGTGCAAGAAGAGAGAACAAAAAACTTACGAACTTCACGATCAAGATCCAGAATTTTCCTTCCTCCATTAAGAGCACTTCAGAAAGGTTTTGGGCTTACATTATGAGAGGAGAGAGTCTCAGCTTTCCAACGGTAGAAAACATAAGCGGTGCTTATTTTGATAACAAAAATTGTTCTACTAGATACATCGTGTAGGCTAGTTTAAGCTAAACTATCAAAATTTTATTACAAAAGGCTTTTTAATGTTTTATTTCCAACAAGTTAGTCGATTCCGAAAGATATTCAATATTTAAATAGTGTTCGTACCCTATCATAGTAATTTATAGAAAAAATGGATTTCCGAATTCTGATCTATTCAAGAAACTGTCAGTTGTCAGTTGAAATAAGCAAATGCAGTTGAAATCTGTGCTGTTTAGCAATCAATTTCTTAAAAATAAACAAAATTTATCGGAAGAAATAGACCATTTAAAAAAAGAAGTCAATGATCGATTGCGATTTCTTCTGCGATCAGTAACCCTAAAGAGGCGCTACTGAGCCTCGGTTTCTAGTTTACGATGTCTGTGTAAGTATCTATAGCCATCGACGACGACAACGGTGGCCGTTCGAAGGCGTGGTACGTGAAAAATTGTCTTTTCTTTCGTGCATCAAGCCGCCGTACATAGGGGAAAGTGTTCTTAAATGTGCCTACTGCAGCCATTTGACGAAATGGCTGACAAGATACATATCTAATCGTTGCATGTTGAGGGTTTGAACATAAGGTATGAAAGAATTTATGAATTTACAAACTTAAAAAATATTTAAATAAATCATAAAAGGTTTTAATACCTTTTATGAAATATTTTATGATTTTTTTTAATTATATGGGAGAGTGGGGAATCATGGGCCACTTTTTTTCGTTGTTCCATAACTTCTTTATTATAATAGATAAAATGAAAATAAAAAATGGTATGGTTTTCTACATTTTCAAGGTATCATAAGGTTTTTTTTTTAATTTTTAATAAGTTATTTTCCTCAAATTCTGACTGTTTGAAAAAAAGCAATATTTTTTGGATTTTGAAAAATGGTGGGGAATCGTGGGCCACCAAATCCAAATTGACCAAATAACATGCAAAGTTTATGAGTTAACCCAAAACTGTGATTTCCTAATGCATTTCGTTATTTTAAAGAAATTTCAGATGATGAAATAAAAAAGAGAGCTGTGTATTATCGAATAGATTCCAAAACCTGGCTGGCGAACGTTTTGGCAAAATTCCTTATACAGGATGGACAAAATATTTTTCATAACTCTTCATTTGACATAAGAAAACTTAACAGATAGGAAAAACGTATTTTAAGTTCTGAATGTGACAAAGAGTGTTCAATTTTTAGTTCATAAGGTCGAACTCAGCTTTGCTCCCTCGCCGAAGGAAAAAAAAAAGGAATCAATTTTGAGTTCGCAGTTCGAACTCCGTTTTGAACCATCGCAAGGAGAAAAAGAACTTTAAGTTCATAGAATCGAACCATGTTTTGAACGTCGGTCAAACTTAATTTTGAGTTAAAATAAAGGAGCGTGTAGGTAATTTTCAAAACAGGATAACTTTTTTATTCTAACTCTAATCGAGGTGCAATTTCGGATGCAATGTTTTTCATCCGTTGATTCTGCTTTATAGGCGCATTTTGCCTGCTTCTTCCCTACACGGGAGATCCATTATTCGTCATCGGTCCTGGCATTTGCATGATTTTCCAAAGGTTCTCGCTTTCAATTTGCAAACCGGCATGCAGTGGGAAATTCAATATTCATTCCATTGTAGCCGGAATCCAGTACCTAGTGATTTTTTACTTCTTCGTTTCCCCATTTTCGATTCCTTCGAAATTGGGTGCAAGGCGGATGGTGTTTGAAGGAGGAGGAAAATGAGAGAGGCAAAAGACAGCCTAGATGAAGACTGACTTTTTTGAGTGACTCTCTCTCGAATCATTTTTTTTCGGATCCTGAACGAGTCCTTTCAAATCGAACCAGATTGCATGTTCACGTGAGTTTTAACGACAATTGGTCCATTAATATCTTGAAAAGCTAGCAATTAAGTTTGCGCTTGCAAGTGGTTCTGTAAACTTGACTTCCCCGACAAGTGACATTTATTCTATGACATCCTTTACTTGTGATAAGATTGAATTGGACTGCATGGATCGATGAAGTGTTTGCTAAGGAAATAAATTGAAATCCATCAGATGACATGAGCTTAGCACTAAACCATTTTCAGAATATTTGATCAAATCACTCGTTGTTGAAAAAAAGTTTAAGAGGTTGTATATGAGACACGACCGTAATGTTGACGTAGAATTACGACAGCATATCTTGTGCCAATGTATTTTTCGTAATAAATTTAAATTTTTTTGAGTAAAGTTGATCAATTTCAAACAAGTGGTTGACCGTTAAAAACATTATTCAGCACTATTCAGTTGCATAACTAAAGGCGAAATAAATATAAGCATGTACAATAATGTAGGGGACAACTGTACAAGACGCACCAGCGGGGTAAGATGGCCCATGTAAATATTTCTCAAATATACACTAACTTACGGCTTCGAATGATGTTTTTCTTCATTTTTATTGTAACAAACAAGCTTTTTCATCATTCAATAGATGAAAATTTCACAAAGTCTACTTTAGTTCTTAGAAACTGAGGAATTAATGGAATCAGCGTGAAACTTGTAATTTTTCATAAGTAACATATAAGGTTTTATGGTAAAACAGCCTGCGCAATCTGATCAAACTACAGCTTATCATTTTACCACTCATGTGCACTTTTGGAAGACTATAAATAATTTGTTGTATTTTATTAACTTCCTAAAAATTTTTGTCGAAAATCATTCATATGAAAATTAGGCAGAATGCCCACAAGACCTCGTGTTTTACGCTCAAATTTTGAAGGCTGTTAACTTTTGAGAAAACCCGAATATCAGAACAAAATGTTATTCTTTTTATTTGCTGACTTCTAAATTACGATAACAATGCATAATTATAACATATTTTGTCCTTGTTCGAGTTAAAACGGTGCACCAATATTCGACTCGAAAAAAAATCGGCCGCCGTGTTTTCCGCGATATCACTATATCAGGCCAAAAAATTGAATTTCGTTGCCTACCTGAAGGCGTTTTATCTTTAAGGATATAAAAAAGTTTATTTTGAAAAGCGAAATTTTCGATGAGTTTAGCAATGCTAAATGATTTTTAGCCAAAAAATGGTAGTTTACAAAAATACGATGAACATGTAATTAAACATTTGGTGTTACAATAATTACATTCCGTATAATCATTGTTCTATTTCTTACCACCATTCCTGTTTGGTGCGTTTTGTCCACTAGTTTTGGCGTTCTACCCCGCGGTTTGTTTTCTGGCTGTTTTAGTTTTTAACAAAAATATAGTCAAAATCGTGTTTTTATCATATATTTTCTTTTAGATAATACGTAAATTTCACCTTTGAATCGTCGTCAACTTTCAATTTGGTTCTTAAATGATTGGTATCGCTGTAAATAGCAATTATGCTTAGCTGGTGCGTCTTGTACAGTTTTACCCTACATATAAGTGGTGTCAAGACCCATGGCTTAGAAATTGAAGTTTTGTCACTAAGCATATTATATGCAAGCTCAGTATCAAACGCCTGCGAGAAAGCTTCTAATGATAGTGCTGGCATTTAATAAATCATGTGTTCTTAAATAAGGAATTTTGAATCTGTTTTTTTCTTTTATTCAACGTTTGGATTAAAAAAACGCTGCATAAAAAGACAAAAATTGAAGCAATACTTTTTTAAACAACACAGTTTTTCATCAAATTTCAATAAAAAATCTGCTAAATCAACAACTGATCCGGGATCCCTTTCATCCATACGCTTAACTCTTAGCAAAAGATGACGCACATAAAATGTGCGTTAATATATATCAAGTATGTACTTTTGTTGTCTAATTTGCAATTCTGGTTTGGTCAATTATTTAGAGTCAGTACAATGGTCGTGCTAAAAACGACGTTTTTTAAACATTGATACCTTTAGTCAAACTTGTGACAGCAAAGTATTTTTTTTATTTTACACATAATAACTATGATCAATATTTTTTGATAGGCACAGAAGAACACAAAATGCTCTCTTGCATGCAAACTATCCGTAACAAAGAAACGCATAGTATTAAACGCCTATGAATAGGCAACGATTTCTTCAACATTAAAATCAAACGCTTGCAAGCTAATCTTTGCTAGTGCCTATCAGTGCCGAAATTTTGAGCTTTCGCACCGCTGCCTTTGATAGAAACGCTTGACCCAGTGCAAAAGTAGAGAAAAATCTCCCTGAAAGTTCTGCCTCATGCGTCTCTTCTGAATCAGTATCAATTCGGTATCGATTTTTGTAAAGGGTGATAGTGCCAATATCGCTGTTCGAGAAAATTATTTTTAAAATTTTACAGCTCCATAAGTTTCCAAGGAAAATATTACTTATGAACTCAGCTGATTACTCGATTTATTTACATTTGACTCATAAGCTCTTTTGAAAAATTGATACCCAAATTTATCATTCCCTCTAAGTCAATTCTTTTTCCGTCCAGCAATCACTAGCGTAAAACGACGTTTTAAGGTGGGATTATTGATAATTCTAGATATGAGATTATTATCAACTCAACAAACGGCCCTTTTCAGGGCCAAAATTTCTTTGAAAGAGTCTTGTCTTTTCAAGGCAAATTGGTCGATTGGGTGGTGGGTGGTGAGCAGCGATGCCACACATACCGATTTTCCGGTATTTATACCGATTTTTGAGCAAAATTTGTACCAAGAATCGGTATATACCGATTACCGATTTTTGGCAAAACATACCGATTTCATACCGATTTTTAAGATTTTAGCTCAAACTACATTCCACTTCCACATTCCCACTTAATTCAAGCTATCCTCGTAAGATCATGTAGAAAAGAAACAGTGCGGTAGCTGGCGTGGCGTAGGTAAATTGATCTGTACAACTTTTAAAGTGGGAAGGGGAAATTCCGAATAAACGCCGTAAGCGCCGTTAGGATCATAGTAGGGTCTCAAAACTGATCAGTCTGTCATTCTATTGATAAGTTACAGTGATAACTTGGAAACCTAACTATGTAAATTTTGTAGTTACAGTTTTTAACAAAATTCATGTCTCTAAGAAACGAAAATCATTTTGAGACGTGTCATTTCAATTGACTTCCTCGTCAATATGAATGGAGATAAAATGTTGTTTTTGAAAGTTTTAAGTTAAGCTATTGATGCTTTATGTAGTATGATAAGATTTTCTGTTGAAAAAAATTTCTACCCACGCACAAAGAAGTGTTCATATTTACCCCATATTTTTCAAAATACGGGGTATTTATGAACAGGTTTTTTCTGAACATGGGTTGATGATTAAAATTCACTTTTTACCGTCAAAATCACGTTAAATATTCTAATCTTGAAAATAAGCCTAAAACATTAATTTATAAGTTTTTTTGAATTGTAGGTCTGTGATAATATGAAAAGGTGCCTCCCACCTATGTAAAACTGAAAATAGCCCATAACTTTTCAACAGCAATTTTTTTAAAATAACAAATTTCACTACACAGCAACAAAATTTTAAAAGTACACGCTATCTAAAACGTGTGGCATCTATTTTTTCCCCAGTGTAATTAAAAAAAAAAAGTAATTTCAAACTACTTTGGGTCTATTTTTCGTCGTTTTTTTTAAAAAAAAAGTGTAAAATTAAATTCTTTGCAATAAATTTACACTACATGATCTAGAAAGCAACGTTGGGAGATAATTTTACATCAATAATGATGTAAAATATGACAAGTTTTTGTTTTCCTTTCTTTCAAGGCTAAAGTTTATTTGTTTTCACTCGAGCTGATGATAGGAAAAGTAAAAAAGTGAAAGTTTGTCAAAAATGGGAACTCATGCCTCAGCCCCTGCCGTATAAGTTCGCAGAAGGTGTAACTTAGAGCCTTCACAAAGACACCGCACGGGCAAGGTATGCTGAATTTGCTGTAATCATAAAAACCCGAGAGAGCCACGGAATTCCGAAAGGATTAAGGTAAATAATTTGAAATCCAGAAAAAAACAAAGGATGACGAAATCAAACAGTTTTCTCTCTTTTTTCCTTCAGTAACGTGGATCCGAAATGTCCAAAAAGAAATCCTTCTACGTATATAACAATATACGACTGGTGACACTGACCAGGATGGACATCTTCGTCATCGTTTGATGCAATTTCCGGCGCTGTTCATAATTTGGTGAATATTTTTATTTTACTGTTAATGCTTTGTTTGAAAATAAATGACCATGAAAAATAATCATTGTTTGTATTTTTTTTAATTTTTGAAACCTGAAAATTTACTAAAAATTGTAAATATCCCCAATGAATTCTAAAATTTTACATCACTGTGTATTTTTACACGACTAAAAGCCGTTCCATTTTTGTGCATCGCTTTCGATCTAAATTTACACGCCGTGATAGAATTTTAGATCAAAAACAATGTTCCGTTTTCGTGCATCGTTTCCGATCTAAAATTACACGAATTACTTTTGCTGTGTACAATGCACAGTGGTGCAGAACATCAATCTAGCTGTACGAAATTAAAAGCGCCCAGGGATGAAGAGGTAGACATTTGATGTCTTCAGCAATATTGTTCAGTTTTACAAGGAGCATATTCTAGTATTAAAATTTTTGCCGAGGGGTCCACCGATAGCGAGATAAAAATGCTAACTTTTTTGTTTTTCAAATTAGGGCTTTGATGCCTTCGACAAAGTTGTTTATCTGATCAAAATACATAAGTTTGTTGAATATGTCAAAGTCCTATCACATCACCCTCAGGAGTTACAGTCAAAGTAAAAAAAATCTATTGAAAAAACAGTTTTTTGAACCTGACACGTTGTAGGTTGGATAAAATTGTTCGCTGTCTTTGAAACAAAGTTATAACAAGCCACGATCTACATTTGTCTCATACATTATGATGGGTTTAGAAGTTGCTGAAGCTCTATAGAAAGCATTTAGTGCATTTTATTGGCAATTTTGGAAGGCTCGTCCATCGAAAAGTGCACATTTTCGCAACACCCCATTTTTTGTGATTATTTTTGATGATAAGCGGAACCATTTCCATTAGAAATTAGTGCGGAAATCGGTGGAACTAGTAGAGATTTGAATGATTGAAAATATACATTTTATGAAAAAGTTACCTATTTTACTTATAGAAAAAAACGTTAAGACATTTAATCGATCAATAAAGTGTTGCAGTTTTCTTTGATATAGTTGATTTGATTAAAAGACATTGAAATTCGATTTTTTAAATCATTTAAACCTAAAAAAAAAATGGAACTTATCTGTTATATTTGGTAGAGCACTAAATTAGTATTTGATATTATTTAAATGAATAATAGAATTTTGTCATTACAATATAACTGCTTCAACTGGTTCCAAGTAACTGTATCCAAGTAACCAATCTTACAAGCAATTCGCTTTTGTCTTTTCGTTGAGTCATAAATTTGAATAGAATTTAAATGCTTTTTGATAAAACAAAATATATTAAAGAAAACTGCAACATTTTATTAATCAATTAAATGTTTTAACGTTTTTTCTATAAGTAGAATAGGTAACATTTTCATAAAATGCGTATTTTCAATAATTCAAATCTCTACTTGTTCCACCGATTTCCCCGCTAATTTCTAATGGTAATGGTTCCGCTTATCATCAAAAATAATCACAAAAAATAGGGTGTTGCGAAAATGTGCACTTTTCGATGGACGAGCCTTCCAAATTTGTCAATAAAATGCACTAAATGCTTTCTATAGAGCTTCAGCAACTTCTAAACCCATCATAATGTATGAGACAAATGTAGATCGTGGCTTGTTACAACTTTGTTTCAAAGACAGCGAACAATTTTATCCAACCTACAACGTGTCAGGTTCAAAAAACTGTTTTTTCAATAGATTTTTTTTACTTTGACTGTAACTCCTGAGGGTGATGTGATAGGACTTTGACATATTCAACAAACTTATGTATTTTGATCAGATAAACAACTTTGTCGAAGACATCAAAGCCCTAATTTGAAAAACAAAAAAGTTAGCATTTTTATCTCGCTATCGGTGGACCCCTCGGCAAAAATTTTAATACTAGAGTATGCTCCTTGTAAAACTGAACAATGTTGCTCAAGACATCAAATGTCTACCTCTTCATCCCTGGGCGCTATTAATTTCGTACAGCTAGATTGATGTTCTGCACCACTGTGCAATGCACTGATTAGAGGTGGTTTCAATCTAAGAATATAGCCAATATCAAAGGTCATCAGGTAACAAAAATCGTAACAGTGTTCATAATTACCCCATAGACAAGGGGGTAATTATGAACAAACGGGGTAATTATGAACATACGTTTTACGCCCACAAGCTGCCACTTCAAAATTCGAAAAAAAAAATCCTAAAATGGAGAAGAAAACCAGTCATTCATTTTTAGTTTCCTTGCAGAATGTTAACATTAAAGAGCAAATTGTTTGAGCTAATAATATAAAAAAACAGAGTAATTTTGTTCATAATTACACCACCTAGCCCTACCCTGCCAAGATCTCCACGACTCACTCTCATAATTCGTTCAGTTATTCGCGCTGTTTTGTTCCTATGTTCTGTCAAATGATGCACTATTATAGTGCTCAACCTCAAAGCCAATGGACTCAGCTCAAGGCTCAAGGCTTTCTGCGACTGCCAGCAGAAGGTAGAAGTTTCTAAAGACATGGACCATTGACAATGCTCTTGTCTTCTGAGATGCTAACTTTTCAAGGGAAAATATACACCGTTGGAATATAATCCTTGTTCAACTTGTCGCCAGATGTGGTATATCAAGATTTGAAGTGCAATCAGATACACGGTTAGTCATATCATCGGTGTAATCTTCAATCCTTCTCCATCTTGTTAGCCAATTAAATGATATCACATGTCCTTAAATGCAGAGATCGCCAGGCCACGCCAGGCAAAATGGTTATTTTCAGTTTTAGAAAAACTATGTGTTTTTAAATATTTTTCTTGGGAACACCTTCTGTTTTGAACACGTTTCTCATTTATTTTCGCATAAAATTCTTGGGTTTTCATATGACTAATGCGTGATTTTTCAAAAAATAAAATGAATTTTCCATTGGCTGAAAAAAAAACTGAAGCAACAACTCTCTCAACTTTCTGCAATCATTTCTTTTTTTAATCGCTAGAACTCATATCTAATGCTCAAGGCTTTGAAAGCTGAAATGATCAGTTTGGCAAAAAAAAACCATCAACCAAACGAAGAGCATCACTTTGGGCCCATATTTACCTCGAACATCAAAAAGCCATTGGATTTGTAAGTGCTTACTAAATTAAAATTTACTTTAGGTTGACCTGGTTCTATTGCCTTATCTAATTTATCAAATTTACATCCCACTTTAGCTAAACATCAATTAACGTATCAAATTTTTACTTCATTAATATGCCTAAACCACGTTTAACCTGAAGATGATCGCCATGTCCTTATTTTTCATATCTAACTTTTAAATTAGATTTCCATTCAATTATGATTACTGGAAAGAAATATTTTCATTTGAGATTTTTACTTTTCGTCTGCAGAAGCAGATAGTTTAAAAATAAAAAAAAATGTATAAGTCGTAACAAACATAAAGTTATGTTAAAATTTCAAAACTGTCTTTTTTATGTAAACTTGTGTTACCTAGAACCAAATTACGAAAAAATGGAATAATATATGCTAAAACACACTTAGTCAGCTAGTTTCATTCATAACATTAACATTCATAAGAGTTCTTAGACTTGCTTTTCATTGCAAGCTTCCATTTATATTAAATATACGTTAGGAAGTTGAAAATGTAAGCATTATTGAATATCCACCTCAAATACCGATTTTCATACCGATTTTTGGGATTTCCATACCGATAAAAGATTTTTTTGGGTTCCAAAATACCGATAAAAATGTGGCATCACTGGTGGTGAGGCGTTGGTAGTTAGTGGTGTGTGGCAGGTCTCGTGGATGGTAGGTGTCGTGGGTGGTAGGTGTCGTGGGTGGTAGGTGTCGTGGGTGGTAGGTGTCGTGGGTGGTAGGTGTCGTGGGTGGTAGGTGTCGTGGGTGGTAGGTGGTGTGTGGCGTTGGTGGTAGGTGGTGTGTGGCGTTGGTGGTAGGTGGTGTGTGGCGTTGGTGGTAGGTGGTGTGTGGCGTTGGTGGTAGGTGGTGTGTGGCGTCGATGGTAGGTGGTGTGGGTAGGTGGCGTGGGTGGTAGGTCACAAGACGTGGTGTGTGGCGTGGGTGGTAGGTGGCGTGGGTGGTGAGTGGCGTGGGTGGAAGGTAGAGGTGGTGTGTGGCGAGGATGGTGGATGGCAGGTGGTGTGGGTTAGGTGGCTTGGGGGTAGGTGGCGTGTGGCATGGGTGATGTGGATGGCGTGGATGGTAGGTAGCGTGGGTGGTAGGTGGTGTGTGGCGTTGGTGGTAGGTGATGCGGGTGGTGTGTAGTGTGGGTAGGAGGCGTGGGTGGTAGGTGGCGTGGGTGGAAGGTAGAGGTGGTGTGTGGCGAGGATGGTGCATGGCAGATGGTGTGGCTTGGGTGGTAGGTGGCGTGGGTGGCGTGTCGCATGGGTGATGTGTGGCGTGGGTGGTAGGTGACAAGGTAGGTGCTGGTTATGCATGGTCTCCGCTCTTTTCGTACTGTGGCAACTTGCCACTGTTTGAACAGCAAAACGATATCTGCATAGGATTACCGCTGCAGCGGGGGTGGGGTCCGTATGCAGATCGAATTGCACTGCTCAACGGGCAAACTGAGAATGAAACTGGTCGACCGGAGACCCCTCACTTTTATATCTTTCGAAGGAAGGGAAAAATAAAACATACCAAGAGGCGTGGCGTCCGTGTTTTTTTGTCATTTTCGACCAGCCAATCAACGATGAGCAGGCTTGAAATGTCTTTTAGGAAAGATGTCCTTGAGTTGGAAAGTTTTCGTGACGCGAGATCCGATCGCAACTTTCAATTTGCCCCCCTAGAGTGTTGCCGTAAGACGTAATTCTACGTCAAAATCATTTCGTCCTTGTCAGAGTTCTCATGTTTAAACGCAATAATATTAAACTCATTCGAAAGCAACGATCAAGCTGCAATTCATTTGATTTCCATTGAAAAGTCATGGCTCATTCGCATTCATTGGTGCTAATGAATAAAACCTCCGGGTTTAATTTAAACCAGAAAGTGTGTCCTCTTGGCGGGCGAGCTTATCAACTTCAACTGGCAACGATACCTAACTAGGTGGTCCGTGATTTGTGAAAGTGCACGGAGAGGATGAAAAAAAATCCTTGACGGTTGGACAAAAGGAGTCCTTTTCAGATTGCTCCTAGTGACTATTATGGCCCTCCCAGGACTAAAACGTGACTGACTATTCGTCCAGTCGTTGAGATACAGGTTAGATACTCAATGAATGGGATGCAGCTGGCCAGCGTTCGAGAATAGAGCTGACAGATAATCAACCAAGCGACTTAAATGCCATTTCAAGCGGGAACGTTACTCCTTGCCCGTTTTTCCATTGGAACAAATCAACGGAAAAACCTTCGAGTGTCAAATGTGACATTTATACCGCCACGCACTGTGGGGAGAAGAAAAGCTAGTTAGGTGAAAATAAGATAGAACCTAAATGCCGCTCGTGTTTAATTTAATTAGGATCTGATTAAAACAAAGAAAATAGTTGAACGTTTCTCAACAGAGCATTTGAGTTCAGACACAACAATAGCTCATGGTTTTGCTTCTGGAAAGCTGCATGAAGTTTTCACTCAACGTTTACACATGCAGGCGGACAAAAAGACTTAATAATAAATAGGAAAGGAATATATTTTGGCTCAATCCCGAAGGCTTCAGGAACCAAGATTGAATTTGTTTTTGCACTGTTTAAATTTCATTGCTTTAACTTAAAATTTGTAGGGACCATGAGTTAAGCATGGTGGTCTCATATGCCAAATAGCAAGTTCAGCCATATGAAAAAAGATTTGATAGCCAGCTGAAGTGTTTAATCAAAAAGGGGGTCCAGGGATGCCAGGTGTTTGAGATTTAAAAAATTAGAGAAATTTGGGTAAAAAAACTGTTTTAGCTTGGGAACAAGCGAAGACCACATAAATATGGTTTCAAAAGAAGGTTTAGCAATAAGGCGGGCATTTTGTTGTTTTCGAGATAAGAAATAGAGGAAATAAGGGCATATTGGCCACCTAATTTAACTCTAATTTAATCATAGAAAACAACGAAAAATTCTTAGTTACTTCATTGTTTCGTGTTCAGTTAGACCAGTCTTGTAAGCGGTCACCATCAAATGAATTTTTTCGGAGTGTCGGCTGTTGCGTTAGTATTTGACCGCATTCGATTGATGGCAAGAACAGTGAATCTGATGGAAGCAGGCTGGCTGTGCGACTGTCAGAGGAGAAAATGTAGATAGTTTTTGAGAAATTTTGTTGCGGCCCACCACACTCCCCCACACCAAAAGGCTCAATTGAGCCCCCTGGTAATGGACGCTACTGTTCTCAGCACGTCTGGCAGCTAAACAAAGAAACTTCAACGCGAACAAAATTATAATCATACTGAGAACACAAAAGTTTATTATTTAGTGCGAGGAAATGTATGCTATAATTAAACAAGATTACGATAAGGATCTCAATGGAAGAAAATTTCCTTTAAAGAGATCCATTTCTTTTTTAATAAGGTTAAATAATCAAATACGACAAAAGAAAACTACGATGCTACAAAAACCAACAAAATTTGATTAAAAAAAACTGGTAGTTGATCGACTTTTTTAACGATTCAATTTTTCTTTTAATATCTGTACTACTTTGACTTTAAACATGGAACGGTTGTTGATGGTCTTTATTTCAGTAAGTAAGGCGTTGTATATTGTAGGTCCTATAAAAGAAATTCTTTTTTGCCCTAAAGATGTCATGGATCGGCTTCGTGGAAATGCTTTGGAGAGAGGAGGGAAGCTCAGAGAAAAGGCAGAAAGTGGTTTCCAACAAGGTGAATCGGGAAAAATTGAAATGGAAGCAAAGAAATTCGTCGTTTGTATTATGGAAAAATTTTCATTTTACTAAAAAGCTTGTAGAGTGCATTGGTAAGATTTGAGTAATGGTAAATTTGGGATTAAAATGGTAAGATTTGAGATTCAAGTAAAGGTAAAGATAACATTATTACATACAATATGTTTAATTCAATATATAAATATAAGAAAGACCAATCAGTTGCCAATTGGACAGGTATCTAAACGTATGCGTAATACCTGTCGTCGCTTAATAACACTAAAAATGTCATTAAAATTTAAAACGGTTGCGTAAATTATTGACTCGTTCATCCAAAAAACACATACACCTACACGCCAAGCATTCAATACATAACAGCTCACACCAAACCATGGTGTCGGGTATGTGGTTAGTTGCATTGCAGATTTGCCTTATAATCTAAAGAATGCAATTAAGCGCATACGTTGGCGAAACTGCGGTGAATCCGTGCACCCATGGTGGCTTATTTACATACATACATACATACATACATACATAAAGATGTCATGGATCGGCTTCGTTGCAATAATTATTTTGACGAGTATTGTAGGTTCTTAATCCCGTAGTAAAGTTAAGGTTTTGGTTATTGCTATTCGAGTGTATATTATCATGAACATATATAACGCTTTGCAAATTACAGAGTTCGGTTATTGGAAGAATGCTATGCGTTCCCAGAGAGTATAGCTGTGGAGTAGGAAAAAGCAGGGGTAGTCTGAAGATGTTTTTCAAACATCTATTCTGTAGGGTCTAAATTTTTTGAAGATGTGACAAGGAGGCTCTTCCCCATATCAAAGTACGATAGTTTAGATAAGACTGAATAAATGCATAGTAAAACTTTAAAAGAACATGTTGGGGCACTTAATTTCTTAATTTCCACAAAACACCGCAAAGAGGAGAATTTTTTTTTACTAGGTTCTCTGTGTGACAACTCCAAGAAAGTGTTTCATCCAAGTAAATTCCTAAGTAAAGCATGGATCACTACAAATCTGGACGCATTAAAACGGGTCTATCTCGGAGCTATGTAAACGAAATAAAAATGTTTTGTACTTGAAATGTAGGGTTGCACTTTAAAAGAAAAATAATAAAAAAAATATTCAGATGTTGTTTCGATGAATTTTCGAACTTTTGGTTGAGTATCACTCATTATAGTTTGAACACCCTATTCGCTGACCTCAGCGGCCATTTTGTTCCACAATCTCTTCATCTCTGTTGCTTCCCGAGTCGTCCTACCATTCTTCTTCATCTTCTGCTTGACAATTGCCCAAAATTTTTCGATAGGGTGGAATTGAGGGCAGTTGGGTGGGTTGATGTCCTTTTCGACAAAATCCACCCGTTGGCCCAATACCACTGTAGAACCTCCTAGCTGTACTGGCAGCTTGCCAAATCTGGCGAAAACTTAACTAGTCCTTTGTGAGATCTAATGTACGAAAAAAAAAGTTTTTCAGGCATTCCTTCTTGTAAATTTCGGAGTCCATGGTCTTGTTTTTCACAAAAACCGGAATTTTTCGTCCGCAGCTGCAAATACCTTGCCAGATCAAACACTTTCTTGCACACTTATCAACAAAAACGAATTTGAAGTTGCCGGGGACATCACCATGACCAGTGCAGTGCACCACTGCAGTGGCTTTACATAATTTTTGGCCAGAAAGCTGCCCAAAATCCATCTTCACGTACGTTTCGTCATCCATGAGGATGCATCCGTCGAACTTCGTTGGAATCTTCTTATATATAAAAATGGAGGCGTTTTCTTTGTAATAACATCACGTATGAATGGTCGGTCGGAATGAAGTGAAATTTGGTATCCGAGGGTTTTTTGGGTCAGAGATGGTTTGTATAATAGTTTCAAGAATCTCACTTTTTATGAAAGGGGGGTCCCCATACAAAATTATCTCTTCACATCTCTTCTTATATATAAAAATGGAGGCGTTTTCTTTGTAATAACATCACGTATGAATGGTCGGTCGGAATGAAGTGAAATTTGGTATCCGAGGGTTTTTTGGGTCAGAGATGGTTTGTATAATAGTTTCAAGAATCTCACTTTTTTATGAAAGGGGGGTCCCCATACAAAATTATCTCTTCACATCTTCTTATATATAAAAATGGAGGCGTTTTCTTTGTAATAACATCACGTATGAATGGTCGGTCGAAATGAAGTGAAATTTGGTATCCGAGTGTTTTTTGGGTCAGAGATGGTTTGTATAATAGTTTCAAGGATCTCACTTTTGATGATAGGGGGTCCCAATACAATTTCAACGATTTCCATAAGAATCTATTGGCGAGCACAATGCAGTTAAGGACGTGTAGATGAAATTAATCATTTATTACGATTTATACTTTATTTATTTATTTATTTATTTGAGTCAAACTATGTAGACTACAATACTTAAAACTACTTAAAACTAATGTAAGCTATTGTTTTGTTGTTCTATGAAGTTGTTTTTGAATGCCTTTTTTAATTGTGTTTTGTTCATCGCTACGTCTAAAATTTCACTTTGTAAATTGTATTTGTACATCATTTGATTAATAGGTTGATGTTTTGCATAGTCTTTGTCGTAAAGTTTAATGTAGAACAAATGTTTATTTCTCAATGGACGGGAGGGTGCGTAAAAATTTAGTTTTGAAAGTAATTCAGGACTGTCTATTCTTTGTGTAACAACATCATTTACAAATGCAATTTGGGAAAATTCTCTGCGTTTACTGAGAGGTTCTATATCAATAAGCTTACAACGAGATTCATACGATGGAAGAGGAAAAGTGGTCCAATTGATTTTACGTAGCGCATATAACAAAAATTGTTTTTGAACTGATTCGAGACGTTGCTCGTGAATATTTGAATAAGGATTCCATATGATGCTACAATACTCCAATATCGAACGAACATAGGATATATAAAGAGATTTTATGGTGTATGGGTCTTGAAAGTGTTTGCTGAAATGTTTTACAAATCCTAGCATGCAATTTGCTTTATTGATGATATTGTTCTGATGTTCTACAAACGTGAGTTTTGAATCCAATATGACGCCGAGATCCCTTACAATTTTGCATTTTTGTACTGGTTGATTGCCTAATTTTGTTTCAATGATAGGATAACTTTGCTTTCTGCTAAATGATATAGAGTTGCATTTTTTAACATTCAATTGAAGTAAACTTTTGTTGCACCATTCAAAGAAAACATTGATTTCGTTTTGAAATGTTTCAGCATCTTCGGTTGTTTTTATTTTCAGAAATAGTTTAATATCGTCGGCGTATATTAGGTATTCAATCCGTTTTAGAATAAAGGAAATGTCGTTAACGAACAGTATGAAAAGGAGAGGTCCTAAATGAGACCCCTGAGGCACACCAGAGGTCACAGCTACAGATTTGGATAATTCGTTTTGGAAACGAACGATTTGTGTTCGATCAGTTAAGTATGATTGTAACCAGGAGAGAAGATTTGGATGAAAGCCAATTTTTTTTAATTTGAAGATTAAAAGGGGTATGTCAATGCGATCAAAGGCTTTGCTAAAGTCGGTATAAATAGCCTCAACATGAAAGCCTTTGCTCATAGAATCGATAACGTATGTAACGAATTCGAGAAGATTTGATGCTGTAGAGCGTCCTTTGAAGAAACCATGTTGTTTGCTCGTTATAATATTTTTTACTTGTTGATAAATTTTTTCATTTATTATTGATTCAAAGAGTTTTGGGATGCAAGACAAAATAGCTATTCCTCTATAATTTCGGACATCTGATTTTTTCCCGGACTTGAAAATCGGAATTAAAAAAGATTTTTTCCAAAATTTGGGTACTTTACTATAATTTAATGACATATTAAAAAGAATCAGAAGAGGCTCTGTCAATTCGGCCGCCAAGTTTTTAAGGAAACATGGGGGAAGTCCATCAGGCCCTGCTGCTTTGGAAGCATCAAGTTTTCTAAGTCCTTCGGAAACATTATTGTAATCAATTTCATTGACCTGAATGTCACACGCTAAATCTGGAATGACTGAAAAGTATTCCCTATCTCGGTCAGCCTCAGTGAAAGAAGTATACACTTCCTGAAAAAAAGTTGCGAATAAGTTAGAAATTTCCAGTGGATTATTTCCAATGCTCCCGTCAAGTGTCAATTGAGTAGGAAAGTTTGAATTTTTCATCTGCGTTTTAGTATAGCCAAAGAACGCTTTTGGGTTTTGCTTAATTTCTTTTTCAATTTTCTGATTGTATTTTTCAAAAGAACTTTTTATACATGAATTAAGCTGGTTGCATAAATTTATATAATTTTGATGATTTGTAACACTTCTATCACTTCTGTAGACTTTATGAGCTTTTTGCTTCCTATTTTGTAAGTTTTTCAAATCTTTGTTATACCAGACAGGGTGTTTAGAGCTGTAGGACCGTCTTTTAAATTTTGAAGGAACATGACTGTTTATGAGATTAATCATTATGTTATAAAAGGTTTCTACTGTTGTATCAACATTTCCTTCATTCTTCAATACACTTGACCACTCTATATTGATTAGTTCTAGTTTCAAAAGTTCGAAGTTTGAGTTCTGATAGTCTGGCATTTCCTCGTACTCCCAGTCGCGAGGTATTACACAGTTATGGATAAAGAGCGAGTATTCTATCGCTTTGTGAAATGCTTCGTTTTTCCATAGTGGATCAGTCGATTCGTTTACGCAAAAGTCTTCTGTACAGTTAGTAAAAAGTAGATCAAGATAATTATTGTTACTATTTTTAACATGATTCACTTGGTTTAAGCCTAAAATAGAAGATTTGCCGAAGATTAATTGTAACGTTTCGTTCTCGCCTACGACTGGAAGTAGAATTGCTTCATTGTCATCATCCAAAATAAAGTCAGCGTTGCGTTGATTGAAATCGCCATAAATGTGTAATTTTGCTTCCGGTTGTTCAGCTAATGTATTTTCAAGAATTTGGAAGAATAATTCAAAATAATGTGAAGTGGCATATTCAGGTGGAAAGTACACGGAAGCAAAAATGTGCATTTCCTTTGCCAATAATGTTTTTACAAAGATAGAATCAAATTCAGTATATGTTTGCGTTGCAATTTCTTCTGAGGGAAAAATAGAATCCAAAGCTACAAGAACGCCGCCACCTGACTTTTTTTTGGACAATGCTAAATTTCTATCACTGCGGAACACATTAAACCTCGAACCGAAAACTTCTTCACTGTTAACGCTAGCGTCCCAGCTAGTTTCAGTAAAGAGAACAATTTGATAAGAGGAGCCTAAAAGTTTCAAGCTTATTTCCTTCATTTTTACCGCGCTTCTCATACGGTTTACATTTTGGCAATAAACTAGAATTTCGATAGAGGATCTAGTACCTACATTGGCACGCGTCGTTGGGGCAGAAAATTATATTGCCCATACATTACCGGGTAATCAAACGCCGTGGGAGCTGTTGGAGCGCGATGGCAGCATGGGGCAGCAAACGGTGTGACGTACGGATTGGGAAACGGATAGGCAAACGTCGCTTGTGGGGAGACAGGTGGCACTGAAGGCGTCATGTTTCCGTTATGATTCGTTGGCAAATTTGGTGGGACGGCAGGTACAGTAATTCTCGGACGTCTTTTACGGCGCGGTGATACTTCAGGCGAAGAATTTGTTGGCAAATTTGGTGGGACGGTGGGTGCAGTAATTATCGGACGCCTATAACGGCGCGGTGACGGCACGGGGCTTGGTGTTCCTCGAACGTTGTCCTTTGCAGGGTTTAAAGTTTCACCCCTTATAAATTGGATACCTCGTTTGCTTCTGCGTTTACTGGGGCTGGCTGGCGGATGCGAAAAAAGGTTTTTGGCCGCCGCAAGAAGCTCTCGATCAGGCGGTAGTGGATGATTCATGTTGTGGGTAGAACGGCTATTAATGTAGGGGTTCATATTATTGTTGTTAATATTACGCGCCTTTCGTTGCCGTCTTTTTTTTGCTTTATCGGCTTTTAGTTGCTGCTTCTTGCGGCGCAACTGTCGATTGTCGTACTCCGTCCAATCGGCTTTCCAAACCTTTCTGGTACCCAGAAGGCGCCAACCTGAGACATTTTTTTGACTTATTTGTTGATTCAATTCCTCGGCCAAGCACGTTCCTGGTTCAGGCAAAGGGGTGACTGGTTTTGCTGCAACAGCGTCGTGAATCGACCGTAGTTCATCAATCAGGTCCACGTTACTCGATGGGTTTTGGACGGTTGCCCTTAGTGCATTAAGTTCCAGGGCAATGGACTGGAGCGAAGGAGTAAGCTCCTGTTCTAAATTGGAGAAGCAATTTTTGTGCTGCTCCTCCACCATGGACATAAGGCAATTTTGATGGCCTAAGATCATTTCTTCCAGCATTTCGAAGGTTTGCGCCATCTTCTTTTTATGTCCGTCGAAAGTTGACACGTATTGCTCTTTCATATACGATGGGAGCGTGTCAATTAGATTATCTGCTGACGAAGATGGTCGCATGGCGGCTTTTATCAATGAGGAGAGTTCATTTTTTTGAATACTTATTTGGTTCGAGAGTGTATCGATACCCTCAATCAAAGTTTCAATATATGATAATTTTGAAACTTTAGAGCTCAACTTCTCATGTGCCGTATTTTGCAATTTGAGCTGCTCCAATATTTGTGTTTGCTGGGTCATCAATCTTGTATGGTCAATCTGCTCGTTCATTAAAAGTTGGCAGTCATGGCACATCGGGAGCATGAACCGCCTAATCGATTCTTCGCAATTCCGCTGCACTCCAATACAGGCAGCATGGTACCTTCGGTGGCATGGTCCAGTACACGTCCAAAGGTGGACGCTATCAACGATATTACATGTGGCGATATGACACGGCATGTTTCTATAACACTTTTTTTTTTGTACAGCAACAGGGTTCAACACGCAGGAGTGCGTCCAATGAGAAAGAGCAAATAAAACGCAGCTCTTTCGTTCTCGGTTCACGGTCACATTTGATTGCTCGAAATTCTCTCGAGAAATTTGCGACCAAAACGCAGATTGAAAATTTTTGAGCAGAGCGAATTCGCGCGCGCCTATTCGAGAGCGCGAGCGGTTCGGAAACTGCGTTTGCGTTTTTCTGCCGCGTGCGTGTAGGAACACCGAGCATCTACCGAGAGGACACGGCGGCTCACCGGACGGCGCGCGCGGCTCTCTTTAGCACACGGAGTGTTCGCCGTGTTTTCGTTATAAAGGGCCGACGGAATAATCTGTGCGAATAATTAAATCAACAGATATGGTAAAACAGATGGAAGCAAGTAATAGCCTTGGGTAGAGGGTTATACCAATCCATGTTAGAAGTTTTAAAATACATACTAGTAATAGTAACTAGCACTAGTAACTATGAAAAATTTACCATGCAATAGTAAAATTTCGCAAAATTCGCCAAATCAAACAGCATAACATAAGGATTGTTAAAATGCATGTTAGAAATATTCTCGCCACTAGTAATAGTTACCAGCACTAGTAACTATGAAAAATTTACCATGCAATAGTAAAATTTCGCGAAAAACGCCAAATCAAAGAGCTTCACACAAGGATTGATAAAATGAATGTTAAAAATGTTCTAGCCACTAGTAATAGTTACCAGCACTAGTAACTATGAAAAATTTACCATGCAATAGTAAAATTTCGCGAAAAACGCCAAATCAAAGAGCTTTACACAAGGATTGTTAAAATGAATGTAAAAAATATTCTAGCCACTAGTATTAGTTACCAGCACTAGTAACTATGAAAAATTTACCATGCAATAGTTAAATTTCGCGAAAAACGCCAAATCAAAGAGCTTCACACAAGGATTGATAAAATGAATGTTAAAAATGTTCTAGCCACTAGTAATAGTTACCAGCACTAGTAACTATGAAAAATTTACCATGCAATAGTAAAATTTCGCGAAAAACGCCAAATCAAAGAGCTTTACACAAGGATTGATAAAATGAATGTTAAAAATGTTCTAGCCACTAGTAATAGTTACCAGCACTAGTAACTATGAAAAATTTACCATGCAATAGTGAAATTTCGCGAAAAACGCCAAATCAAAAAGCTTTACACAAGGATTGTTAAAATGAATGTTAAAAATGTTCTAGCCACTAGTAATAGTTACCAGCACTAGTAACTATGAAAAATTTACCATGCAATAGTAAAATTTCGCGAAAAACGCCAAATCAAAGAGCTTTACACAAGGATTGTTAAAATGAATGTAAAAAATATTCTAGCCACTAGTATTAGTTACCAGCACTAGTAACTATGAAAAATTTACCATGCAATAGTAAAATTTCGCGAAAAACGCCAAATCAAAGAGCTTTACACAAGGATTGTTAAAATGAATGTAAAAAATATTCTAGCCACTAGTAATAGTTACCAGCACTAGTAACTATGAAAAATTTACCATGAAATAGTAAAATTTCGCGAAAAACCCCAATTCAAAGAGCTTTACATAAGGATTGTTAAAATGCATGTTAGAAATATTCTCGCCACTAGTAATAGTTACCAGCACTAGTAACTATCAAAAATTTACCATGAAATAGTAAAATTTCGCGAAAAACGCCAAATCAAAGAGCTTTACATAAGGATTGTTAAAATAAATGTTAAAAATTTTCTAGCCACTAGTAATAGTTACCAGCACTAGTAACTATGAAAAATTTACCATGCAATAGTAAAATTTCGCGAAAAACGCCAAATCAAAGAGCTTTACACAAGGATTGTTAAAATGAATGTAAAAAATATTCTAGCCACTAGTAATAGTTACCAGCACTAGTAACTATGAAAAATTTACCATGCAATAGTAAAATTTCGCGAAAAACGCCAAATCAAAGAGCTTTACATAAGGATTGTTAAAATGAATGTTAAAAATTTTCTAGCCACTAGTAATAGTTACCAGCACTAGTAACTATGAAAAGTTTACCATACAGTAGAAAAATATCGCAAAATTCGCCAAATCAAAAAGCTGAACATAAGGATTGTTTAAATGCATGTTAAAAATATTCTAGCCACAGGTAATAGTTACCAGCACTAGTAACTATGAAAAAATACCATGCAAAAGTAAAATTTCGCAAAAAACGCCAAATGAAAGAGCCTTAAACAAGGATTTTTAAAACGAATGTTGAATATATGCTAGCCACTAGTAATAGTTACCAGCACTAGTAACAATGAAAAATTCACCATGCAGCCACCAGCATGGTGAATTTTTCATTGTTACTAGTGCTGGTAACTATTACTAGTGGCTAGCATATATTCAACATTCGTTTTAAAAATCCTTGTTTAAGGCTCTTTCATTTGGCGTTTTTTGCGAAATTTTACTTTTGCATGGTATTTTTTCATAGTTACTAGTGCTGGTAACTATTACCTGTGGCTAGAATATTTTTAACATGCATTTAAACAATCCTTATGTTCAGCTTTTTGATTTGGCGAATTTTGCGATATTTTTCTACTGTATGGTAAACTTTCGCGTTTTTTGCGAAATTTTAATTAGCAATTTTTCATAGTTACTAGTGCTGATAATTATAACTAGTTGCTAGGATATTCTTACATTCATTTTGACATTCTACACGTAAGGCTCTTTGATTTGGCATTTTTCGCGAAATTTTACTATTTCATGGTAAATTTTTCATAGTTACTAGAGGTGGTTACTATAACTAGTGGGGAGAATATTTTTAACATTCACTTTAACAATCTTTGTGTAAAGCTCTTTGATTTGGCGTTTTTTGCGCAATTTTACTTTCCCATGGTAAATTTTTCATAGTTACTAGTGCTGGTAACTATTACTAGTGGCTAGAACATTTTTAACATTCATTTTAACAATCCTTGTGTAAAGCTTTTTGATTTGGCGTTTTTCGCGAAATTTCACTATTGCATGGTAAATTTTCCATAGTTACTAGTGCTGGTAATTATTACTAGTGGCTAGAATATTTTTAACATTCATTTTAACAATCCTCGTGTGAAGCTCTTTGATTTGGCGTTTTTCGCGAAATTTTACTATTGCATGGTAAATTTTCCATAGTTACTAGTGCTGGTAACTATTACTAGTGGCTAGAAAATTTTTAACATTCATTTTAACAATCCTTGTGTAAAGATCTTTGATTTGGCGTTTTTCGCGAAATTTCACTATTGCATGGTAAATTTTTCATAGTTACTAGTGCTGGTAACTATTACTAGTGGCTAGAACATTTTTAACATTCATTTTAACAATCCTTATGTTAAGCTCTTTGATTTGGCGAATTTTGCGAAATTTCACTATTGCATGGTAAATTTTTCATAGTTACTAGTGCTGGTAACTATTACTAGTGGCTAGAATATTTTTAACATTCATTTTAACAATCCTTGTGTAAAGCTCTTTGATTTGGCGAATTTTGCGAAATTTCACTATTGCATGGTAAATTTTTCATAGTTACTAGTGCTGGTAACTATTACTAGTGGCTAGAACATTTTTAACATTCATTTTAACAACCCTTGTGTGAAGCTCTTTGATTTGGCGTTTTTCGCGAAATTTTACTATTGCATGGTAAATTTTTCATAGTTACTAGTGCTGGTAACTATTTTTTGCGGCAAGAATATTTTTAACATTCATTTTAACAATCCTTGTGTAAAGCTCTTTGATTTGGCGTTTTTCGCGAAATTTTACTATTTCATGGTAAATTTTTCATAGTTACTAGTGCTGGTAACTATTTTTTGCGGCAAGAATATTTTTAACATTCATTTTAACAATCCTTGTGTAAAGCTCTTTGATTTGGCGTTTTTCGCGAAATTTTACTATTTCATGGTAAATTTTTCATAGTTACTAGTGCTGGTAACTATTTTTTGCGGCAAGAATATTTTTAACATTCATTTAAACAATCCTTGTGTAAAGCTCTTTGATTTGGCGTTTTTCGCGAAATTTTACTATTGCATGGTAAATTTTTCATAGTTACTAGTGCTGGTAACTAATACTAGTGGCTAGGATATTTTTAACATTCATTTTAACAATCCTTATGTTAAGCTCTTTGATTTGGCGTTTTTCGCGAAATTTTACTATTGCATGGTAAATTTTTCATAGTTACTAGTGCTGGTAACTATTACTAGTGGCTAGAACATTTTTAACATTCATTTTATCAATCCTTGTGTGAAGCTCTTTGATTTGGCGTTTTTCGCGAAATTTTACTATTGCATGGTAAATTTTTCATAGTTACTAGTGCTGGTAACTATTACTAGTGGCTAGAATATTTTTTACATTCATTTTAACAATCCTTGTGTAAAGCTCTTTGATTTAGCGTTTTTCGCGAAATTTTACTATTGCATGGTAAATTTTTCATAGTTACTAGTGCTGGTAACTGTTACTAATGAGTAACTAATGGGTCCTACATTCATTTTTATAACCCTCCGCCAAATCCCATTGCGCGCTTACATATATTTTAACTATCCTGTTGATTAAATCATACACACAGATTTCTCAATCGGCACTGCAAACAGAAACACGAACGAAACACAAGGTCCTCACTCGAGCCCGTGCGCGCCGCCCGGTGACGAAAAGAGGGCCGCCTCAGACCATTCGGAGAGCCGCCGCGCGCTGCATTGTGAGCCGCTGCGTCCTGTTCTTTGAGCCAAAAGAGAGGCCTCACCCGCCGCTCGATTAGGACGCGCGAGAGCTAGCCGTGCCTGTTCGACTCGGCCGCTCGCGCAGATTTCGGATAGTGCATCTCGTCGACGAGAACGAGGGGAAAAGATTGAGCTAGCGCGTTTTTGTTTCGAGCGAGAGCGCGTCAACGGCCAGAACGCAAACGAAGAAGTGTTTCGCTCGAGAGGAATGGTTTGCGTGTGCCGCGCGCGTCTAAAAGAGTGCGTTTTGTTGAACCCTGTACAGCAACTTTGGGAAAAAAAAGAATAAAACTGACGAAGGCACTTCGAGCACTTGACGGTTATGACGGAAAAATAAATAATTTTAACTTAAGGAACTGCGCGAAAACACGTCTGTATCACACGGCGGTTCGAATCAAAAAAAAAAAGAAAGGTAAAACGAAGTTTACCGGGTCAGCTAGTCTTGTATAACTTGCGGGCACGTCCTTTGGCTACTAAATTCTGCTTCAATGTCCGGTTTGGTTGCTTACTGGTCCGATAGGATCGTATTCCTAAACATTCTTCTACAAAGTGCTGCCAAAACATTCCAGATCCGACAACTAGGAGCACTATGGTAAAATAAATAGTGCGTCCAGATTTGTAGTGATCCATGCTTTACTTGAAGTAATGAACTCTTTCAATAACAATTCCATCCATAATTGGGTATTTTTTTTATGTGTAGAACGAAACAACATATATTTGGTTTTTGTATAGTTTAGAGAAAGCAAGTTGCATTTAAAGTATTTTGATAGAAACTTCAAATCATTTTCAATTTTTTGAGTTATAATACTCGTTGATGCAGCTGAATAAAAAATTGCTGTATCATCAGCAGATAATCGAGCTGTGCCTTTAAGTGGTAAATTACAAAGATCGTTTACATACAAAAGAAAAAGTAACGGACCAATGTTGCTTCCTTGGGGTACACCAATATCAATGTTTCTCAACTCGCTTCTTGTATTTTCGATCGCTACGAATTGTTTCCTTTCCGATAAATAACTGCGAAGGATGTTGTTAGCAGCACCTCTTATTTCGTATTCATTCAATTTGGACAATAATATGTCGTGGTTCAGTCTGTCGAAGGCTTTTTTAAGATCCAAGAACCAAGATCTAAGATCCAAGAAGCACCAACGATATTTTTAGGATCAATTTTTGAAATAATAGAATCAACTAACTCTGTGATAGCAATTAGCGTACTCGATCCAGGTCTGAAACCGTACTGCAATTTGTACAGTATATTTTCCTGATTTAGAAAATTTTTTAATTCTATTCATTAGGAGTTATTCAAAAACTTTGCAAAAAACACTTAAGGTTGAAATTGGACGGTAGTTATTTGCGTCATGCGGATCACCTGCCTTAAAAATGGGAATAACTTTTGCAACTTTGAGACATTCCGGATAAACTCCTGTCTCTAACATGTGATTAAAATATTGCATGAATATACCAGAGAAAATTTCGTTGTTATTTTTTAACGCATCTACAGGAAATCCATCAGGTCCACGATTCTTTTTATTCTTAAGAGATAGAATTACTAGTCGAACCTCGTTAACACTAGCTGGACGTAAAAATATTGTATTTTGTACACTATTAATATGCGACAAAGGATCACTTCCAGGATCAGATGGGATTTCATTAACTAGTTTTTTCCCAATTGTAGAAAAATGTTTATGAATTTGTTCACAAATCTCAGAATTGTTAGTTGTTACGCCTTCTTACGCCAGTTTACAATTCTGGTTCACACGCTAAGTCTATTTCCTAAAGGGCTGAAACTTGAAAAGTAGTTTAAAACTTTTGAAATGAAGAGCTAATCACCGTAAATTTCTTTTGGGAAATTATTTTATCGGCTATATCGGTAAAATTTTATATTCTTTGAGAAAGAATATTTAAGAATTGAAATATTATAGGCGGATAGAAGATTATTCTATCTGTACCAACCACTGCAAGGTAGTAGGCCCGTGAGGAACAAAACGATGAAATGTGATGAAAAGTTTTTCAAATTAAAATTACCCTTTTGCTCAATTTCAACATCTTTCTTCTTATTCTTATCTTCTATCCGTCTTTAATCTTTCAATTCTTAAATATTCTTTCAAGGATATAAAATATCACCGATATAGCCGATAAAATAATTTCCCAAAGTAGATTAAAACGTTTAAAAATGCATAAGGTGTCGAAGAGGAAATCAAAAGAATCGAGTTCAATTCCTGGTCGAGGTAGCTTTTTTTTTTAATTTACCATTCATGATCGAATTTGCATTTTGCACTAAACGGTGAGTCGAAGATCCATCAAACAAAACAATAACAAAGTAATGTATTTCTGTTTGTAGAATACAAACAATTCAAGTGTTTTGTTTGGCGGATTTTGCGACTAGCCGTATAATGCAAAGACCAAAACTGTCGGTAATGGTAAATGAAAAAAAATCGTCTCGATCAGGAATCGAACTCGAGTCTTCTGATTACTTCTCCGACACCTAACCAATAGGTTAAATCGTCAGATATAACCTAGTCAAGCTGTGGCTCTTTAATTTAGTTGACATCGAGCTGAATTTGCTGCTAGATTCTATGGCAGAATATAATGGTGTTCTATACGTCCCGAGTCAACAAGTTAAAGTAAAAACACGTTTTTAAATTGATTATAGTGAAAAATCAAAAAAATAAATGATGGTGATAATTCAGAAACAATGTGTAGGGGAGGAGCGGGCTATATGCGCCTATTAAGTAGAACACTGATTTAATCGAATATCACATCGAATATGTGTACAAAAACTATATACACGTGTGCAGGCATCTGTTTTCTAGACTTTGGAATAATTTTTATGTTAAAATTTTCCTCTGTTTCCAAGAAAACGATTTTATTATAAGTGTTGTCTAAAATGCCGAACCTCAAACCGTGCGGGCTAAATGCGCCTATTTTTGTTTTGAACAAAATTTCTGGTTTTTGGGCAATATTTCCGTATAATTTCATTGAATCTGTTAGAAAGTAATAATTTCCGTACGACAAAGCTGAAGTTTTATAAAAATCTATGTATATTATACTTTATGGAATAAAACAAAAGTGAAGGTTCCCATATTATGGAAGCAGTTTATCCATGAGAAAAACTTTATCAAATCTGTTTATAGTTCTTCAATTCTGTCTTAAGATGTTATTCAAAGCTTAGAATTGAAGGTTGAATGATGAAAAAATCATTTATTTATTCTATTTGATCTGTTATTTTAGGATGGAGGCATTTTACAAACATGATGGGGGCATGCAAAAACACTCTATTATTCCACTATATAATCATTATTAAACCTCCACAAAAGCTGAAATATGTTTAATTTCTTAAGTTCCATCCTAGTTTTTGTTTTAAGCTTATGAGCGTATAATTTTTAAAAGTCGAAATATTACATAAAAAAGTATCAAAACCTTGTATGATTTTTTAAATTTTTCTGAGTTTGTAAATGTTTTTTTTTTATTTTTTTTTATTTTTTTTTTAAAGACATACACCGTCTTAGCCGATTTAGGCTTTAAAGACTGAATAAATGACGTGGACAACTTAAGATTAACATTTAACACCCAGTACCGAGATGGGAATCGAACCCATGCCATCAATGGACCAGCGATTACCGTCTTACCACGCTAACCACTCGACCACCGAGACGTACTCATAAATTCATAAAATTCTTTTTTGCCTTATGTCTTAAGCGTATCACCCTCAAAATGTATTGGTCAGATAAGCTGTATAGTCAGCCATTTCATCAAACAGCCGTAGGGTCATTTAACCCGATAGGCCCATTTAGGAAACCTTTCCCCTACATCATGTTGCAGTGCGCTTATAAGAGCTTCTAAGAGCTTATTTTCCGGCGCTCATAAATTATTATATTTTCGTCACTTGAGAACCTATTTCGTTTTATTTCAATAGTTCCGTAAATATGATAAGGAGATTTCTTAGTTGCTGAAATTTTAACACTATAGTATCTACAAAACTGTTCCTCATGAAAATTTATTCGAGAAAATTCGTACTTTCGTGCAAAAGTAGAGTGCTTACTATGCCCCGCGTGCTCGTTATGCCCTCATCTCCCCTACTTGTAATTTTTCATGGTTAACACATTATTTTTCAATAATTTCCCACAAATTTCACCTCAAAACAAAAAATTGGAGTAGAGTGTGCGCAAGAACACAGATTTTACGCTAAATTTTGGAATACTGTTAACTGGTAAAAACATCCAATTCCAAAACCAAATGTCTTTCATTTTATTTGCTGAATCATAATGAGATACGATTTAAACAAGTTAAGCTCTAGTTCAAGTAAAAAAGTGCACCGATATTCGATTCGAACAAATTATCCGTCTCCACATTGTAAATTTTTGCCTCGGTTTCCAGCAAAAAAAAATTGCTGGAAACGTTCAGCAATCCAAATTTTTGCTGGAAACCAGCAATCGGTTTTCGAATTGCTGGATTTTTCAGCATTCGGTTATGTGCTTGTCATTTTTGCTGAAAAATCAGCAATCAGTTTTCAAATTGCTGGACTCTCCAGCAATTGATCTAGTTTGCTGGAAAATCAGCAATCGAGTTGTCAATTTGGAGTTTGTTTTTGTTTCGTACGCTGAAGTAAGGTGAGATTCTATTTTACGAATTTAGGTTAAATTAATATAATTATTTTATTTTCCTCTATAATCTAGCAACCAGGCATCAAGTCAAGGGTAAGTTTTTATTGTACAGGTAGATATTCCATAGAAGATACTAATCAAAACTATTTTTACAGGTGGCGGATGATCAACACTTTGGCACAAAGCGGCCACCCCAGATCCGGTGTTAGAAAGTGGTGAACAAAAAGTTTTTTTTTGAAAATGAATAAATCCCTTATTGAAAATGGGAGAAAATAAATGTTTATATTGCTTATTGTATGCACAGCCAATATTAAACTCTAATTTTGAATTGAAATATAAATTTCATACTAAATACTGCCGGTTGTGTTGAAAGAAATAGCTGGTTTCCAGCAATCTGGATTGCTGATTTTCCAGCAATTTGAATTGCTGTAAACCAGCATTAACGTTTGCTGTTTTTCCAGCAATTGAAATTGCTGGAAAGTCAGCGGGACAAAAACCAGCAAAATTTTGCTGGTTTCCAGCAAAAAAAAATTTGCTGGGCATGTTTGCTACACGGGAAATAATAAAAAGGTAAAATTAACCGGGATAGCAAGGTGAACGCTTGTGAAAGCCGATAAGGTAACTTCTAACTTTTCGAGGTGAAACTCACCTCAAAGTTAGGTAACCTTTACCTAAATCGAGCTGGATAAAAAGATACAATTCACCGAGAAAAAAGGTGAATCCAAAAACGGTAAATCTTACCTCGTGGTGAAGTTCAACAGAATTGAGTTGAATGAAAACACGCTTGTATGTTTTCAAATAAATATTATAGCTAGTGCCTAACTCCAGGGACAAAAATAGTCAAATAAATCAATGTTTTGATTTTAGATTTTCAGGTTAAAACTGAGAGCCCTATTCTCGAAATCTTTGATAATATTCCGCTTTCAACTTATAAATTTGAAATCGTAACTTAAACAGTAGTTATGATTTCTCATTATTAATCATTTAAAGTTTTAGTATCTTTGTGTGTTTCTAATTTAATAAACTCAAATAGTATTTTGCAATGTTTCTGATTTTTAGTTTTTGTTATTCAAAACAGCTTTGAAAGACTCCTCGATCACACAGTCAAGTGAAAACGACTAGAACGAACCTCATATTAAGGAGAACAATCCCAACAAGTTCCCCAAGAAGCGGGAATCAGCCGAACGACATTCATTACAATGAATAAGCGATTCAATTATTTGAAATTTCAAAGACGGGCAAATTGGATTACATAAATCTTGTTCCCAACCGCAACCCAATTCGCCTGCCGGAGTGTCCTTTTCGGCTGTTTGGTACACTTAAGTTTGAGAGTGGGCAAGAGTGGAAGGAAGAACGCTGCAATTTGATACAGGAAATATGGCTCAATCATTATCCGGCGTATCCGATCTGCCAAATTGGATATCATTGAAATATTGCTAATTGATACGCCAATTGAGACGATCTCGGAAGACCGGTAAACATTGGGTGAAAGGAAATTAAAATTTTGGTTTAATAAAGAGAAACTTTAAATTTACTTTTCTTATTAAAACTGCTATTGGAGTGGACATTTTGATAAAAACTAGAAAAATGCTTACAATTGTTCAGTTCGATAACGATGGACTACATACTTAATTTTAAACATTAAAATGGCTCCCAATCGCCATCTGTTTCTTTGGTCGGGTAACTGGCTTTTTGATGTTTCTCTGGTATGACTTAACTTTATCACTTTATCAGGAACTGATTGTTGAATCCACAGCTAATGTTCTACTGATTGTCTGACTAATCTGACGTAAGCCGATGAGCGACCATTACTGTCACCAATCTGATGCTGAGGTATGTACGGGACATTCATCTTGTTTTGTGTATTCAAAGCTCATCGCTGTAAGTCACAGGAATGTTTTAATTAATCCCAGTAAGGTAGCAATCACAAGGGTGGTACACATGTGTCTTTTGAGGTCATTCGGGTCTGACGGCCTGTTAAAATTTGTTAAAATTATAAGTGCCCCGGCATTAATTTTAACAGTTGCTCACCTCTACTCTTAGTGTGAATATGTGAAGAGTTCAACCTGAAGCAGGATATCAAATAAAACACTATGATGAACTATTTTACCCATCATAACAATTAGCTGAATCTTATTGGTATACAAGAGCTCTTGAATGCATCTGGTTGAATCATATAATTGAGTAATAAATTGTTAATTAACAAAATTTTTGTGATTAGCACATTCAGACGCATTATATTGAGCAAAAAATGTTCCAATTCATCACGAAAACGTAGTTGAACCACGAATTGAAAAAGAAAACAAACTGCAAGGATCATGTAAAAAACTAAACTTAATTAAGCTCAAATTACTAAACGCTAAGAAATGAGTTTGCATTTTCACGCTTTGAGAGCGTGCCGCGCGAGGGAGTGAAATTAATTACCTTTTGCCGCGTCGCCGTGTCGTCCCTGATGTCGAAATGGCAGCGGTATTTTAGCGCCATTTTTCTGGTCATCATGGAAGGGATGTGCGGGTGGACGGCAGGCAAACGGTTGGTCCGGTCTGTCAAACCAGAGGACAAACATCAAGAGAACCCTTTTTTGTTGTTTGACCGGCACGACGACGGTTTCGGTTTGTCGCTCAAGCGCAACAAGTCAAACTAAAGTTCTCGAGAAATAAAAAAAAACTGAATAAAAGACAAACACCTCTGATAAATTCATGGAAAAGTGGCATATTTCGAAAATATTTTAGAGTTGACAGGTAATTCTTGATGATTGTTGGTTGAGACCGTAAAAGAAATAAATCTCAATAACTTAAAAAAAACAAGGTTTCATAACATGCTAGAATCCCCAAGTAACCATAAGCACTAAAACATAGCTCTTAAGCAACACTATATTCCCATATATAACTTTGCATTAATGCTTGTTTTGCACTATATGCGTATATAGTGCAGATTTAATGCTAAAAACGCGAAATAGCGGGCTGAATAAATGCTATCACAACATAGCCTTTAATAAGCATTACAAATGCTGAATTAGAGCATCATCAAAACAGCCGTTTAAAAGCATTAAAAATGCATACTCAGAACACCTTTTAATTTTTTAATTGATTGATCGTGATTGATGTGAAATGGAAATTCAAAAAAATAAATCATTATCTACAACATCAATCAACCTGCTGAATGAAGGGTCATGCCTGCTTAGTAAAGGGTTCTATGAAATGAGAAGTGATTATATTTGAATTATGAATTACATTTGATGAGTTTCGCAGCAGCCTTTATCTTTCCTTGTGCCTTTACCATTTCGACCACACTTGATGCTGATGAGGTGGGTGAAAAACCCGTACTTCAAGTACTGTTCGAGTCACACCTCTTTTTTTATTGTTTCTATGCATTAATAATGCTGATTTAAAACTATAAAGCATTATGAATGTTGATATAATGGTAACTTGCATTAGAAGTGTTGATTTAATGCTGGTTAAGTGTTAAGGCTTAATGTTTCTGGTTACTATAGGGTAGTGCTACAGTCTTAATGCTTGTTAACATTATATAGTAGCTCTATATGTGCATATAGTGCTATCATTAGTGCTAATTTTTTTTATTGTTCCTATGCATTAATAATGCTGATTTAAAACTAAAAAGCATTATGAATGTTGATATAATGGTAACTTGCATTAGAAGTGTTGATTTAATGCTGATTAAGGGTTATGGCTTAATGTTTATGGTTACTTGGGTCTGTGGGGAATAGTTTTATGTAGTGTTCAATATTTTCACAGTCAAAGCTCAATATTCACTCATCTGATAGACCCCTCTCTGTCAAAATGAAAGCTTCAAAATAGCTTTAATATTTTTTATCTTTCAAAGTAACACGTTCGTCGCCAAAAGTGGGTGTCGCAAAATATTTTAAATTTTAATAGTCAAAAAACCAATTTGGAGATAGCTTGTTTGACTACTCATATTCACCTTGAATCATTAAGCCCGAAATGCTTTAATTAGTCTTCATTATCGATTTTGGTTGATATTTTTCGGTGAAAATTAAGTCAAATCCAAACAACTTTTTTACGTTTCGGCGTACTGTTTTGTTTCGGCCATCTTCAGAAAAACTGTATTTCGTGTGCTTTCCGAACGGCTGTCTAACTTACTTTGAGTTACATTTTTAACCGCTTCTAGTAGCTTGCGTTTTGCGTTCTTGGTGATGTCGTGCAGTCGGTTGTTGTCGTCGTGTTTGGGGTCATCGTTTTCGAATTCTTTCTTGAGAACTGTGGCGTCGCTTTTAGTTTTTTGATTATGGAGCTGTATATTTTAGAAATCTCGATAGCGTCTTGTTTTATGTTTACAGTATTTGCTTTTTTCAGTTTTATACGTAATATTTCAGCAGTCTTTCTTTTTCCTTCTTGGTTCACTCTCTCTAAAATATAAGCCTTTTCAAAATCAAATTTGTGGTTTTGTTCAAGAGCATGTTGTGTCAATCCTGTGGCCCTGGAGCTTTGTTTAAGACTTGTTTTATGGTTTTTTATACGTTTTTCCAGTGTTTGCGATGTTCGACCACAGTATTCCTTTCCACATTCACAAGGAGTCGAGTAAACTACATTTGTTTGTTTAAGTTTTGGGATCTGGTCCTTCGTTTCGGTGAAACAACATCCACAATTTTCTCACGGTTTCAATAAAAATATAATATTATGTTGCATCAAATCATTCAATGCATTTCGAATTTCATGATCGCTGGCGAGGCTAAGTAGAACGAGTTCCACATCGCCAATGGTTGCTACTCCGTGATTGATCAAAGCCATCAATTTTGTACAAGGGCCAAAAGAATGCAGCTTGGGATTAGCAACTCATTCTCAATGCACAAAACTTATGCTCTCCCTTAAAAAACAAAAAAAAAATCAATAACGGCGCCGGCCTAGTCCTAGTAGTCAAAGAATTAGGAAGGAAGGATTGTTAATAAGATACTTTTTAGGATCAACCATAAATCTGTTATTCTAGTTTTCTTCAAAAGCTTGTTTTGAAAAACTCTGAAACAATGATAAGTCAGTATCACCAGCTATAGAAACCGTCAATACGTCTGCGAATCTATATTCCAGTATCCCAGGAAGGGTTGTTTAAGTAAGGGAGGAGTTTGGATCAAGAGCCATTTTTGGAAAATGGTGCGATCATTGGTTGACCTACACCTCTTATGCTCCTAGAAATTTCCAAAGGAAACTCGTAATAATATCCGGTTTATCATATATAATACTTGATTTTTTTTTTAATTTCACAAGAAAACAATATTTTTGTGCCAATTAAAACAAAATGAAAAAGAAATTATAGGGTAACTGGGCGTAAAACGCCCACGTTAAGAAGAGTCTTTTATCACTCGTAAATGAAGAATGCAATCCAGTAAATTCGACAAAAATGTTGAAAAGGGGACTGTTCTTCACCATAAATACACAAACTGGAACACTTTAACCTATAATATAAGTTTAAATAGTTAAATTATGAAAGGCTTTCTAAAGTGTGATTTCCATTTCGTCAGATCGCTAAGATAATAAATAATTATTGAATTAAGATTTTTTTTTTTGTTTTTTTATATGAATGTAAAGACCCATGTTCATCATAAAAACAAATTACAGGTGTTTTTTGTTTTGCTTTTAGAAGCCGTAATTAAAAAAACCAATTGGGGATATATTTTTTATTCAAAATTATCCCGGATCATAACCATATTCTTCTCTATTTTGAAGACAAAATTTGGAGCTGAAACAATATTTCCTGTTGATGTTTTGACTTTTCAAAGTTGGACATTTTTTGAGTGGGTGAAGCTTGGCGAAGAACGTCGTAAAGGAGTTTTTTACCGTACTCCTTTTCTGTCATAATCCTTTCAAATTCATTTGAAAACCACTCCAATCATATTCATGATGTTTTTTCATGAACATTTTTGCAGGTTCTGATGAAAGTTTGTCACAAATGTACTTTTTTCGACTGTTATAAAGTTCCTTGATCGCAAAAAATAAAATAAGAGACCCGTTCACAACGCTTGTATTAATAAGTTGCCTTGGGCTTGAGATATAGCTCAGTTGGCAAGTCAGTTGCTTCCTGAGTAGATGTCCGTGGTTTCGAGCCCAAGGGTAAACATCGTCTTTGGGAAGATTATACGCGAAATTAAAACACTTAGTGATGATTAACGGCAATAATACCCGGGAAAATAAATTAAGCTCTTATTTGAACTCGCGACCCCTCTAGTGGAAGAATTTGACGCGTAGGTGACGAAAATTAGAGTCGCGAGCTCGCTAGTACATACAATTAGTGTCAGTTCCGCTAGAAAATAATTTAACTCCGACTTCAACTTGCGACCGCTCAATTGAAAGCGTTTAACTTGTAGGTGACGAAAATAAGTGTTAAGAATTCGCTAATACAAGCTTCTAGTATACCGTTAGAAAATATTTTAGCTCCGATTTAAACTAGCGACCGGTCAAGTGACAGAGTTTGACTTGTATGTAGGTAAGGTTTCCGAAATCACAGAAAAATCTATATTTCACGAAATTTTGAGCCAATTTTGATCACAAAATCTGTGTCACGAAACACAGAATTTTAAAATTTCGGAGGTTTTTTTTTCTAAATTCAATTTTTATGTCAATATTTAGGTTATGTATTGGCTTTTCGGTCTAATCAGGTCAATCATAACACTTTTTATATGTGCTTCATCCAACGTTTTGAATTATATTAATTCTTTATCAAGGAACTAAAATTAAATACAGGAGCATAAAACATATTTTCTCATAATAAATATTCACATTAATTACTTACTCGGACATACGTGTTATTATCCAAAGCAGATGCACTCTTAAAGCGTTCATCAATCGTCCGGATTCTGGCTATAAATTTTCGAATTTCAATTCTCATTTCATGTCGGAAGTGAGGAGAAAAGCTTGCGTGTGACTTACGTACTCAATATTCAGGTATCGGCCAGGGCGTCGGCGCCTACGCCGTCGTTTTGGAACACGTCCGTGGCAAAACTTCTATCACTCGACTCACTGTTTGTTATTATTGTTTGGGTTTTCATAGCTGTAGAGTGCGGTAGTGTATATGGTTTAATTTAATATATTGAAAATCTATGTTAAAAGATTGGTTAAAAATTTAGAAGAATTTATATCAGTGTCAAGCAAACCGTTAGAGCACCTGCAACGGTTCAGGTGTAAAAATTGGTTTTAAGAATACCAGTTTTAGCACAATTTGAAATTTTAGATTCGGCTAAAACACCCACTCCCCACCGGTGTAGGAGCAAATTTAAAAAGGAAACACTTTCATTGCAGACACTCAATAATTGAGAAGAAAAAACCCATTTTATTAGAAAAATTGCATAAGTTTTGGGTTTCACGGTTAATTGTCTCAAAATTAATTCTACGAATATTCTTTTTGACAGAACAATGATTTCAACTATTCTACCAGGATTTCATTAATTTAAAAGCAAAAATGACTACACAACAAAAGAAAAAAAGGTCAATTGACACAATTCTTCAATTAATTCAATCAAATTGCTTTGAATCAATGGAATAAGGTTTTGTTAAAATGAAATGAAAAAGCAATTTTTTTCAAGTTATTGCTGACATTGATAAAGGAAACGAGAAATGTTTATCCCAAAGTCAAAGGAAATTTTTCTTGAATTTGTCGACATTTTTGTTTGACAAAAACTTGTTTCACTATTTGTAAATTTATGTATGGATACAGAAAAATATGCTGATATTGACGAAAACTCCGAGCAATCCATACGAAACTAAAAATCTCTCAATATCTCAAATTAAACAAAAATTATAGAACAAACAAGAAACATTTATTTTACCTCATCGAAAAAGTATTAAAATTTTCTTTTCGTTTATATTTTTCAAATTTTAGAACGCTAACTGGATTCATTAATTCGTCGAGTCCAAATGAAAAGCTTTTTATTTAATTACCAAGACACGAATGCCATACAGATGGTAAAGTGTCTCAAATAAAATAATAATAATAATTTTATTTAATTATATTATATCAAGAATAATGTGACATCTATTATTTATACTTGATATGGTTTTTATTAACATCTATTCTCAATTTATGTTACGTATAGGGTGGTTGAAGCTAAAAAAAACATTCAAATTATATCTTAAAAAGAAACTATTATCACACCCAATGTTATTTCTCCTACAGAGAAAAGTTGGATTTTTGCAACTCTTCCAAAAGAAGAAGAAAAACTACCGCAAGACGTCAAAGCTGTTGCACTGAAACAAACAATTCAGATTATATTTATGAGTTTTTGCGGGCAAAAAAAACCATTGTTTAAAAGTCAATTATGAATGATGCAGTGACATTTAAATCCGTTTTCAATGCACTTTACCAATTCTTAAATAATTTATCGCATTTATTTAGAAAAGAAATGTATCGCATCATTGATTTGAAAAACAAAACTGGAACCAATCTATTTCTTTATTTATAAAAATTTATAGTATAAAGGCATTTATTTTATAACTTTAAAGCGGATGGTATAATAAGAGCGACACGTCAAGAAACGCGACGGAACAAGCATCACTTTGTTCAGAATCATTTATAGTCCATGTCATAATTACAAAAAATATAGTGAAGGGATTATTGTTTTCGACGTCTCAAGAAAAAATCAAATTCCATTAATTTGCAGTAGAAAAGTTGACTTCAGTCTTACATATTTACCATTCCTTAACAAATTGAGTTATAAAAATATTATCTCTTATAGTTGTAGAACAAAATATATTTCAAAAACTATTCTTTATCAATTAGCATGAAATGTATATTATTTTATTACCTATTTTCGTGATAAAACAACTGAAACAACCACTGATTTAAAAAAAAAATGGTTGCCTAAACCAACCCTAAACATTTTTCAGATTTTTTTTCAATATCTTTTATTTAAAGAAAACCATTGATATTTTAGAAACATTTATTCAATTAACCCTTTAATGCATAGTGTTGTTTTAAAACAACACTAATCAAAATCGAAACATCCCGAAAACGCGTGGACATTTTTGACTAATGTTTTCACAAAAAATATTTTAGAGATTAAAAGAAATTAGCCCATGGTAGTTTTTTTTACAATATTTTAACTTATGTGTGAGATATTGAACAAAGTATGCAGAAAAATTGCGAAAATAATATTTATTTATTTTTTTGAAAAAAGTAGTTTTTGGAAAATCACTATTATCTCTTCAGATATGCAAATTCTAACTATTTTTTTAATCTCAATCAATCACAAACACCTTCCTGCACCCAATCAACAAGGTTTTGAAGAAATTAGCAAAACCGTATTAAAATGAGCTAAGAATTTCAAAAATTATTTTTCAACTTTTGGGGGCCATAACTTTTAAAATACTCAAAATAATGACTTCAAACCTGTTAAGTTTTGATATTCGAATTGAAATGTTATTATTTCACTGAATCAATAACTGCAATTCTCATTTTAAAAAAGTCATGCATTAAAGGGTTAAACAAACAATTTGAAAACATTTGGCTACTTAATTTCTACCGATCAACATACAACGTAAGTAAAAAATATAAAAAAATAATAAAATGGAATCAAATGTGATCGACATCTGTGCAATCGGGAATTTCATTTCATCTGTGCAATCGAGAATTTCATTGACTACTAATGAAAATGAATTTTCCGATGGAGCAATCGTTGATGTTGTAGGAATTGTTGAACGATCCATTTCCGCTCTGTTTCGGAAAATTTTAAAAAGATTTTTTTCCTGTTGCATCTGTTAACCGTTCCGTTGAGTTATCAAACTTGCTAACCCAGGGGTGAGCAACCTTTTGAACCAAGGGGCCAAGTTAAATTTGAAATTTTGCCGGCGGGCCGCACTTGGAATAATTTTTTTGTGATAATTATCAGAGCTTCACATAATTTTTCATAACTACAAATTCTGGCGAGAACTTCCATTTAAGAATCTTCTGGAGCTTACCACAGTGATAACCAAGAGTGTGATTTTTTTCCAGAATTTAAAGTTGTTCTCAAAGTCTAGATTTTTTCCCCTACAAACGTTAAAAAACCCTTAATTGAAGTTCTGTATTGGATGTTGATCAAGGTTGTCGAAATCACAGAAAAAATGTTCAACTTCACATAGTTTTAAGCAACTTTTTTCAAAACTACATTCTATTCAAGAATTTTTATTCACATTTTTATTATTTTTAATCGTATTTAGATATCATTGAGATAGGATTTCTAGGGCTATATTTGGTAATGTGGATTGCGAATAATAAGTGAAAAAACTCAATTCATCGATGTTTGTGATAAATCTTCTATCAAATTTCTTAAAAAAAGCATCACAGATAATCGTCAAAGATATTTTGGATGGAATCACAGAATTTCAGATATCTATTGTTTTATCCAAGGTATGTATATATAAGAGGTGTAACGATATGAGAAACTTCCGATTCAGCCATTTTGATTTGGCTACTATGGAGTACGTGGAGTTTGTTTACCAACAAAGCCCTCAGCTTGAACAATTTTTCCGATATTTACAAACAAACTTACTGAAACTCACCGCGTTTTCCTCGCCTACTTACTGACAAAGTCAGAGAACCTTGTGATCTAATAACCTTGGTTTTATCAAGAACTAATAATTTTTGTGCGTAACTTTGATGCCGGCTGATTCATGTTGATAAACAATCTAAAATCGTTCACCCAGACTCTATTATTTAATTTTCGTAATTTTCGTCAATATTCAGAAATAAAAAATATATCTCAAGTTTTTAGTTTAATTTTTTTTGCCAGTTGCCTATTTGAATTCTAACAAAACAAGCCTTTTTGTCGCATTGGATAGAATAATTTAAAACAAAAATTATCTGCTGAGCATATTTTTTATCATTCAACTTTATTTTTGCTTGAAATGAAAATAGTGACTTTACTAAAAGGGCTTCGAAACACTTTTGATCATGTAAAGGTTCCGATTTTTGGCTGTTCTTCCGACTCACTTTAACGGATTTTGCTCTCAAAGTGGAAGGAGTTAATTAATAAGGAAAAAGTATGCTGAGTAAAAAAAATAAAAAATAAAACGTTATGCCAATATTGCATTTATGCTTTGAACAGAACATGATAAACGCTTAAAATGCCAGAAAAAGTTAACAATTTGAAATTTTCCTAACTATCCATTGTAGAAAATAGTTACGGCATAAAAATTTGAAAAAAGCTTCGCGGGCTGCACAAAAGGGGCTCGCGGGCCACATGCGGCCCGCAGGCCGCGGGTTGCTCACCCCTGTGCTAACCCAATTTTCGATTGTTGTTGTTGTTGTTGTAAATTTTGGCAAGCTCTACTTTTTCCAGTCCCAAAAAATAGTACCCAAACAAACAATGGGGAATTGTATTAGGAGACGCATGCTTCTCCATTTCTGCTCTCAAAAGCGCCATACCTGAAAGCGATTTTGATTTTGAATTTGCAAAATCATATTTCACTTCTACCTACCTTTTTATTCGCATTTGTTACTCTTTATCGAAGGACAACAAAAAACACCACCAGAAAAGAAACCTCAGATATAAGATTATTTTCTTCAGTGTTACTCGGTTACACTGACAAAAATGCAGCCCATCAATCGAGCTGTCAAATTACGGTTGTCAAATTTCGGGTCTAACTACCGTTGCGTGAATCCAATTTTTCTCTGAATACGCAATACCCAAACATGTGTGAAAGAAATCATTGTTGGCTAAAATTTTGTAATCGTGAACTAAATCGGTCTGTCGTATATTTTGAAATCCTGTTCCAAATTTGCATGAATTTGGAACAAAGGCGTATAACTGTTGGGAATTTTGAAATCGATAACTGTGCTAAAACAGCAATTTACGCCACCGGTGCCAGCCGAAATGTTTTAGCGTGGTCGAAAACCGTGTTTTGCATCTACCGTTGGGACAGCCCTTAGAAAAATGCAATCCGCTAGCAGTTCGGTATATGCTGGTACCGTTAGTGAGCTAAGTTAAGGAGAGAAAGAGATAGGGAGAAGTTTCGGAGAAAGAATGTTCAAGTACGCATCACAGCAAGCGGAGAAAAATAAATCAGATTTAAGACGTGTGTCAAAAAGTAAAAACGGGTTTTTCTCACGCGGAAGAAAACTATTGAGAAATTTCGGTCTTGTAGTGGAAGGTGCTTTTTAGGAAATGGAGGATCACCACAATAGCGTTTTCTTTTCCGCCAGAACCCGGTGTCCATGAGTGCTTGCGAGTGTTTGCAAGAGAGTGAAACACTCCGTCGTACGAGATTGCTCTCCCATCTGTGTCGCTCTGGATGTTGACGGTATTCGGTGGCTTTGTATGCTGCACATTTCGAGTATCTCTAGGTGCCTACGGTTTTTGTTTGAACTGTCAAGGACGGTGGCTTTATCGAAGTCAAATATGTGCTCCTATTCGAAGCAATGTTCGACGATGGCTGACTGTCTCAGTTCCCTGATGGGGGGGAGGGGTTTGACGCTGTGGCCCCTGTTTCTAATATGGGTTTTAATTTGGTAACATCGCAGCTATGTTTCGACATTCTAGTCCCTAGCTTATAGCTGGTCTGCCCAACATAGCATTTAGAGCATTCTTCATCTCGTTCGGGAGCGCCTGCACATGGGATATGGTAGACCACATAGGAGCGATCGATCAGCAATATCGGATCTTTGACCACTGGCAGTAGGCTGCGTATCGTGTGCTTTTGCATGGCGCCGATGCGTACATGCAGGTAATCCGTCTTGAGCATACGGATTACATTTGCAGTTTCGTCAATATTAATTTTGGCTAATTATCATTGAATTGGAAAAAGGCTCGTTTGAAGTGTGTGTAAAACCACGCTCTCAAACCACTGGGCTCGCTAAACATGGGAATTCTCTTTCTGAGTTTCTCATGTATAGTTAGCTAGTGTAGAGCAAAGGCAGGACAATTCATGGGAGCTTTTTATCAACATGCCCTATAGCCTAAAATTTCATCAAGCTTTCTCCTATTGGCGCACCAATGCCTGTCTATCCATCTTTCTTTCAAATTTCTATAAATAAATTTAAAAAAAAATCTCTAGTTTTCATTCCGCCGAACATGCCATTAAAATTATTATAAAATTATCTGTCGGAGTTCTACACGCTAACCTCTTTTCAGTCAACCTTTGTACGGATTACTGCAACTACAAAACATTGCACGAAATCCATTTTTCAATGAAAGAGATAATATAATTATAACTCTAAATTTGGCATAAGAAAACTTTACAGATACCAATAACGTATTTTAAGTTCAGAATGTGTATAAAAACACCAAAATACAGGTGGCCCAAGATACCCCACAAAATGTGGCCCACGATTCCCCACAAGCAATGATTTGCTAATTGGTTACGTTTGTGTTACTTATTGATATTTCATCAAAAGTTCCTTTTCCACGTGAAAGAACATGACAAAACTTAGATCATAGGCGCCTGAGCATATTTTTGTTATGTACTATAGGTCTCCCACGGATGCAATTTCTCGGGAGCTTGTTTAATTATGTATGTACATTTTTCTAGACTAGTCAAATAAAAGAAACATATGTTGCGTACATAAGTCAACAACATATAGAAAGCCAAGCTTACGCAAAGCGACGGCGATGACAGTTGGATTGGGATTTTTATCTCAACACACAGCTGAGATATTTAGAGTGGCCCACGTTTTTCCATGGCCCACGTTACCCCACTCTCCCCTACGTAAATCTGACGAAAAACAAAAACATAAATTTTATAGAATATTTTTTGCTATTTTTCAACTTTTCTCGTAATTGCCGCATCTGAAAGCAACAAAAATCATCTGTCATCTGTTCTAATGATGAACATTGGTCTTTATATTCATCATACAAAGAATAAATTGCTTATTCAATTATTATTTCTGTTATTTAAACGATTTTGAATAAACACGTCGAGGCAGTCGTTTATCTATAAACATAGGGGAGATAAGGGCATAACGAGCACCCAGGGCATAATAAACACTCCTTTTTTCTACAAAAGTACGTATTTTTAAACAAATTTCATGAGGATTTGTTTCGTACTACCTATAGTATTAAATTTTCACCAAAAAAGAAACATCCTTTTCATCTTTACAGAATCATTAAATAATAACCAGCTAGGTTCTCGAGTGACGAAAATATTAGCACCACCAAATAAGCTTTTATGATCTTCAATTATCTTGATGTGAAATGTACGCACTGTAACATGATTTACACATTGTTTCTAAATTTTTATCATCATACAATTTTTTATTTTTCACTAAAATCAATTTTAAAACGCATTTTTACTTAATATTCTTGACCTGGGGCGAACAGAACACTATTAATCAGGGCACGATGAGCGTTTTCTGCCGTATATTCTAGCAGCGAATTCAATTCGATGAAGTCAACTGAATAATAGAGCTACAGCTTGACTTGTTTCATCTGTCGATTTGGCCTATTGGTAAGGTGTCGGAGAGGTAATCAGTGGACTCGAGTTCGATTCCTGTTCGAGGGGATTTTTTTTTTCACATACCATTTATGATTGATTTTTTTTATTGTTACATTATACGGCTTGTAGCATCATCCGCCAAAAAAAACACCAGAAACATAATGTATTTTTTGAATTCAACAAACAGACCTAGGTTATTTTGTTATTGCTTTGTTTGACGAATCTACGCCTAACCGTTTAGTGCAAAATGCATCGATCATGAATGATAAATTAAAAAAAAATCACCTTGACCAGGAATCGAACTCGAGTCTACTGATTACCTCTCCGACACCTTACTAATAGGCCAAATCGTCATATAAAACAAGACAAGCTGTAACTCTATTATTCAGTTGACTTCATCGAGTCGAATTCGCTGCTAGATTCCCCGGCAGAAAACGCTCATCGTGCCCCAAAAAATGGTGCTTATATTGCCCCAGGGACGTTCTCATTATGCCCCTACAGTGACTGGTTTTCAGCTTTCGGCAAAAAATTTTGAAATGCATTTTTGAACGTTTTTATCTACTTTTTCAAGTTTCATCCAATTAGGCAATAGGCTATTTGAGTGTGTGAACAATAAACAATGATGTAATTCACATATTATAGCTGTCCTCTATGGTGAAATAAGCGTTTTCCTTAAGGTGGTTGTTATGCCCTTATCTCATCTATTTCATATTTGTTTAAATCAGTTTCATCACAACGCTTTTGAAGAAATGTCTATGTTGAATTGGAAAACATAACTTGAATATAAACGAAATATTTGAAATTCCGGAATTGCATGTATAGGGGAGAATGAGGATACTTGATCCCTGGGGATACTTGATTCCTTAGCTATATCTCGAAACTGGAATGTCTTACAAAGATCAAATTTTCTAGAAAAATGTGCCAAAATGAGCAAAATAACAATGCTTGTAGTTTAAAAAATTTTAACAAAATAATTGTTTGAGTAATTGAACTTTGTTTGAAAAATTTCACAACATGTAACTTGAAGATCTTTTTTCATCACTTTAAAATGTTCCTTACATGGGAAAATTATGAAAAAAATATTTGTTCCAATGTATCAGTCATTCGAGCGTAAAATGAACTTCATAATGCCATGTTTTCAAAGCAATGGATAACTCTCAACTTTTTTCAGAAAAAGTTTTCTAAAATGTTGATTATGGGTACAATTGATCCCCTAGAGTTGGGTACAATTGATCCCCTTCCAAACGGCATATTCTTCTTCTGAATTGATCGTTATGATTGCTGATTATTTATCCAAAAACTAATATTTATCAAACAACTGTCTGAAGAAAAGAGCAAAAATAATTAATTTTCTCTTAATTATAAAAAAAATAGCGCCTTTAAGTATGCAATGTTATTATCGTTGAGACAAAGTTATATAATTTTCTTCTTATGTTTGCTATAAATTGTGAAATGAGAACAAACATGACCAAAATAGTCAATTAACATTCTATCTTGGGGTTTTGTTTGATTTTCATACAAGGATTAGGGCTTCCTGAATAAAAGATCAAGTCTCCTTCAATAGGGGATCAAGTCTCCCCTAACTTATGAAAAATCGCAATTTTTTTACTCCCACGAAAATGCTTCTAATTCATCAACGGGTTCAAGTATCGTTCTAATTTTTGGAGCATAGAAACTTGAAGTTACAAGCTGTCAGAAAATGTCAAAGACGGCGAGTTGCTAAATTTTTCCAAAAAGATATGGTGAAAATAAGAAAAGGGGATCAAGTATCCCCACTCTCCCCTACTCAATCAACTATTCACTTGAAGTCAGTATATCTGGCAGCACTGCGCGTAGCGATACATTTTTCAATCTATGAAGTTAAATTTACCTGGCAAACAATTTTGGGGGCACTTGAATCAACTTACACGTATTGAACGTTAACCATCGCGTTTGGGTACGCACATATGCGCACTTTGCCCCAAACTAAATGGAAATCATGAATTTGGGAGAAGGAAGGAAAAGGTCTTCTTAACCGTGTGAAACCTGGTGTGGGGAATTCCAAGCACCCTTTCCAAATTCATCCTCTACTTTCCACCTTCAAACAGAACGTAAAGACGATTATCTGGCCAAGAAGCAGATCGGATTCGATACCTAAAACAAATTTAAAACATTAACTATTCAACTCAGATAAATTAAAAAAAACTGACCCAAAATTTTCCACGATTTTGTAAATTTTTCACCACAATTTTGTTGATCTTAACCGCAGCCATGATGGTTTCTAAGAAAATGCTATTAAAAGAAACGATTTTTTCTTCAATGGTTGCTCAAAGTTTTTTCTTCTGATTTTATGTACGGCACATTAATTTAAAATTCGTGTATATAGAGTTAAAATAATTTTCTTTTCTTTCGATAAAAAAAAATTTTAATCAAAGAAATAAGATTGATATTCAAAGAACACCAGAACCCTGAATCAAAGGAGTGTTTTTTTTTTGTTTGAATGGCACGAGTTTTATCTGCGTGTATATATTAGATAGTGTAGTTTCAAACCAATTAATAATATTTACATGTTTTCGAAAGTAAGTTCAAAGCTATAGAGACGAGTAGAGAAGGAAAAGTGGAGAAAAACGGTAGACTCTAAGTAGAAGAATTGAATAACACACGAATTTAGAAATATTCAAATCAATAAAATTCAAAATATTCCCTGAGGAAAATGCTAAATAGCATCGAAACGAAGGATTAATCAAAACATCGTTTCAAGAACATAAATCTTTTAATCTCATTGGAAACAGTGTTACTATTTTTACATAACCAATTCAGAACAATTTTTTTCAACTGAGTGCCTTCCTTCCATCTACACATATGTATCTACCCAAAATTATGAGTCAAAAAATATAAACGTCCGTCAATCAGCAGTTCAGCCAGCTTTCAGCAGCAGCAGCAGCCAACCGTCAAAATCAGTTTGCCAATCCAATCAGCCAAGCCCGTAGAACTTTGTCATTTGAAGATTCCAGCGCAATTCGACGCGGCCAAAGAGGAACGGAAACGGAGCGACAGCGATAAAAGCGAAGGTTTTCATCGTTCCGGTTGCCTGTCGGTTTTTTTAAGGTAGAGACGCTGAAAGGACAAACTCAACAGAGACAAGCTGCTTCTTACGGCGACTGACATTGTAACGATCGCCAGTTCATGGAACTTGCTTATAATCGTTCCATCGTACGTAGTTACATATACACTGCCGGCCAAAAGTTTGGGATCACCCACTAAAAAACATGCAAATTTTGATCGTTCATATCTCAGCCGTCTTAGGACATATTGAAAATCTTCTGATCTCATTTGAAAGATAATGAGCAATAGCTATCTCGGAGATATTTTGCCCAAATATAATGTTTTAGTTTTGAACTTAAAACTTAACCTAAAGTTATAACATTTTCAACAAATCGCACTCAATATTCAAAGCCGATCATCTCGGGATAGGGTGGACCAAATCTCAAAATTTGAGTGGCATTAGAATTCCTGTTCTTTACTTCTCAAAACACAATCAAAAAATTTTGTGAAAAAATTCAAAAACGTATTTTTAATCAATAAAATAGACACTTGAGTTGTCGTCCAAAAGTTTGGGATCACCTCTTTATATGGTGAGTTTGGGATCATTCTTATAAAAACATGCAAATTTATTTTATTCATATCTTTCTTATCTAACATCGTATTGCAGATCTGAAGGGTTCATTTGGAAGCTTAGGAATTGTTGATTTTTAATAAATTCATTCAAAAATTATATTTTAAGGTGAGAACTATAAAAAAAATCTGGGAACTTTCAAAAAAACAATAAATTTAAGGTGATTTTTTTATGGTTATCACTTCAAAATATAATTTTTGAATGAATTTATTAAAAAATAACAATTCCTTAGCTTCCAAATGAACCCTTCAGATCTACAATACGATGTTAGATGAGAAAGATATGAATAAAATAAATTTGCATGTTTTTATAAGAATGATCCCAAACTCACCATATAAAGAGGTGATCCCAAACTTTTGGTCGACAACTTGTAACCGTCTGTTACATTTATTTGTGTGGCTCCGCCACAAAATCGAATCATCCCTGTCCTTTACGGAAAAACAACAAATGTCACACGCTCATTTCCATTTAACCATTTACGCTTCAAAAATAACCATTTTTAAGCCTTCGTTTGAAAACTGCCAATATGGTTATTTTTCAATAATTTTTCTAGTTTCAAATTCAACCATATTAGTAGTTCTCGAGTGATAACCAGAAAATGGTTGAAAAACTTGATGTTTAATCGCCATTTTGAAAGTATTTGCTGGTGCAGCCGAACGCGTTCTTTAATTAATTAATTTTTTTTTAAATTAATATATGTTTTCGAGTATATCTGTCTTTGAAAATCGAATAAGCATGAAGGAGTTTCTAAAAGGTAATGAAAAAAATCCTTAATTTATTTTAAACGTGATGACTAACAAAAATATAATTAATTTCAGTGCGCCAAGTGAGAGCTCCGCTTCCAGTTCGCGATAAATACGGGAAAAGATCTGCCGGTTCATCGTCGAAGTCACTTCAATATTGTAATGAAGAAGCCTAGAATGACGCTCCCGGTTGTGGTTCCGGCTAAAGAGTATCGAGAATATTCATCCGGATGTGGCATCTTTTCATTCGTACATAATGAAAACCCGAATGATGGCGGAGAAGACCCGGATGAAGAAGCTACACCCAAACACGGTCGAGTAGAAAATCCGGTTTGGGAAAAGGTTGGTAAATAAATTTAAATTTTGAGTTGTAATTTAAAATCTTCAATTCACTTTTAGCACATTCAAACTTGCCTTCACATTTCATCGGAATCTCGCACATAGGCGATAATATTCAAGACAAATGGTTCATAGTATCGCGGCTGTTTCTTCTGACGCGTTCCGGGTTGGGAACAAAAGTGCCTGATTTTTATGGTGAGTTTTTGCTGATCAAAGCAGTCGAAAATCTGCCTCGGACAGATCCGGAAAGCTGTGAGGGGCTAGTTTTCATCGAGGATGCTGTTAGTGGGAACCGGTGAGGAGGCAGAAAAGCCAGCAATTGAGCTAAACACGGTGCTAGCATAGCTAAGAAATGGTTCAGGCCAAGTCAACTGGACAGTCTCAGATGGTAAAAGAAGCTGCAGTCAGATCGGATTAAAGATGTTCCCGAAAAAATTGTCGAAAACCATAAACGCGAAACTTAAAATTTTCCTGTAGGTGTGGCGGCAGCTTTAAAGGAAAATCACGAAAATCACAGATTAAAATCACCAAACTATGTGCAATTTCCCCATCAGCCCAACCTCCAAAAATTTAATTTAATTAAAATAAGAAGCAATTTCTTCAATACTTCTAAAATCTCTTTTCTTTTCATTTGAAAATCCCAAACATTAAACACAAGAAAAAATAACCCTATATGACGCTTTAATTCCACATAGCGCTGAGGTTGAAAAATAACCATTTTTCAACTTCTCCGAAGAAATTTCATTCGGTTGAAAAATAACCATATTCGAACTTCTCCCCGAAAAGTCATTTTATGAGTTCTCATGGAGAACTCATAAAATGGCATTTCCCGGGAAAAGGTCAAAAATGGTTATTTTTGAATCGTAAATGGTTTAATAATTTCTAGCGTGCACCCAAAATAACGGCTAACTTCACCCAACCCAACAGTCATTCCGCACAGGCACTCTCTTTCTCTGAGTGATCCATAGGCGTCGTGCTCAACCAGGGACGTCACGGGGAAGTGTGTGCACCCAGAGAACGACGCACCGTGTAAATTTGCTTCCGAATATGTATGTATGTGTGTCGGTCCATTGAAAGTAGAGTCTCGCAAATATCCTCACTGCAGAACATGTTCTTTCTGTCTGTGATCTCGTTAGAGGAAACATGTGCGCGTCGTGTGGAGTAAATGTAAATTTCTATAAAATTTGTGGTGTAAACTGATTAATATATTTCTAAACGTATTCTAGCGTAAATAAAAGTACAGAAAATTACACGTATTACAAACACGAAAAAGTAGTACGGTGCGGTTATTAGAAAATTAGTACGGTTGGTAAACAAAAACATAAAAACGTGTAAAAGCACATGTTAAAACTTAAATGTAATTAATGTTATAGATAAGGAATTGTTAAAAAAAACATATATAGTGTGAACTGAACTAAACAACAAACGCAACAAAGAAAAGGTAAATAGTTAAACAACAAACAAATTAAATTTGTAAATCACGTGGACAATGTAAGCTCGAATGTCAATGGTATCTAACCCTTAGCAGGTCCAAGAGGGCCTTTTCTTATTTTATCGGCTAATTATCCAGCTGAAAACACACGGCAACATCTAAAAACAACCAAGAAACCCAGACAGAAAACCCGAAACATAACCTTGCTCAAGGTTATCAGTAAAAACCATCCGGTTGAATCAGGCCCGCAACATAACCTTGCCGTTTTGAGGTTACGGACGAAAACCATCCGGTGGTACAAGGCTCCTCCGACTGCACAAGTCCGGAATCACAACCAGCAAGCATCGGGTGCTTCCGGGACGCCGGAAGACGCCTGTTGTGAATCCGGGTTTGCCGTTTGGAACAACAACATCTATGTGTCCGTCTGATTGTCCACCGATCGTGCGGTCTGTAGCAGCTCCAGTTAAGTCCCGTGTCAAACAATAACATTAACCGCAAGTATGCCCATGTAAAAGTATGTGACGTCACAATTAAAACCACTTATGTAAAAATAAACACCCCAACATAATGTAAAAACTCGAAAACAGGTAGTACTTAGGATTATTTGGTTGATTTACACCCTTTATTAATTCGATCTCGTTTCCATCCATCACTCTAGCGATATCCATTCGTGAAATTACATGTTCTGTGTCCGCGTTTTGAGTAACATGTAAATATACTGGACCTGGGTGCAAGCATGAGAGGTAATCACCCGTGTACGCCCCTGGTAGACTCGATTCTGATTGGATCACCCTGCTGCGAGTTCCGCGGAAAGAAAGTGTCGCGTTGCATAAAACATCAAAACGACCCTGAGTTCCCATTTGTTTACCTTTCCCAAATCCCCACCCACTGAGCTAACTCCGTGTTACAATTGGCGCCCGCAAAAAAATCTACTTACAATAAATTTTCCCAGAACCCCGGAGGGAGGAATGATAACAGTTCCTGTTAAGCTTTAGGATCGTTCTCCAAACGATAGTGAACCCGATAATAGTTTTGAGCTGATGAATATGTTGTTACGGAACCGGATTAACGATCATATGAAAATGTTACAGCACCGAATTGTTTGCATTGGCCAAACCAGAAAAGTTTTTCCATGGCCTGTTAGGAAAAAATCATCGACCAGTGCAATAATGTATTGTTTAAACAGTGTTCTAAAAACCTGTGTTATTAAAAAAGTTTTCATCGCACTTCTACGAAAAATCAAAACTACCTTTTACTATTATTTTTTGTGTTTCAGATTGATATTTCGAGTGGATCATACTGAACCGAAAAGATACTTAGAATGGTATCAAAATGTGATAAAGTAGCATTCGGATGATGAAGAAAGTTTGTACAAATTGTAAATATTTTTCAACTTATATTATTTAATATTATTTTCATGTTGTATCAAATTAGTTTAACGAGTTTATTAAACACTATCATTGGTGAAATTGGCTTTTGAAGTGCCTCTAAAAACGCTTCCATGTTCACCCAAAACATTTTTTGTAATATATTTTGTTAATTTATTAATAAGAAATAGAAAATTTGACACAATTTGCCAAGTGTTACTATCTAGAATGGAAGATTCAAAAATTCAGTTGTTACAATCCTTACAGAGAAACCAACTAGCAAATTTACACAACACTTTTCATTAAATAGCAATTCATTTTCCCGTACTATAATCATTTTTTCTCCCAATTTTTTCCTTTCATGTAAATATTTCTTTTCCTGTAAATAAGAATAAGTTAAATCATTATATTTTTCCAGCATATTTTCCTTTAGACATCTAAATCACCTTTGTGATTGAAATAAGATTTGATTGGAAGTATTTTTCGTTATAAAAGATTTCATTTACGATTTTTCCAAGACCTATGTGAGGTCTAACTGAGCGCAATGCCAAATGTGAACCCTACACGAATCAATCAAATCATGCTTTAAACATGGGACACATAGTGTTCCGCAAATTGAAAAAAAAATAAACACTTTCAACTTAGACGTGTTAAAGGAATTTCGGATTTAAAAAACACTAACTCAAAAGTATGTCCTCCAAAAATTTATTGGTTAATAGAAAATTTAGAAAAACTGAACAGAACGATAAAACTAAAATACTTTGACTTACAAAGTAGAACCGGCACTTTAGTGTGAGAGTTTCTCTATTAAATTTACTGACACAATTCACAATTCTGCTTCTCCCCAGCACGGATGTTGCTTGAGACAGCACTCGTTCCAAAAAGTTCGCTGACTTGTCCGGGAATCCATAGTGATCTTCGCCGTGATCGTTTAAGCTCAGCAACTGAAAAAGAAAAGAGAATTAAATAAAGTACCTGCTTACTGATGAAAACGATACATAAACCTACCTGAAACTTTGATTGATGCCGATTTCCTTCCGTCCCTGGAACCGGTCCTTGCGATGCGAAAATATGGAAACGACACAACAAATCAACTTTAAATAAAATTATTGCTCAACTTTTGTTATCCGAGTATGGATATGTTGAAGCAAATTAAGCTGTACCAGATTATCCTTCGCCGAATTTCTGGTTCTTCCGGACTTCTCCTCTCCGCAATTTTAGCCTGAAATAGAAAAGAGATAGAAAAACTTAAAATATAAACTAAAATTTGCCAATAATAAGCTTTCTGAGGATACTTACCGCGAAATATGAACAGAATATTTTGAAGACGATTAATCAACAACCAGCTCCAATGTTTACATAAAAAAATTCATTCTCCTTTTTGTTCTTGACGTTTGTCGTGAGTGACCGTCAACAAAGGTCAACAAAAAACTCAGTAGCTTGACGTTGTCGTGAGTGACCGTCAGTAAAATTACTACACTGAAACAAACGATACTGTTCCAATCAATTGACGATTGAGGTATAGGTACTTCGTTTAAAATGACACTATAGTAAAGAAATATTGTTTTGATCAGATCAAAATAGATTATTTCAATTGGACTGTTACATTCATCTCTCTCATAACAAAATGAATGATAGTTCATTCATTTTGAGAAGGGACGATGGGGTAATGTAACCGTCTGTTACATTTATTTGTGTGGCTCCGCCACAAAATCGAATCATCCCTGTCCTTTACGGAAAAACAACAAATGTCACCCAAAATAACGGCTAACTTCACCCAACCCAACTGTCATTCCGCACAGGCACTCTCTTTCTCTGAGTGATCCATAGGCGTCGTGCTCAACCAGGGACGTCACGGGGAAGTGTGTGCACCCAGAGAACGACGCACCGTGTAAATTTGCTTCCGAATATGTATGTATGTGTGTCGGTCCATTGAAAGTAGAGTCTCGCAAATATCCTCACTGCAGAACATGTTCTTTCTGTCTGTGATCTCGTTAGAGGAAACATGTGCGCGTCGTGTGGAGTAAATGTAAATTTCTATAAAATTTGTGGTGTAAACTGATTAATATATTTCTAAACGTATTCTAGCGTAAATAAAAGTACAGAAAATTACACGTATTACAAACACGAAAAAGTAGTACGGTGCGGTTATTAGAAAATTAGTACGGTTGGTAAACAAAAACATAAAAACGTGTAAAAGCACATGTTAAAACTTAAATGTAATTAATGTTATAGATAAGGAATTGTTAAAAAAAACATATATAGTGTGAACTGAACTAAACAACAAACGCAACAAAGAAAAGGTAAATAGTTAAACAACAAACAAATTAAATTTGTAAATCACGTGGACAATGTAAGCTCGAATGTCAATGGTATCTAACCCTTAGCAGGTCCAAGAGGGCCTTTTCTTATTTTATCGGCTAATTATCCAGCTGAAAACACACGGCAACATCTAAAAACAACCAAGAAACCCAGACAGAAAACCCGAAACATAACCTTGCTCAAGGTTATCAGTAAAAACCATCCGGTTGAATCAGGCCCGCAACATAACCTTGCCGTTTTGAGGTTACGGACGAAAACCATCCGGTGGTACAAGGCTCCTCCGACTGCACAAGTCCGGAATCACAACCAGCAAGCATCGGGTGCTTCCGGGACGCCGGAAGACGCCTGTTGTGAATCCGGGTTTGCCGTTTGGAACAACAACATCTATGTGTCCGTCTGATTGTCCACCGATCGTGCGGTCTGTAGCAGCTCCAGTTAAGTCCCGTGTCAAACAATAACATTAACCGCAAGTATGCCCATGTAAAAGTATGTGACGTCACAATTAAAACCACTTATGTAAAAATAAACACCCCAACATAATGTAAAAACTCGAAAACAGGTAGTACTTAGGATTATTTGGTTGATTTACACCCTTTATTAATTCGATCTCGTTTCCATCCATCACTCTAGCGATATCCATTCGTGAAATTACATGTTCTGTGTCCGCGTTTTGAGTAACATGTAAATATACTGGACCTGGGTGCAAGCATGAGAGGTAATCACCCGTGTACGCCCCTGGTAGACTCGATTCTGATTGGATCACCCTGCTGCGAGTTCCGCGGAAAGAAAGTGTCGCGTTGCATAAAACATCAAAACGACCCTGAGTTCCCATTTGTTTACCTTTCCCAAATCCCCACCCACTGAGCTAACTCCGTGTTACAAACTCAAGCGTCTATTTTATTGATTAAAAATACGTTTTTGAATTTTTTCACAAAATTTTTTGATTGTGTTTTGAGAAGTAAAGAACAGGAATTCTAATGCCACTCAAATTTTGAGATTTGGTTCACCCTATCCGGAGATGATCGGCTTTGAATATTGAGTGCGATTTTTTGAAAATGTTATAACTTTAGGTTAAGTTTTAAGTTCAAAACTAAAACATTATATTTGGGCAAAATACCTCCGAGATAGCTATTGCTCATTATCTTTCAAATGAGATCAGAAGATTTTCAATATGTCCTAAGACGGCTGAGATATGAACGATCAAAATTTGCATGTTTTTTAGTGGGTGATCCCAAACTCTTGGCCGGCAGTGTACCTATTAGGTAAACGTTGTGCAGTGATGAGGCTGCTGTTGTATCCAGCCAGCGAGTGGAGCTAGGGACTTTGTGAACCCTCAACTCATTTTCAGAAAACGGAGCAAAGTTTATCCTCCTCAACGACGCGACGACGAGACGACAAGCTGAGTCCTGGCTCATGACGGCTTACATTCGTTGATAATTTTCTTCAAGTTTCGTTGCCGTTCATTTTCTGAATCCACTGAAATCTGTCACGGCAGGAAAGGTGAATGTATGTACTTAATCTGTCTTGTACCAACCTGTTTGGAAGCAAGACAACAGTGCATTGTCGGACGAGATGAAAAGAATTCGTGTGAGTTAATTTTTCTCAAACAGACAGAAATGTCATTTTCATCAACAAACGCTTTCATTTGATTGAATTTTTAAAACAAAACACAAAAATGAGGGCATTTGATCATGAAAATCTGGACTGAGACAGTTTTCTGACTATTTATCGAATATTACGTTCGTAAAATTCGTCGAATTTAAACATTATGGAATAACATAATTCTGTTGTCTCCTGAGCCGATGTCCGCGAGTTCGAGCCCAAGAGTAAACATCGAACACAGTTGTACCGGATAAGTTTTTCAATAACGATCCGCCAACTGTAACGTTGATAAAGTCGCGAATGCCATAAAGATGGTAAAACGACTATAATCGAAACAAAAAAAAAAAAAAAAAAAAAAAAAAAAAAAAAAAAAAAAAAAAAAAAAAAATAATTCCGTTTATTAAAACTTCCACCGTAAGAAACTTTATGCTATTAAGTACAAGAACGGACTAGAATTGGAACTTTTAATGTTTTGACCCTTGCCCAGCCAGGTAACTTGGCTCAACTTGCTAGAGAAGCTAGCCGCCTCAAGCTAGAGATATTGGGACAGAGCGAAGTCCGTTGGCCTAACACTGGAGAACACAACTGCTTTACTCTGGCATACGAGGAGAACACGCTACTTGGGAACGAGGAGTTGGTTTTATATTAGCCCGCAGGCTCATGCGGCCCTCATAAGATGGGAACCGATAAACCAAAGACTAATCGTAGCCAGATTCAGAACACGGGTTAGAAACCTTACAATGGTCCAGTGTTATGCGCCAACTGACGTTGCCGATTTCCAGGAGAAAGAGCAGTTTTACAGTCAACTGAACAGCGTGGTTTAGAGAATTCCAAAGGGTGATATTCAAATCAACTTAGGCGACTTCAATGCAAAGATTGGCTCCGATAATCAGGACTTTGAGCGCAAAATGGGGTGCCATGGTCTAGGACACATGAGCGAAAATGGAGAGCTGCTTGTAGAGTTTTGTGGCAACAACAACATGGTGATCGGTAGATCGCTCTTCCCCCATCGACCAGCACATTAGGTCACTTGGGTATCCCAAGATGGCCGAAAAGAAAATCAAATTGACCACATCTGCATCAGTCGAAAATGGAGAAGGAGCCTTCTTGATGTCCGCAACAAACGAAGCGCAGACATTGCATCTGACCATTACCTCGTCCTTGGCGAGAAACGACTGAGAGTTGCGCGTGTCCAACGACGCGAGGAGAAAGTCGGATGTCGATACGACGTCCGCCGGTTGGAGAATCCAGAGGTGAAAAGGGCATACGTTGAACAGCTAGAATCCCGAGCCTCGGAATTGCCGACAGACGGAACAGTCGAAGAACAGTGGTGTGGAATCAAGAATGCCTTTACCACGACGAGCCATGGTACTCTCGGTAAAGTTTGTGGACGAAGAAGTGAATGGATGTCGGATGAAACTTGGAGGATGATCGATGATTGGAGAAAGGCGAAAGTCGGATTGAGCAGGCATGTACCGGGTCAGCCAAAGCAGCCGCCCGCTTACGATATCCGAGCTAGAAAAGGCAGTTAAACGAGCTAGTAGACGAGACAAGAGAGCCTGGACAAACTCCCTAGCCGAAGAGGGAGAAAGAGCCGCCGCCAATGGAGATATCCGATTACTTTATTACATTTCTCGCCGCCTCATTGGTACAAGGACTAATGTAAGAATGTCGCTGAAAGACCGAGCAGGTCAGTTACTGACCGATCGAACAGATCAGATCAAACGATGGACTGAGCACTTCGAACAACTCTTCCGAGTCACGAATAGCAATGGCCTACAGAACCCGCAGCTCGAAACGCCAAAGGTAAGTCGCATAGATGGCGTCAACTCGGAAGCGCCTTCGCTGGCTGAAATAGAAGTGGCAATCAAAAACATGAAATCCAACAAAGCACCTGGGATCGATTGCATCCCTGCTGATATGCTGAAAGCCGACCTTGCTCTGTCAGCACAAATGTTGCACCGTCTTTTCGCTGACATCAGGGATACCGCAACATACCCGGCCGACTGGATGTAGGGTATCCTCGTAAAGATCCCGAAAAAAGGAGATCTGACAGAGTGCGGTAACTGGCGAGACATAACGTTGATCTGTACAAACCTCAAAGTACTCTGCAAAGTGATCCTGAACAGGATCCAGGAGAAAATCGACGCTACACTCCGACGGCAACAAGCTGGATTCCGATCCGGACGATCATGTGTGGACCACATCACAACGCTACGAATCATACTGGAACAAATCAACGAATTCCAGGACTCTCTTCTGCTGGTTTTCGTTGATTTCGAAAAAGCATTCGACCGACTGAACCATGAAAACATCTGGGCGGCTCTAAGGCGACCAGGGGCCTCAGGTAAACTAGTCCATCTCATCGAAGCACAATACGAGGCATTTTCGTGCAAGGTTTTGCACGATGGTGTCTTGTCCGAACCAATCCCGGTAACTGCTGGAGTGAGACAAGGATGTATTTTGTCACCGCTACTTTTTCTCATCGTAATGGATGAGATCTTGACTGGATCGATTGACTATGGACCAAACCGAGGATTGCCGTGGAATCCTTCAACAATGGAGCAACTGAACCGACCTTGACCTGACAGACGATATTGTTTCGCTCGCCCAAACACAACAAGACATGCAGAGCAAACTCGAAGACCTCACCGAAAGCTCCAAGGCAACAGGTCTCAAAATCAATGTTGGAAAGACCAAGTCGATGGAGATCAACACAGAAAATCGTTTCAATTTCGTGGTCGCTGTATAACAGGTTGAGACAGTGGAGTGCTTCCAGTATCTTGGTAGCCAGATTACGCCTGATGGTGGTGCCAAGAAGGACATCGAAATCCGGATCAGAAAAGCCCGATTTGCGTTTGCGAGTCTCCGAAACATCTTAAACTTGGTGCACATATGCGGTGACGACGCGAAAATTGCAAGTATTTGTAAACCGCTGCCTGCGGAATATCATCCGCTCATCAGTTGCCTGGCAACTGATGATGGATTGGGCACACGATGCGGAAAGATGTAAACAGGATTTGCAGAGAGGCGCTTGATTGGAATCCAGAAGGACATCGAAGAAGAAGCAGACCCAGAAACTAGTAGCGGCGAAGCCTAGCCACTGAAATCCGAACTTTCGACGAGAATCTTGACTGGGACCAGGTGAAGACGCTGGCTTCGGATCGTCAACAGTGGAGGTCTTTTACCGCGGCCCTATACATTAAGGGTTCATTAAGTAAGTAAGTAAGTATAATCCATATTCAAATGTTGAACTAAGAAGCGCTTTTTATACAATTTGAAGTAAAATTTGAGCTGAGCAAAATATTGAAGTTTCGACCACGCTGATGTTCATAAAAATTTAAATATTGTATCACTGACTGACACATAGCGCCAAATATATTCAAGAAGAAAATAAATATACACATCATAGTACATAGTGAGTTTCGGAAACTGACGTTACCCGGAATTGTAACTCAGATTGTGTTGCTATTAAATGGTTATTTCCAGATAAATACAATAGAAATTCACGATTAGGGAATCCGCTAGTTGACAATCGCTCAGAAAAGGGGTAGATTAAGCCTACCCCTTTTCTGAGCGATTGTCGATAATGGTAGCGACACCTTAGCCAAAAATTCGAGAAAATTGTGCCTTTCTGACAATCACTTGTAACATTGGCAATAGCTGATAACCCTCATGGCACTCGAGACCACGAATAAACCTCGAACCCAGTTGAACCGAAGAGATTTTTGAATGCCCATCTCCTAAAGCAAGTTCACCCATGTTGGGAAAAAGTGGTAAAAATTTTGACACTTTTAGCACATTTTGAAAATGTTACCATGCAAAAATGTGATAGAAATGTTTTTGCATGGCAAAATTTTCAAAATGTGCTAAAAGTGTCAAAATTTGTACCACTTTTTTTCAACACCGGTGAGCTTGCTCTTACAGCATCGTTAATTGATAGTCTCGAATAAAACAAAGATGTCAAAACGACCGAAATATCCAGTAGAAACATTTCTGTCCTATTCACGTAGTTTATCAGCCGAGTTCGATAAAATCGTTTTAAATTCTTCCACATTAATAGCGTCGTTTCCTAGAGGGATTCCAGCGATGATGTTGATGATGACGATAATGGTAGTGATAACGACTGATTTAATCGCTGTCCCTTCCACCAGAATCAAGCTGCTTGGAGGCTTCGCTATCCCAGCAGGGTCATGAATTGGAGGTAATTTCGGTTGGAGTCGTTCGGATCGATGGGAAACTACTTTTTCCAAAGTTCGCCGTCCAAGCTGCCCACATAGATACTATGTGAGGATGTGAAGATGTCTGTAATAACTTGTTGCCTTTCGCTCGCTGCTGTGATGGACCGAACCTAAAGGAGCTCCCACATTCCGGGGATATGATGTCTAGCAATCTCGTTCGTTTGCTCACTCGCTCGGACTCCAAATCGAAAGAAGATGAGAGATGTGATTTATAATTCATAAAATGTATTCCCATATCCAATTAATATCGGAACAAGTTTGTGCTGCTAGACGGTTCAATCATTCATTTTCTTTTCTACTCGGGAGATAGATAGTAGATAGGTAGGTATGTAGTTGGTATAAGTACTTGGAGGATGATTCGGACTTTTCTTGTTAAAAGAACATGTCCATCAGCATTCCGTTCAACTTTCGTACCTTCCCAGTAAGGGTTTACCATTTTCATAGGAGGCATTCTGCCGAAAGAAAGATATTTCTGGAGAATAAGGCTAGCAGAAAAAAAATGTCAATGAATGGAGGTGTGAAAGTTTTCGCGATAAACTAGCTAATCCAATTTATACATATTAGCCTAGGCCCAAATGAAGCTTTTAACGTTTGGGACTCGGCTGGGAACTTGATCTGCTGCTTGAGATGCATATGATATTTATGATGTTTAAAACTTTTTCTTATTTTCCTTGGACGGTTGAAAACGAACTGTCGAAGGAGAATTTCTGAATAACTTTTTTATCTTAACTCGAATCGAAATGCAATCTTCGGATGAAATATTTTTCATTGTTTAGGCTTAAAGAAAACTCGTTTATAAAATAAATCGGCCGAAGGGGACCAAAGTTATTCATGATTTTCATGTTCTTCCCGAACAAAATGTTTCAAAATCCCTTACAAAATTTAGACTTTTCCCGTGATCCGATCTTGCCGAAATTTGGCATGAGACCTTGTACTAGACCTAAGTGCTTATGTGTGTGACCATAGCGTAATTTCATACAAATTAGCCGAAAAAATAAAATGAAATTTTTTATGACATTATTTTATCGGCAATATTGGAGAAATGTTTTAAAGGGTGATACGGTCAAAATTTGGTCAAGGGAAAGCGCGTGTAAATCGGTGAAATCGTTTATTTAAAAAATCAAATTAAATTTCTTTTTCAAGTTTAATTAGTATAAAATTCAGGAAAATTATTCAGTTAGGCTTCCGCTTTTCCAAATCCGAATTGCCGGGCCTTACGCTTAACCCCTGCCATCAGATTTTGTACAGCCACCTTGTCCACCTTCGCCGCAGAAAGCCAGTTTGCTTTGAACTGCTGCTCGTCCTTAGCAGTTTTTTTTTGGTCTTCTTTAGGTTCCGCTTGACAATAGCCCAGTATTTCTCAATTGGGCAGAGTTCTGGCGTGTTGAGGGGGTTCTTGTCCTTGGGAACCACCTGCACGTTGTTGGCGGCGTTCCACTCCATGGTCTTTTAACCGTAATGGCAAGATGCCAAATCCGGCCAAAACAGTACGGAACAACCGTGTTTCTTCAGGAAAGGCAGCAGACGTCGATTCAAACACTTTCACGTAAATTTCTTGGTTGACAGTCCCGGAAGCTATGAAAATGCTGCTTTTCAAGCCACAGGTACGGATGGCTTGCCAAACCAGATATTTCTTCGCGAACTTTGACAGTTTCATGTGCTTGAAAATATCTGCTACCTTTACCCTTCCTTTTGCCGTATAAAACTCCTGTCCCGGAAGCTACTTGTAGTCGGCTTTGACGTAGGTTTCGTCGTCCATTACCACGCAGTCAAACTTCGACAGCATCGTCGTGTACAGCCTCCGGGATCGCGCTTTGGCCGTCGTATTTTGTTTATCATCGCGATTTGGAGTCACTACCTTCTTGTAAGTCGATAGTCCGGCTCGTTTTTTGGCTCGATGCACGGTTGTAGACGATACACCCAGCTTATTTGCGGCATCTCGGAAAAGAGGTTAGGGTTTCGCTTGAAACTACCTGAAACTCTCTTTGTCGCGTCAGCGGCTTACGGTTTTCGATTTCCCCCCGATCCAGACCTCCTGGTTATCGACAAACGTTCCCAAATACTTTAATTACATTTGTAACGGTTGATTTGGCAACTTTTAACGATTTTGCCAGCTTTGCTTGCGAGTAGCTCGGATTTTCGCGATGCGCGAGCAAAATTTTGATACGCTGCTCTTCTTCCTTGGACGGCATTTTGACAACTGAAGAGTGAATTCCAAAATCAAAATAGGAGCAACATTCTACACACACCGACCTTCAAAATGAGGGGTGTTCACTTTTTTTAAATGCAAAATTGAAAGAAATACGTCAAGTTGATATGGACCAAATTTTGACCGTATCACCCTTTATTCTTTCAGAAAAAATATTCATTTAGAATTGAAAGATTATAGACGGATAGAAGATTAGAATAAGATGTATGACGTTGAAAATGAGCGGAAGGGTAATTTTAATTTGAAAAACTGAGTGAATGTAATGTGTGTCTATTAAAAACAGTTGTTACCCCTCATGATTTCTTTTAAATCGAGATTTAACGGCTTAAACGGCTTCATTTGTCGTAAAATATCAATTGATGAGAACTTTTGTAACATTTTTGTCTTCACACCGATGAGTAAACGATAAGTTTACTTTTTTTTATCTGTATGAATTTTCACAACTCAGAGTCTTAAAATCGTGTTCTTTGGTTTCAAAGGTGAGCATTAAGTAATCTTTCATTAGTAATCATTTTTTTTTTTCACATTCTACAAAAAATTCTGAAGCATATATTCCAGCCTAGGCAAGGAGAATTTAATCTTGACAGAACAAAAAAACTCGCTCAGAAACTTTAAATTTCTCTGTCTCGATATTTGAGCAAAAGATGCACACATTTTAAGATTTTTTGATGGCTCAAAAAACTTTACCCAGCATTACGAATTGGCGTAATATTATCACCGGCAAACTTTATATAGGTTTTGTTATCCTATATCAACACTGTTGGTGTATTTAAAAATATTTTTCGGAGAATCTTCTAAATATTTTTATAATTCAGTTGCCAGTTTGGGCAACAACTTAGTAATCTTTCTAACGTCAATTATATTTTTTTTAGTTTAAGTAAATGTAATTGATGTTCTTATTTTTTGAGGTTTGAGGTTACAAGCAAGCTGTAGTCATGCTTTTTAAAATGTGGTTAAGAAAATCGCAAATACTTTCACTGTGTGCAGTGATTACAACTTTATCTTAAAAAATTTCATTGCTGATTATAGCTGATCTTAAAATGGTTTGCATACTTTTTGGCGCTTTTGCAAAAACTGCCGAATGTACACTAAACAATTTTTAAATAGAAAACAGAAGTGCTTATCTTAAAAATGAATCTTTCCATTCTCGGCAAAATATTGATCAGGATCAGTCCGGAGGGCGAAGTAACAGCCCTTTTTTTCAGGCACAACCAGTTCAGCAAAAAGCTTTCGAAGGATAAAAACTATGCTGAATTGAAATCAGGAAACCGAACTGGTTAGAAAAACCTGTAATCCTCGTTGATATCTTTCATTTACAACTGATCTTCCTCAGTTCTGCTAAGATTGCATAAATACAGGTGAATAAGATTTGTATATTTCCATTATTGAATTAAAACGTTGTTAAATTAATTTTATTAAATTGGACCAACCCAGTACATTTGAAAGTCATAATTGTACGCAATATGATTATAACCTGAAAAGACACTTAAATTGACTTTTCCGCTTCCAATAGGAAGGGAATGCTTGAACTCGAGAGATTTCGCGACGTGCTTGAGAATGATGCTCAAAATTCCATTCAGGAAGATGTCAGCATTGCTTTTGAAATTAAGGTAAAAAAAATGAATCGAAACGCATAAATTAAAATTTCCCTACGTGTCATAATATCGCTTTTGTATCTCTTGTTATTCGGTTGTTTCCATCCCAGCTGCGCCACCCCAATAAGTAGCACGCAGCATTCCTTCCCGGAGGGCCTTGTTCTGTCATTCCCGCAAAGCCCAGATCAGGGACCTACAACAACATCGGCAACAAGATTAATAAAGCTAATTTTTTCTTCCTCACTCAGCTTAGCATAACCATTTTGATTATTCACATCATGTAGAATATTTTTATTTACCTTTTTTGTCTGGGCCAGATCAAGTTTTATCATACTTATCTTCCGAGTGTTTTTTTTTTTTTGTTGGTTTCCTCTCGCCTTAGAAGACAGAGAAAAATAAACTTCATTTCTTAACGAGCTGAAAAATGAAGAAACTTGTGAAAAGTGGCACACATTTCGCTCACGTATCACTAGCGAAGGATTAAGTTTGGAACTGTAATTAAATTATAAAACGAGATTAGAATTCGTTCTGGTGCGAAATTGCATTATGGCATAATGAAACGGCCGGGGCTGGCTGGCCGATTTTACCGACACGAATTTACCCACGGTCCGGGTTTGGTCAAACGCTGTGGCTTGCAACGCAAAGAACAAACATTTAATCATAAAATGTGGAGAGAAATCATTTCGAGAAAAACTTTTGGCTGGGATATCGTTTGCGCCCAGCCCAGCTAGTTCTAAGCTAGTAATCGCCACTTTCGGGAAGAAGCTCGTAAAGCGATCTCCGAGAACGGATAAAAGTGGGTGGCTCATTTACCGAAAATGTAGGGTAATTATGCTGCGGATATATCAGCAGCAAGCCGAAGTTTTTTGTCATCTGAATCAAAAATGGTTTTAAATTTCAAGCAAAAATTTATTAATGACGTAAATTAAAAATTTGCGGTAGTGCAAACTGAAATTCTTGAAAAATAGTTTTGTCTCTAAACTATTTCACTGTAAAAGACATCCTTTTCGAAGAACTATTATGTCAGTATATTATTGCGAACGAAGTATCGACATGATAAACCATTTCGAAATGTTTTAAAGAAACTGTTCATCCGTTAAAAACGGCGATGCTTTTTAAGATCGTGAATTTGATAATTGGTTTAAGCTGAGCATCCTTCATAACTCAAAATCTAATCATCTTTATTTATAGAGGACTGATGTTTCAACCTTTCTTTTGGGTGGTAAAACTTAGTGTTTTGGATACTTCTACATGCTTTTGGACCACTGAGGTGAGCTTTTGTCTCAAATTTGAAATTCGTTGGTCGATAAATCACAGTAGATGGTATTTTGACTGCGTTTTCCTACAAATGCCTAAAGGGCGAACACGAAATTATTGTGACATCGAAAATGTCATGCCAAATTTCTTATAATGTTAAGAATCAAACCTAAATTTCAGGGTAGTTTTATACATACGTTTACTTCAAAAATTAGTCGATGGAGCCTTGAGTGCCAAATTGAACGCATTTTTGCTCGATGTCCTCCATCAAAGTCTTTACAGTGTCATTCGATACCAGTTTTTCAGTTTTTTTTTCCATTTTCTTAACATGTTCTTCTCGTCTTTGAATGTCTTCCTGCTCTTCCGAAGCTCCCGCTATATTATTGCCCAGTACTACTCCTCCGGGCACAGTTCCGGACGGTTTGACAGGTTCATTTCCTTTGGAACAAAATGGACAGAATTGGGCTCATACCACTCCAGGACAGTTTTAGAATAGTGGCATGATGCCAAATATGACCAAAATCGCTGCTGCTGCAAAAACGGAAAAAGGCGCTTCTCGAGGCACTCAGATTTGTAGATCTCGCCATTTACTGTGCCCAGTGTCACGAAAGGCTCACTCCTCAGTCTGCAAGAGCAGATTGCCTGCCAAACGAGATATTTGGAGGCGAACTTCGACATTTTCTTCTTCTTAAATTTGTCATCCACATCGAACTTCCCGCATAATTAAAAACAGTTGGGGATATAGTACTAACTATTAACTTAATATATTGGTAGCAGTACCAGTATGAAATATCTTCCAAGTATCATTTCATTATACATGTTCAAAATTTTATTACCTCAATAAATTATGACAGGATCGTATCAGTGACAGTGACAATATGATATATGATTTAGTAAGTATAGTATAATAAGAGAATAAAAATTTGCAACCTTTGAATATTGTCTCTGGACCTTATCCAGGACTCTAACAGTGTACGACAAAGTTTCCTTATATTTTCTTAGCATTAGACATTAAATTAAAAAAAAAACAACATTGACAACATTGTATGAGTTAGACAAGTCGTTATCATTTCACCTCTTGCGGATAATAACTAATATTGTTATTTTAAGATGTAGTTGTGAGCTTATGCATTTTTTCGCTCTTGGGTTCAGCATCTGCTAATTTTCACTTCACTTCGTTAAAATTTGTGTCGGCAACCCCACGCCAGGTTCGGAACTGAAAACTGTGTTCAAAATGGCTCCGAAAAAAAAGAATCACGCTGAGAAAAACACACAGAACGCGAAAAGTAAGTAAAACTATATTATATTATCGATAAAAACTAGTGAGATTAAATAAAACTAATGAAATTACAGAAACAAAGATCTCTGCTGAGCGGAGAGCGGAAAAAAAATCTACTGAAAGGCTGAACAATGCAGATCTGCACAAATAGGTAAGATTGTATAATCCATGTATAATATCAGAAATAAAAAATAAAAATCTCAACATTTAAATTTTTTAATTTTATTTTATTTTTTGTGGGAAAGAATTGGAACTATATTGGTTATGGTACAGGGAAGCTCTTTTTAAAAATATTTTACAATATGCGGAACGTATGATTGAGCGTTATTTTTACTACAAACTACTATAAGCAAACTATATCCATTGAAGTTGATGAAATCTATGATTTTGTATTCCAACGTAGCTAGAACATTCAGGTAGATTGTTTTGCTCGCCAAAAGTGGATGATATTTTAACCGTATCCAATAATGTAGCATGAAATATTTGTTCGAAAAAATCGCTCTTTTTGAATGGTAAACATGCTTAACAGCCCTTTCCCCATATGGTACTTTAACAGATAATCATAATACAGATTGTTAATATGGTCTGTGTTATTGTACATATACTGTTCACTTTACAATAAACGATAACGTTTAGAGACAATATAGAATATTCTCTATATATTGTAATTGATTATGCGGGTTGCTCTTGTCGGTGAAAAACTCCTACCCCGGAATTTGCTTAAAATCGGCTTTTATATACGTTTCGTCGTCCATCACACAGCAGCCATATTTTGTCAGCATCTTCCCGTAGAGCTTCCGTGTCCGAGCTTTAGCCGTTGATTATTGCCGCTCATCACGATTTGGTATGTCTCTACCTTGTATGTATGTAGTCCAACTCTCTTCTTTGCATTCTGGACGTAGCTCTGCGACATGCCGATCTTGTTAGTCAAATCAAGGCTTGAGACGTTGGGATTTGCTTTAATCATCCGCTTCACCTTTTCCTCCGTATTTTTGTTCTCCGATACCGATTTTCTTCCAACTACTTTGCCGTGGCTCAAAGTCAACTGCTCCTGGAACCGCTCCAACACTCTGGAGACAGTTGAATGGTGAATGTTCAATATTTTTCCCAACTGCCGGTGCGACGAGTCAGAAAATTTCAGGTGATTGGAAAGAATTTGTTTTCTCGACTTGCGTTGGTTCACCTCCATTTTCGTTGAATCGAAAAACACGACTTCGAGTTTGACAGCATGTAAACAATACACATCAATGAGAAAGTGTGAAATATTTAGTTGATTTTTACCCTATGGTAAAAAAGCTATGCACTGTTGACCAAAGGACCAAAAATAATATGATATTAAAAGCACTAAATACTGACATAAAGACCCGAACTCCCAAGATGAATGATGCATAACCACTACATTCAAGCGAAACAAGAATCCTATTGGATAATTGTAACAAGTGCTCGGTTAGTAGTGTCAGTGGTTGTTGGACTTTTTTTCGCAGCAATAGTAAATGTGCCAAAAAGACATTTTATTTGTTGAGAAGTCGCCTGCGTCGATGTCCACCCCAGAGCTCCTACGCACCAACCAACGCAGCAACGTTTGGGAACCACACCACCATATGTCGGTGTTCAACTTGGATGAATAGGCGAAGCGAATTAATGAGGAGGGCGAATAAGCAAGGCGACACGACGATCAGGATGGGGCGAAAGAACGATGACGTCTTTGGTCATTCTACGCGGCTACGGGGTCAATGATCGGCCATTTCACTAAAGTTAGCCGAACACAGCACAGCACAGAAACGTGCACAAAACTAAAGTGCAAATAGTGAAATTGTTGGAATATGGAAGAGCCGAATTCCCTGGATATTCAAGTAACCCAAAGAATCATACCCCGTAGCAGCCGTGACCACCGTTCTCAACGCCATTCTAAAACCCAATCCCGATTTCCTAACAGGACCCCGAGGTTTTACCTTAGTCGCAGAAGCCTAAACAGACGGACTAAATCCCGTGCCTTGGATCGCAATCCGCCATTGCTGCCATTGCTTCCTGACCCAGTAGCAATAATCACCTGTGCGCTACCGATCTACCAACGGTTAGCTGTCGATACCTAGGTCCGTCAGTGAATCCGGTAAGGGTCACCCGCCAGAGCACCCCATCGTCGTCGGCTTGTTAACCGCCGACTACCTACCGCAACCGTAGGGCTGCCGTCCACCACCTACAATCAACCTGGTCCGGGACTGGAGTAGGCAAGAACTCACAGCCATCGTAATGCAGTGTCGGAACGTACTGGAATCCGACGACCACCAATTTTGCAGGTTTGCGACGTAGTGAGACCGGTTCGACGAAGAAAGGGTGTCGCCATTCAAACGACCCATCAGAGGTGCCATTGCAGCAAACAAGAGGTAGGAGGTAGCAATAAGGGGGGGACAGAGTCACAAGTGTGCACAAGACCCGAATCATCGTGGAAAATAAACGTGGGAGGTTTTCTATCTAAATTAAAGTGTTTGCTTGGCTAGCCGAATCGCTATTAGCTTAAGCCGACCCTGAGGCATAAAATACAATATTGAGAATCGAGCTCACTGCAAGCTGCGAGCTATGTGGCAGCGGCATAATGAATACTGCCACTGGGATACTGGTCCATGTCGTATGCGACTTGCACCTGTTCAAAAGTGTCAAGATATCGGCTTGAAATGCTACACAGTCTACTAGTGATTCGATGATCCGGTAAATCTTAAGGTCATCTGCATAGGGGAAAGTGTTTCTAAATGCGTCTAAAGGCGGCTGACAAGACAACATATCTAATCAATGGATTTTGAGGGCGATACGCTTTGAATACAGTAGTTTTTCGATTTTATCACGGTCAAAAAAAATTTCACCGTGAATATAGCGAAACCGTGAATTTGGCGAAACTAAAAATTGAAGTAGAAAAAAGTATTATTACTGTCTTTAATCAATAATTTATAATATTTTCAGTAGTGGAAACGTTTTGTATCAATAAATTTTGATCATAGGACGTATTCATCAAAAATTACTGAACAAAAAGGATCGTTTTCAGTTCAAATTATTCTTCTCTAAAGCAAATTTTTAGGCTTTTTCTTGAAATAATACCATGCTGTATATCCATTTGATAATCTACATCTAATTAAAGTGAATTATTTTGTTTTTATGGAAATTTAACAGTCGTTATCTCTTATTTCGATTTTGAAAAAAAGTTCAAAAAAATTAGCATCAAAAAATTTGTTTCTGCTTATTTCAAATTTCAATATTTTAATCTTAACACCTTTGATGAACTAAAAAGTACATTTATTCGAAAAATATTTTAAAATTTGCTTAACTTAGACTTTTTCAGTGTGTTTCTCGAAATTTGCTTTATGGGCAGATAATCTTTTGTCTTTATACGTAGAAAAACAGAAATCTTAGTCATATTTTCAGACAAAGCTAGCAGAATTTCATTTTATTCTTCCAAAATTATCCATTTAGACAATACTAAAGGCTATCCAATAAGGATTACGCACGCCACCCTTTAAAATAAACAAGTTCAACAAAGAAATCAGAGACACTTATCTCTTTTCAAAAACGCTTAAATTCACCCACATTTTTATATGATTCGCATAACCAAAAAAGTTAAAATTTTTAAAACGACTAACCAACCCAAGTAACAACACTAGCATCAGCATGACGTTAAAATACTTGTGTCGATTATTACAAGCGTTTTTAAAATCCAAATGACGATTTTAAACACTAAAATACACAGATAAAATAAGCAGTTCAATGGCATTTTCATATTATTGGATACCTATATACTATAACATAAACCATAAAAAATATCATAAACAAAGACGCTCTATGCTTTTAAATGAAAATTAAGGACCTGGTAATGGCTTCTGAATGATTCCTTAAAAATCGTGATAAAATCGAAACAATAACCGTGATAAAATCGAGCGTGAATTTGGCGAGTATTGATAAAATCGAATAGTGATAAAATCGAGAAACTACTGTATAAGGCAAGGATTTTTTTTATGAATTAAGCAACTCAAAAAAAAAAAATTAAAAAATTCGTACAAGGTTTTCATACCTTTTCATATTATATTAAGTCTTAAAATTATACGTCAAGAAACTCAAAACAAAATTTGTAGGTTTTTTGTTTCTTATTAGCTTTGATGAAAGTTTCGAAATGATTAGAAATTGGAAAAAGAGTGCCCCCTATCGTTTTTGTAAAATGCCTTATTTCAAAAATAACAAGTTGAATAGAATAAAAATATGATTTTTATCATTCAAATTTCGAATCTTAGCTCTAATTTACATCAGAAGAGATTATTGAAGATCTTAAAATAGATTTGAAAACGTTTTTCTGATGGATGAACTGCCTCCATAATATGGCAACCCTAACTTTTGTTTTTTTTTTTTCTATAAAATAATAAAAGATATAGATTTTTAAGAAACTTAAGCTTTGTCGTATAAAAGTTATCAGTTTCTAGCATTTTCAATGAAATGATACGGAAATATTTCCGGAAAAATAGAAATTTCGCCCAAAATATAAATAGGTGCATTAAGATCACTGTCATCGTCGTTGCTCTGCGTTAGCATAATTTTCCATATGTTGTTTACTTGTGTACGCATCATGTGCTTCTTTTATTTAACTAGGCTAGAAAAATGTACTTACATAACTAAACAAGCACCCGCCAATTACATCGGTGGGAGGCCTAAAGTACCGTAAACTGGGGGAACTTTGATCAGCGGGGTAACTTTGATCAACATGATTTTTTTGCAGATAATCATCATTAACTGAGTATAATGTTAAAATATCTGAAAACTGTTTACTACGCTTGAAAGCCTATAAATTGAGTTACAAATAAGCTAAATTTGGTTTTTATAAAAAGATTTTTTATATTACTTAAAATGTTATTTTAAAATCTGATAATATCTGGTTTTCTGAAGGCTCACAAACAAACATCTCTCCTGATCAAATTTAAGCATTGAGGAGCAAATGGGTAGTTTTATATGAAAGTTCGACTTTTTCCTGGTTGAGGTTTAGTTTAAGTGTTATTTTTATGGTCATTTGATGATAATTTTTGGATATAAAAAAAAATGGTCATTTTCCATGAAAAAGCTCGTATAGAAAAAAAGGCTAAAAACCCTATCAAATGGTTAAATTTGAAGAAAAAAAGAACATGGGAACAGTGCGAGGACTTAGGGAATTGCATGAAAATAAAATTTCATTTGTTTTAGAGGCCAAAAAATATTGAGAAATTTTTACAATGTTTGCCCCTAAATGTTTGCAGCAACATTGTCCATCTTATGAGTATTCAATTGAGTCCAAACAAAAAATTACTGTTATCGATGTATTGAGCTTTCTGTGGTAAATGGCAATTAATTTAAAGATTTTGAGATACGTAAAGACCATAGTGATCTAAATTACCCCGAAACTCGAAATCTGATTTTGTAACAAACATTTAATTATAACCACCAATGTCGTTTGAATTCACTGCAATCACTGATCATGTTTTATACTCCTCACCTCAGTAAGTGTTTTAAAGCTTTTAGGTATTACGAAAAAGTGGAGTATCTTGGGGGGGGGGGGGGGGGGGGGTAGGGTCTAACACTTTCAAAAAATCGATTTTTTTTTATTTTTTTTATTTTCTTTTTCAAGAATGTTGTGTCAAATTTTCAAGTCAATTGAAGCAAAACTGCAGAAGTTATAGGCCTTTATCTCCTCCTATCTAATACTGCAAGAAAGCAAGAGCAGAAACTTCAAACGCGTTTTTCTCGAAAGCACATTTTTAAAGTCCGTGGACATCGTCATTTGAAAACAACTTATCCGATTCTTTTCAAATTTGGAACATATTTTCTACATATAAATACCAGACCCCAACGTTTTTCTTTTTTGATTATTTTACTTTGGGGAGATTTTACAGGTGAAAAATGGCGGATTTTTAAGTGAAAAATCGTAGTTTTTACTTCAAACAGCCACAAAAATTTCATAAAAAAATTTTTAAGTTAAATAAAAACGTTGGGGTCCAGAAAAACATCTATTAAAAATAATTTGCTCTGATTTTTTGACTTCAGATGATTCTGTGCTGAAATACAGTGTCCACCGCAAATCCTGTTTTCTAAAAGGCATCCTCGAAAGTGCTCCGCCACCGGCTCATTTTTCAATATTTTTCTACGAAAAAATTACTAACTGTTCTTTTAACAAAGCTTTGTATAATGCAAAAAATTTGAATACATTTGTTTGAACGATAGCTCTAGAAAAAAATCGTGAAAATGGTGTTTTTTTTATACCCGTTAGACCCTACCCCCCCCCCCCCCCCCCCTTAAGGAATTTTGCTAAAACGATTACAAACAAGGTTTTTTTAACTTTTCGATCAGACACAACTTTCTTTTATTATTTCCTCACCAAAGATTGCTTTAAAATGACTCGATGAATTATGAAATAACAGTTTTCGGTGAACTCATGTGCATGTTGTTTGATCGTTTTGAATTTAGTGGCCCACGATTCCCAACCATTTTTCAAAATCCTAAAAAAATACTATTTTTGAAACAGTCAGAAATCAGGGAAAAACAATTATTAAAAAATAAATAAAATGTCAACTGGTACGTTGAAAATGTAGAAAACCATCACATTTGTCTTCTTCATTTAATCTTTTATAATAAAAAAAATAATGGAGCAAACAAAAAATTGGCCCAGGATTCCCCACTCTCGTAGATTCACATAGCGGTCTACTTTCCTGATTGCGAATTTGTGTGGAACTTTGTCAAAGCTTTTGAAAAATCTATGTATATGGCATCTGCTTGTAACATCTTGCTGATAGCATAGGGTTGCCATCTATCCCGCAAAAGCGGAACATGTCCCGCCGTTCTGCTTTTTTTCTCAAAATGTCACTTTTTTTCTGGAAAAACTTTTAAAAAGTTCACTGACTGGAAAAAAAAGCTTTAGTCTCAATTCGAATTGATTGGTTCAACACAGAAATCTTCCGAATACCGTAAAACGGGATAAGATTGATCATTTTTTCAATATTTTTCCATTATTTTTCTGTAAAGAGGAATGGAGCATGTTTTATATTTTTAAAACTAGTACTGGACTCCTATGAACGTCAAATATGGTTGCAGAAATTTATAAGACTACTAGCAGACCCGGTAAACTTCGTCTTACCATGTTCAACTTGGCGTCCATTTTCTATTTTTCCTAGTTTTCTTTACATTTCCCTTCTTTCCCTTTACTCGAATCGTCCCGCTCAATTCTATCAAAATTAAACTAAAGAATTTAAACTCAACGGGTCTTTTTAAATCCAATTTTTGTAACTTGTTCAATAAATAACTGTATGTTGATAATATGTATGTTTCATTTGCTGTATTCCATTCAGTAGATTTATTCCGTTTTGTTATATTGTTTTTAATATCGGGACAATTTTTGGAGTATTTACTGAATATTTTGCCTAACGCAGCGCTTTCAAGTCCCAATTAGCTTTGGATGGTGTATTTTTTTAGAGCTGAAGAATTAAAAAACATAAGAAAAGATTTTTTACTAATCATTTTCAATCAGCTTTTTATTCACCATCCTTATCCTTCGAAGCAGTTTGAATAAAAATCCATATTTTCACCAAAACCATTTCCAAAAAGATTCGCCTGATACTTAAGTTATAGACTTTACACATATCAACATTAAGTGTTCCCAAACAGCACTTGTCATGGCATAAAATCTGGCGATTTTGTGTATTGCAAATTCCTTTTTTTTTAAGCAAAAATGCAAATTAATTCCTTTGAACTTTAACCCAATGAATCAAAGAAACGATTGATTTTGAAAAGAGGAAAACATATGTTTAGATATATTCATCCATTATTTTAAAGATTTTAATTGAAGCAGTTCTGATTTCGAAATTTCTTGAACATTGTTGGTGGTGATCTGCGATTTCATTAAGGATTATGTTATATTTTTAAGATTTGATTACATTTAATTAAAAAGCAGATTTTTTTTTTAAATTTAATAGATCGAAAAGAAATAATCTGTTCAGGCTTCGATGGTTTCATGAGTTCATTTTGTTTCCTGGAAATTATCATATTAACAAAACCTTAATAAAAATTATGTGTCTTTTTTACTGTAAATCTTAATTTTCAAAAATGAAACACCGGTCAAATCCTAATCACCACAGTTCAACTTTCGTATTTTCTGAAAAAAAGTATTTTGTTCAAAAAAAAAATTAGTTTTGTTGACAAAAAGAACTATCGAAGTATACATTTGTCCCATTTATAAGGGAAAGTGAAAACACATAGGTCTTTTTCAGATGCGTCAGTGAAAAGACTTTAAAATGAATTTAATACTTGTTCTTGTTTGTCCGTTTTATCAACTTTCATTTGTGTATCCTAAGTTTTTCTCCGGAATAAATTAATGCTTGGTACTTCAATTTAACTGAATGCTGTTCAACCAAAAGACCTTGATTTACAAAGACCTTTTTAATAATTTTGGCCTTTCCGGCCATTTTGGAGATAAAATTCTTAAATTGTTGATGTTTCATAGCTATATGGCGCGTTTTCACTCATTCCACCTAAGAAATTACAGGAATTAATAATATTTTTAACACTTTCAGGTCATATTAAAAGTTCATCATAAAAATCTGCTGCCCCTGGAATATCAATCACAAAAAAACTGTTCAACAATAAAGTGAATCAAAAGTCTCTTCTATTTAGCCAAAATATGTAAAAGAAAAACACATTTTTTATGTTAAGTTTGTACTTGAATTGTGTGTAAACAAACAGTAAACGTGTAAGCAGTTTTTTTGGTGAATTTTAAAATCATTCACCAAAAAAACTTAAAGAGTTAAGTTTATTTAATCAAATTTTTTTTGGGACCAAACATTTTCTTAATTGAAAATTCTTCGAAAAAATGCATATCCTCACTTTTTGTTATTAAAAAGTAGATTATTTTATTGATAACTTCAATTTACGTTTGCAAAAAATCAAATAGTTCATTCGGCCTTTTAAAACTTCAATCCTATCTAATCTATTTCAAAGAACAGACTCTTGTTGAGAGGACGAATGGCCAAGTTGGTTAAAATCCTCTATAAATAAACAAAATAGAATAGAATAGAATAGATTTTTGTTCTGTTAATGTGTCTAGCGTTCTAGGTGTATTGGATAATACGAAATTGAATGTGAAGCTTCCCAATTTCTTATTTTCTAACTAAATTTACTAACAAAGAGCCATAACATTATTTCATATTTATCTTTACCAAATTTATATTTTTTGGACAACAATTTACTACTTAAATTTACACGAATTAAAAATGGCTTTAATATTTGAAATCGTTTATATGATTTTAATTCGATCGATAAAATATCAATCCGTGTCACATCTAGGCGTCATTTATTACCATGTGCTGTGTACAAATAAGCAAGAAAAAAACACATCTAGGTTGCATATCGCCCCCACGTGCATAAGAAATATAGGTTCTTGGTTGAGAAATAGGCGCCTAATTTTTAAATTTTTCCAGCGATCAATGAACAGTATGCTTTGTTTACTATTATCTTGCAACGACGTTTGCTAGCGACGCCTCGCCCATGGAGACGAAAAACGAACCTCTCGAAGAAAAGAAAATCTATAAAAATGGATGCCTGACTTTTCAATTTCAGATTTTGGCAAAACAAATATTATATGTTTTATTCGATCAGCAAAATGTCAACCTGAGTCACATCTAGGCGTCATTCATAACCATGTGCTGTAGAAATGAGCTAGGAATCAAGAACAAAAAAAATCACATCAAGCTTCATATCGCCACCACTTGCATTGAAAATATGCTTGGTTGAGAAATACGCGCCAAAATATTCTCACTGATAAGTATGCTATGCCATGGTTACTATCTTCTAACGACGTGACGCCTCGACCATGGAGACGAAAAACAAACCGCCCAAAGGAAAAAAAAATATCGAAAAAATGGAAGCCATGACTTTTATTTCATTCAAAATACTACAAATTTAATTATTACGGACAATTGATGCGACTTTGTGGTGTTTTTATTCGATATAAACCGATTCGCATGGCTACAGAATATTCTAAAAATAATTTCATTCAAATCGTTCCGGTCGTTTCGGAGGAGTAGTACTACAAACACCGTTACAAGAGAATTTTATATAATAGACATTAAATTTTATTTAAAAATCGATTTCGAATCTGTTAAAAATTTGATGCTTCGGTAACATGGATCAGTGTCTATTTTGACGGTTTTAACGAGTTTTCTTGATCATAAAGGATACAAAACACCTTCATAAGATTGCGCGGTCCAAAAAAAAAAACAACATCGCTGCCCAATGTGTTAAGGCCAAACAACAATTAAAATCGAAAGGGACATTGATTCTGCATAAATTAACGGGCTTCATTTTTTAACATTACATATAAAATTTTAACTACGAGAAAAATTAAATTTTGCCTTAAATCTTTATTTTATAGGGTTTCTAGCCTTTTATCCTAGGCTGGCTTACTCTTGGAAAATGTCTCTTTATCAAATACCAAAAATTTAACTCAAAATACAACAAATACATATCACAATTACTAAGGAAAAAAGTTGAACTCTCATAAATCAACCTGCTGCTTCTAAACGCTTTGATTTTCTCAGGAAGGGGGTTTGTTTGCGAGCCTTCGAAATAATATATATTTCAAGATTTTAAAATTACATTTTTACTTACTTTTGAAATTTTCAATAAAAAAACAAAAGTTGAAACTCAACTTATAGGTTTTTAAACGTAGAGAAAAGTTTTTAGATATTCTAACTTAAGACTTAGTTATTGATGATTATGTGAAAAAAAATCATGTTGATCCAAGTTACCCCGGTGATCAATGTTACTAGAGACTTCGAGTATTGAAAACTAGTAGGTGCAATTTTCAAAAAGTACAAACAGAAAAACCAAATAAAATTGACCGTCAACGCAACAACTGCTCAACTGCTACTCAACTAAAATTTTAATACCTACGGATTTTATTATTGGCCCTACCGTTCTTCTACTCTCATAACAGCAGCACTCCATTAGCTTTCAATTTATTTACTTCATAAAAGAATGAGAAACTGATGTCAAATCTCACTTAACTTGTGATATAATTGGCTATTTATACTTGTCCAACAAGTTGTTCGATTCAGCCTAACTTCCAAACAACAGCGTTTAGGCTCGATTGACGCGGCATAAATTATGTGAACAGGAGGGGCAACGAGAGTAAACAAAAAAATACTCCTCTGAATTTTCGTTGACTGAGTTCCGGAAAAGTTTCCTCTCCATCCAGATTTCCGGATGAATGAATCAGTTGGTTTGTTTGTATTTGAACCACTCCCTCGCAGCCCTCCAGCCGCTTCTCGGCGTGCGCCCAAGACGAAATATTCTTGTCAAACATTTTATAACTTTTTCACCAAATATTGTCCGTGGCGGTCGCTTTTCTTGGCGACTGGCGATGGTGAGCAAATTCACGCGTCGCTTCATAGGCTGAACCAATAAAAGGTCCAATGGATTGTCGTGGCTCACCGATGTCACCGGAAAGAGGATTCAGGTCATTGCACAACAGCCCCATTCAATCACCCACATAAACCGACTTTTTTCTGATAACTCGGCTGTTGTGGAGAGAAATCAGTTATGCTACCGGGAGGCAATAATTAAATCCGCCCTTTTGCGCCACCCCCAAAGGAAGGTTTTTCTCACGATAGCATAGCAATTAAATTTCGATTTAAATTGCACTCTCGAATCGTAATGGAAGGCCATACGACAGGGTCAACTTGTGTTGGCATAAGAAGTGACAGGAGCGAATCACAATTTTAATATCTTGTTTTTTTGCTCTTGAGTTGTTCTTACAGCCTTAAAGGACAACTTCAGTCGCACACTACACCCATAGAAGAGGTTGCAAAAATTAAATGCCTATTTAGCAAATCTCTGTGCCGAAAATGCGCTGCAATGTGCACTGTGCCGAAGACGGTATCTTTGAAAAAGCACTACTGGCACAAGGACTCGAGCTCCTAACCAAAATGATGCATGACCACTACATTCAAGCGAAACAAGAAAAACTTTAACCTTCCTACTGGATATTTCATCTACGGGTTCATGTATGGATCTAACTTTTGCAGCATATAAACTTGAAATTAAACGCTGTCAGAAAATGCAAAAGACAGTGATCTACAATTTTTTTTTCCAAAAAGATATGATGAACATAAGAAAAAGAGATCAAGTATACACATTCTCCCCTAATCTTTGAAGTTTCAAATTATTTTTAAACTTGTATCTTCGTCAGGCAAATTCAGCCCTGAATGTTTGGAACGGAATCGTTTTCGCCAGACATACATACCTATGTACCTACAACGCTCGAGGCGTGTGAAATTATGAGACCTCTTCCGGCTCATACTCGAGCTATGTTAATGAGCCCAAACTGGACGTGAATGAGGGTTGACTCCCTGAATATCCGGTATCAGTTGGTCCAGCCCAAAATATGATCAATAATTTGCCATTCGCATGTCCGGTGGCCGGTTGCTTTTTATGGGGGAAAGCGTCAAGAATGACCTCTCGAAAAAAGTTTCATGTTGTATGGTCAAAGCTGTTAAAATTTTGCGATGCGATGAAATTTTTTTTTCGATTCAAATGAAAAAATTGTAAATCAACGAATGTGTTCATGCTTTGGTATATTTACCTACGAAGTTTCAAAAAAGTCTATGAACAAATAATTTAATTTTTATAATAGCAGATGACCTGAGTCGTTTCGTTACAGCAGCCAGAACCTGTCAGAAAAATCTATAAAAAAACATTCTTTTTAATTCATTTCCTGAGCACAATTTTAACGACTTCGTACCGCACAAATGACAACGAGAGATGACGGTTTGAATGCATCACATCGGGATGAATTGCATCGTTTTCGCAAACAGCTTTGGACCAGAGGGATGGAAACTAAGGTTTATGTTAATGAATAACGTGCTTGGAAATTTAACTGAAGAGTGACTACAAAGGCGAATCAGATGAAAACCATTTCAAATTTGTTTTGATTTCAACGAAGAAGGGATAATTACCTAATTCATGTTTTTTTAAAGCTTATGAATAAATCGAAGAAGATAAGTTATAAAAGATAAACGTGAAAAGACATGACTCATCTTAATTCACACAATTGATAGAACTCATTCGAAGCAAGATTTATTATAAAAATGACTGTAAGTAAATTTTGGATAGCTATTGGTAACTTTTAATGGGGCATTGAAGTCAATTTATTATCCAAAGCCAACCAACTTATAGTGAAAAACGATCCTATCGGTAGTTGAGCTGCGAAATGTTTGTTGTCAAATGCCGCAGGGTCCGTAAAAGCAATTATTTGAGGCATTTGCTACGAAATGATACAAACAACTTTGATGCATAGGCCAGCGAAAACTATCGCGACATTGCGCTGGTGGCTCCTGAGAGTAGTTTCCCCAACAAGCGGAAGGCAAAAGCAAAAAAAACAGATCTCGTGTCATTTGGCCATTTAGTGGGTAGCAAAAAGAAACAACGAGCTCTCCTATGTGTTTTTTTTTCTTTTTCAAATCAAGAATCGAAGCCATATTGGATGCGGAACACCCTTCTCAGATTTTCGATTCCGCAGGAATGGCCGAAGAGAGTCGATACGAAATGCACTAGCCTACACTCTTTGTTTTCAATTGGCCGTTTCAATTTATTTGCTAAGTGTTGCATTGCAGCGAGTGATCGAACTTTGTTTTGCCAATTAATGGCGAGCACTCGATTTTGGTCTCGGAATTGCGATTGCTATCAATAGCAATTCGATGTTTCCCAGAGGAAGTGAAATATGATGGCTTAGAAGACAAACGGCGTCGTTTTCTTTTGATACCAATAAATATTTCAAACCAGTTTGAGAGTCGAGTTGAAGCAGAAGATTTAAAAAATGAGTTCCTTATCATTCCACTTCATCAATCTTAAGGTAGGATAATGGTCATTAGGCCGAATGGTCGAAAGGTCGTTAGGCCGAATGGATGCTAGGCCGAAAGATCGTTTGGCCGAATGGTCATTAGGCCGAATAATCGTCGGTCCGAATGGATGCTGGAAGGTTGTTAGGCTGAATAGCCACTAGGCCCAACGTTTGTTAGGCTGATTGGCCGTTGGACCGAATTTATGCTAGGCTAGGCCTATAAGATATATTATCGCTTTCTTGCATGTCGGGCCGCTCAGTAGTTAGGCCGATCAGTAGTTAGGCCGATCAGTAGTTAGGCCGAATGGTCGTTAGGCCGAATAGCCATCAAGCCGAATGGTCATCAGGCCTAATGGATTGCCTTGAGATCATTCGACCTAATGACCATTCGGCCTTATGAACATTGGGCCTAACAGCCATTCGGCCAAACGACCATTCGGCCTAACAGCCATCCGGCCTTACGACCTTTCGGCCTAGCATGCAGACAAGTGTAAAAGATTTCTTATTGACCTAGCAAACATTCATGACGATCATTAAGCCTTATGGCCATTCGGCCTTGCGACCTTTCGGCCTTTACGACCATTCGGTCTTTACGACCATTCGGTCTTACGATCATTCGGCCTAATGACCGTTAGGCCTAATGACCATTCCGCCTAATAACCATTCGGCTTTATGACCTTTCGGCCTGTGATCATTCGGCCTTGCGTTATTTCGGCCTAACAGCATTCGGCGGGATAACCGTCGGCCGAATAACCCCCTCGGCCTAGTGGCCTGTTCGGTCAGAAAGCCCATTCGGCCTAACGTCCATCGGCTGAATGACCTTCGGCCGAATGGCTTTCGGCCGAATGACTTTCGACAATCTGACAATCTGATGCCACGGGATATAATATGAGTCCTGCATTACAAGCGACAAACCAACAGCTCCTGCTACATGATGTGTGGATCACATTGCAACCCGGCATCCCAGGACACACCGATATATCACACAAGTCCTCATCCAGGCTAGATGGATAGTAATGACGTCGTTATCGGGAAGATATCACCTTATTATATTGTACACCGTGCACTGCACTATTTGTGCGGGCAAAGGAAACCTACGTTTCCGGACAGCCGCTCTCAACGTTCCAACTTGGAGAAAAAATACGGAAGAAGACGACGATTCACTGCACTATTTGTGCGGGCAAAGGAAACCGACGTTTCCGGACAGCCGCTCTCAACGTTCCAGCTTGGAGAAAGAATACGGAAGAAGACGAGACGATTGAAAAAGTGGAAAATGATGAAGGTGAAATGTTAGAAGATCCAATGGCAATACGAGAGTACATGGTTGAGTATTTCAAAAACTTTTTTTTTCTCGAGGGATTTTAAGCATCCTTATGGCTTATTCATCCCGACTTCAAAAACTTATATGCATATGTTCCTTCTAGCCTTCGTCGGAGTCGGATGTATTTTTTTCTCGATCCTCGATCAAAAGGCAGTGATTTTTTTTTTCTTTAAATAAAGTGTTGTAGAGCGCGTGGTGATGAGTCCATCACCGGGTGACCATCCAAACCGGACCATTCCGGAATGGATGGATGCCCAAAGTTTACACGGTCGGTTATACTATTTAATGCTTCAAGGTGCTAAAGAGAAACAATTGCCTAAAAACCCGTTCTTGATTGGACGTTCCGTCGAGAATTTTGCATGTAAAATTGAAGGAGCCTTTTACGAAAAGTCCCGGAATTGGTACGTGCTCAAAATCAGGAACAAGAACCAAGGAAGACTGCTGACAACGTTAACAACTCTGTTAGATGGTACACCGATTATGATAGGTCGTCATCCGAGCCTAAATCAACGGAAATTAGTGGTCACCTGCCGAGAAGTGGATGGAATGGAAGATAAAGTACTGCTGGAAGAATTATCCTCTCAAAAAATCATCGACGTCCGCCGCATAACAAAAAAAAAAACCAACGCAGGGATCATAGGAACATCAACGCTAATTTTAACAATCAACAGTACCATTATTCCTGAATTTATCAATTTCGGACTCCTTCGTGTTCGCACGCGCATATATTATTCGCAGCCCCTATTATGCCGACAATGTTTGCAATACGGTCACCCTAAAAGCCGTTGCAAAAATCTGTTGGCTTGCAAAAATTGCTTCCGAAATCAAGATAGTGCCGATTGCCAAGCCGAACCCTTTTGTGGAAACTGCAGAACAACAGATCATTCCCCTTTGGATAGAAAGTGCCCCATTTGGACAGCAGAATCAGCAGCACAAAAACTCAGCACCGATAAAAATATCTCGATCAACGAAGCCCGACGAATGATAACCACGAGCAGCAGCACAACCAGCTACGCGAATGCAGTGAAAGCCAACCAGAAACAACAGATTGCAACACATCAGCAACAAGATCATAAAAAAGAAGAATCAAACCAACAGACGAGCCAGAACCAAAAAAGAACGCTAGAAAAACCACATACTCCAACAGCACCGTAACAACCCTCCCAAACTGATATCGTCAGTTCGGGTTCAGATTCACCGCCTCGAAAAAGGACCCCTCTTCCATCCTCTCTTCCTGCAACTTCGGCAAAAGAAGTTGTTCGTGAAGAAATGGTAGCACACTCTACCCGATCAGTCGTGACGCGCAGTATGCAGCAAGTGCGGCCACCTGAGATACCCTAATCACCTCTCTTCCTCACATCCTTCCTCTTCCTGTTCCCTCCCACTTCCCCTTCCTATAATTCAAAGTGACCCTCGGCAAATTATTACTTGTACATATAAGTTAAATGCCTAATAAACATTAATTTTATTAACAAAAAAAAAATGTTCCAATGGAAGATCAACATAGCGAACAAACATTCCCGTGTGTTCAATTGGTGCCAGACGAGAATGAACGTAACGATGCCTGCATGAACAGCATGCAAACCACTGAGATTCTGAACGCTATTAAATTCAGTTCACCGAAAAATTCCCCGGGACCAGATGGTATTCCCAGGGAATTTTACCTGAAAACATTTGACGTGATTCATCGTGAATGAAACTTAGTGATGAATTCAACAATCGTCGAAACATTTTCCAAGCCACGTTGGCTCTGAAGGATCGAATAGCTCAACTAACCGCCAGAAAGGTACGGGAAAAGTTGATCTCATTCGACCTAGCTAGACTATGCGTTCGACAGAGTAGACCACGGTTATCTTTTCAACACAATGATACGCTTGGGGATAAATCCGCGCCTAGTGGAATTGCTGATGCGTATTTATGCGCAATCCAGTTCGAGACTGTTGATAAATAGGCATCTCTCCACTCCTTTTCCAATTGGCCATCCACTATTGCGGCAGCTACAGGTGGTCTGTGGCTCCGATCTCTTGGTTGCTTATGCAGATGATATCAGCGGAATAATAACAAGCGCCGAAAAAATCGACCTCATGCGAGAGCTGTTTTTACGATTCCAGAGAGAAGCGGGAGCAATTCTGAACTTGGCGTAAACAACAGCAATAGATGTGGGGTGTGTAAATGGGAATCCCATCAGCATCCCATGGCTGGAGACAATGAACACGACCAAGATATTGGGTGTTACTTTTTGCAACTCGATACGCAACATGATAAGGCTCAATTGGGATGCCCTCGTTATAAGATTCTCTCGGCTAGTGTGGCTTCACTCGCTTCGCTCCCTTAACACGTTCGTCGCCACGCTCATTTTGGTTGTTTTACTCGCCGAGCCCAACGAAAATCTCGGAGCAAGAAAGCAACCAGGGAGAACTCCACTATTTATAACGTGTGGCTAAACTGAGCGGCTAACTTGAGTGAGAGAGCGTCACATGCTTTTTGATGTGACGGGGCCTCCCCGGAAATACACCCGTCACCCGAATATGGGTGACGTGGCGACGAACGTGTTAACGTGTATCACAAAATAATCCTACTGAACACATTTGTCTTGTCCAGAGTTTGGTACACTCCTTCTAGGCTTTCCCCGTACTGCACGAGCAGGATAACAGCAACCATGGGTAGCTTCATCTGGCGAGGCACAGAGGCACGCGTACCCATGCAACAGTTAGCGCGAGAGAAAAAAAAACACGGTAGGCTTGGTCTGCATTTGCCAGCAATAAAAACTAAGGCACTGCTTATCAACAGACACATGCGTGAAGCTGGTTCTATGCCGTTCTACCGGCCGAAGCTTTATACAACAAGCAAATCTCGGAATTCAAACTCGTCCCGCGGACCTACTTTGCCTGAAGATGATTCTGAGCACCTATTCCCAACTGCCAAGCCAAATAATCGAGCACCCGACAGCAGAAAGTTTAAACATCTTTTTCATCGATCGAACAGATCAACACCGCGGATCTTCCCAGCCGTAAACTGCTCCTCGGTTCGGTGCACAGTCAATCGATCCAGTCAGAATCTCATCCATTACGATGAGCGGTGATAAGATACATCCTTGTCTCACTTCAGCAGTTACCGGGATTGGTTCGGACAAGACACCGTCGTGCAATACCTTGCACGAAAATGCCTCGTATTGTGCTTCGATGAGATGGACTAGTTTCTCTGGGACCCCTCGTCGCCTTAGAGCCGCCCAGATGTTTTCATGGTTAAGTCGGTCAAATGCTTTTTCGAAATCAACGAAAACCAGCAGAAGAGAGTCCTGGAATTCGTTGATTTGTTCCAGTATGATTCGTAGCGTTGTGATATTGTCCACACATGATCGTCCGGATCGGAATCCAGCTTGTTGCCGTCGGAGTGTAGCGTCAATTTTCTCCTGGATCCTGTTCAGGATCACTTTGCAGAGTACTTTGAGGGTTGTACAGATCAACGTTATGCCTCGCCAGTTACCGCACTCTGTCAGATCTCCTTTCTTCGGGACCTTTACGAGGATACCCTGCATCCAGTCGGCCGGGAATGTTGCAGTATCCCAGATGTCAGCGAAAAGACGGTGCAACATTTGTGCTGACAGGGCAGGGTCGGCTTTCAGCATTTCAGCAGGGATGCAATCGATTCCAGGTGCTTTGTTGCATTTCATATTTTTGATTGCCGCTTCTATTTCAGCCAGCGAAGGCGCTTCCGAGTTGACGCCATTTATGCGACTTACTGTTGGCGCCTCGAGCTGCGGATTCTGTTGGCCATCGCTATTCGTGACTCGGAAGAGTTGTTCGAAGTGCTCAGTTCATCGTTTGAGCTGATCTGTTCGATCGGTCAATAACTGACCTGCTCGGTCTTTCAGCGGCATTCTTGCATTAGTCCTTGCACCACTAAGGGGGCGAGAAATGTCATAAAGTAATCGGATATCTCCATTGACCGTGGCTCTTTCTCCCTCTTCGGCTAGAAGTTTGTCCAGGCTCTCTTGTCTCGTCTACAAGCTCGTTTAACTGCCTTTTCCAGCTCCGCATATCGTAAGCGGGCGGCAATAATGTAGTAATGAAGATGCACTAGAATTCCACTTGACAACTGAATAATAGAAGCCCACGCGGGAGCAAAATCATTCCAAAATTTACAAACATGGCGGACTTTCTATGATATCCGATTGAAACTGACTTCAGGAGACATTTTATACATTTTATATATCTTTTCACTATGCAGTTGGAACACCATTGTAAACGACTTAAACTATCGTTTCAGATACGATTTCATGTTTGCTGGGTAGCCGTATTATGCAACAATCAAAATAATCTATCATGAATGGTAAATGAAAAAATAATCACCTCGACCAGGAATCGAGCTCAAGTCTACTGGTTACCTCTTCGACACCTAACCAAAAGGCTAAATCGGCAAATGTAAACTAGTCAACCTGTAGCTCGATAATTCAGTTGACTCTATCGAGTTGAATTCGCTGCTAGATTCTATGGCAGAAAATGCTCATCGTGCCCCGATCAATGGTGCTCTGTTCACCCCGAGTCAACAATTTAAAGTAAAAACGCGCTTTAAAATTGATTATAGTAAAATAAAAAAAATTAATGATGGTGAAAATTGAGGCACAATGTGCGGGAAAGCGGGAAATATATTTTGTTGGTTTATTGTTCGACATTATTTACAATGCAGACTCTTCAAAAACAAAGTCTTAAGTTTGAATCGAATTTACAAGAGTAGATAATAAATCTGATATGAGTCGCAAACTTAATCTCTTAGTTTTAATTCTTTAATTTGAATCATTTTCACCAATGCTCTAAATGGTTATACGTGTGGTTCAAAATAATAAGATTCAAATTTTCAAACTAAATTTAATTTTATTTTTTTCTGTAACATTTATTATTTATTTTTTTAAAATAAATTCAATGGAACTTATTTTCGAAAGTTTGGTTTTTAAAATAAATAACTTTCAATGTGAATTATCTTTAACCTAAATAAATAGATAGAGCCTACATATTTTCACCTTTAACTTTTCTTGGTGTATGCATGTTATGGGAAAATTTTTGTCACCTAACACCAACCAAGCTCTAAGGGCATCAATTATTTTTTCTCAAAAAAAAAACACATATATAAAAAGAAGATAAAATGGAAAAAAACGAGGGTTCAAAGCTAAATCACTGAAACGCAGTACCTGATATTTAAAAAAAAAAATCCCCATGTGAAGATGGCAGAATGGAAAGGTGAACCGTTTATTGTTGAGACAAGTTCTGAAGCATCAATTCATACGAGCATTCCGTGACTGCATCATGTGAAAATTGCCACCAAAACCACATTCCTATTCATGGCAAACAGCATTCAAACGCAAGCATCCACACAAAGTTGCGTGTGCGGAATAGTGCAGAAAATATGAATTATGTAAATGAAAAATGGTTCACCCACCCACAAGCCACTTCTGGCGAAACGGCCAACCCATCAACTCTACCGATCCACTGAAATCCGCCTCTCTCGGCTGCAGCTGGTGGGGGCGCTTCGGGATGAACGGTCTGACGGCCGGTGCGAAAGGCATCTTTTCACTCGCTGCAGCTTCTGATGACGGTGCTAGCTAGTTCAGTTTATACCTTACCTACTCCTATGTGTAGATACCACACCGCTTAGACAGGATTCTTTTTTTATTCACTCTCGTCTCCCCTCCTTTCAGTAGTAAGTTTGCTTTTTCAACACAACCCACGCACGCCCAATGACGGACGAAGAGCAACCCCACGGGAAGGATCCGGTTCGCATGCATACTAGACTGAGTCTGTTTTGAGTCATTTTGGAATTTCTCGAAACATAAGGTCTAAAAGGCTTCGTTTCTGTTCGAAACCCATTCATATATTTTTGCAGAATTTTGAGGTAACGTTTACATGAGTAAATTTGGGCTTTTAGGTTTGTATGGGAAAATTAAAAATTTTGTTCGGAAAAATCAACTTTTTTTTGTTGTGGAATCGAGCTTGCTTATGGGTTATGTCCCAATTTACAAAATTTAAAAGAAAATTTGCCGCTTAACAATTGTGTATACGACCGTAACTTCGTATCTTATTAGGCAAATAAGTTGTTAGCTGTTGAATAGGGGTCTGTGAAAAGAAATCATGCAATAAATCGCTAGGTACCAGCAGTGATGTCAGTTGAATTGATTGTTTTTCATTTCCAAAAGACATACCCCTATTCAATAGCTAATAACTTGTGTTTGACAAAGTTATTCAGCGAAATATTTGCTTTGAAAAATTTGTAAATTGGAAAAAAAACAAAAGCAGGCTTGATTCCACAGAAGAAATAAAAATGTTGATGATTTTACGAATAAAATAATAAATTTTCCCATACAAACCCTAAAATCAAAATTTACTCATCCAAACGTAACTTAAAAATTTTGCAAAAATTCATGGGTATCAGAAATTCAAAAATGACCCCAAATCGACTCAGTCTAATGCATACATACATCTGAAATTTCGAAACTTCAACACAGCTTTCAGCAAGCCAGCTCCCTCCCCCTCATTTGAACCTTGATTTGAATGGATGAATTAGATGCGGCTGTTGGCCACTTATTCAGAAACGAGAATTCATTAGCGTTATCAATTCATGGTAGTTTAAAATAAAATTTCTAGAGAGTGGTGACACTTTCGAAACTATAGGAGTTTTCAAAGTTTTTTTGTCTAGTTCGACCTATGTTTGGAGATATCCGATTACAATATGACATTTCTCGCCTTAGTGGTGCAAGGACTTATGCTGGAATGCCGCTGAAAGACCGAGCAGGTCAGTTGTTGACCGATCGAACAGATCAGCTCAAACGATAGACTGAGCACTTCGAACAATACTTCCTGGTCAACAGAACCCGCAGCTCGAAGCGCCAACAGTAAGCCGCATTAATGGCGTCAACTGGGAAGTGCTCTCGCTGGATCAAATAGTAGCGGCAATCAAAGACATGAAATCCAACAAAGCGCCTGGAATCGATTGCATTCCTGCTGAGATGCTCAAAGCCTCAAAGCCTTGTCATCACAAATGTTGCACCGTATTTTCGCTGACATTTGGGATACTGCAACATTCCCGGCCGACTGGATGCAGGGTATCCTTGTAAAGGTTCCAAAGAAAGGAAATCTGATAAAGTGCGGTAACTGGCGAGGCATAAAGTTGATCTGTACAACCCTCAAAGTACTCTGCAAAGTGATCCTGAACAGGATCCAGGATAAAATCGACGCTACACTCCGACGGCAACAAGCTGGATTCCGATCCGGACGATCATGTGTGGACCACATCACAACGCTACGAATCATACTAGAACAAATCAACGAGTTCCAGGACTCTCTTCAACTGGTGTTCGTTGATTTTGAAAAAACATTTGACAGACGGAACCATGAAAACATCTGGGCGGCTCTAAGGCGACGAGGAGTCCCAGAGAAACTAGTCCATATCATCGCAGCACAGTACGAGGCCTTTTCGTGCAAGGTCTTGCACAAGACACCGACAAGACAAGAGACCGTGTCTAATCCAATCCCGGTAACTGCTGGAGTGAGACAAGGATGTATCTTATCACCGCTGCTTTTTCTAATCGTAATTGATGAGATTCTGACTGGTTCGATCGAGTGTGCACCGAACCTAGGATTGCCGTGGAATCCTTCATTAATGGAGCAACTGAACGACCTTGTCCTGGCAGACGATATTGTTTTGCTCGCCCAAACACAAACGGATATGCAGAGCGATCTCACCCAAAGCTCCAAGGCAACAGGTCTCAAAGTCAATGTCGGAAAGACCAAGTTGATGGATATCAACACAGGAAATCGCTCAAGTTTCATGGTAGCTGGGCAACAAATTAAGAAAGTGGAGTGCTTCCAGTATCTTGGTAGCAAGAGAACGCCTGATGGTAGCACCAGAAAAGACATCGGATCAGGAAGGCCCGATTTGCGTATGCGAGTCTCCGAAACATCTGGCAGTCACGCCAGATCTCTCTACCAACGAAAATCCGAATCTTTAACTCGAACGTCATATCCGTATTGCTGTACGGGTGCGAAACTAGGTGCACATATGCGTCAACGACGCGAAAACTGAATATCATCCGTGCATGGTTGCCTGGCCTCAATCTCAAATGAGGAACTACATCGCCCGAGTCACCAAAGGGTGCTAAATATCGAGATTCGGTAACGTAAGTGGAGATGGATTGGGCACACGCTGCGAAAAAAAAAGAACGAGATTTGCAGAGAGGCGCTTGAATGAAATCCAGAATGACATCGAAGAAGAGGCAGACCCAGAAAATCGTGGCGGCTAAACTATTTTTTGATTATAATTTTAATGGCATGTGCGGCGGAATGAAAACTAGAGAGAATTTATTTTATAGAATTTGAAAGAAAGGTGGATAGACAGGCATTAGTGCGCCAATAGGAGAAAGCTTGATAGGTGTTGAAATTTTAGGCTAGAGGGCATGTTGATGGAAAGCTCCCATGAATAGTTAGCTAATGCAGAGCAAAGGCGGGAGCAATTCACATTATAATCATACAAATTATGGCGATTAAAATCATATAACAAACAATCATTGGCAAAAAAGAAAAAAGAAAAAAATACAACAAGAAAAATACGGTTCAAAAATTGACACTTGGCCAAAATGTTAGAACGCGGAATAGATAAAATGTGAAATGCGAAAAAATCGACAAGTAGCAACTATTCGCAGCGAATCTGAAATAATGGCAACGTCGATAGAACTGTTCTCGCATAAGGAAAGCTACGTTGCTACGTTTTTGCTCGTTTGAAGTGTGCGTAAAAATACGCTCTCAAACCATTGGGCTCGCTATACATGGGAATTCTCTTTCTGGGTTTCTCATGTATAGGGTAACGGACTTATTTTGGACCGGGTACATATTTTGGACCACCTTGTAGCATTTTGCCAATATTTCTCTCATAAATCATGTTATTCATACAAATTTTGAACAAATATAGTTAAAACTACTTCTTATGATTCTAACCACATCTAGAATTTTATTTAAGTAAGCTGTTAACGGAGAGAAAATTGAAAATTAAGTTTTGATTTTTCACAGTTGGACCGAATCAGGGTCATTTCAGGAGGACGTGCCATTATTGGAGCCAACTTTCAAGAGGTTTGCTGCATAGCTGTGATGAATTTTACAAATACAAACATGTTCACAGCTATGATAAAACACGTGAAAACTATTTTGCAAGCTCGAAAAAGCAAAATAACTGGTTTTAATAGTAATTTGACCCATGTCGAAAATAGATCCTACTTTATTCCTTAGGTACTTATTTTGGACCACTCACCATAACCTGGACATTTAACCTGATGTTACATGTTCATGAACGTAATAAGACGTTGTACGCCGATATGAAAGAATTATGCACACTATTTCAATCACTCATTATGAATAAAATTTGAAATTTAAGCATGATTTAATTCAATCAGCTCGCCTAAGCCCAAACTCGCCATTAGACGAGGTTCACTTTAATCGACGCAAAACCAAGCCAATCATAGTTTTAACTTACTTTTTGTGCACTATGCTTTGAATCCCATGAATCTAACAATCTACATCAATGCCAACTGTTTGATAAACAGTTGTGAAAAGCTACAGCCAAAAGAAGCCTCAAAATATGAAAACTTGCACTTGCACCAATTTTTTATTAAGTCATTGTTTTTTATGCTTCATGAAAAATTATTGAAAGTTTGGTCTAAAAGTTTTAACCATTTAGGATTGCCAGTAAAATGAGTGCATTCAGGAATGATTTTCGAGGAAAAAAAACTTTGGTAGGTAGAAGAAACGAAAAATAAAACTCGTCTAAAGGAGGGGTTTGGAAAAAAACGACAACAAATCGGTAAATATGCAACGAGTTTAATTTTTGTAAAATTGAAATATCTCAGTTAATATTTGAATAATTTTATCAAATAATATATTCAATTATAGCTATATATATTTAAAACTTGGGAAAAGGTGGTTGGAATGTGCAATTTTTAGAAGCGATAAAGTACAAAAAATCTAGTTTTTCAGCCCCTGTAGTTATGAAATTAAAAAAAACTGTTGGAATTACTCCAACGATAAATTTTATCCTAGAACAAAGTTAGTATCAAACTTAAAACTGAATTTTTGTGAAAAAATCTGGCTTTTAGATGGCTAAAAAGATAGCATAAATCTCGCACATTTCTATCTTTTTGAATCTATCTACAGCACTGAAGCCAAACCAAATCCACTAAGGTTTTGGAAGTCAAAATGCATCAATTGATGTCGCGAAGTTCATGATGTCAGACTTTCTCAACTTATCATTGAGTCGCCTGAAAGAGATTTGCGTTCTGAAAATTGAGCCTCAAGATAAGCCAACTGGCCAGTATTGAACACTGCAGAACAAATTTCGTCGAGATTTCAGTGTGCTGTCAGAATTTTCATAACATTTAGTATGGAATTTTACTGTTTTCATTCTTATCTAACAAACAAAACTTGATTAGTCTATAACAATAAGACAAGACAAAATTATCAGAATAATTCGTATAATTGCGCATCAATCGCTGTCGAAATATAGCAAAATTTAGAAAAAAAAACTTATTTAGTTTAAGGGTGGTTCAAAATAGGTCCAAAGGGTGGTCCAAAATAGAAACCTGGTGGTCCAAAATACTGACCACAGTAATGATTGAAGAAACGTGTTTTTAGGCTTAAATCTTGTTACATTGCAACAAACGACGATATGTTTCGATAGAAAAAGCCTTGATCTTCGTTATGAACGGAAAAAGCAGTCGAAAATTGTAACATATGCTTATTTATTCCAGAAAATTGCATAGCCACTTCCTAAAGCGGTCCAAAATAGGTCCGTTACCCTAGTTAGCTAATGCAGAGCAAAGGCGGGAGCAATTCATGGGAGCTTTTCATCAACATGCCCTCTAGCCTCAAATTTCAACACCTATCAAGCTTCCTCCTATTGGCGCACTAATGCCTGTCTATCCACCTTTCTTTCAAATTCTATAAAATAAATTCTCTCTAGTTTTCATTCCGCCGCACATGCCATTAAAATTATAATCATACAAATTACGGCGATTAAAATCATATAACAAACAATCATTGGCAAAAAAGAAAAAAGAAAAAAAATACAACAAGAAAAATACGGTTCAAAAATTGACACTTGGCCAAAAAGTTAGAACGCGGAATAGATAAAATGTGAAATGCGTAAAAATCGACAAGTAGCAACTATTCGCAGCGAATCTGAAATAATGGCAACGTCGATAGAACTGTTCTCGCATAAGGAAAGCTCAGTAGGCCCATGGGTTGCTACGTTTTTGCTCGTTTGAAGTGTGCGTAAAAACACGCTCTCAAACCATTGGGCTCGCTATACATGGGAATTCTCTTTCTGGGTTTCTCATGTATAGTTAGCTAATGCAGAGCAAAGGCGGGAGCAATTCATGGGAGCTTTTCATCAACATGCCCTCTAGCCTAAAATTTCAACACCTATCAAGCTTTCTCCTATTGGCGCACTAATGCCTGTCTATCCACCTTTCTTTCAAATTCTATAAAATAAATTCTCTCTAGTTTTCATTCCGCCGCACATGCCATTAAAATTATAATCATACAAATTACGGCGATTAAAATCATATAATAAACTATTTTTTGAAAACGCAGATTTCAGTGGTGGAATAGAGCTATCTTTATTCATGTTTCGTCTGTTAGGTCATTAGAATACAACTTTATTAATTAGCGATAGCCAATTGTCACTTTCCACTTCTTATATTCCCTAACCGAGAAAGTACTCATTTCTCATTGAGTACTTTGATATTCTTACCCAGAATATCTAGCAACATTGTTCTGTTACTACAAACCCAATTTGAGTATTCTCCCCTAACCGTGTAATGATGTAAACATTTGTACCACGTTTATCATCATCACCTGTCATCAGCAATCATTGATCTATTGTTCTCGATTGCGAATTGAACATAGCAATAGGTACCAAAACAAACAATGTTTTGGTTCTGCTCGTGGCAGCAGAAGTTTGCTGCTGTGCCGCTGTGCTGCTGCTGTTCCGGAGGAAACCGTAAGTTTCAACACTATTTCATAGTAATTAGATCTATTTTTAAAAACATTTGCGTTTCATATCTTTACGTCTAACGGAATTAAAAGGTTAAATGAACTGCGACCATTTTTAATAGAAATTTGAACACTACAGACTTTACTGTTAAATAACTCGACAGCCGGTAAGACATCTGATTCTGGATTGGAATTCGCAATGACAAACAAATTTAAAATTTTATAAATGCGCATGTTGGGTAATATGCACATACAGCCAACATTTTTAATTTAGAAGCATGCTTCTAAATAAATTCTATCCGCTCATTTTGACCATTTTTCCATTCATCTAACGTTCTATCCATCTATAAAAAAAATCATCATTTTAAGATGTTCCTACTAAAAAGGACATCACTTTTCATCAATAAGGCCGAAAATATTCTGGTGACTAATCTCTTGATAAAATTTAAAAACTCTGCTTAAAATGAAATTAAAAACACGATATCATAGATTTATGGTAGTTCAGACTATCAGGCTCTAACGGACGCGATGATAACAAACTGAGCTTATCTGAGCGATCACATATCATCTTTTTGTTCGTCCGCACTGTAAGTTTTCCCGCTTGTGGGGCGAACCACGCTCGGCCTACTAATGTGTGGTGGTAGATGCAACTCTATCTGTATCTACCACTTCATAGTAGTTGGCCCAAGCGGAACAATATGTGATGATAATGCTTCTAAATAAATTCTACCCGCTCATTTTCACCATCTTCATTTCATCTAACGTTCTATCTATCTAACAAAAATCATAATCTTAAGATGTCCCTACTAGGCCTGCGTACATTCGGAGTATTCGAGCGACGAGTACAGGACAGCGACGAGTATTCGAGCGACGGCGTACAGGAGAACGGAGTGTGGAGGCGAAGGATGAACCACGAGCTCGCGCGACTCTACGGCGAACCCTGTATCCAGAAGGTGGTGAAGGCTGGCCAGATACGCTGGGCGGGACATGTTGCGAGAATGCCGGACGACTGTCCAGCAAAACAGGTGTTCGCTACGAATCCAGTAGGAATAAGACGGGCAGGGACGCAACGAGCGAGGTGGTTAGACCAAGTAGAGCGTGATCTGGCGAACGTGGGGTGCCCGAGAAATTGGAGAACGGTTGCCATGGAACGAGTTAATTATAGGAATTATGTTCGTCAAGTTATGTCGTGAGACGGTATACTATGTGAATAAAAATAAGATGTCCCTACTAAAAAGGACATCACTTTTCACCGATTTTGCCGACAAATTAAAGTAACAAAAACATTTTTGAATGAATTGATTTTCGGCGATTTCAGTCACGAAAAAATCATAAAACGATTTTTATTTCTTCATCCGACGTTTCGGCATTTATTATGCCTTTTTCAAGGAGTCTATTAATATAACATGATTAATGATGTGTTTAAAAAGGTGTTACAATATATGGTGTACTTACTGAAATTTCTCGTTTTAATTGTCCAAAAAGTTTTTTGAATCTGCTAAACTGTCTAATTGGGAAATGTAAGTCCAGTTGTTTGTGGTGTATAACAGAAATATTAAAAGTTGAGCTTTCTACTTGCATGCAATCTTCCTTGGAATCTGTTCTACTTACTATTGATCTGGTTGAGATGGATATAACACTTTTGAAAGTTTTGAAAACGAAAACGGATATAAAAATAATTTTCACTGTTTTGGATGTTGTTTTTCACCTAGCCACTACTGATGTTTGTTGTATTTTGTGTGTTTGTTCTATTTTGTGTGTTTGATGTATTATTATGTGTATTGGTGTGTTTTTGTTTGTTTTTGATGGAGTTGAAAATGCCGGCAAAACTTTCAAAAGTGTTATATCCATATCAACCAGATCAATAGTAAGTAGAACAGATTCCAAGGAAGATTGCATGCAAGTAGAAAGCTAAACTTTTAATATTTCTGTTATACACCACAGACAACTGGACTTACATTTCCCAATTAGACAGTTTAGCAGATTCAAAAAACTTTCTGGACAATTAAAACGAGAAATTTCAGTAAGTACACCATATATTGTAACACCTTTTTAAACACATCATTAATCATGTTATATTAATAGACTCCTTGAAAAAGGCATAATAAATGCCGAAACGTCGGATCAAGAAATAAAAATCGTTTTATGATTTTTTCGTGACTGAAATCGCCGAAAATCAATTCATTCAAAAATGTTTTTGTTACTTTAATTTGTCGGCAAAATCGGTGAAAAGTGATGTCCTTTTTAGTAGGGACATCTTACCCATCCAGTCGATAGAATTTTAATAAAAACATTTTTGTTTAGGAATTTTCAACAAAAGGAAAAGAGAGATTGCCAATTTAATCGTTGAGAACGAGTCAAAACGTATGCCGGATGCAACTGAGGTGTTTCATTGAGAATGACATCAAGTGAAACACAGGTTTTAGGGGAAAACTGTACAAGACGACCAGTTGAGCATAATCGCTATTTACAGTGATACCAATTATTTAAGAATCGGATTGAAAGTTTACGACGATTCAGGGATCAGATTTACGTATTATCAATGAGAAAAATATGATAAAAACACGCCTTTGACAATATTTTTGCAAAAAACTGAAACAAACCGCGGGGTAGAACGCCAAAACTAGTGGACAGAACGCACTATACCGAAAGGGTGGTGAGAAATGGAACAATGATTATACGAAATGTAATAATTGAAACATCAAAACTTTAATTACATGTGCATCGTATTTTTGTAAACTAACAATACTTCGGCAAAAAATCATTTATTATTGTTAACCTTATCGAAAATTTCCCTTTTCAAAATACACTTTTTATACCCTTTTAGGTAAAACGCCTTCAGGTAGGCAACGAAATTCAATTTCTTGACTGGTATGGTGGCAGATAATATTTTCGAGTCGAATATTGGTGCACCTTTTCAACTCGAACAAGGTCGAAATTTGTTATAATTATGCATTGTCATCATGATTGGAGAGTTAGCAAACAAAAAGAATGGCGTTTTGTTTTGATATCCGGGTTTTCTCAAAAGTTAACAGCATTCGAAATTTGAGCGTAAAACACGTGGTCTTGTGGGCATTCGGCTCCAGTTTTGATATGATTGATTTTAGTTAAAATTTGTAGGAAGTTAGTAAAATTTCAACAAAATAAAGTGCATACTAGTGGAAAAACGATAGGCTGTAGTTTCATTCGATTGCGGAGGCTGGTTTACCATAAATCCTTATATGTTACCCATGAAAAATAACAAGTTTCACGCTTAATCCATGAATCCTTCTATTTCTCAGAACTTAAGTCATTTTTGTGAACTTTTCATCTAATAAATGATTAAAAAGCTTGTTTGCTGCAATATAAATTAAGAAAAACATCATTCGAAGCCATAGATTAGTGTATTTTTGAAAAAGAATGGCAAGGGCCATTTTACCCCGCTGGTGCGTCTTGTACAGTTTTCCCCTATATATTATTTCACTTTTATTATTAGACAGTATGTGTCACATTAAGATAATGTTTGAAGTTACTGCAAAGCTTTAGTCAAATTGACAGAATTGTGTCTATGACATTGTTATTCACGTGATTATATAACGGAAATGTGAGAAGAAATTTGTAAAACATCATGCAATGTACTTTTGATTGTTTAAATAAGACTTGAATTACAAAAACATCATTTAATTGCACATTATCGGACACTTATTTTGGCTTCCGGACCTGTGGCAGATATGATGTGCTTCAGAAAAGAGGAAAAACATAGAGGATTTAAGTTATATTCACACATTGTAGATTCACGGAAAAAAATTGTTACACTCTTGGTATAACAGCGAAGTACTCAAGAATTCATTAAGAAAAAAATCTTCTCAGAAAACGTGAATGGAGCGCATGTTCAACAAAAAGTGTCGTAGTTATTTTACAAAACTAGTTCAATCACTTTTCATTTGTTGCAGCTTCGATTTTTTTTTTCTAGCAAACTCGCTCATTAATAAAGTCAAAAGTTTGAGATCAGAGTACTTTTAACACTTAGAATGAATGAACTTTTATATTTGCTTGAAATTTTAGAATTCATTCTTCTTGAAAATATTTACTATATAGTAGCAAGAAAATGGCAAGTTGGTGAATTTGAAGAGCATTATAATGAGTATAAGGCGATTCAAAAAAGGCAAACAATTGAAATTTTCGATTGGATATGTTTTTAGTTCTTGCTGTGCTTGAAGTGATGTGTGTTTTAGATTTGTGTGAACTGGATGTGTTGAATGAGTGGAATGTGAGTTGTTGAGCTAAACGTCTGCATTGAGTCAGTGAATTCTCAACATCTTACAGTAACAGGATGGAGGGAAGGATACGGGACTAGATGAGAAGAGAAATTATATATCAACGATCTCAACGCAGCAAGATGATCATACAAATACATTCATATTATGCATAGCGAATGTATTTGTTTTTGTTCGATCGCACTGCAAGTTTTCATCTTGTGGCGCGAACCACGCTAGGCCTACTTAATAGTAGGTGGTAGCTACGTGTAAAACGTGAGTATTATTATTAATTAAATGAAAGGTGCAAGTATAATTTTATTGAATTTAGGATAAAATCATTTGTTATTGTTTTACTTTACTTCACTTTTTTATTTTTCTTGTAATGATATGTGATGTTACGCTCAAGCTGACTCCCCCTACCCCCATGTCACAAATTGTCACAAAAATGGACGGCCCCTTATGCGCCCTATATTCAGGGGTATTTAGGGTTCAAAAACCTCATGGCTCTCAGGCTAAATTAAGCCTCTAGTGAACAACCCCGTCTTTAGAAGGAGTTCAGTCAAAAATCGCATCGAATAGTTGGTTCTACAATTTTTTTCACTAAATAATTAAAAATATGTTAATCAATCAATCCTTGTTACTGAAAACTGTTTGAATAGCAGTTGTCAAAAGTTACAGCTAAAATAAGTTTAAAAACATGAGAAAACTGTTAATGGACTTACTTTTTGAAAAGATATCAATTGGGTAGCCTCCGAAATCCTTGGTTAATGTGTTTTTCAATCTTAATAAACGATTGGTAGTTAGAATTGCCAACATTCTGGATTGATTTTCTGAGAAAAAAAAACCTAATTTAGGAAGGAGAGATAAAAATCAATCCCGTCTAAAGGCATGGTTGGGAAAGTCGACAACAATTCGAAAAATATGCACAATATTTACTTTTCATATAAGTTGAAAAATATCTGTTATTTGTGAGTCAATTTGAACAGAAACTACATGAAAATATAGCTATGGATCAGTCTTAAAATGTTTCAAAATAAGGGAAAAATTATTTGAAGTGAGTAGAAACTACAATCGAAAAAGTACAGAAAAACGAGTTCCTTAGCCCCTGTGCTTATGCTATTTAAAAAAAAATGTCAATAAAAATTTCTCATCTATGAAGATTTTTGTTGAACAAAAGTCGTTTGTAATCATAAAACTAAGCTTCTGTGAATTTTTGAGTTAAAAAAAATTGGGCTGTAGAAGGCTAATTTAAACTTTCAAAAAACTCCGAATTATGCAGACGTGTTTTTTTTATGTAAACAAAGAGCTGTTCGTGGATCCGAGATGCGAACTGACTGCTTAGCTTAAAAATAAGGTAATTTTGGTGAAAATGTTGGCCCCCTATGGTCTTTACAGAACCGTCATACTTAGAATGCACAAGTATCTTCTACTCCTATAGGAATAAGCAAAATCGTTATCGTGGCACATCAACGGATGGGTGGGAAGTAGGTATTCAATCATCGTAAAAAGCAGCGCGATGAATCCTCTGTTGCCTTTCACACTTCGTTAGCGGAGATATATCCGACACAAATGAAGTCCCATCAGATCAGTGCGGTGGTATTCAAAAGCTGCATCAGATGGGGCGTATTTTCTTCCGGTCCCGAATAATTCTACCTTTTCGTAGAGTGCGCTTCGATAGATGTTGGAGAATTGGTAACCCAGATGAAAAATTACACCAGATATATGATTACAATCGGTCAATTATGATTACTCGAACGGTCCAAACAGATTGAAAAACATGTTACTTTTATGTATTTTTATGTAAAATATGTGTGGCAGTTGTTTTTTTAATCGTTTTGCCGGAGTCAAATAAAATAAACAAAACTATTGTTTTATAGATGAGACATACTCAGTTTAGTGAAACTTTCAAACCTGTCAAATGCAAAACTCTCTCAAAGACTTAAAATAAAGTTTTAATAATGATCATTCTAAGAGCATCTGTATTCGTCTATTCTTGGGTCTTATTTATACAAGAATTGAACCAAAGAAATTAGATCCGATCCAATGAAAAAACTAGCAACTGCACTCGTGTTCCATTAACTGTCAAACGGTTTAGAACTGCGTCAAATTGGATCCAAATCTCATTAGTTTTGGATCAATCCTTATACCAGCTCTAAAAAAAGTTGAGTTGAAACATGGTATAATGGATCACCAGTGCGGTTGCTCGGGTCGGAGTTTGGGTCTAAACCGGCTGTTTGGACCACGGATACAGGTGCTCTAATGAAACAAAATTTGATACCTGCTCACTGGTCGGTGATTTAATGTGTTCCAGCCCTGACATACATGGATCCTGTGTCAACCTGATGGTTGGGATAACGCGGGAGCTTAGGAACTCTAGAGTTCGGATTGGCGGAGTTCTACTGTTTAATGTTTTTCCTGACTTTTTGGATAAATGACATCAATATAATCTTTTTGGAAACGGCTTAAACAAAATGGAAAGTTTTTGGTATATTTATATATTGTCCATCGATCCATCAACCCATCTTTCATTTCATCTAACGTTCTATCCATCTATAAAATGTCATAATCTTAAGATGTCCCTACTAAAAAGGACATCACTTTTCACCGATAAGGCCAATAAATTAAAGTAACAAATATACTAATTTACGTGATTTTCTTACAAATTCTATAATTTTTGAAGATGAGAGTTTATCCGATAGTAGACTCTAAGTAAATTATTAATAAATACTACTCATTATAAAGATGGAAGCTAATGTAAGCCCACGAGTTCTAAATTTTTTATTCAGTGTTCGCAGTGACTTTGTAGACATAATGAAAACAAACATTAATTAACTAATAACATTAATTTCATCTTTAATTATCGCACACTTTATCTGTAGCAAAATGAAATTACATCCTTGGAAGACATATGTAGGAATATTCAAAACACAAAACCGTGGACCTTCTATCGAAACACCATGTGTATCCCGCATGTGATCTTTCCCACTATGTATATACATGGTGTTTCGATAGAAGGTCCAGCAGTTGATCGGCAGAGCTCGATTGCTCGTGTTCGCCGGTTTCATCATGTTCACCGTGGTGAAATTGGCTAACGCGTCGTTGTTTTGAAGCGGAGATTACAGGTTCAAGTCCTGCCGGTGAGCCGTTGTATCTAATTCATGATATTTACGGCTTATGTTTTTTCGTTCTTTGATACCTCATGTTTCTCTAATTCTTTCCACCACCTACGAAAATGTGATTTTTTTCAGGTACAAAGATGTACCAAACGAATTCATAACATCAGTATTGAAAAGTCCATTAATTCTTAGTACCTTAGTACTCTGATCCCAAGCTTGTGCCTTTATTATGAACGAGTTTGCTTGAAAAAAAATCGAAACTGCTACAAATGAATAGTGGTTGAACTAGTTCTGCAAAATAACTACGACACTTTATGTAGAACATCTGAAAATTATCTTCATTCACGTTTCCTGAGAAGAAATTTTTGTTAAGTATATCGTTAGAAAATTGCAAACTCGCTTTTGTACCGAGAGTATAACAATTTTTTTCCTCGAATTTACAATGTGTGAATATTGCTTAAATCCTTTATGTTGAGCCTCATTTCTGAAGCACATTGTATCTGCCACAGGTCCGGAAGCCAAAATTACCGTTGGTTAATGTACAATGAAATGATGTTTTGGTGTCAAGTCTTATTTAAACAATCCTAAGTACATTGCATGATGTTTTTCAATTTCTTCTCGCAGTTCCGTTATATCAGCAGGTGAAAAACGATGTAATAGACACAATTCTGTCAATTCGACTAAAGCTTTGCAGTAACACCAAACATTATCGTAATGTGGCACATAATTCAGTTTAATTTCTCTGAACTCATTTTAAAGTTTTGTTTTCAATGCGTTTAGTTTTGGTTGAAAAATACGTCAGTTTGTTTACTAGCTCTTAAGCAGAAGTAGAAAGTGCAATAATTAATCTTTTAAGTGAAATAATTTAACAATGCTCATATGTATTTATTCAAAATGACCCGCAAAAAATATGGATAAAAGCCGTCAATTTACCGGTGAATTCGAACACTAAAAATAAGTATGTGTGCTCAAACCATTTTCTGAAGGTGAGATATGATCCGATAATTTTCAACTAGATGGAAAAATAATTGTAAACATAACATAAACTCTTTACTTTATAGGTAAACCAGCCCCAATAACAGATATTCAAAGTCTAGACTGGGTTCCATCTTTGAATCTTGAGGGAAATTACTGTGTGGTTAAATCATGTCGTCCTATGCAAGGTTATTAGGTCGGGATTCAACCAGATCGAACTGAACGCCATTAACAGTTTTCCGAGGCACTTGAGTTTAATGTAATAATATTTTCAACTTTAGGCAAAATCTGTAAAATTTGTCAACCAGAACCAATAGTTTATAACCCCAGGAACACATCCCAGTGAATAAAATTACTTGTTTTAGTATCACAAACGAATGACATGAGTTCCAAAATCTGCAGTTTAAAAAATTTCTCATGGCGTTCAGTTCGGTCTGGTCGAAGCCAGGTCATAGATCTCTGACTTTGTCAGTAAGTAGGCGAGGAGAGCGCGGTGAGGTTCAGTGAGTTTGTTTGTAAACATCGGTAAATTTGTTTGAGCTGAGGGCTTTGTTGGTAAACAAACTCCACGAACTCCGCAGTAGCCAAATCAAAATGACTGAATAGGAAGTTTTGCATATCGTTACACCTACTATGTATACACACCTTGGTCCTATGGTCGGAAAAAATATTATAGCTTTCCCCCCCGAAGATCTGTAGGTAACTTTAATCGTATTAATGAAATAAGACGTAAACATTGGTTTGTTACTTTGAAATTGCCAGAATATTTTGAATGGGAGGGAAAAGCTGTATGTAGTTCTCATTTTATTGAACGTAATTGATTTGACATACAAAATCATGAGGTAAAATTTTATTTGTTATTCAGTTATAGATAAACCGGCCAGTTTACAAGATTTTCATAACCCTGATTGGATTCTGAGCTTGAACCTTAACAAAACAAAGGAACACGGTAGCCCAGTCTAAACTTGTAGCTCAGAACCTATGGAAGTAGATTTGACAGGTACAAACGGCCTTAATTTCGAATACATAAAATGATAGATTTTCTTCGAATTATTTTTTGTAAATATCTTATCAGTTTTTTAACCTTCCTAGGCCGTTCGGGTCAATATGACCCGAAGCGAACTTCAAAATCGTCATAACTCTTTTGAAAAAAATCGGAAAAATATGAAATTTGGGACATATTACTAAAACCACGAGATACATAACCTGTAGAAAAAGCAACTTCCGGTGATCACCGGAAGTGCCCCAACTGGCAAGCCGAAAAAAAAAGTTACACATAAGCCGTTCGGGTCAATATGACCCGAGAGTTTGCGCGCGTTCCCCTGATGATGTATGTGAACCGATTTTCATGATTTTACATTCATTAGTTAGGAAATTTATTCTAGTTTCTGAATGTATGAAATTTCAGTTGATGTAACTTATCCGAACGTCTGGATTCTGCTCTGAATGGAAAAAACCTTCGAAAATAATGTCTTCTCAGAATTCCCATATCTTCTAATTGCTTTGACGTATTGAAACAATTTTATAAGTTTTGAAATTGTGAAAAATAAATCTTTTTAAACATATAGAAAAATTTAAGGTCATATGGAATTTTTGGTCGCTAGCGTGGATTTTCTGAAAAAAAGCATCTTTTTATGAACTTTTGCTTTGCAGTGTTGTATCTCATTCTTAAATGAACCGATTTCCAAAATTCAAATTTTATTTTTATTTTGATAACATGATCATCATTTTCACTGAATACACATAGTATTTCAAATATCACTGTTATTCGTAATACGAGAATGAAAACAAGAAAAAAATCGTGATTTTCGAACCCGTCTGTTATGATGCGCACATTTCTCATTTTGTTATTGTGATTTCTTAAAACTTTTCATCAAACCTGCCCAATTTTTATATACCCAATGATAGATTTCAATCTCTACAATCGATTGATATGCTGTTTATGTGGTTTTTCAAAAATTTGTAGCAACGTTTTCCGAATTTACTAAAAGATATCGGAATTCGTCCAGATTTTCAAACGTTTTGTAGCAAGCAAACACAACCCCCCGGGAGAGCTTAAATCGAACAAATTCGTGGCTCTCCCGGTCGTGCTCTCGAAATCTGCCTTCCTATAGCAGACTGAAGGAATCGCACGCATAGCTACGTAGGGTGGTTTGTGCTGATACTTATGAATATTTTTACCTGTAGAATAGCTAAGTCATTTTCTTCATCATTTTGATTGTTTTTCAGCTTTTCAAAGTTACAGAGACTTAGTTCACAAATGTTTTAAGATATTTTTAAGAATCCTCATTTTGCAAAATAATTTCGGTGTCATCTTCTTTGATTTTTATTTGTAACATAAAATTTACATACATACATAATACTTTTACACAAGTGTGAATGATTTCGATGTTAATTTTTGAACTATTTCAAAACCATACGTATTAAAATAAGATTTGCTGTTTATATTTCAGATTACTAATCTGAACTTCAAATCCGAATGATGAATAAAATTTTAGAATAAATAATTCAATATTCACGATTCATATATCTTTGTTCACAATTTATTTTTTCTGAATTCAAAACTCTTAAATCGGAATTATAAAATTGTTCATAATATTAAGCTTCCAATGGTGAATTTTGAATTAACACAATTTTGCATTCTTTTTTAAACCCTTATTCAAAAAAGAACAAACTCACGATTGAAAATTCGTACTCAAAAATTGTATGTTTCATATTTATGATACTAAATTCGAAACTGTCAAATTTGAATTAAAATTCTGATTTTTGTTAAGTTATGAGTTTAGAAATAAGAATAAGCAATTCTTTTGTCTTAGTTTTCAATTATTAATTTATTCATTATAAATTCCAATTCTGAACTCTTAGAAAAATGTCAATTTGAATTGCAAAATTCATATTTGGAAAATCAAAATCCGAAAAACTAGTTTAGATCTCACTATTCAAAGCACAGCATTATGAATCCATAAAATTATTTCTAAAGTTTGAATCATAAATTATTTATAATTTATTAGGAGTTTTTTCTAATTTTTTTTTCTAAATCCTGATATTAAGTTAAAATTATGAATCTTTTTGAAGAAAACATGAGTAAAATAATAAAAATCACACTTATGTAAATGAAGAATGTCGATTTCAAATAATATCACTGAAACAAAAGATGTCGATCAAAATACTATGCAATAGGACAATTTTCTAGAACATAATGTCTTAACCTTTTAAAACACGACTTTTTTTTTAAATTGATATGGCAATTACTAATTCATTCAAAACTTCTTTTAATTCTCATAACACCACGAAGATTTCAAATTATGATTTAAACTACTTTTATGCATATTTTGTCTAATATTTCACATGTAAATTTAACCTCGATATTTATAGTATTATTAACTTAAAAATTTAAATCGTTGTAACATTGGTTGTGATTGTTTTTAATATAACAATATAAACGCGCTTCCGAAATAATTTAAATTAAGTGTCGTATTGAAACCACACTATGCATTAAAGATAAAATAAATTCGGAACTAGGTCTCTGTAAGTTTGAAAAGCTGAAAAACAATCAAAATGATGAAGACAATGACTTAGCTATTCTACAGGTAAAAATATTCATAAGTATCACCACAAACCACCCTACGTAGCTATGCGTGCGATTCCTTCAGTCTGCTATACACGCTAGAAACTATTAAACCATTTAAGATTCAAAAATAACCATTTTTGACCTTTTCCCGGGAAATGCCATTTTATGAGTTCTCCATGAGAACTCATAAAATGACTTTTCGGGGAGAAGTAGAAATATGGTTATTTTTCAAACTTAATCAGAAAGAGTGAAGAAGTAAAAAATGGTTATTTTTGAACCGTAATTAACAGCAATAGCAATATTGAACTATATTAAAAAATTATCGACAAAATTAAGCAAAAACTCGTTTTTCAAGTATGTTATTTATATTATTCATTGTGTTTCTAGTCTTATTTACAATTTACCATTGTAATTTAGTGCCTAGCGCTAGGTGAACACCAACAGCAAAAGTGATTTTTCCCCCACGATCACCTAACGTCGGTGCCGAACAACTCCGGAAGTGGTGATCCCATGCCTGGGTGGCATTTTGTTAAACCGTAGCTTCAGCAAATGGCCAAAATACCTGTGTCGCAACACTAGTGCTGTTCGTTTACGGGGGGTTGAATAATTTATTGGTGACCGGCGGGTGTTGTTTCTCGAGTAGTCCAGTCGGTTCCAACTCCTTCCGGATGGTGAAAAAACGGTCGTCACCGTATCTCGCGTTTCGCACCGAAATGATAAAAAAACCTAAAACAAGAATGCTTAAATCAGTAACACAATTTTCTTCCTTGTAAGGCTATATCAAAAGAAAATAAAAACTTACCGGATTATTGAGTGAGGACCGCTTCTAGATAGTGAGAAGAATATGCTTTTTCAGCTTTCGTTTTATGTGACTGATTAGGATGAACCGCGGAACATTTAACTTGATGATGATTTTGGTGTTTGTATAAAAATTTCAAGCGGGGTCTTCTAATCCGTGTCCTGAAATATGTTTTGCTAGGTTGGAATTTCTATTTAAGATAATCAATAAAACACTATTTACCTTTTATGTTTACCAACAGATTTGATGTGTTCCAGAATTAAATGGACCGATTGAAATGATAATTCGATTCAGTTACGCGGTATAATGGATTTTTTTCTTAAGCGTTCGCCTGCACATCGATTTTTTCAAAATGGCTACGATAAAAACACCAAATTATTCAAACATTTTTTGGTTAACGCCCGAGAACTACAAAAATGGTTAAAATTCATGAAGGAAAAATTCTTAAAAAATAACCATATTGCCAGTTTTCGGGCCAAAGCCATAAAATGGTTATTTTTGAACCAAAAATGGTTAAATAAAATTGAGCGTGTAGGAAGGCGGATTTCGAGAGCACGACCGGGAGAGCCACGAATTTGTTCGATTTAAGCTCTCCCGGGGGGTTGTGTTTGCTTGCTACAAAACGTTTGAAAATCTGGACGAATTCCGATATCTTTTAGTAAATTCGGAAAACGTTGTTACAAATTTTTGAAAAACCACATAAAAAGCATATCAATCGATTGTAGAGATTGAAATCTATCATTGGGTATATAAAAAGTGGTCAGGTTTCATGAAAAGTTTTAAGAAATCACGATAACAAAATGAGAAATGTGCGCATCATAACAAACGGGTTCGAAAATCACGATTTTTTTCTTGTTTTCATTCTCGTATTACGAATAACAGTAATATTTGAGATACTATGTGTATTCAGTGAAAATGATGATCATGTTATCAAAATAAAAATAAAATTTGAATTTTGAAAATCGGTTCAATTGTGAATGAGATACAGCGCTGCTAAGAAAAAATGTTACCTCTTTTGAAAAGTGAGAATTTTTTTTTTCCGGTAATTCCAAAATCGCGACCAAACTCCCATGGGACCCTAAAATTTTTATATCTGTTTAAAAAGGTTTATTTTTCACAATTTCAAAACATATAAAAAAAATTTAATACACCCACATATACTGCAGATATAAGAATTTTAAAATGAAGTCGTTTTTCTGTTCGAAGCATTCTATAGGTCATCTGCTTAGTCAAATCGATTTAAGTTTTATATATTTAAAATTTTGAATAAATTTCCTAAACAATGAATATAAATTCATAAATATCGGTCAAGATATGTGACCAGTGGAACGAAATCAATTTAATATTCAAAACAAGCGAAAAAGAATTTGTTCAAAATCTTGCGAACGGCCTAGGAAGGTTAAACAAACTATATTTTTAGTATTTTAGATAGTTCTACTGACTCTTTTGAGAGCTTACTAAAAGATCGCTGCGATTCGCCAAATATGAGATTTTTATTGTTGGCAAAGTCTTCGATGTCAACTTTACAAAGTTTAGATTAAAACTACGCTTCAGAGATTGATACTAACAATAATTAAAATAACAGCCTTGAACCAACCGTTTCCATGTCCAGTTCGGAACAAGGGCGCCCAAAAATTCCTGAAGGTAAACTTATTATTACAAGAATGATAACACAACAATTTATCATAGAGACTTTTTTTTAAATTAATTTGAATCAAGAAAATCATTTTTATTTTCAGACCCGTCAAAGATGCTTGCGTTATATCGCACGGAGCTAGGTCGATTTCAAAACCATTGTTTTTATGTAGAAAACAGACTGCGAAAAGGGATCGAGTTTCAGAAAATGACGAAAATTGCAATCATTTTACAGGAGTTCATAGATTGAAACTTCTTAAATGCATTTTTGATTATGTCAATCCACATTTGGATACGGCAAATTGCAATTTATCCAAAGAGGAAATGTTCGTCATGACCTTAATAAAGTTAAGATTCAATTTATCGTTTGAAAACGTTGTCGTACGAATGTAGTGGTAGTCGGCACACGATTTCTAAATATTTTCATCGTACACTCTTCTTCATTCACGAGTGAAATATGCGCTTGAACCAACCGGACGGGAGAAGCTTATCTGGCGCACACCAAATAGTTTTAAAAAAATTTATAGAGATAAAAGAATTTTCATAACAGACTGTTTTGAACTGGCAACTATCACTCCTGGCGACATCACATCAGCAGCAGCCCAATTTAGTAACTACAAAAAATCGGAAATAGCGAAATTTCTCATCGCAATACATCCTGGTACCATCTGCTTCATAACGGATGGTTTCACAGGACGATGTTTCGATAAAGAAATAACCAAAAGAAGTGGTTTCCTCGACATGCTGAAAGAAGGACCCGTAGTTCTGGCAGAAAAAGGGTTTGATATAAAAGATCTCATCAGAAACAAAAAGGCTACACCGAACATTCCAACATTTTTAAGAAGAAAAAAAAGAATTTACTCCTCAAGAACTGGAACACGATAAGCAAATCACAAGTCTGCGAATTCACGTGGAAAGAGTAATATCGTTGCTGAGGAAGAAGTATCAATATGGTAACGGACCAATGGAAGAAAAAGCATTATAGTTCGTCTATTATTTAATGAAAAAAATCGTTTAGCTTGAAATGATTCTAACTTTTCAGTTCAATAAGTTTACCTAGTTTACCTGGTTTGCGTGTAGCATTACACAATATACACTGATAGAGCGTGACATAATATACACAGTGATATACACTGATTTCACAAATGCGCGTCGCGCAGTTATGAAATACGCTGTTTAATTTAGTCCACTATTCAAAATAATGAATAGTGGAGAGGGCTTAAATAACTGATTAAGGACAACATGCTAGATTTGTTTCAATTGTAACTCAAAAATTTCTTTGAATATTCGATCAAACGAGTAAATAAATAGACTGATTTTGATCATTCTACTGATTTTATTAGCTTTCTTATCGTTAACTTTATTTTATAATTTGAGACTTATGAAACTAACAAGCATCTTTTACTTTGTGTGAATGCTGCTCGGCTAACTTTTATCCAAAAATACATAAATATAAAACGCAAAACCTGTAGCATGAACGTGAATTTATCGTAAAAACATATTAAAATTTCTTAAGCTAACTGAAATTAAAAAAGTTCTTTCTCTTATTTCCTATCATAACAACAAACATCGGACCAGAGCACGCATTGGTAGCACACTGAAGTGTGCGGAAATGTGCGCTGGAATGAGCGGAAATTCACCAGATGTGCAGCAAAATTCATCAGATGTGCGGTAGAATTCATCAAGTGTCAACAAAATTTATCAAGTGTGCGGAGAATTCACCAATTGTGCTGAAAAGTTCATCAGATGTGCATTCCATCTTTGATTATCGATTTACATGGGATTCGATGAATACTTCATGCCTCTGCATCGGACATCCAAAACGTACAACATTTAGGTATATCACAGTTGCGCGTTGCTCCACGGGCGAACACCAATCTTCCGGGTACTTCTGTTTGCTTTCGTCTGTAATTGAGAGGCCACGCATTGTCACAGCTAGAAGTAAGATTCTAGAAAAATCCAGCAAATTTTTGTTGAGAATAACTTTTTAGAGCTAAAACACTCATCTTTGGTTTTTTGTTAACTCTAACAGTAGTACTGAATACACATTAAAAACTTAAAAGCTAAACACAAGTAAAAAAAACGTTTCAACTTAAAAGCTACAAGCACCTAATTAAGTATTATACTAAGCCATAAAAAACACACACAATTAAAAAAAAGTCAAGTACTAAAAACACATTGAAAAAACCATTTGTCGGTTTGTGTAGGCTTTGGCCAAAAGTTCAGGCAGAATCGCTTATTCGAAATAATATGATGCTTTATGTGTCGTTCGCTTCAAAGCTCTGAATTCTTCTTCAAAGCGATCGCTTTTTTATCCGAATCGCTTTAAACAAAAAGCATTTCACTAACTGAACCTGTCACGAACATTTGAGCTTGTATTTGATGAAAATATTTGAATTTCTCATCTAACTGGAAATCTTTGCCTTCATTGATTATAATACATATATGTATTCCAAATCAAGAATTTTCAACTGCTTATTCAGTTCGGCATTTTTTTTTTAATCTGAACGGACATTTTATCTCAACCGTTCGTTGTCGGCAGCAGTTGCAAGTCATGATCGAATCCGGAGACGCTGCGATGAACGGATGTTTATAACTCAAGAACAATCAACAATCTGAAAACGTGGCGTTCTGGTGGTTTCTCATACATTTTCGGAATGCTTTTTTAAGCCTTTTGTTCTTGCAACTTCCCATAACTTGTGGCTTCAGACACAAATATGCAATCCTTTGGATAACATATTTTTTTTAGTAATGCCATCTTCTTCGGGACATTATCAGCATCCGTATGGGCACATTGCTTCAATACTAACGCTGTCACTCTACCCGTTCGAACAAACCACCAGAAGTCACAGCTTGACTGATCTCGGGTATGCAGTTCCACATCGTCGATCTCTTCTTCAGTTAATTTCAACATGACCATCTCAAACTTCCTCTTGATCACGTTGAATTTTTGCTTTTCTAAAGCTGGATCGAATAGATTCTGCAGCATGATGTTTTTTCTCCGCAAGAATCTTTCCGGGATCATATGGCGATCAAAGCCTTCGCATGAAACCAAACTTCCGTCGCAAAATTTCTTCAATACTGCTGAATTGAGGCCCTTTTCTCGAACTTTCCCCAAAAAATCGCTTATATCAACCTCAACGTCGATTTTCTGAAAGTCCTTGATGTGAAAACTATAGTTAGTTTCTTTGATGGAGTGCTGAAGGTCGTCTTTAAATTTTTTTACGTTGGGTCGAACCCAATATGAAGGCAATTCAATGACTGTCATCTTGAAGAAAAAATAGGGTGTTGTACTGATGTGAAAACAACATTCACCTAGGCCAGCTGTGCAGTCACAATGTTCCGCAAGAACTAAACCATAGTAGGGTACTCCTCCTCATTGAGATTAAGACTGTACGGGTCTTGGAATACAATCAATTTTATTTTTCGAGCGTTTTTTTCGTCGCGTGATGGCTTTTGTGCATAGTCCGACAACTGTCCGATTTTATTTGAAATCATTTTATACAAGATTGAACCAAATTAGAAGAAATAAAACTGTTATTAAAAAAAATATTCGATATTCACCAGTAACAGACCTTAAAATAAATACTAATTATCTACTGAGTAAATAAACAAATTCTTGAGATGAATTATTAATATGTGACATTTTACATATTTTCGAGATAACTACAAATCCAGATTGTTCGATCAGTTCAATGTGTGAATAATTAAAGCTCGAACTAGATAAAAAAAATCTTTGTGTACTTCGAAGTACTTATTTATGTACATATATTAGGTATAATATATAAATTATTTTTAAAAACAGCGATAATCATTTTGTTTGATTTCACATTACTGCACTTTGTGTAATTAAACTTGAAATTTTGGTTAGTGCCAGATTAATTTTTTTGGAACTTGAAAACCTCTCCTACTTCGGCTACTTTACCCCTTGTACCAGTAGTTTGATATAGTTAAGTCTTGAATATGTTAACAAAAATTTGATGATTTTGTATTGAACCAAAACTTCCCTGAATTGAAAACTAAAATTAGGATTTTGCTTCCAATCATTTTCATTTAAAAATGATTTATTTAATTTATCTTCCATAGGAAAACACTATTTCTAACTTGATTCGTGTTCATGGCAAACTGACGGAGTCATCGCAAGGAGGGAATGTTGCTGAGTTGATCGATCTCTAAAGATAAAGTGTCGTTTGATTTTGTCTACAGCGTTCTAACGCATGATTCTTTCGCGGATACAAAAGTGGATCTAGAATCTGAAAGAATTGGCTCCAATATAAGTATTGGCTCCTTGCAATATTCACTATTCTGATGAAGCAGGTCCAAGTAGGTCGAGTCACGTAACTTAGAGGTAGTTCTAATCCTAATGTGACTGAAAATTACAAAATTTATGGCATTCTGGGATCAACAACTGACCGACAAATGCAGATCCAGGTACGAAAAGGTTTGGAATTTTTTATGGCAGTTTCAGGCTTCGTGTAGACAGCCCGGGAGTGAATAACACTCCAAAAGTCGTTGACCTTTCTACATCTTTATTTTCGCCAGCTGATCTCTAAGAACATTTGGAACCTATAGAACTAGGTAGAGACATCGTTCGAAGGGCAAAAGGGGGCGAACTTTCCAAAGGGCGCCAAAGAGAGCTGGGTGGGATAATTGCGTCTTGGCATTTTAAAATCAGGAATCGAACACTCAAGGAATGTATGAAAGAATACGCTATAATTGTTGTTTTTGTGTTCCCCAGTGAATCAGAAACAACATACTTCCTTAAAGCGACAGGTGAAAAAAAATTTGTGACCGGTCTGATTACCAACAGAATTTATAATAAACGAGCGAAGCGAAGAAAAAAGGGAGCTACAATAAGGGCATATAGTCCTAGCCACTGGCCACTGGTTCAAGTAGAAACAAAAAGAAGAGGGAAGAGATGCACCATTGAAAGCAGATGCTATCTTAGGTAACCTAAATCCCATGCCTTAAAAATTAAGTTCTAATTTTTTTTGCTTACAGCCACACAATTGTGTAGTTTAGTTATCCCCTTGAATTGTTTTCTGTTGCCGGTAAAAGTTTCTGTAAGATTTAAACCAACGATTTTTTTTAGCTTTGTAAACAAAACAGCTTGCTGCTGAAAAATATAGAGAACTCTGTTTGCGATTCAAAGACTTTGGATTACCAGTCGCACCGAAAATCGTCTCTCGTGGTAGCAGTCTAAATCATCTTCAAAATACATTTTTTGATGCAACTAAGCCACGTCCAGGGATTAAAACACTCGAAGCAATCAAAGCAGATCCCCCCCCCCCCCCAGTATATGGAAGCAATGGACTGTTGTCCCTATCCGAAAAGAGAAAAATGCTCGAGAGGCTAAATTATATCGTCCCGATAAACATGCTAGAACTACAAGAACAACAAGGTGTTGGAGTTAGCAGTTTAAAAGCAATTTTTGAATTTCATTGAGTTAAAAGGATCGACGAGAAGTCTGGATTCAGAAAGCAGCACTCAACTAAGTCTGCAGTAAATTTGATGCTTCGAATTGGAAGATCAATATTGAAAACGGTAGCTTCACAGTTGTTGTATTTCTGGATTTCAGATGTAACGATTTTTTGGTTAAATTAGGATGATATTTTGTAGATTTATCGGCTTTTTCGGTGAAAAGTGATGTCCTTTTTAGTAGGGACATCTTAAAATAATAAGATTTTATAGATGAATAGAAAGGTAGAAGAAAAGAAAGATGGTGAAAATGAGCAAGTAGAATTTATTTAGAAGCATTTTCATCACATTTCAAATTTTGGTTCACCACGAACCAACTCATCTTTTTTGTTCGTTCGCACTGCAAGTTTTCCTCTTGTGCGGCGAACCACGCTTAGCCTACTACTGTGTGATGGTGTGATGTGTATCTTACCATTATAGTAATTGGCCCGTGCTGAACAAAAAATTGATATGTGATTATAATGCTTCTAAATAAATTCTACTCGCTCTTTTCACCGTCTTTCGTTTCTTCTATAAAATTTCTTAATCTTCAGATGTCCTTACTAAAAAGGACATCACTTTTCGCCGATAAAGCCGATAATTCAAATAACGGGCAACTTAAATAACAGAACCCATTTATCAAAACATGAACTATCGTATTCTCAATATTGGGAAAATAATCTTGGTGTTCCCCAAGGAAGTGTTCTGGGTCCCTTGTTATTCATATTGTACATTTATGAAATGAAAAACTGCCTATTCAAGAAGCAAATGCGAATTTGGAAAATATTTCAGAGTATTAAAAACATAGAAAATTGAGCCTGAACCAGCATAAAACCAGCTTATAAGCTAGTACTCGCAAAATCAGAGTCTGTCCAGAATTGCTGATTGATGGTTGTGTCATCGGAAGAGTACGGCATATCCGCTTGATCACCAAAAGAATATTACAATTAATACCTGGCCTAAATGATCATTCTGGAAACTGTTTGCGAACCGCTTGTTTCTCCTCCAACGACATGGGTTGTGTGCAGAGGTGCCAGGTGTCCTGATTTATCAGGATTTGTCCTGATTTGTTAAAAACTTTCGAGTAGTCCTGATTTTTGAAAAATTTGTCCCTGAAGTGTCCTGATTTGTCCTGATTTTCATAAAAACTTTTTAAATATGATCGAATTTTTAGTTAAAGTATGAGAAAATCGAAAATATAGATTATAAAAAAGTTAAACCCATTTAACAGATGGTAATCTTCGGTTCAGATGATATTTAACCCTTCGTTTCATAAAGTAACAAATTTGCAACAATTAATGTATGGAAAAATTGTATTTTTTTTCTTGAGTACTCATCATTTTCAACTGTTTAAAACGATTTTTGAGGAAAACTGAAAAATCATGAAACGAAGGGTTAAATGGTGTTTTTCGATATGAACTACGACCGGCCAGCCAACAAGCTGCGTACTGTTGTTGCATAAATTAAGGCGTTTACAGCACTGTATTGCGCCTTTATTTATGCAATCTAAGCAGAAGTTCTTATTATTTTCATGAATCAAGAGGTGTCCTGGAAAATCGTGATTTTTAACTTCGCGTTGTCCTGATTTTTGACGAAACCACTTGGCACCCCTGGTTGTGTGGAAAGGTGAAGGCAGGTTTATCCATCTTGATGGAACATCTTTTGGCTTGCGATAAAATCCCCGTCAAAGCAGCACGGCTGTTTTGACGCTCCAATGCAAACGCTGATCCGAGTTTGATGGCCTACGGAGGTCACGGTAAACGCTTCAAGGCTCTTCAAAATTTCATTTGAAAACTCACCTCGATACACTTTTTACATTTTCTTGTAAGAATTCGTACATGCACATGTTCCTAAAAAACTGAACAAGTTAGATTTTAAGTCTTCCACTTTAACTTTACGTGAAATTAATGCGGCAGTTACGTACTTAAAGTGGTTACTACAAAATACACGTGGAATCAATGGGATGCAACAAAATCTTTGTTTAGCCTTTTTTGTGACATGTCAATCGCATCTATTCAGTACAAAAGTTATAAATTGGTGTGGTAGAATATATGTGGAAGAATTAGAATGTATTGAAGTTGGTGAATAAGAGTTAAACTTTAATATGTATTTCCGAATAATTAAATGCTGTAAGTCATGTAAAAGAAATCGCCAAACAAATAAAAAAAATAATAAAAATATTATTTAAGTTCAATCCCTGATAAAATGTTACTCTGATTTCGGGGTTTGTCAAAATTTAGTAACAGAAATGCAATGTATAGAGAAAAACTGAAAAAGCGTTAAAAAGAAAGGAAATTGGCTATTATTCATGCAACGTGTAAAATTTGAAGAATTTGAATAAGAAAAAAAAGTGAGTTCGGCAGCACTGATTGAACGTTTCGGCATTCTCTTAACGAGTTCTGCGACGGAATGACGTTCCGTAATCCGTGGTGTAGAACGAAAAATAAAAAAGGCACAGATCGGGTTAAAATATAAGTGGATTCACCACAATTGGGTCTCAAATAGCCTTCTATCGACTTGATGTTGCAAAATGATCCTCGGATAGACTTTTTTGAGACATGTCCGCCATTTCATGAATATGATATGTGAAAGGGCATAAAATCAATAAAACATTTTTTTTTTGCTTGGAGGTTGTTCAAATGTATAATTTTTATTGAAATTTGAACTCAGAACTACTTGATGCTATAACTCACAAAGGATTGTTTTTGAAAAGAGTAATTTTTTTGTTTTAAATTCCTGATCATGCCACACTTCGATTATTACGCTACTATATTGCTTCACGCAAACGCCAACAAATCGACTGCAAAAATACAAAATAAAATTATGCGAATAGTGATAAAGTGGAATCGATACACTGCTTTAGAGCTCGATATTCTTCAATAGTTGTCAGTGAAACAGAGAATTGCATACAACAGCTCAATGTTTATATATAAAATGGAATGTTACCCTATTATTAAATGGACGGCCTGCAAAACGGAATCGACATTCACAGATACAACACTACACCCATAAAAGAGGTTGCTAAAATCCAATGCCTATTTGGCAAATCGATTGTCTAAAGTCTGTTTCACATAGAATCTGGTCGCATCTTTTCATTTACTGCAGCGCCCCTAGTTGTCACATCGCGAATCTATTGACAGTGCTTTGATCCGGATGGATCACTTAGGGCATCTGTATTCGTGGTCTATTCTTGGGTCTAATTTATACAAGAATTGAACCAAAGAAATTAGATCCGATCCAATGAAAAAACTGGCAACTGCACTCGTGTTCCATTAACTGTCAAACGTTTTAGAACTGCGTCAAATGATCTAAATCTCATCAGTTTTGGATCAATCCTTATACCAGCTCTAAAAAAAGTTGAGATGAAACTGGTATAATGGATCACCAGTGCGGTTGCTCGGGTCGGAATTCGGGTCTAAACCGGCTGTTTCGACCACGGATACAGGTGCTCTTAGTGGTGAAAATTTCATCAAGATTAAAGCAGTCAGTCAAAAGTTATCGACTATGGAACGCGAAAGGCGAGAGAAAATTCTGCACACTCACGTAGAGAAACTGACGTGGTCAGGGGTAAAGATCGCGAAATTCCTGAAATATCCAAAATCGACTGTAAATTCGGTGCTGCAACGTTACCGGGAGACCCTTACGGTGGATCGAGCAGAACAAACCAGGCGTAAAAGTGGAACATATGACCGGAAGCTGCGAGCAAAGGTAATTCGATCAGTTCACAATAATCCTGGAATCTCCTTGCGTGATTTGACGAAAAAGTTCAAGACGAACCACAGCACAGCTCGACGAATTTGTTTGCGAGAAGGCTTGCGGTCGTATCATGCAAGCAAACACCCCAACAGGACGCTGAAACAAAACCTGGTTGCCAAAACCAGGGCAAGGAAGTTGTACGAGAAGAGGGTTTTGCCATTCATTCGGTCCCACAAAGGTCCGGTGAAGTTCTGGCCGGACCTGGCAAGCCGCCACTACAGCCGGGATGTCGTTAAGTGGTATAAGGAGAAAAAGATCGATTTTGTTGAAAAAAGTATCAATCCACCAAACTGTCCGGATTTTCGTCCCATCGAGAAATATTGGGCAGTAGTTGAGGGCAAACTGAAGAAATGTGGCAGAACCATGAAAAAACCCGCTCAAACGGAAAAGTGGTGGAACAAGATGGCGAATGCGGTTACCAGCAGTACTGTGCAGAAAATGATGGGTGGTATCACAAAAAAGTTCGAAAATTCATCCGAAAAGCTGACGAATGATTTTTATGCTTTTTTTCCTTAAAGTGCAATGAAAACCCTACAAGATGACATTTTTACTTTTGTTTTACGTTATTTCTTTGCGGAGAAATTATCTATTTTATCCGACCAGATTCTATCTGAAATAGACTTTAAGCGACGATTTTATCTCCAGAAACGAATATACGAAAAATAAGTCTTTAATTTTAAAAATATTTTAATTAAAACAATCGTTCCAACAAAAATGTATTCATACCCTGTTCAACTGAATAAAAATAAAAATTTTCATAAAAACCATATTTCCCATTTAAGCGATGATTGTTATCAGAACTCTGCCTAGCTCTCAAGACTCAAATGGTACTTCCGTTTTCCCGATGCCACTTTTCCATGTGCTTGCCTGGAAACACACCAATGTAAAAAAAAATTGCAACGATTCAGTGTACCTAAATTCATTTGCCATCTAGTTTTATTATTTCTGACAGTTACAATTTATTAGCGACAGCGGAGAAACTTTTACGAGGCAAAAATTGGCAGCAGCACGCTCTCCGAAGAAAGTGAAAAGTCAGATTCGTCTAGTTCTGCCGTTCCTCCTGGGGGGCGAATTTCCAGAAAAGGAACGGGAAGATTCTTTCAAGAACTGTGCCAGCTTTTGTGCCCCAAAATGATGGCAAGACAATTCATTAACGAAATTATTTACCAGCATTATGGGAGGTCGTCCTTTACGTTACAGGAAAGAAGCACTGGAGAGTTTATAAATTGCATTATTTCTTGCTTCCCAGTTCGCTACCTGGATCTCGTTAGCTCTGCTGCCTTACTACGGTTTGTTGCAGCCACTTCGCTGTCGGAGCTTCGTTTTGGGATTTGTTAACGAGACGTGGAGATGAAGGTATACGCTTATCAGTCTATGTATCTTTTGATAGTCTTACCAATTTTTTCTACAAAAATTGTTACTTTTTTTGTTTTGTTTTGCAAAAATTGTTACATTTGGTTTGTTTCCATTTTTTGCATGCGATTATGAAGTTTAATTTTTTTTATTTATAAATGGTTTTATGAAGGCAGTTTACTTATAAAGTTTGCTTAACATTTTTCATTGTATAATTTTTTTCTCGATGTAGTTAATTTATTTTAATTAAAATCAACCAAAGAAATCACACAAACTCAGATTAGGTATGTAGAAGTTTTTGAGGCCGGGTTGCTATAATGATTCGAGACCCCTCCCTCTCACTGGAAGGAGGGAGGGTATCCCTTAAACGAAAGAAACATATTTATAAAGCTCGATAACTGATCAAGCAAATCAAACCATGTTTGGCATCGAAGGATATTTGGGAAAGAAAAAAGAATATTTCCGAAACAAGATTACTCCTCAAAGATTATTCAAAGAGAAAATAACGAAAGTAGATAGTAAATATCATCCAGGGTCGGATTTCAATATCAGAATCCAGGATCAAGTGACAGGTGTAGGCCAGGATAAAAATCCGAGATTGCTGTCCAAGAAAAAGATTAAGGTTTAGCAACAGGATCTAGGTTCCGGATCAGCATTAAGTCCGGGATCCGAATCAAAAACGGACATTCAGAATCAAAATCCTCATAACGTGAGCTCAAGGCGTATTTCGTAGCCCGAACTTACCCTCGCGTTGACGTGAGTTACCTGTCAGCGTAGATTGTTAGCCAAATCGTTTCATATTTTCAGATGGACTTTTTTGTTGTTTTTTGATTACCTGTACTACGCACGGTCGTGCCCAAAGAATAGCTGGGACGCAAACCGTTATCCTATCCGCTCAAAAGGTACTTGCGCTTCTCGTCATGGGTGGAACTTACTTTCCAAAGTTTTTCCTTCCCGCGATAGAGGCATAAGCGAGGGAACTGGGTTCCCGAGCAGTTCACCTGGAGTAAAATAAATTAAGGACCAAAAAGTAAACTCCATAAACTAAGCGGACCGGACACGTGAAATACCTTCTCAGAAAAGACGCAACTGTTCGGGGAAAGCTTTGCACAAATTAAATTAACATAAAATTGCGGACAAAATAATTATGTGCATTTATTTTTAGATGGAACGAAAAACTATTTACAGCATGCCTTTTTATTTACAGTTTACATTGGTAGGTGTTTCTATTTGTGTACATGTGTTGGGAGATGGGTATCTATTTTTAGATCACATTATTCTACCTCATGAATTGTTCCTTGGTTTGTGCTTTCCCTAGTTGTGCGGTTTTTAGATTTGAGTATTAACTCAATTGGCGGAGCTTCTCAAATGGGAAACTGTATCGATTCAAAAGTTTCCAAACTGTGTGTAAACAACAAGAACAAGAACAATTAACATCTCAACATCAAAGACACTTCACGTGTTTTCTTACTTTTGCGACTTCGCGATACAAATAAAATAGAACCTCGCTACGGCCTAAACCACGGTCTGGATCAAAGTGATAAAGATCCGTTCCGTAGATCCTCAGTTGGGTCGCAAGTATGGAAAATCCTTTGACCTTTTTGAGGAGAAATCCGATGACCCACGAATGCGGTCATCGAACTTTCGAACCTTAGTTCTGGTACACCAGCCATGCTCTCGGCATGACATTGGGCAATCTCTTGTGTCTCCCCAAACAAGTCATCTTTCCCTTTCATCCCGGATCCTTCTCGGATCTCTGAGAGTTATCTCGAGCTGCGACACCCTATCACCATAGTCATGGAAAGCGGATGTTGTATGGAGATGTTGCATAAAAGCTTAAATGAAAGCTTGCATCGGATCAACATGATCATGGTTCGTTTCATTTGGACGGTACATGTGATGAATCTTTTTATTTTATTTTCTTTTATTTACAATAACATTGACGAATTAAATAACCAACAATAATATTTACAAAATGTCCTATTAAACTATCTTTACTCTATGATAATATTGTTTGTATTGGAGAAGCAAATAGTAACCATGTTACAGATCGAAAATCCTGTTCTCTAACAATGAATAACTGATTAATCACACGTGGTCACTACTGTAGGGATAAGATTAAGTATATGCAGAAAATAAGTGAAATTTAATTAACAATAAAATGAAATAATAGTTGTATACGGCAACACTGAAAATAAATAAAATAAAATAAATTTATTTGGCAACGTTTGCTATTTTGGCAACACTAGACAAACAAACAAAAAAAAGTCAGTCATTGATCTATTCTTGTGAGCGACAGACGCGTTTAAGTAAATATCTGAATTGAGATTCGTAAAATCACGGCAACTAGGTACCATGATTAAATATTGTACAACTTACATTTATAGTTGGTTGTTTTTATTTAATACCTACTATGCTGACAAAATCGGTGCTTTTTCGGGCTAACTAATGAAAATTGAGGATGGTACCGTATTTCTCAAATATTTTTTTTTTATCATTGTGAGTTAAACAGAGCAAGTTTACTCATGAAAAAGTGGTATAATTTTTGATACTTTTAGCAGATCTTGAATATTTTACCATGCAAAAATGTTTTCAAGGTCTTTGGTCGATGATTTTTTTACAACACTGTTTCTATTTCAACAGTATGTGATAGGAATCGAGCGTTTTCTGCATCACATTATGCAGAATTAAAATGTGCTACAAGTGTAAAAAATTTTACCACTTTTCCCAACACGAGTGAACCTCTTAAAGAGAAAAAAAAATGATGTAAATTAATTCGGACGACATCTCTGATCATCACTTTTTGAAATTGTCCAAAAGAGGTGCCAGGTAGTTTGGTCAAAAATCAGGTAACCGCAAAAAAAATCTGAAATTTCACGACACCACTAGATTGCATAAACAAAGGCGAAATACAGGTGCTGTAAACGCCTTAATATAAGCAACAAAAGTGAGCATCTCCTTGACTGGACTGCAGTTCATAGTGAAAAACACCATTTAAATATCATCTGAACCGAAGATTACCATCCGTTAGATGGGTTCTACTATTTTACTACAGTTTTATTCGATGTTCTCATAACTCAACTATTAATTCGACTCGATGTTTTTTTTGTAATCAGTACAATTCAGGGCATTTGAAAGACTTGTTCTATCCATCAAGACAATTCGAGTGTATTTAAAAAAATCAGGACGGTGTTTCGAAAATCAGGGGTGGGATTATGGAACTCGAAACAATCGAGTTTCGTTCGATTCGACCAACTTTGGCAGTACCGATCTCGATTCGAATGGAACGTTTCGAGATGATCTACCACCCGATTTACTCGAAATCTAATACGTTAAAATTTAGAGCTCGAACGAGATTCGTAATACTGATTCTAATTCGATTCGAGTTCAACTCGAAACGGGTAACTCGAATCGAATAGGATTCATAATTTCACCCCAGGACTGATTTATGGGTACCTGAGTATAACCACGGATTTTCGAACAGTGGACTTACTTCAACAGACAACCGATTTTACCCGAGTAAAGATTGGTTGTCATACTGAGGTAAGCAAATTATGTTTTTTTTTGATGATAAGTGGATTAAAATTGTTTTTCTTAAGACCAGAAGGCTACAAGTGCCCGAATGACAATTTAGAGGAAACGTGCTTCAAATTATAGAATTCGAGTAGTTTCAATTCAATCAAAAAAGTGAAAATAATGAAAAATTTTAGTTTTGCATCAGGTCTATCTTGATAATATTCGCATTCCTCTGATCCTGCAGGAACTCACATTTGTACCACAATAAGTACTTTGATAACAGCAATTCCATTTTTAATAATCTAAATTTTATCGACAAGACAAATGGTTTCATATCAATTCATGGGGCCGTTCCTATACTATTTACAGACAACTTAGGGAGAGGGGCAGGCTGGTTGGTTAGGCTTATGAAAATGTCAACGGCGAGGGGGTGAAGGTTTTGGTAACGTCCATGGACGTGGATATATTTAAATTTTGATGGCTGTAACATATAAATGACTTCAGTACGATGAAGTGAAAAAACATTAATTTTGAACAATTTAGGAAAATAATAATCATTCTATGTTATATACCTTTTCCGCTAAATTTATTCTCAGATTCTTAGCTATTGGATCATCGTTTGCTTCGCTCTCATTTTCGTTCCGAATCGGAAAATCTACTGCAGCAGGCAACATCGTTCGGGAAATCTGTGCTTCTATTTGGGAAATCTTCCAACCAATCCACATGCCTTTTCAACGGAACAGACATTTTAAGAAGTGGCAGTGGAGTACTGCGAGCAGTGGAATTTCCCGAACTGTGTCGGAGCGATCAATGTAAAACATGTCAGGATTAAAAGACCTGCACAATCCGGAAGCATGATTTTCAAACCTTAAAAATATTAAATGAAGAGATTAATCACCGTAATAACCGTTTGTTACTCAATCTATCGACCTTATCGATAAAAAGTGATGTCCTTTTTAGTAGGGACATCTTAAGATTATGAAATTTTTATAGATGAATAGAAAGTTAGAAAAAATGAAAGATGGTGAAAATGAGCGAGTAGAATTTATTTAGAGGCATAATCATCACATATCAAATTTTTGTTCAGCACAGGCCAACTACTATGAAGTGGTAGATATAGATTGATAATGTTCCTTATGGGTTGAAACAGTAACACATATCAAAACACCATAATTTGCTCGCATAACCTATAGGGTTTAAAACAGTTGCGTTAAACGTTTTCAATCTCATAACTTGTTTTCAAAATTGCCAAAATTAGACAAAATCTGTTAAAAAGGCGCCACTGCAGAATGCATCAAGTATTCATTTATTTTTAAACGGAAAGAATCGTGAGTACCTATTTGTGTTGTTCATATGAATCGGTATTGACATTTGTTGTTACAAATACAAATTATTCCTCTCCCTCCCATTTGTTTTATAACATAATTTATCTGTATTTTTCGCTCTTTCTCCTTGCGTTGCAAAATACTATAGCGATAATAATCTCCCTTAAACGTAAAACATACACTAGAACAAATCGCTGCACACAATTCCGCATTCAGTGGTAGGTAGGTGTTTCATGTGGCAAGCTGAATGCCGTCAGCAATTTGTCCTATGTTGTCCTCCATGCTTGCCGAATTCTCTTCCTGAAATTGGCTAACAGCAAGCGCTTCTTTGGCCGGACCGGTCCGGTAAATTATCGCATCGCACCCTTCAAGTTGTTGGCGGGGTACCGAAACTGGACACAATGCACCGACATCATTGTTGTAGCGCCCACTTTATCATTATCAAATTACATTATGTTTACATTGTTGTAGTCTTACGAGTGGCTTTGGTTGGTAGCAAATAAACATTTATGTGACCGACAGCGTTACACGTACACAGTCGCATACAAACGCAAGCACTCGTCCACGTGGGAAGAAGACAAGAAGGATCTGGAACCGGGATATGTGAACAGCACTTAGTCGAGAAGAGAGCTTTGTCGCTTGGCTTGGAATCGGGTATCCGGTGCCACTCCCTGGCGAAATCGGAACAAGGCAATAAGTCCTGTTGCAATGTTCCGGGACGTTACAGAGAGTTACATTGTGTCATCACTCTGCTCTGGGAGTAGGTACGGGCTATAGGTTCAAGTTCCGGTGTGGATGGATGAGTGTTAATCTTTGGTTGAACCGTTTAGCTTTATGTCATACGAGGCTCCTGTGGTATAAATACGACTTAATAGTTTGTCACCTGCTGTTATTAATATCTCATCTCACATAACCAGAGAGGTAATTTGCAGCGTTGATTCCGGGATCTCAAATTCTGCCTTCTTCTTTATCCTTTTCTGAAAACCATGATTGAAAATTGTAATTTTTAGAGTTTTTTTTAAAGCTTGGACTATAACTTCATTATTGATGGCGATTCCAAACGAAAAAAAAAATGATCAAAAGGCATGTCAGTTCTGGATTCTGATTTTAAATTCTGTTTAGGATTTCTGATTCTCAATTTCTTCTATTAAATAGGATTCTGAACTAAATAAAATCCTTTTTGTTTTCTGATCTCTGTTTTCATTTAATTTAATTTATTTTTTATTGCTCTAGAGCAGGGGTTTTCAGATCATTTGCTCGGCGGAGCACTTTTTTAAACCAAAAATTTTTGCGGAGCACCTACAATTTTTAAAGAATGAATAACCCGATTTTGAAAACTTGATAGTATTTATTGTTTAAATAAGATGTGTCTTGTCATCGTTGTCAATGAAATCAGTAATGAATGGCTACTCTTTGAATAGTCTTGTTTTTATTTACAAAATATTTGCCATCAAAAATTAATGATATCAGTAGATCAAATACGCTTTCTTCGATTATTCAAGCTGTAACAAGTTTGGTTAAATTTGTGCCACTTGTAGCCTGACGTCTAGTTCCGCATTTAGTCAGGATCGATATTTTGTCTTCGTTGCGAAATATGTGGAAAATCTAGACTCACATAGATAAGTTGTGGAAAACGGCAGAAGAATAAGTTTTTCTTTATCGGACATAATTTTAAATTCATTTTTCAGGTGACACCAATACTCTTCCAACGACTTTTTGGATACGAATCTTTCCTGAAGCTTGCGATGTGGATGATTCTGGTTTCTTTGACATCAAAAAAGGCTGTTCCACGCATTTAAAGTCTTCGATCTTTTTATAATTTAATAATATTCTTCGCGGAATTTTGCTGGAAGCTGTTCAACAAATCCTCAGGCGAAAAATTGTAATTGTAATTGTAAATGACTTCATTAGACGCGAGGGCCTGTTAGTTGAAGTTTACACCAAGGAATACAAAAATATATTTATCAACGAAAAGTGTCGTGATTGTCATAATTCTTGGAAATTTTCGGATGATAACTTCGAGGTTATTTCTGATTGAATGCTTCTTAAATTTGGAAAGCTGTCCAGGTTGCGCTTTTTGAGCGATTGCCCAAAATTTGATGTTTCTCTTGATGGTCGTGATTTGGCCTTTTAAATCGAAGATTGTTATTTCTTTACCTTGCATTGAACGACTGAAGTCATTAATTTTATGAAAAATTTCAGCCGAATAAGCCAACCTGACGAGCCACTCATTATCATTCAATTTACCCCCAATGCCAAATTATTGTAGATAGCTCTGACTTCCGATCTTAATTCAAACAGGCGGTTTTCTACGAGATAATCAGCTATCTTCTCCTTAAAACCTGAAGGTATGAGCCGTCTCAAATAAAGATTTACAAAAAAAAACCAGCGATCATCGGTATTTGATAGTAGCATGGAATGTTGACTACCCAATTCTCTGCACAACGCCTTGATTAACTCTGAATTTTTCGGTCGAGCCTTAATAAAGTTGATTATTTTTACGCTTTTGATGATTAGATGATGATGATTATATCATAGCGAGTGCATGTCGATGAAGGATGTAATGACTACTACCGCAACTTTTGATTTTTTCTTTGATATTGGCAACGACTCCAGCAGTATTTTCAACTATAGCTTTCGCACCGTTCGTATAAACATCAATGTTATCTTATTTTAATCGCCGCCGGGATATATTCTTATTTAATTTTTGGCATTTCGGCGAGTTGTGAAAATTCAAGGTAGAATATTTAGAAAGAACATGAAAGTATTATAGGTGGAAAGATCAAAGCTAGAGCGCTTTGGGTAGAAGAAATTGAATAGTTGGTGAAAATGTGAGCAGAGCTTTTGTTTTGTGAACAGCTTTTGAACTACTTGCGTGATTCTTTGCCGCGCGCCGTTTCAATGTTGATAGGAAGCGATGAAGAAACCCATCGCATTCCTACCCACATTGAAACACGGACGGGTCGAACACATGAGATTGTGTCCGACCGGGCAAAAAATCACCCAAGCAGCGCTCACATGTGCTGTTCTATTGCTAAGCCAATTCGACCCGTCCGTGTTTCAATGTGGGTAGGAATGCGATGGGTTTCTTCATCGCTTCCTATCAACATTGAAACGGCGCGCGGCAAAGAATCACGCAAGTAGTTCAAAAGCTGTTCACAAAACAAAAGCCCTGCTCACATTTTCACCAACTATTCAATTTCTTCTACCCAAAGCGCTCTAGCTTTGATCTTTCCACCTATAATACTTTCATGTTCTTTCTAAAAATTCTACCTTGAATTTTCACAACTCACCGAAATGCCAAAAATTAAATAAGTATAAACATCAATGCAATATTCCCATGGAATATTGTTGTCATAATCATCAATTAGATTGAAAATTTCAGCCCCCGTCGAGGAAGTTGGCAACGGTTAGCAAAGGAACAAATCTTCTTCGAAACATTTAGAACCTTGATAGCGAACACATATCATCAGAATTGCTAGTCCTGCTAATATGTGGATTCATCAAGCTGCATGTCGAATTTTGAAGTTCTCAATCGCTTTCAACAACTTCAGCCATGCCACAAATTCGCCGAGAAACCGTATTGTCAGACATGGGAATCGAATTTACTAATTCCACTGTTTTATTATAAAACATGATACGGACGGCTTCTTGAATACAAGGTGATATTAAGTTTTCAGCAATAGTATGCGCTTCTCCAGCTTTTCTAATCGGTAGCTCACTCAGTACGGCGCAAGAACAGCCTTACATTGAGTGTTTTGCACGCTTAGTCCTGCAACACAATGTTGTTCGATCAAAGCAGTACATTTTGACAATCCACCATTCTTTTCCAATCCCTGCAAGGATTTAGCCTCCAGTAAAATCAAAGTAAACAAAACTTATAAAAATGAAATGAGAAAAAAAATATCAGAGTTTTTCAAAGTTTGTTTATGATTTTCGTTGCGTACGTCGCGGAGCACTTTCAAAAGCTTCGCGGAGCACCAAGTGCTCCGCAGAGCACGATCTGAAAACCCATGCCCTAGAGACTTTAAACAGGAAGTGTAATCCATCCCCATAGTACTTTGAAATATACAAGGTAGGCTATTCCGCTCTCTTTGGGCTCGTATTGGTAAGAGGCCCCGAAAAATAGTTATGGAAATACCTGGAAAATGTATGGAATTTATCAGAAAATTACATTTTTCTTAAAATTTACAAGCATTGAAATTACGAGAAAAATATGTACCGACATTTTAATGCAACAAACAATATTTGGCTCTTCAACGCAGCTGAAGGTAGTATGCAATGGGCTTTTTGTCGATTTAAAATTAAAATTTGGTGATAATTTCGACATGAGTGTCCTTTTCCTTTGGCGATTTGAACAAAAATTCAAACAAATTGAATTTGCATCACTGAAAGATGAACTGTGATTGATCATTTATCAAATTTTCAACTTAGACAGAAGGGAATATTACAATGATTGCTTTCAACAAAGAAGGGCGGCGATGAAATTTTTTTTTTTTTTTGAATGCATATATTTATGGTTCAGATCCGAAAATCCAATGCCAAAAATAGTACCCGATGAGCCTTTAGAATCAATCTTTAACCTGAAGCCATTTTCAAAACAATCAAATGGCTATTGATGGAGAAATAAGGAATTTTGATTGCAATTCTATACAAAACTGCCAAATTTTCATAACTATTTTTGTTGGTATGCAAGCATGCTGTGTACATATACGGAGCTTTCAAGTGAGGTTAAGCGCAATGTCCTACCTGTTATTTTCCAAGTACTATGATCCATCCCGAGGTATGAGACTTCACCTCCAAACGATTTTAAATAATTTTGTTTATCGTTTTCTTTTTTGTATTCATAGGTGGTTTAGTGGATTTCAATTTCAACGAAAAACTATTAGGTAGATATCTAACTTAAGTTAAATTCTTCGTAAAACGTGTTCACTAATCTGCATTAAGATCCAAAGCAAATCAATTTGAATCTAAACACAGTGGCCAGAAAATTTTTCAACCCCTCCAACTGTTTCAAATTAATGAGAACACGCTACGGAGAAATACAAATCTGACACAAATATTTCAACTGTTGTTTATTCTGTTGAACTTTTTTTTACAGAAATAATATCACGATTCACAAAATATGTCATTTTAAAATCCAATATTTTGTTAGTGAAATGACACCAGAGAGTGGAATTTACATGCACTGATGAGGCATTCTTTCGATTACCGTTTCTTTCTCCGCCTTCCAAACTAGCCGACCGACAACTAGCTTTTTGTGACTCTTTTCGGGCGTGAAACAATCTGCAGCGAGTCGGTTTCGGGGTAAGCAAATCCGCGTCCTACCTAGAGGATTCGTTCGACCGTTCCGAAGATAAACAAAATGGTGTGACGGCAACATGCGGCTTTGCTACTGGGGCAGACATGTCGGTCGTCAGCCGAAACTATAGGAATTCGGTTCTAGGATAAGGAATTGGACGTGTGGTTTGTAAGCAACAAACGAAGCTCTAGCTGCATTCAATGACTTAGGAGTTTAGGCGCGTTTCTCTTCTCCTAAACCCGAGACCCGAAAGAGTGACAGGCGGTAATAATGAAACAATTGCTGAACACGAAAAACGTAATTTTGTCTAGGGTGACTAGTAGTAATGATAGGTGTAGAGATAGGCGATTAATAATAGAGAAAATAAAACTGAAATTAAACAGAACAATAAGACTTACAAAAAGAAGGCATTCAGAAACCCGCAAAAATGAAACAGATTTATGGCTATATCTCTTTTGTTTGCTTGAATTACTAGGTAATTGTAAGTAATTTACAACCCTGGTTATAAGGGATTTTCCCAAACAAACAATTCATTTCAAAACAAAAAAATGTTTAAGTGTAATTTTGAAGAAAAGTTTGATTTTGGGTATAAAATTCTTCAATGATTGGCATATTAAAAAATAATAAGTTAATTGGGAATTGTGATTCCCCATACTTTTTTTCTCAAGGTCAACTTCACTCATACATAGATCTCCTAGCTAAGCGTCCAGCGCCGATTGTCCGGCGCATAGGGTCGAATTAGGGATCTCCACTAATGGCTATGTATATTGGCGACCAGCGTCTTCACTAGCTGTCAACCAAGGTTCTCGTCATCTGTGCGTATTCAGTGGTTAGACTAGCCGTCACGAGCTTCTGGGCCTGCCTCTTCTTCGATCCCCATCTGGATTCCAGTCAAGCACTTCTTTGCAAGTAGTTGATAACGGTTAGTTCAAATTAAGATGTACCATTCAAATATATTTCCGCAGATTTTTGACAAAACCATCTGTCATCTTCATTGGAAATTGCCCACACTGAGGCTTAAAGCACTGATCATACTGACAGGACACTTAGAACAAAAATTCGATCTTTTTCTGGCTAATTTTTTTCGTCAAATTTAGCAGGTTCGCAATACCGCCGGTAGGTGGCGAACCTACCATTTTACCGATTCAAATACCCAGTAGGAAAAATGTACCTGTTTAGTCCGATTTTATCGTCGAAATTGCCTAATTTTTTCAAAAGTTGGATGGCAATTTCTAACTTACTTACTTACTTTGATCCCGCGCCGATCCTCCGGTGCTTAGGGCCGTGGTAAAAGACCTCCACTGTTGACGATCCGGAGCCAGCGTCTTCACCTGGTCCCAGTCAAGATTCTCGTCGACAGTTCGGATTTTAGCGGCTAGACTTCGTCGCCACGAGTTTCTGGGTCTGATCTTCTTCGATGTCCTTTTGGATTCCAATCTAGCGCCTCTCTGCAAATCTCGTTTTCATTTTCCGCAGCGTGTGCCCAATCCATCTCCACTTACCTTCCCAAATCTCGATTTCGAGCCCTTTGATGACACCGGCGATGTAGTTCCTCATTCGAGATCCAGTTGCCAGGCCACCAAGCGCGGATGATATTCCGCAGACAGCGGTTTACAAATACTTGCAGTTTTAGCGTCGTTACCGCATATGTGCACCAAGTTTCGCACCCGTACAGCAATACGGATTTGACGTTTGAGTTGACGATTCGGATTTTCGTTCGTAGAGAGATCTGGCGTGAGCGCCAGATGTTTCGGAGACTCGCAAACGCAAATCGGACCTTTCTGATCAGGGTTCCGATGTCTTTCCTGGTACCGCCATCAGGCGTTATCTGGCTACCAAGATACTGGAAGCACTCCACTTTCTCAACTTGTTGCCCAGCTACCATGAAACTGGAGGGATTTCCTGTGTTGATCTCCATCGACTTGGTCTTTCCGACATTGACATTGACCTGCTGCCTTGGAACTTTCGGTGAGGTCGTCGAGTTTGCTCTGCATATCCAGTTGTGTTTGGGCGAGCAAAACAATATCGTCAGGCAGGTCAAGGTCGTTCAGTTGCTCCATTGTTGAAGGATTCCACAGCAATCCTCGGTTCGGTGCACAATCGATCGATCCAGTCAGAATATCATCCATTACGATGAGAAAAAGTAGCGGTGATAAAATACATCTTTGTCACACTCCAGCAGTTACCGGGATTGGTTCGGACAAGACACCATCGTGCAAGACCTTGCACGAAAATGCCTCGTATTGTGCTTTGATGAGATGGACTAGTTTCTCTGGAACCTCTCGTCGCCTTACAGCCGCCCAGACGTTTTCATGGTTCAGTCGGTCGAATGTTTTTTCTTAATCAACAAACACCAGCAGAAGAGAGTCCTGGAATTTGTTATTTGTTCCAGTATGATTCGTAGCGTTGTGATGTGGTCCACACATGATCGTCCGGATCGGAATCCAGCTTGTTGCCGTCGAAGTGTAGCGTAGATTTTCTCCTGCATCCTGTTCAGGATCACTTTGCAGAGTACTTTGAGGGTTGTACAGATCAACGTTATGCCTCGCCAGTTACCGCACTCTGTCAGGTCTCCTTTCTTCGGGACCTTTACGAGGATACCCTGCATCCAGTCGGCCGGGAATGTTGCAGTATCCCAGATGTCAGCGACGGTGCAACATTTTTTGCTGACAGGGCAGGATCGGCTTTCAGCATTTCAGCAGGGATGCAATCGATCCCAAGTGCTTTGTTGGATTTCATGTTTTTGATTGTCACTTCTATTTCAGCCAGCGAGGGCGCTTCCGAGCTGATGCCATTTATGCGGCTTACTGTTGGAGCTTCGAGCTGGGGGTTCTGTTGGCCATCGCTATTCGTGATTCGGGAGAGTTGTTCGAAGTGCTCAGTCCATCGTTTGCACCACTGAGGCGGCGAGAAATGTCATAAAGTAATCGGATATCTCCATTGCCGGCGGCTCTTTCTTCCTCTTCGGCCTGGGAGTTTGTCCAGGACAGGATCTCTTATCTCGTCTACAAGCTCGTTTAACTGCCTTTTCCAGCTCCGCCTATCGTAAGCGGGCGGCTGCTTTGGCTGACCCGGTACATGCCTGCTCAATTCCGACTTTCGCCTTTCTCCAATCATCGATCATCCTCCAGGTTTCATCCGACATCCATTCACTTCGTCTTCCACAAACTTTACCGAGAGTACCATGTCTCGTCGTGATAAAGGCATTCTTGATTCCACACCACTGTTCTTCGACTGTTCCGTCTGTCAGCAGTTCCGAGGCTCGGGATTCCAGCTGTTCAACGTATGCCCTTTTCATCTCTGGATTCTCCAACCGTCGGACGTCGTATCGACACCTGACTTTCTCCCTTCCATAAAAAGAGAGATTCTCGGAACTGTTATACAAACCATATCTGACCAGAAAAATCCTCGGATACCCAATTTCACTTCATTCCGACCATTTTTACATGATGGTGTTACAAAGAATAAACCTACATTTTTATATATAAGATTAGGGAATTCAGGGAAATTTTGTTAATAGCACAGTCAAAAAAATATAGATTTTTAAATTCACCAAAGCATTTCCCAGCAATTTTTTTTTACTTACCATTTAGAAATCACGCGTATCATCAATCAATTTAAAATATGCTTAATATTTTTCGCCAAACCTTTTGAATACAAAACCCGAAAAAATTTTAATTAGTTTATTGTCAAATTTCCAAAATTAGTAAGTTAACTTTTTGTATAAAATTGTGTTTGAATTAAAAAATAATAAAACCAGTTACAAAGGTGTTGAAAAAAATGTGTTTTCCATCCAATACATTGTGCGCTGTAAATTCGTCAAAAGAAATTGGTGCAAATTTCAAAACTTTGACTAAGACATCTGTTTGAAATTTTGTAACTATTTTTATATCAATTTTGTTGTTGTTGAACATTCAAATTTGGTAATAGCAGTAATCGGAAGAAAAACTTTTTTTTAACTAACTCTAGAAATTTCAAATATAATTTTTGTTTCTCTATTCGTTGCATCGAATGAAAAGTATTTTATTCTTTCAGATATTCTGATTGTTTTTCATTTTGGCTACATTTCATGAACCAGACAGAGCAAAAGATGAAGAAACCAGTTCGATTCTCTTCTTACACATATTTCTTCTTTTCATCGATCTCCAATGACAACTGCAGGGTGCTATCAATGTTTAAATCTGGAATTTCGAGTTATGGTCATCTTTATTCTACAAAGATTGGGTATATCTTCATGAACCGTCTTAGCATCTGGTCACCTGACATAAATAAATTGCAAAGTAAGAAGCTTCCAATGAATGGGGCCGAGGTCCAACTCAAGTGAAAAGGCAGCTTCCATTTAGTAGTAGGTACCTACATACCTCCACGAGTAGTTGACCAGTGTGAACCCACCCTGAAGTTTAGATTGCAAAATGCGGCAGACAAATTTGCAGAAAACTAAAACGAATAGGATGTCAATGGCTACGAATCTGGTAATTTAAATTGAAAGTTTGGCTACGCTCTGTGGGCGAATGCATGGGGAACAGACAGAACAGTTTTCCGCTGTAGCTGTACGAAACGTCCTGACCACTTCTATGTCTCTTTGTCGCTCGATGACGTCTCGACTCGACTTGCAGTGCAACCGAGAATTTACGTTCCACTGCAGGAATATTTGCTTTGGTTTGTTTGTGTTGTTCCGGGGTTGAGTTTGAGTGAGAACCGAACTTTCCCTCCGAGCTCAGGCTGAATGTTAGTGACAGTTGCAAATGTGTACTATTGTACAACTGACGTACACGTATCTTGCTTGCTTGCCACCCTTGCCCGGACCGGAAGTGCTCCAGCGATAACCGGAAGTGGGCTACAATATAGCAATTGTTCAGGGGTTCTTCTTAAAAGTATGACACATGACAAACTCTGATATGGCGTGTTAAGCCATTAGCCTTCATCATAAGGCAAAATTTTTGATCACTTAATTTTGAGTGCCGACCCGCCATCTTCAAAACTCGCATCATGATCGTGATTGAGTCGCTGCTGAAATGTACTATTTTTTTTTTAAATGGATCGTATTAATGTTATTTAAAATACATATTGATGAGGTGTTCAGGAGTCACAATATCATCGAAATACTCCCAATATACTTTTAACCCTACAGTATTTTGCATAATTTACTCTGTTCATCAGTTTCGTAATTTTCCTGGAAAATAAAATCGACTGAGAAGTTTCTCTTCCACTCTCTCTCTCTCTCTCTATCTATCTATCTATCTTTTTTTACTTTCTCTCTTGTTTAACTGACAGCATCAAACAAGAATCAGAATCGTAAAGAACATACACAAACTTTTGTTTCCAATCCGTTGAAGCGAAACAATAAAAAATAACAACAGAATCTGATTAACAACTCAACACTCATATCTGATTTTCCAACCCTCGGGGGTAACACAAACGAAAATCCCGAAAAACCAACCCAAGTTTTGGTAGAATATTCGCCCCTCCAAATGCTTTTGTGTATGAGAAACCGGTTCATTCTTTTATCATTTTTTATTATCAATTCCGAAAAATACATTCTACATTCAGAAACCTCAAAAGGTTAGCTGAACGCATTAGAAATGAAAATCGACAATCATTTTCAATCATAATTCAATTATTCTTCCTTGAAGATTATGAAATTCGCCGATAAAGCCGACAAGATAATTGATAAAAAAAATTAATGGGAATGAATTCTTTACATAAGAACCAAAATTGAGAATCAGTATCCAGAATCTGGAATAAAAATTACAATCAGGATTCAAATTCAGATTTCAGAATCGGATTAAAACTGCAGAATAGCAAAACTGAAAAAACAGATAGGTTTTATAAATTAAAATATTTTCCAGACTTTTCTTCACTCTCTGGAGCCTGGAGCCATGGATCTAAATACGGCAATTTGAAGTGAAACTGTAATATACCGTCAAACGGGGCATCACGCAACAGCGGGGTAGGATGCAACATTTATATAACACCACACTGTATCAATTTTTAATTTAATGTTTTGTAATAAATTTACCTTTTAATGATTACAATATGATGATGACAAAATTTCTCGCATCTTAAGCTAGTTTTTTAAAGTTTTTTATTTTTATATAAAATTTGAAAAATCGAGCAATAAATGATCAAATTTTAACATTTATCGATGCCATGAAACACTTTACCCAGTATGACGGATTGGCTTGATAATATTGCCTACAAACTTTTACTGGTTTCCTCATGCTATTAGGATATATTGACAGTTTTAAACGAACACTACCTTAGCAGGAGGCCTCAGCCCTAACCTCAAACCATGGGAGAACAGAATCAATTTTTGAGAAGGGCGCACGATAAACGCGATTTTGCGGTACTAATATCGACAAAATCGCCCTGTGGAAAACCGACACACAGATGCTCGTGTTTTGATTTTTTTGGGTGTTCAGGGCTGCCAAGTGCATTGATATTTGGAAAATGATTATATTTTTTTAATTGCATTTTTATTGAAAAACTTTTTCATGAGTACTAAGAATTTGCAACTTTCCCGTAGATTGTTATTAGAATATGAAATTAAACACAACATTTATCTGAACTGAATAACAACTGTCTGTAACGCACACATAAACGATGTAGCGAATTATGTGGATATATTGAAAATAATCAGAGCATGCAGGCTATTATTTTCATAGTCAACATAAACGTGGCTTTCATTAATTGTTTTTTTTGTAACAGTGAATTATTTTGCATTCGTTTACTAGTTAGAAACAACTCTTTTTAATTTACCGAGCAGTACATGTCAGATGTTTTAAATTCACCTTGAAAATTCATTAGCGAAAGATGGCTTATCTTCATCTATTTGGAGACGCCACGTAATGAATTCAAACGTTTAGCTGTTGATTGTTAAAAAATTTAATGAATTCAGATATATTATAATTAGTTTAAAACAAACTAATACTGATTTTAGTAACGCACCTAGCATCACTGGTGAGGCTGTCAGCTCATCAAAGTTTGAGGTTATGGCTGAGGCCAATTTTTCGCCAATACTATCGCCCGTATATACCCTTATACCAATACTGTTGGTGTAAAAATGATTTTCGAACACTCACTCATTTTTTTTAAATAAATATTTTTATAATTCCGTTAGGTGTCTGGGGTAAAATGCAACAAAATGCAAATCAAAGAAACACCTTGTAAATCTCGTTTCCATGGGCTGGAATGTGAATGTTTTGAATCACGCGTTTGTAAACATTGAAATTTTATTCATTTAAACATTTATTTTAATGATTTCAGCTTGTAGAATTTATCGTGGTATTATTTAACCCCTAAATGTATGCAACATCCTTAGTTATAGAAAAAAATGTGAAAATTTGTTTATACAGACTAAAAAATTACTGCAATTGGTGTTTTCAGGCGTATTGGTCTTTAAGGCATCGCAAATGTATTAAAAACTATAAATTTTCATACGTGTTCATAAGATTTTCCATTAAAAACAAAGTATGTTGCAACTTACCCCTTTTTCTAAGGAGGGTGAAAATCGCATGTTTTTCGAAATCTAAAAATAACTAAAGAAACCGATAATTTTTCTAACTACGCCAATTTGATGTCCCATCAAGCTTAAAACTTTTGATGCATAAGGGGTAAGATTAAATGTAAACATAAGTTTTTTAGAAGCCATTGAAGTTGAAAATTGTTGCATGTTGCCCCAGTTGACGGTATGTCATCGTTCAATAAAAGAGCTCATCCAAAATCGGAAAGAGAAGTGGAAAATTTTGCAAAAAACAAACAAGTCAGCAAGTGAGTGGGAAGAAAGAAATTAAGATTTTCGAAAAGCCAGGGCAGAGGCAAGATCAGCTGTAGAAAGAACAAAGAATCAATCGTGGAATGAATTTTGTGAATCATTTAATCCAAGTACCCCCGTTTCTAAAATGTGGCAGAGATTCAGCAAAATAACAGGTCGTAAAGCTAATCGTACAAGAAGAATGTCGATAGGAGGAAGATTCATAGATGATCCACAAATAATAGCGAATCACTTGGCAGATATATTCGAACGAAGCTTCACTACCTGCGAATATCCTGAAACATTGGATGAATACCTTCCTCCCCTGTCCATCCCTGAAAATAACAATATGGATGCAGATTTCTCTGGAACTGAACTTAACACCGCCCTTAACAAATGTGCTGGTAAATCAACAGGTTTTGACGAAATCGCTTACAGCATGGTGAGAAATATGCCACCAGAAGCGAAAAAAGTAATTTTGGACACTGTGGGAAATAAAAACTGTTCCGTAGTACGTTGTATGCGAACGAACTCGACTGTAAATACATTTTATTTTTAAATGATGATAATGTAAACAATCTCTTATGAACTTACAAATAAGTTTCGCCGTTTACCCTAAGCTCTAGCTCTGGCAACCCTAAACCGTCGGATATCACCGGCTATTTGAAGCTAATGGACGAAAATCATATTTATCTTCGGGTAAATGAAAAGTACACTTGTGTACTTACACTTTTTCTTTCCTACCGCTCTAATTGAGCTCAACCCGGTACACCTAACCGGAACAACCGAACGGTCACTCAAACTATTAAAGGAAATACAATATTTTAGTGGCAAATTGCGCAGTAAGGAATTTCTATAACCTAACCTCTTCCGACTCACAAACCCGCGAGCACTCAAATCACGCGCAACTGGCCAAATAGCTTCCACCTACTATAAAAAATACATTAAAAGTTGATCGGAACAACTAATAATCAAATACATACTGTTTTCTTTAAAACTATATTCACTACAAACTAACTAACTGCCAGGTCAAGAAAAAACGTGTCGCAGTTTCGATTAATTTTCTAACAATGACATTCTTTTTCGGCGCCAACGCGTTGACGTTTGTCCGATCTCCGTACCAAGGTTGCCAGTAGTGCTAACACCCCAACCCGTAACGTCGTAGTTAATCGACTTTACTCTCCTCCTGCACGTCCAACAGAGCAACCTTTACCGCTGGTCTTTGAAGAGTAGATCCGTCGCAAGTCTCCACGTCGACCTTGTGAACTTGTCCGCCTCGTCCTGGATAAGTCCTCACCACTTTACCTCGGAGCCATCCGTTGCGCACGGACTCGTCTACGATGACCACTAGATCGCCGACCTTCAGCGGCCGCGTTTCCGCGAACCATTTCGTCCTACAGGCTATAGTAGGTAGATAGGCTTGCACCCAGCGCTTCCAAAACTGGTTTGTTAAGTGTTGAATAACCTTCCAGTTTGGTCGAAGAGGTGTAGCATCGTCGATTGGTACCCTTAGTGGTTTGCTGTCCTCGCCGGAACTTAACCAAAGGAAATGATTTGGAGTCAGCACTTCTTCCTTGGGATCCTCCAGAGGCACGAACGTCAGCGGATGGGAGTTGACTATCAATTCTGCATCCGAGAGTAATGTTCGCAGTCCTTCAACGTCTAGCCTTCGATGGTGCGAGAGAGTATCAATCGCCTTCTCCGAACTGGTTCTCATCCGAGGAATGTAGTAACGTAGCTTGATCTCGTTCGGTACCGTCTCGGTATTGGCATGGCCGTGCCTTTGGTGAAGTCGGAGGATCAAAAGAGTAGTGGTGACATGGTGATCTTTTGGTATTATCACAGGATTTCGAAAGTCTAACGAATAATAAGCCGCCAGGTGATCGATTCTGCTCGCCTTCCGAAAAACACCGGACTCATCGATCATCGGTGTTAGCTTCGCTAGGACACTTTCCTTGCCGATACGCCTCCACTGCTTCGATGAGGGCTCAGAACTGCTCCTAAGCGCTTGAATTTCTCCTGCAAACACCTGTCGCTGCACAGCCCGCCAAATGGCTGTTTCTGCCGACACATAATAATCACCATTCAGACCACCACAGAGCTCACTAGATTCCACAGGATCCCGTTTGAAGCGCTTAAAGCGGTGCGCAGAACGATACAGGTTAGCAATTCGGTTGAGTAGACCACCACACCGCGAGCAATTTTCCATGTTGACTACAAAATTATCTCCAGTAGTTACCCCAACCCGTTTCAGAACGTGTTTGGAGTGCGACTGCCAACTAGGTATCTCAAAACCAGCTGATCGGTTGACCAGACTCACTTCCAAAGCCAGTTTCGTTGCCTCTTCAATGGCACAGCTCGCAAGGAAATCGTCAACATATGTGTTGTCAACAATTGCTTTAGCAGCTTCCGGATAACGATCTTTATGTTCCTGGGCGTTTCCATTCTTAGCAAACTGTGCTGAACACGGGGAGCACGTTGCCCCGAACGTTGCGACGTCCATGTACACGTCGAGCGCAGCTTCAGAATTCTCCTGATACAAATATCGTTGTGCGTTTCTATCTGCCGGGCGAATAATCAACTGGAACATCTGCCTTATGTCCCCAGCGATGGCATACTGTTTCTGACGGAATTGGCAGAGGACAGATAGAAGGGGCTTCACCAAATCCGGACCTTTCAAAAGCTGGGAGCTCAGAAAGATTCCTCCATACGTAGCCGCAGCATCCCAGAATACACGCACCTTTGTTAACTTGCTCGGATGTCGCACTGCGCTGATTGGCAGGTGCCAAATCTTTCCGTCGTCACTGTTGCGGAGCTCGTCTGACGTTGCTTTGTGAACGTACCTCTTGTGTAGACAATCGTTCATTTGTTTGTCAATATTAGTTTTCAGTTCGGGATCTTTCAGCAAGCGCTTTTCAAAACAACCGCGTCGACGTACTGCCTTGTTAAATTTGTTCGGAAAAACCGGCTCATCGCTTTTCCAAAGCAATCCAGTTTGGAACTTTCCGGATGGTATATGAACTGTCGTCTTTTCGAGCAATCTTCTGGCCCGTCGATCTTCGTCGGATTCGGGTGGATTCAATCCGGATATCGCCAGGTTTTCGAATTCAAGATACTGCTGGACCGGTTCATGGAGCTCGCGGCTATTGGATCTCTCGCAGACATGAACGAAAGCACTACCTCTCGTCTCAGGTGCTCGTCTTCCACCGAATATTGTCCATCCGAGGCGAAATTTAGCAGCAATAGGTTCTCCTCCGGATCTTTCCCTCTTCTTCAAAGCTAAGTTGAGCTGGGCATTATCGACACCGATAAGAATTCGTGGCACGGCCGTCCGGTAGCTGCTGATGGGAAGTCCACTCAGATGGGGGAATTGCTTCGAGAGACTCTCATAATCCAGGCTCTGCTTCGGTAATTCCAAGCTCTCAACGGTTCTTACGTTCGCCAGCTGATGGATGCGATTGTTCGAAGCACCCGAGATACCTATCTCGACCTTACGAGAGTTATTTTCACTTCTCGTGACGTTACTAGTCCACTGCAAGCAAAGCGGAATTCTTTCGCCCACCAAGCCCAGTTCGTCGATAAGTTCGTTTTCGACCAGCGTCAGGTCGGATCCGTCATCCAGAAAAGCAAATGTGGACACCGACTTCCCGTTCGCGTGAAGAGTCACGGGAAGTATTTTGAAGAAAGTGGTGCCTTGCTGGTGTTGATGATGGGCAGTTACCGATACCGAAGATTCCGATCCTTGACTCTTGAGAGTCGAACAACTTCCTGGATGTAGCAGTTTATGGTGGGGCTCAGGGCATCCATTGATCCCGCAAGGCTGCTTGTTTCGGCAAGGCCACCTTCCATGCGGCGCCAGAATGCGGCGCCAGACAACGCTTACACATATCCGTTTCACTGATGAACCTCAGCTTCTCTTCGAGCGGCAACGTTTCGAACTGCTTACAAGTTCGGACTCTGTGCGTTGTACTTTTGCACATCAGGCACGGCTTTAGCACCGGAGTAACTTTCGAAGCCGGTGGTCCAGGCGCTGAGGACACGGAGGCGGAATGTGCGTTCAAATAAACTGGCTTCTCCTTTCTCACAACACCTTTTGTGGCTTTTTCATTCAGACCAACATCCGACGTCAATTTCACCTTGCATGCCGCTGTTCGATAAGCCGACACAAACGCACAGAAATCGCCAAGCGATGGTTCCGGAAGAGCTGCTAACTTCATACCCCATTGTAGCTGCAAGTCGGGTGGAAGCTTAGCAACAAGCTCTGCCAGCAATAGTGGATTGTCCAAATGGGTGTTCAGTTTCGCTGACTGCATGTACGTCACCATGTTGCGTACCTCTCTGCCGAACGTCACAAGCGTCTCCAATTTCGTCACAGACGGCTGAGCGGTTTTCCGGATCTTGGATAGCAGACAGTATACAATTTGGTCTGACCTTCCACACTCGGCTCGTAGGATGTCGATAATTTCCGGGATTGCATCCGGCAGCGTTAGAATATTCTGAACCTTTTCGCGAGCGCTACCAACAAGACTTTTCTGTAGCCTAGCAAGGTTCTCGTCGGGTTGTATGCCACACATGGCCGTTGTCGATTCAAAAGCACTCAAGAACATGGGCCACTCGAGTGGGTCCCCGGAAAACTTGGGGAGGTCTCTAGAGACAACTTGACGCGCCGCCAGTTGCTGTGGCGTAATCATGCGACCTGTAGCATGAGGAAATCCTTTACCCAAATCTGCTGACACTGTTGGTGGAACTGTAGGCGGGTGCTGCTCGGATGCTTGCCAAGCACACGGCTGTACATTCAAACCAAAGTTCGGATGCCTGACTGGGTTGTTGATAAAGACTCCTCCCTGAGGGTGCGCAAACTGATAATCAGCACCAGATGACGGCATGTCAGGAATATTTGGAAAATACATCGTCCCGTAGGGGTTATTCATCACTGGAAATCCAGGGAACTGCGACGAGCTCGGCGGTGGCAATGTTAGCGGATTCACTGGTACAGGTGGAACTGGATTCTGAGCCACTGGCGGAAAACGTGGATTCGAATCAAGATAATTGCTCCTTGGGCCCGGTGCTATAGCTGGGGGAGGATTTCTTACTGGAATCTCTGCTTGTTTTGGCGCAGTGCTTGGTTGAATCTGTTGACCTGATTGAATTATTGCTTGCATTCTTTGCCGCTCCTCTCGCTGTTGGATGGCGGGATGTGGGTTCGCACTTGGAGCCACTGTCTCGGGTTTCTGCTGGACTGGGGTAGAAGTATGCACGAATCCGCATTGTTGTTCCACCCAACCGGCGATACTTCGATGACTTTTTCCTCCTACGCTACGATCACATCCTTCATTGAGCTCTTCCAAAGCTATTTCTGCTTCTAGCTGCTGCTTTCTAGCAAGAAACTCGCGATCCCGTTCCGCTTTTTGATCCTCCAAATCCTTTTGCTCTTTCAGGTGCCTTAAACGAAGATGAGCAATAGCATTGACTGAGACGACTGATCCGGCATTCGAATTAGACGAGGATTGAAGTCTTCCGAAATTTGGATCGTCCTGTCTCCCTCTTATTGGACCGGTGGTATTATCATGACGTTCAGCGGCGCGAGCTGAAGCAAACGTTGTGTGTGCTTCGGGCGAGTTTATGTTGCCGGTTTGAGTCGAATTAACTGCGTTGTGACTAGCTACGCATCTGCAGCAGAGCCAGCTTCGATCGGCTATGGTAGCCGTAACACCGGCGCATCCATAATGTTGCCATTGCGAACACTCGTCACAAGCGACCATGCTCTGCGCTGAATCCGGGCGGCGACATGTCACGCAGTTGAACAGCTCTCCGGTAGGGCCTTCCATCATCGGTTCCAGGTTTAGGTTGCTCGTTGCAGCTTTATTTTCGAGATTTGTGGGAAATAAAAACTGTTCCTGCGAACGAACTCGACTGTAAATACATTTTATTTTTAAATGATGATAATGTAAACAATCTCTTATGAACTTACAAATAAGTTTCGCCGTTTACCCTAAGCTCTAGCTCTGGCAACCCTAAACCGTCGGATATCACCGGCTATTTGAAGCTAATGGACGAAAATCATATTTATCTTCGGGTAAATGAAAAGTACACTTGTGTACTTACACTTTTTCTTTCCTACCGCTCTAATTGAGCTCAACCCGGTACACCTAACCGGAACAACCGAACGGTCACTCAAACTATTAAAGGAAATACAATATTTTAGTGGCAAATTGCGCAGTAAGGAATTTCTATAACCTAACCTCTTCCGACTCACAAACCCGCGAGCACTCAAATCACGCGCAACTGGCCAAATAGCTTCCACCTACTATAAAAAATACATTAAAAGTTGATCGGAACAACTAATAATCAAATACATACTGTTTTCTTTAAAACTATTCACTACAAACTAACTAACTGCCAGGTCAAGAAAAAACGTGTCGCAGTTTCGATTAATTTTCTAACAATGACATTCTTTTTCGGCGCCAACGCGTTGACGTTTGTCCGATCTCCGTACCAAGGTTGCCAGTAGTGCTAACAGACACATTTAACACACTTTGGCGATGTGGTGAATATCCAAAATCATGGAGAAAAAGTTTAATTGTACCAATTCCAAAACCGGGAGAGACTAACAGCTTTCGACCTATAGCGTTAACATCTTGTCTGGGAAAAATTTATGAGAGAATTATAAACCAACGTTTGCAGCAACATTTAGAAAAACATAACCTTATCCACCCAAACCAGCATGCCTTTCGAAATGGTAGAGGAACAACAAGTCACCTTAGTTAGCTTAAAGACATCCTCACCGAGCACCGCCATGCCAAATTTCACTCAGAAATGGTTTCCCTTGATCTTTCAAAAGCTTTTGACAGAACATGGAGACCGGGAATCCTGAAAGCATTAAAAAAAAGCCAAAGTTGGAATCCGAACGTACCAAGTAATCCAAAATTTCTTGAAGGAAAGAACATTCAGTGTGTAGGTGGAGTCTTTTCTACAGATCGTCCACAAGAAACTGGAGTACCGCAAGGATCGGTTTTGTCTCCCACATTATTTATCTTGGTAATCAATGAGCTGTTTAGTTGTATACCAAAAGCGATATCGGTGCTTATTTATGCGGACGACATTCTATTGATCTGTGGAAGTAAGTTCATAGCAATCTGTCGAAAAAGATTACAGCATGGAATTGACCAGATCGCATCATGGGCGGAGAAAAGCGGATTTGTTATAAACGCGAGGAAAAGCACGCTGCTGCATACGTGTTGCGGCACAAAGGGCAGGCACAGATTTGCGAAGCTACAAAAGTTATCAGCCAACGGTTCGGAGATTGTGAAAACAAAAACAGCAAAAATTTTGGGAGTGGAATTAAACGCAAAAGGTAATGCCAACAACCATATAAAAATGTTAAAAAGAGAATGCGCTGCACGCATCCGCTTTCTAATAATAATAACCTGCCTTGGAAGTCGAGAATCTCTACTAAAAATCGGATTTTCAACAGTTATGTCAAAACTGTTTTATGGCTGGGAATTGTTTGAACCTGAAAACATTATGAGCCTTAAAACGACGTATAACAACATGCTCCGAACAGTATCCGGTGCATTTTGCTCAACACCAATTGAGGCTCTTTACGTAGAGAACGGCGTAGCCCCCTTTGAACACCTTATCACCGAAAACTGGGCTAGAAAAGCAATATGGATTGCAGAAAGAGCGAACAGTAGTGAAAACTCTTGTTAAACCGAGCAAATAATCTGTTATCAGAAACGATTAATGATCATATCCCACCGATCTATCGACTTCGTACTGAAACAGCTAAATACTGGAAGGAAAAATCGCCCACTATTGATTGGTCAATCAAACACCAATTCAAAACAGGTGGAAACAAGAGGTCGGCAGTCAGTATGTTTGCCAACCTGAAAGCCACTAAATACAGATACAGAAGAGAAGTGTATACTGACGGCTCACTGGCAAGTGGAAAAGTAGGTTTTGGCATCTACAACCCAACGGAAGAGAGGAATCCTGCCTTGGAATCCGGAATCAAACATCCGATCATTCAAAACATTCTACACAGCAAAAACCTAAAGAACGTTACGATGGTCTGGATTCCAAGTCACGTGGGTATTGCCGGAAATGAAGAGGCGGATCGACTTGCGAACTTGGGCAGAAATGGAGAGATATTTACACATAACAAAAATACCTAAAGCGGACGCGCTAAAATGGTTGAGAAAGGAATTGAAGCTGCAGCATGATCAATACTGGCGCAACCAGCAGAATATAAAACTAAAAGAAATTAAACCGACAACGGAAAAATGGAACGACGTGAAAAACAAGAAGAACAGAAGGTGCTTACTCGCTTAAGGAATGGCTACACGGATAACGCATAAACATCTGATCGAGGGAACAGAATCTCCAGTAGGGGAAAGGTTTCCTAAATGGGCCTATCGGGTTAAATGACCCTACGGCTGTTTGGCGAAATGGCTGACTAGACAGCTTATCTGACCAATGCATTTTGAGGGTGATACGCTTAGAACATAAGACAAACTCAAAAAATTTAAAAAAAATAAGATTTTGATACAATTTGATGTAATATTTCGACTTTTAAAAATTATACGTAAAGAAGCTATAAACAAAAACTAGGATGGTTTTTGGTTTCTTACTCAAATGAACTTAAGAAATTAAACATATTTCAACTTTTGTGGACGTTTAATTATGATTATTTAGTGGAATAATAGAGTGTTTTTGTATGCCCCCATCATGTTTTTAAAATGCCTCCATCCTAAAATAACAGGTTAAATAGAATAAATAAATGATTTTTATCACTGAACCTTCAAATCTAAGCTCTGAATGACATCTTAAGAATGAATTGAAGATCAAAAGACAGATTTGATAAAGTTTTTCTCATGGATGAACTGCCTCCATAGTATGGCAACCCTAACTTTTGTTTTATTCCACAAAATTATAATATTCATAGATTTTTATAAAACTTCAGGTTTGTCGTACGGAAATTATTACTTTCTAGCAGTTTCAATGAAATTATACGGAAATATGGCCCAAAAAACAGAAATTTTGTTCGAAACATAAATAGGCGCATTTAGCCCGCACGGTTTGAGGTTCGGCATTTTAGACAACACTTTTAATAAAATCGTTTTCTTGGAAACAGAAGAAAATTTTAACTTAAAAATTACTCCATTGTATAGAAAACAGATACCTGCACACGTGCATCTAGTTTTTGTACACATATTCGACGTGATATTTGATTAAATCAGTGTTCTGCTTAATAGGCGCATATAGCCCGCTCCTTCCCTATGCGAAACATGTAGCACTGAGTTGACGGTGAAACATATTATGTTAGAATGCCGAAAATTTGACGAGCAGAGACGAAACATACTACCTAGTGGCAGATTCGCAGATAAACTGGAGAACAATCAAAAAAAGGAAAAGCTAGTGATTAATTTTATAAAACAGTGTGAACTTTTTAATGTAATTTAAATTTTTCCTTGAACAACAACAGGTTAATCCCTCTTTAAATAAAACGTACAAAAAAAAAAAGATTTCAGATTCAGATTTCAGATTCAGATTTTAGATTCAGATTCAGATTTCAGATTCAGATTTCAGATTCAGATTTCAGATTCAGATTTCAGATTCAGATTTCAGATTCAGATTTCAGATTCAGATTTCAGATTCAGATTTCAGATTCAGATTTCAGATTCAGATTTCAGATTCAGATTTCAGATTCAGATTTCAGATTCAGATTTCAGATTCAGATTTCAGATTCAGATTTCAGATTCAGATTTCAGATTCAGATTTCAGATTCAGATTTCAGATTCAGATTTCAGATTCAGATTTCAGATTCAGATTTCAGATTCAGATTTCAGATTCAGATTTCAGATTCAGATTTCAGATTCAGATTTCAGATTCAGATTTCAGATTCAGATTTCAGATTCAGATTTCAGATTCAGATTTCAGATTCAGATTTCAGATTCAGATTTCAGATTCAGATTTCAGATTCAGATTTCAGATTCAGATTTCAGATTCAGATTTCAGATTTCAGATTCAGATTTCAGATTCAGATTTCAGATTCAGATTTCAGATTCAGATTTCAGATTCAGATTTCAGATTCAGATTTCAGATTCAGATTTCAGATTCAGATTTCAGATTCAGATTTCAGATTCAGATTTCAGATTCAGATTTCAGATTCAGATTTCAGATTCAGATTTCAGATTCAGATTTCAGATTCAGATTTCAGATTCAGATTTCAGATTCAGATTTCAGATTCAGATTTCAGATTCAGATTTCAGATTCAGATTTCAGATTCAGATTTCAGATTCAGATTCAGATTTCAGATTCAGATTTCAGATTCAGATTTCAGATTCAGATTCAGATTTCAGATTCAGATTTCAGATTCAGATTTCAGATTCAGATTTCAGATTCAGATTTCAGATTCAGATTTCAGATTCAGATTTCAGATTCAGATTTCAGATTCAGATTTCAGATTCAGATTTCAGATTCAGATTTCAGATTCAGATTTCAGATTCAGATTTCAGATTCAGATTTCAGATTCAGATTTCAGATTCAGATTTCAGATTCAGATTTCAGATTCAGATTTCAGATTCAGATTTCAGATTCAGATTTCAGATTCAGATTTCAGATTCAGATTTCAGATTCAGATTTCAGATTCAGATTTCAGATTCAGATTTCAGATTCAGATTTCAGATTCAGATTTCAGATTCAGATTTCAGATTCAGATTTCAGATTCAGATTTCAGATTCAGATTTCAGATTCAGATTTCAGATTCAGATTTCAGATTCAGATTTCAGATTCAGATTTCAGATTCAGATTTCAGATTCAGATTTCAGATTCAGATTTCAGATTCAGATTTCAGATTCAGATTTCAGATTCAGATTTCAGATTCAGATTTCAGATTCAGATTTCAGATTCAGATTTCAGATTCAGATTTCAGATTCAGATTTCAGATTCAGATTTCAGATTCAGATTTCAGATTCAGATTTCAGATTCAGATTTCAGATTCAGATTTCAGATTAAGATTTCAGATTCAGATTTCAGATTCAGATTTCAGATTCAGATTTCAGACTCAGATTTCAGATTCAGATTTCAGATTCAGATTTCAGATTCAGATTTCAGATTCAGATTTCAGATTCAGATTTCAGATTCAGATTTCAGATTCAGATTTCAGATTCAGATTTCAGATTCAGATTTCAGATTCAGATTTCAGATTCAGATTTCAGATTCAGATTTCAGATTCAGATTTCAGATTCAGATTTCAGATTCAGATTTCAGATTCAGATTTCAGATTCAGATTTCAGATTCAGATTTCAGATTCAGATTTCAGATTCAGATTTCAGATTCAGATTTCAGATTCAGATTTCAGATTCAGATTTCAGATTCAGATTTCAGATTCAGATTTCAGATTCAGATTTCAGATTCAGATTTCAGATTCAGATTTCAGATTTCAGATTCAGATTTCAGATTCAGATTTCAGATTCAGATTTCAGATTCAGATTTCAGATTCAGATTTCAGATTCAGATTTCAGATTCAGATTTCAGATTCAGATTTCAGATTCAGATTTCAGATTCAGATTTCAGATTCAGATTTCAGATTCAGATTTCAGATTCAGATTTCAGATTCAGATTTCAGATTCAGATTTCAGATTCAGATTTCAGATTCAGATTTCAGATTCAGATTTCAGATTCAGATTTCAGATTCAGATTTCAGATTCAGATTTCAGATTCAGATTTCAGATTCAGATTTCAGATTCAGATTTCAGATTCAGATTTCAGATTCAGATTTCAGATTCAGATTTCAGATTCAGATTTCAGATTCAGATTTCAGATTCAGATTTCAGATTCAGATTTCAGATTCAGATTTCAGATTCAGATTTCAGATTCAGATTTCAGATTCAGATTTCAGATTCAGATTTCAGATTCAGATTTCAGATTCAGATTTCAGATTCAGATTTCAGATTCAGATTTCAGATTCAGATTTCAGATTCAGATTTCAGATTCAGATTTCAGATTCAGATTTCAGATTCAGATTTCAGATTCAGATTTCAGATTCAGATTTCCGATTCAGATTTCAGATTCATATTTCAGATGCAAATTCCAGATTCAGATTTCAGATGCAGATTTCAGATTCAGATTTCAGTTTTCAGATTTTGGGTTCATTTTACCAAATGTTCAGCATGAATACACACAAGGACACTTTCATGACTTTGTTTCAAGGCTCATTTTGAATAAATAAGATTTATTGGAGTATCTTTTGTTTCATAATGAACCAGCTTTTGATAATTTTGAACCCAAGATAATACTGTTTGAAGACAGTTGAGACATAAATTGTATTTTCATGCTTAGCTAAAAAAAATGAATCGTTCCAGCAAAACACACCTGTTTGTGAAGGTTTCATATGAAGGCTTCACCTGAGAGAATGACTGTTAGCCGTTGCTGTTTGTTATGATCTAATTCAGCAGCAGAAGTAATTCCGAATGACTGAAACCAGAAATAACTCGGCTCTGAATCAGAGATTTATATTCTGACATTCGATATGGTTTTTTGATGAATGATTTATGAGATTTCCGCCTGACCGAAATCGAAATTCTTTTGATCCCTAGTTAAAAGTAGATTTGATTTTATTATGTGAATGCTTTCGAGCAGCGTGCTTGCTTTCAAATTGGTAAAAAGTTATTTTTTTTACTTGCACAAGCACAAGTTTTTTTTACGTTTCCTACCCTAAGTCATGCCTATATTTTCGTCTCCCAATTGCACATTTCTAGTTGAACCTGGAGAATCTATTCTTTTGATCAACAAACTCAAATTAGTCAGATTTCATCGGAAATGAATTTTTGCTTGGTAAAATCGCTTCTCATAAGCGCTGACACACAATCCTGCAAACAGGAACACTATAGAAGTTGCACATCTTCCCAGTTCCTAGTTTCAACTATCTGAGCCGATCAGATTATTCCAAAACTTTTCCTTTATCTGGTTTGCTTGATTGTGTGCAGCATACTTAATCTAATTTTGTAACTATTTCTTATCCTTCTAGCATAGCTGGCTGGCATACTGTATGCATCTTTTGCCCGCCTTATTTTGGGACACTCACTGTTTCCCCAAGAGCTGTCGGAAGTCGGCCAGAGCGGAGGCATTCAGCTGGGGTAGGCACTTGGAAACCTGTCCATCCGGGTCCATTCACTTGCCCGGATCTGATCCTTCTCTGTATCCGGGTTGGAAGTGCAGCTCTGGAATGAAAATTTTAATAAATCTAATAAAAATCGTTTCTTGGTAATCATTCAATCCAATTATTCAACTAAAGTTGGTCGTCTTGCGGGTGAGACTTTGAGTAAATTTCAAACTTGTTCAGAGACCCGGGCTTTGTGAGACTTTACGATTGCACTGAAAATTGGAATTTTTCGGAAATTCTTCGAATACTTTCACTTATTTTAATAACATTTAAAATAATAATAATAAGAATAATTTAGGCGCATATGATAAGAGGCAACAAGAATCGTTTGGCATGCTAAAAATAAAATTAATTATCATTTCACATCCACCTCACTGATCCTGAGGACTTTATTTTAAATTTCTCGCAGCTCATTTTATTTCTGTTCACTTCTCACACTCATTTATTTTATGTTTAAGAAAGTTTTTCACTTCTCGTTGCTCACTTTTCGTATCTCCACATCTGTATAAGTGATAGGTAACCGTACTTCAGTTGTTTTTTCCTAGGTTAATGTTCACTTGCCTCTAATGTTTTGAACTTCTTTTCATTGTTTAGTTCTTCATTCGTCCGTTCCATGCTCAGTTTGCTTATTTTTGTTTGACTTTTATTATTCAATTTTTATCTGTAGAAAAAAGTTTTTTAGAAGCCATCGAAGTGTTGTATGTCACCTCAGTTGACGGTAATGTGTTAATAACCGCTGGACACCTTTTTTCGTAAATTCGAGCTTCCATGATTTTTTACGTAAATCAATGCTTTATTTCAGTTTGCAAATATTTTTTTCTAATCTCCAGAAATCAGTCGAATTAAGTCGAATAAATAAATTTTAGTGATTAGTAATCTAAACGTAGGGCTCTGAACAGTTAATTTTTGAGCTGAACACCTAAATAATTCTTGCTTACTTACTTAATGATCCCGCGCCGATCCTCCGGTGCTTAGGGCCGTGGTAAAAGACCTCCATTGTTGACGATCCGGAGCCAGCGTCTTCACCTGGTCCCAGTCAAGACTCTCGTCGACAGTTCGGACTTCAGCGGCTAGGCTTCGCCGCCACGAGTTTCTGGGTCTGCCTTTTCTTCGATGTCCTTCTGGATTCCAATCTAGCGCCTCTCTGCAAATCTAGTTTTCATCTTTTCGCAGCGTGTGCCCAATCCATCTCCACTTACGTTCCCGAATCTCGATTTCTAGCGCCTTTTGATGACACCGGCGATGTAGTTCCTTATTCGAGATCCAGTTGCCAGGTCACCAAGCGCGGATGATATTCCGCATGCAGCGTTTTACAAATACTTGCAGTTTTCGCGTCGTTACCGCATATGTGCATATGTGCATTTGACGTTTAAGTTGAAAATTCGGGGTCGAAATCCAGCTTGTTGTCGTCGAAGTGTAGCATCGATTTTCTCCTGGATCCGGTTCAGGATTACTTTGCAGAGTACTTTGAGGCAATGTTCGGAAAATCGCTCAAGAAAAGCAATCAGGATTGGTTTCTAGCTAGAATACTGATATCTCCGAGTGCTGTGACACGCACGTGGTAAAAGTACATTGAATATATGTCGAAAATCAACACTAACTAGAAACAAGAAAATATACCATGCTGCGGTTACTTAGTAATGATTTTGTTCTTCTACGCAAAGCGATAAACTAAAAATCATATTGTAACCTTTACACATCTCTCAGAACTGATACATATCAGTTGTGATCCTAGAAGGTTGAAAACCATCAAGGAAGGCAATCACCATCGAGACGTTCGTTGCTGATAGTCTGCGTCCTTCTTTACCACATCATGTTTTGCGGGAATGTATCAAATACAGCAGCATATGATTTGGATGGAGAGGAAAAATTGACTGCTTCGATTTTTTGGCTCTGAATGCAGTAAAGCATGGCTGATAGAAAATGATTGATTTTCGGAACATTGCTTTAAGGGTTGTATAAATAGATCAACGTTATGCCTCACCAGTTACCGCACTCAGTCAGGTCTCGTTTCTTCGGGACCTTTACGAGGATATCCTGCATCAAGTCGGCCGGGAATGTTGCAGTATCCCAGATGTCAGCGAGCTATTCTATTTCAGCCAGCGAGGGCGCTTCCGAGCTGATGCCATTTATGCGGCTCACTGTTGGCGCTTCGAGCTGCGGGTTCTGTTGGCCATCGCTATTCGTGACTCGGAAGAGTTGTTCGAAGTGCACAGTCCATCGTTTGAGCTGATCTGTTTGATCGGCAAATAACTGACCTGCTCGGTCTTTCAGCGGCATTCTTGCATTAGTCCTTGCACCACTGAGGCGGCGAGAAATGTCATAAAGTAATCGGATATCTCCATTAGCGGCGGCTCTTTCTCCCTCTTCGGCTAAGGAGTATGTCCAGGCTCTCTTGTCTCGTCTTCAAGCTCGTTTAACTGCATTCTCTAGCTCCGCATTTCGAAAGCGGGCGGCTGCTTTGGCTGACCCGGTACATGCCTGCTCAATTCCGACTTTCGCCTTTCTCGGATCATCGACCATCCTCCAAGTTTCATCCGACATCCGTTCACTTCTTCGTCCACAAACTTTACCGAGAGTACCATGGCTCGTCGTTTTTATGAATCGGGAGCAGTAGGTTGTTGGCCTAAAGTCTCTATCCCGCGAATGGGGCTGCCATCTTGGACTTAGCCGGCGGGAGCCGCATTTCGTAAATTCAGCCGCTCGCTCCGCTTAGGTTAGGGGAACATGCCCTATTATGCGCCACCTAAGCGAATCGCTGATTTTCTATGTATTCCACGTACAAATTGTGTTAAAAATGGGTGTAATCGTTGAAGAAAAGTGTTTCCTACAAATTCCTATGATTTTTCATCACTCAAATTACCATAGTTTCTTCAAAAACACGATTTTTAAAAACCATGTTCAAAGCCACAAAACAAAACTGTGTTGCGAATACGCGCCGCTGTGTATTCAATACGCGCCTAGCAGCCGAACACACCCGAGAGCAGCCGAAGACCGAAAACACACCAATACTTACAGACACTTTGACTGAAAAGAAAATCAAAATGGACTAATAGAAATTTAACAAAAAATGAAAAATAGGTTTTTTGGGCTGAATTAACGCTCAAAATATGGTTTTAGACTTTTTGTTCATTTTCAATGAAAATTGGCCTTTTTGAAAAATCAATGCTATTTTCAGCCTACTACGATTGGCGCGTTATAAAGAGCGCATGGGCCGTGATAGAACATACCCATGAAAAGCATACCTTAGCGAGTTCAGTATGATTTTTTAGCATAAAACCATAATTTAGATTCTCCTCTATCGATGTGTCAGAAAATATTGTCTTATTCGTGTTTCTCTGCTTGGTGACACCTTATTAAAAGTGTTTTAAAATTTAGATCGAAATGAAGAAAAACCTAAATTGTGAAATTATCACGACACAGGGGCATTTTAAGGAAAAATTCATACTTGCCATGACCAATCACAGCATTTAAAACAAATTGGTAATATTTTGCAGGCTTAAAATGTTTCAGATTCTTCAGAACAAGAGTGGCGCGTATTAGCCACATGGGGCGTTATATGAACTTTTCCCCTACTTGCATCCCAGCCGGTACCACGGGGAGGTAGAGATAGGAGTTGTGAATAAGAGGTGATATGACCACTATGGGGTCTCGTGTTGCACATTATCTACCATTTACCAGCCAAAATAATTCAATGTAATAATATAAAATAAATGTAATGATAAATTGATAGTAATGAAGACATATTAAAAAAAAAAAACATTTTGATTATTTTAATCAAAAAAAAAATTTTTTTTTTTCATACAAACATAAAAGTAAGTTTTTACTCATGTAAACGTTAATTTGAAATTGTGCAAAAAATCATGGATGAGTTTTGAACAAGAACGAACATGTGAAATTAAAAAATTACCAAAATCGACTCAATCTTATAGGTACTAGATACCAGCTATTCTTAACATAACTGTGCAATAAGTTAATCAATTACAGGATTCTGGCGTGTTGAGTGCGACTAACTAATTGACTAATTGTTAAACATGTTTCAAGAATCGTTGAAGCAAAAAGGAACTAAACAGTGGCTACAAAATGACTGCAGGCCGTTTAGAGCACGGTCAACCGAAAATTATCTCACTTTTTTATGTTCTGCCTCATAAATCTGCTTCACGTGCTTCACGGTTTAAACGAAAACGTCACCGTATGTGATCCCGGGATCGCTAGGGACTTTCGGGCGAACGCCATTCGTTGCCAGAACGTTGCTCTTTTTCACACCTCAACAATGAAGCGGGTTTGCTGCTGCATGTTTTTCGAGAGGCCTTCATCAGAGTGTGAAGATTACTTTTTTTTTGGTACGGCAGCTCACAAAGACCACAATTCCTTTCCAGGGCTTTTGGTTGCTGATGTGGTCAACAGCCAGAAGCTGCCATGTGGAATAAAATTATCATATTTTAGCACCCAACGTCATAATTTCCGTTCCACAGCACCTAGAACGAGCCACACTCACACTTATCGACCCACCCACTAGTTCCGGGTCCCAGGGGAGAAATCTGATCCTCCTGCTTTTCGTTCGGGGGTAAGGGTGGCCAAACGCTCTAAGCTTTCGGGACCGTTTGCTGGGTTTGCACCGGGTAGAGACCGCACTCACTCCACGGTGCTGACCGCACACGAAGGTATCAGCAGCAGCTCATCGCAAGTCAGGGGACACTTTGGCTGGTCATACATCACATCTCATCACAAGCTACATGGGAGCGTTTTTTGACGCGGATTAGGTAGAGATAAATTTGTTAACTGTCACACATCTTAAAAAGATTCCAGCACCAGGTAGTAATTCCACACCAATTATTCTTCCATTCCATGGGAAAATTTGGTTCAACTGTTTTGTTATTGTATCTCTAGGAAGTTTGCAAAATTTTCCCTTGCAAAATTCTGGAATTTACATGACGTGTAAAGGGTTAATTGGCGTTTAAGCAGATTGCTTACTTAGTCTTTAAACATTAATTTTAAATTGGAATAAAAAAGCTTGTTCCAAAAATTGGCAAACATTGAAATCTTTCTTGCCATGCACTGCAAAAAATCTTAAAAGTACATGCCTAAGTAATCGCGAGTAAAACCGCCTTGTGTATTCATGTAGAGAAAAAAAAATTAAGTCAAATTACCTGTAAACCCGTGAAATGAATTTCAGACTCATTTTCCTCAGTCTGACGCAGGAAATCGATTGTGTTAAATCCAGGCAGTTTAATCGCGTTCTAGTAGAATATAATCTTTCTGCGAGTTAAAACAGTTGCCTAGAGCACGGAAAGTTAGACGGAATTTATCGTAAGTCAAACTATGCTAATAAAAACACTTGAAACCAAACCTAATCTAACCTTCCAGCTAAGGTGATTAGTAGCACTTCAATAAGGTTTGATTGAGGCACTGAATCTGTCTTAACCAGGCTTGAAAATATTCATTCATTCATAAGAGCAAGTTAACTGGTGTTGGGAAAAAGTGGTAGAAATTTTGACACTTGTGGCACACATTGAAAACTTTACCATGCAAAAACATTTTCAAGATCCTCAATTCAGTTCGGCCTGCATTTTTTTTATAACACGTGCTCTATTTTCACATGGTGTGATGCAAAAATAGCTCGATTTCTATCACGTACGGCTGAAATAGAAACAGTGCTGTAAAAAATACAACGCGCAACGATCTTGAACACATTTTTGCATGGTAAAATGTTCAAAATGTGCTACAAGTGTCGAAATTTCTACCACCTTTTCCCAACACCAGTGAACTTGCTCTAAGGATGGTAAAATTATATTTTGGATCACTATCCCACAGAAAAAATGATCAGTCATTCACGAAAAATAAAAATAACATTCACGAATGAGAATAATGGACAATGAATGAAAGATGGAAACCAAATGGAAGCTTTCAAATATGTGTCTAGAAACTCTTAGGGGCCGTTCAAATATTACGTAACGCAATTTTCGGTAATTTTCGACCCCCCACCCTCCTACGTAACACATTTTTATCAGATTTTCTATCACTAATTCACAAACCGTAACAAACTGCTATACCCCCCCCCCCCCCCCCTAAACGCGTTACGTAATATTTGAACGGTCCCTTATCTTTGTTTTCATTAATCTTATACTATTGCTAGGAAACGTTTTTGTCAATAATATGTCCGGCAATGATATTGTCAATTGAAAATAAGCTAAGCAAACAAAAGATCCCAAAAGTTGGCATACATTGTGCTAGTGATTTTATTTTTCATGACCCATTTAAACCATCATGTCATGAACGAAATGTTCGAGATCTCAATGATCAACGACATAACGGAAAACTCTTTCTTTACCAAAACAATCATTTCATAGCAAACTTTCATGTCGAAAAATCATAAAATAACGATGTGTGAGGAAAAGAATGGGTAACTAGTAGCAATTTTCGCCTCATGACTACGACAAAATCCCGTCCCTGGTCTAAACATTATACATCGTAGGTCAATATTAATTAGTCATAACTTTGCAGTTGAAGCACAGGTTGAAACACACAATAAAATTGCTTTCAAATCCAGTGACGACTGTTTTTAACTCGCCTACCCGCAACAATCCCTATACTCTTCTTTTTTTTATTCAAACCTAGCGGAAAAAATGACCCGAAACGGAAATTCAAAGCATCTTAATCTACATTCAAATATACTGAAAAACTAAGATTTTTAACTAAAACTTGAGTTTACAATACTGGATTATTCAGAAATAAGATACAGCGAAGCAAAATTAAAATTGGGCGTCTTCCTTTTGAAATTCTTTCTATTGAGAAATCCAGGATGAAGGTTAAAATTTTCATCGGACCCACACATGTTTAAATATCGTCGGATATATGTATTCTTGACATCTAAAAACCTAAGAATCTCTTAAATATTACAAATCTGCAAATATAAGAAATTTATTTTCAAAAATCTGGATATTTTTAATTTGGATTAACTACATTTAACCTGGTAAATTAAATCTACTTAATTTTGAAAAAAAAACTAAAATAAATTACCTAAACAATGAATCGAATAGCATCAAAATGTGTGTTCAATGGAAGTTAGTCGAAACAGGTTGAAATAGGTCGAAACAAGTAGGAATGGATTTTGACAGTTGGTAATCTGTCTCTTTCCAATTGACTTCGACCGATTTCAACCAAGGGGCTGAAGGAAACAAAAATTCCCGTACCAAGTTTTCAGTCAAGAAACCCGCAGGAAGAAGAAAAATGAAACGAGTGAAACACGTATAGGGGCAACATGGCGTCCTCATTGAAAAAATTTCAACGAGGCATTTTTTTAATAATTCTTAAAATTTTATCTGCGGCTTGGGAATGTCAATCAAAGGGATCTTTGGTAACATTAATAAATTATGGTTGGGCACAAAATGCAGAATTTTCAGCATAATCATTGTTAAAATCGATTCTAAATCTGCAGTATGACAACAACAGATGTGTTTGGCAACCAAAATGTTACCCTATTTCGAGTCTGTTATGGGGTGAAGTGTTTAATTTCGGGAACCACACTGACGTTCTGGTTCCAAAAATTTGGTACGGTTCGTTTGTATGCGATTTGACAGCTGGTTCAGTCCTCTGATTTCAACCAGGTCGTCCGTTAAACATACTTACACCAATACTAATGCGTGTTTTGTGCGTTTTGCACACGAATTTCTAAACAGACCGAAACAGATCACGCGAAAATTGAGACGCGTATCGTAACGGGCTAGAAAACAAGCTTATATGCATGGAATCCTTAAATGTATTGAAATAAAAAATTTCGTAATATTAAATAAGACTGAACAAGCGATGATGGGACAATCTGAATTTATTGCAGAGTTCCGCGACATTTTGGCGGTTTGCTTTTTGTGGACGTGTTTACATTAGTAGACCATCTTGGTCTTAGCCGTCCGCAAACAAAAGATGAATAACAAAAATTGCGTGGACTTGTTTCAAACGCATTCGTGAGGTAAAACCATTAAATTTCTTATAAATAAGATAACTTTATGACAAGTTTTTATTTCATTCATTCCCCCCGGGGCAAGTGCAAACGTCTTCTACCGCACAGCACAGGAATAATGGCAGGAAGAGTTAGCACAGCGACAATCGACTCGAAACACACAGAACCGACTGCCGACTGAATCCAAACATCCAGAGCACTTGACGAAAATGAAATGGCGAGAACGAAACAAAAACTTGCTCTCTGTCTGACACACACGCTGCATGTGTGTTAGTGTGGTAGAAATGAATCCTGCTTTCGAGCTGGATCGGTTTCGACTAGTTTCGATCGATTTCAACTGGCTCCGTTGAACAACGACCAGACCTGTTTCGACCAAAACATGAGCCCGTTGAACAACGACCACTTGACAGAAACTAGTCGAAACCAATCGCTACTTACGATTGAACGCAGCTAAAATCGGTCAACATTTGGAGCCACGGGAACAACAATAAACTAAAGTTCAATTTTCACAGTAAAAGATATTTCGCGAACAGATTAAGAGACTAACTAATCAGAATACCCATAGAAGTCAATAAATAAAAATTCAGATTGGAAATTATATTTCCCCCGTGAACTTTCATTACGTAGTATAGAACAAAATGTAAACAAACAGTTCTATTACGAGAAAAAAAAATACAAAAACTAACATCAACTTCTTTCCAATTAGAATACTTGTAGCCTGGACAACAAATTCTATTTGTGAAATACACATTTTATAGTTGTTTTTATAACTTTTGCAGCAGTTTTCTGTGAATTCTTAAGATGTTTCATACAATGAAATGAAAGCTCACGCGAGATTTATGACTTGAAAGCTTTTTTGTGGAACTTTTAAGTGCTTATAACTAAGAGTAAGTACTAATATTGTAAGAATCATCCCTGCTGCCGCCGCTATAAATGGGAATCTGGTCCCTCAGTCAACCGATTGAAGGAAAAAGCAGAAACGTCAAAACCTACAAGAGCAAATCGTGGGTGAATGGGCGAAAGCACATTAGAAACGTTTCTTTACAATACATAAGCTTATACGCGTAAATCCAATCATTTCCTTTCATAAAATGGAAAATTATCGATCTATATCGCCTAAACAATCGCGAGTGAAAGTTTATAGTGCCAGAAGAAAGGGAAATTAGGTACAAATATTGTAAGTCCATTTAGAAACAATCTGAAATAAATCTTAACCTATTTCACTAATTCCATTTTTTTTTTCAATCTCAATCAGCTGGAATTCAGACGGAAAGCTTAAATTTTTCCAATCGATTTTCATTTTCGTATCCAGATGATTAAATCTCTTGATCCGTTCCGTAACTAGTGAACAACCACAATCGATTCAGTTTAGCGTTTAAAAGCGATTGTAGCAAACCAACTTACCTTAAGCTGCTGGCTGAGGCTCCCAGCAGCCCCATCTCCACACTTTGCATCTTGGCGAAAGCTTAAGTTTGGCTGGTGACGATATAGAGCGACATCAGCGCAAGGCCAGCAAAAAATGGAATGTGTAGCACGCTAGTCGAGGTGTATTCCTATGAACGTCGTCGCGGATTCTGGAGCAAATCCAATCCAATTAGTTTTAATTGGAAACGAGAGACACTATCAGTTCCGAGATCCATAGGTACTTGGTGTGCGGTGGCGCATCGGCTTTCGAAACGTGTATCCACGCTAGAAAGAGAAAGTGGAAGGATTTCTGAGCAATTTTGGTTTAACTGCGTTACCTGGATGGTGAAAATAAGTTCAAAAGTTGAAGAATATATTTTCTATTTGAAACCTACAATCAATAAACCACTGATCTACACAAAACGAAATTCTTAGATTTATTTGATCAGTGGCTCCCGTACAAGTGCTTTTTTATGGAAAATCTTTGAAAACTATTTTAGTTTTTAAGCGTTACTTTCAATATGGGAAAATACAGTTAATGGCATCCTCAGATGGAGATTAATTTTTGGCAACCCTATCTTCAATCGTACACAAACCATAGCTCTAAAAAGTGTTAAATGGCGTCAACTCGGAAGCGCCCTCACTGGCTGAAATAGAAGCGGCAATCAAATACATGAAATCCAACAAAGCGCCTGGAATCGATTGCATTCCTGCTGAAATGCTGAAAGCCGACCCAGCCCTGTCAGCACAAATGTTGCACCGTCTCTTCGCTGACATCTGGGATACTGCAACATTTCCGGAAGACTGGATGCAGGGTATCCTCGTAAAGGTCCCGAAGAAAGGAGACCTGACAGAGTGCGGTAACTGGCGAGGCATAACGTTGATCTGTACAACGCTCAAAGTACTCTGCAAAGTGATCCTGAACAGGATCCAGGAGAAAATCGACGCTACACTCCGACGGCAACAAGCTGGATTTCGATCCGGACGATCATGTGTGGACCACATCACAACGCTACGAATAATACTGGAACAAATCAACGAATTCCAGGACTCTTTTTTGCATGGTGTTCGTTGATTTCGAAAAAGCATTTGACCGACTGAACCACGAAAACATCTGGGCTGCTCTTAGACGACGAGGGGTCCCAGAGAAACTAGTCCATCTCATCGAAGCACAGTACGAGGCATTTTCGTGCAAGGTCTTGCACGCCGGTGTCTTGTCCGAACCTATCCCGGTAACTGCTGGAGTGAGACAAGGATGTATTTAGTCACCGCTGCTTTTTCTCATCGTAATGGATGAGATCTTGACTGAATCGATTGACTGTAGACCAGACCGAGGATTGCCGTGGAATCCTTCAGCAATTGAGCAACTGTACGACCTTGACCTGGCAGACGATATTGTATTGCTCGCCCAAACACAACAAGACATGCAGAGCAAACTCAACGACCTCACCGAAAGCTCCAAGGCAGCAGGTCTCAAAATCAATGTCGGAAAGACCAAGTCGATGGAAATCAATACAGAAAATCGTTCCAATTTCGTGGTAGCTGGACAACAGGTTGAGACAGTGGAGTGCTTCCAGTATCTTGGTAGCCAGATTACGCCTGATTTGCGTTTGCGAGTCTCCGAAACATCTGGCGCTCACGCCAGATCTCTCTACGAACTAAGATCCGAATCTTCAACTCAAACGTCAAATCCGTATTGCTGTACGGGTGTGAAACTTGGTGCACATATGCGGTGACGACGCGAAAACTGCAAGTTTTTGTGAATCGCTGCCTGCGGAACATCATCCGCGCTTGGTGGCCTGGCAACTGGATCTCAAACGTTGAACTTCATCGCCGGTGTCATCAAAAGGCGCTAGAAATCGAGATTCGGGAACGTAAGTGGAGATGGATTGGGCACACGCTGCGAAGAGATGAAAACGAGATTTGCAGAGAGGTGCTTGACTGGAATCCAGATGGGCATCGAAGAAGAGGCAGGCCCAAAAGCTCGTGGCGGCGAAGTCTAGCCGCTGAAATCCGCACAGTTGACGAGAACCTTGGCTGGCAGCAAGTGAAGACGCTGGCTCCGGATCGCCAGCAGTAGAGATCTTTTATCTCAGCCCTACGCGTCGATCAATCTGCGCTGGACCCTTAGGTAGGTAGGTAGGTAGGTAGATTTTTCGTAGTATTATTCAACCCCTTAATGTATGCAGTATCCTTATTTTCAGCAAAAATGTGAAAATTTGTTTTTACAGAACAAAACATTACTGCAACTGGTGTTTTCATGCGAAATGGTCTTAAAGGTATCGCAAATATATTAAAAGCTATACATTTTCATACAAGTTCATAAGATTTTTCATTAAAAACTAAGTTTGTTGCATGTTTACCCCATTTTATGAGGAGGGTGAAAATCGCATGTTTTTAGAAAATTAAAACTAACTAAAGAAACTTATAACTTTTTAACTACGCCAATTTGATGTCCTATTATCCTTAAAACTTTTGATTCATAAGGGGTAGGATTAACTGTGAACATAAGTTTTTTAGAAGCCATTGAAGTTGAAAATTGTTGCATGTTGCCCCAGTTGACGGTATGTCGCAGTCATCGTAGCCGCTTAGGCCCTGTTTGTAACACTAGAGATTCTCTAGTAGAGAAGGGGCCTATGCTTTCAAGCTCTTATGATCAATCATTGTTGTCCACATTCCAGCTCAACTCTGCAGTTTCGGATCCCGGATGTCATCGTGTAATGAACCACTTTATTTGAAAAAAATAACTGACAGCATATGCAACAACTAATTGACGCTCCCTCGTTTCAAGGGGCAGCGAGGTCGCGTTCACAAAATATTTATCTTTACTCCGTTACACACCTTTCATCTCTGCAGCGATATTCGTGGATTTCGAGAACATCCTATCCTCACACACACTTCTGTCCTAAAAAAATGCTATACGCATTGCCGTTGATCAAGAACGATTCTTTTGTTCTAGTGTTTGTCGTTTAAGCCCATCAGGGGCTCTTTCTTTTATTCCCAGAACGTTCGACGGAACGGAGTGTTCGCGCGTATCCGCCGTTTTTGCCCACAAAAATAACGTGGAAAAATTAGATTTTCGGAAAACCTAAACCCAAGTCAAACGGGAATAGGTAATATATTAGTAGTTCGTTAGGACAGTTGTTGTGCCAAGTTGTAAGAGCTAGAGCGGATAAAAGAACGAACGAAAAGTAAGTTGAAAAAAAACCACGTGGTGCGATCTGAACCAATCTAAGTCCTTTTTTTTAACCTTCCAAAGCCGTTCGCTAAAAATCCGTTTCGGGGAAAGTTGAACTGTAGTTTGATTTCGTTCTTCTGGCTGCAAATGATAACCGATTTTGATGATATTATATTCATTGTCTAGGTAATTTATTCTAATTACTCAACATTTCAAAATAAAGTTGATAAGTATTACCAGATTATCAGAAACTGGTCCAGAAAGTAAAAAGTCCGACAAATCAATTTTATTTTTAAAATACTCATAACTTTTGACAGCTTTTCTGTATTTAACTGTTTTATTAATGTTTGAAATCGTCAAGAACCCATCTATCCGACAATGTATAGATATGTTGGGGTCCAATGAAAGTGTTGACCGCTATGACTAATCTTACGGTAGAAAAAAATCTTACTTTAAAAAAACGACATCCAATTTTGGGTTTGCTTAGCTGTATTTCATTTCCCAATGAACCGATTTTCAAAACTCAAATTTTAATTTTTTGGCGTTGATTTGATCATTATTTTCATAGAACATACTTGGTCTGTCAAAATTACCAGTTCATCAGTATATTGGAATGATGATGAAGATGTTTGAAATGTGCGCTTCGGGTCATATTGACCCGAACGGCTTTGGAGGGTTAAGTAAATTCAAAGGAAAGAGACGCTGTGCAGTCTCGTTTGTGCGTTCTGGAGGAACCTGAACCAACGGTGCGTGGTTTGGTTCGAGAATCAAGGTAAATGACCTTTTTCTAAAATAAGGTGTGATAGGTCTAACCTCAAAATACGTTTAGCAGGATTGTAAATCCCACTAAACGTGGGTGCTAGTCAGGGATACTAGCCTGTAGAACAAGTCCGGTCCCGGTCCCGAGGCCAAAGAAGTATCCGACTAATTCCGGTTTTCGGCTCAGTCAAACCTAGTTCCGAATCAGTTCTTTCACGGGACTCCTGCCAAAACCTGGGAATATTTCGCTTTGTCAAGCAACTTGCTTCGTGTGACGGAAGTAAAATTTCGTGGTGTCACCCGCTGTAATAGGCCGATTCGATCGTAAACATCGTACAGCGAGAGCCTTCGACACTCGTGTCGCATCAATCAAATCCGTATTGCAAGAAGACTGGCTTCTTTTTGAAGACGACCGTCAGCTGAGATCCTGTTTCATCGGTTCGTGTTTAGAACCCAACTGTATCGTGAGGTGGCTACACCCTGGTGGGTTCCATAAACCCGGAGAAAATCGAGCTACGTGTGTTTTACTCGGACGCGAGTACACGAGCCGATTTACCATCAACAAACCTTCCAAGGCAATTTAGTCGAGCCCGAATCGACAAGGTGGATCGATTCACCAACAGGAAGGAACTACTACGAGGGAGTTCGCCGCATCGTTCCAGAGGAAGCAGAATGAAAAACATTCTAAGGTCAGATCAAACCATTATATTTACCTTACAACTACCTTTTTTCTACCATATATAACCATGTATAACAGTTAGGAAAGGGGCCCCCCAAAAGTTTAGTAGAGAGAATATAAGAGCACCTGCAACGGTTCAGGTCTAAATATTGGTTTTAGGTATACCAGTTTTAGCAAAATTTTAAATTTTGGAATCGGCTAAAACACGCGCTCCCCACCGGTGTGATGGCAAATTTAAAACGGGTACACTTTTATTGCAGACACTCAATAATTGAAAAGAAAAAACTCATATTTATTGAAAAATTGCTAAGTTTTGAGTTTTACACCGTCTTAATTGTACCAGGATTTCATTAACTTAAAGTCTTTTTAATAAAGTTTGTTCGAAACAAGTAGAAATGGATTGACGATTGAATACCTTTCTTTTTCCAATTGACTTCGACCGATTTCTTCCAGGCCGTAACGAACCCCCATGTCGAGCTTCGTCTATTTTGACTATTTTGAATAGTTTCAGCTTGCTTCATTGACAACGACCTGACTAGTTTCGACCAAAACTTTGGCTCATTGAACAACTACCAGTTGGCAGAAACCAGTTGAAACCGATTTTTATCTATGATTGAACGAAGCTTAAAAAGCCAAAATGCCTATACGCAGCGAGAAAAAAAGCTTAATTGAAACAAAAAAAACCTTTTTCTTTTAAAAATTGACTCATTTTGGGGTGTTGATTCCAAATATTAATTTAGTTTACCAGTTCTTGTTTACAGGTAAAAATTCATTAAACATATTTGTGCTTTTGTTTGGGCAAACTAAACAGATTGACAAACATGCTCCTTTTATGTATTCTTAAGTAGAATTTTCATGATTATCAGTAGTTTGTAATGTAGCAGACGGCTTTTTAGCCAGAAATTGAAAGGAATTTTTTCTAAGAATCATGTCAGTTTAGTCAATGTTATCGAACAACATATCATATTTCATGGTTTTTATATTAAAATTGTGAAATATGATGGATTATAAATATTGTTAACAACTTTTGACAAAAACCGGTCATTACACGGATATTCAAATTTTTATTTTTTTTTTAAGTTTATTGTTGTTTTGCATTAATTTCATTAGAATGTTTCTGTTATTGAAAATGAAAGTTCATATAACGTTTGAACTCGAGAAACGCTGACTGGGCTCACTAATTCGTTGAGGCCAAAAGCTATTTATTGAAATATGAATTTAAGAATAGTTTGACATAAAATATTTATACATGATACATGGTTTTTGTTAACATGTTTTCTCAATTTGTGTTACGTATTGACCGGTTTTGGCGAGAAAAAACATTCAAATAACTTCTCAAAAAGAAACAATTATTACACCCAATGCTACCCAAACATGTGTGAAAATAATCATCATTGGCTAAAATTTTTCCAGCGTGAGCCCCAAACGTCTAAATCGGTCTGTCGTATATTTTGAAATCCTGTTCCAAATTTGCTTGAATTTGGAACAAAGGCGTATAACTGTTGGGAATTTTGAAATCGATAACTGTGCTAAAACAGCAATTTACGCCACCGGTGCCAGCCGAAATGTTTTAGCGTGGTCGAAAACCGTGTTTTGCACCTACCGTTGGGACAGCCCTAAAGATGTAAACTGTAAAAAAATCTGCTCGTCACTTGGTTTTCTGAGAACGTTCTGTAGATACTTTCATTTAACTTTTTTTAGTCCGTATGCAATTGAATTTTTCTAGATTGGTCGGCCTGTTCCAACCTTTCCAATCCTTAAGTTTTTGGTTTCCATTGAGTGGGACTGAATTGAATAAAGGTTTACGTTTGAGTCACTACTTGGAACCCGCCTTGGGAGTCTTAAGCCGGTGTGAACTCGTACCCTCAGCCTTCCCTTGGGGAAGTGGCGCCTTAAGGGGCCGTTCACTAATTACGTAAGCACGATTTTGGAAATTTTCAACCCTCCCTCCCCCCCTGGTAAGATAAAGTAAGATTTTTCAAAACCCCCCCTTCCCCCCCCTAGTAAGATCTTACGTTTATTATTCTTTGGGAAATTGATACGTTTTTTTTTTCAAAAATAGCTTGAAATGGATCGATGGAAAAAGCTAATTTTCCGAGTGGAGTCGCTACTAGTGCTCAGAGCTGTCAAACCTCATGATCTAAGTAGCATAGAAAAAACAGAAATATCAACAAAACATGACACTGTGTTGCACTATGAGAGATCACGTGGACAAAAATCGAAAAAAAAATTATCCAGATATTTCATGAAAGTAGATACTTTGTTAAGGAAAAGCTCAAATTTCAGAACTCTTCCATTCTTAAGATATTGAAAAATGAAGAAAAACTTCACTATGTTAGAAAGAAAAGAAGTAAAAAGCAAATTTTGATCACCGATAACAAAGATCTTCAGCGAATAATATATTGTTGTAAACGTTAATCTTTATAAAGTGGCTTCAGAGTCACTAATAAGAAGGTAAAGCGTGAGAAAATGAGGAAATCAGGAAGTTTTCAGACGAGATCATTTAAGTCCGGCTGATTTTTTCAAGTTTTGCGTGGATATTCTAACAAGTTCTGAAGAGTTCAGTTACGATCTGAAGATTTGGAGCTTTTCGAGAATATCATCATTGTCTGTTTTTGGACCTAGACTCTATAAAAAGTAATTATAAAACAAGCTGATCAAATTTTCAGCTCATCCGTCTTTGACTTTGAAACTTGGCACCTTAATGGGTTACCTATATTGGCCTAACTATTCAAACATGTTTTTTTTTCACAAATCAGATCTGACTAGGAGTGTTAAGGCAGCAACCGAAAGGATAGGGGCCTGAGTTCTGCACAAATACATGCAAGATTTTTACCCTTTATAATAAACATATAAGACACATTCAAATTGATATTTTGAAATGTTAACTTAAAACCATAAAAAAAGATAGTCAAATTGTTGAAAACATTTTGAATATATTTTTGTCCGCTTGCTTGTATGACAATCTCTCATAGTGCGTTACCACAGTTACCATAGTTACCGCAAGATTTGTTTTATTTTCATAATAAACAAGAATGAACGCAAAGGATAAGCATGAAGTAAACATGAAAAGATAGGCTGGCAGATTTTATGAAGTTTTAATTTATGTTGAAGTTCGATTTTTTTCTCAACAAATTAAAAATAGCTATATGGTCGAGCGATTTTATGTGCGTGCTCGTCTGAGTGGATTGGGTGTAAGTGGAGCAAAAAACGATGGAATTCTATATTATGCATTCTTGAAATTTTCCAGCACGTTTTCGGCCCTAGACATTTTTTTTAAACCGGGGAAAACCGTGCATTCAATCCAAAGTAATCCAATATTTAAAAAAGATAATACCAATAGGATAAATTCTCGTGAACCTTTATTTCATCGTCGAAGCACATCAAATGGTGTGTAATAATTTTAAAAGTTTTTTCAAATTAATTTTGATGAAAATAATTATAAAATATCGTTTTTGGATCCCAATTCAAAACTTATCTTTACTCAATTTAAATTTTTTTGGTAAATTTAGCAAATTTTGTGAATACAGCCGTACTTTTCTAAAATGAACCAGGCATTCGGGCGGATTCGGAATCGCCTCTAAATTTTCCTTGTATATCTGGATACTTACTTACTTACTTAATGATCCCGCGCCGATCCTCCGGTGCATAGGGCCGTGGTAAAAGACCTCCACTGTTGACGATCCGGAGCCAGCGTCTTCACCTGGCCCCAGTCAAGATTCTCGTCGACAGTTCGGATTTCAGCGGCTAGGCTTCGCCGCCACGAGTTTCTGGGCCTGCCTCTTCTTCGATGCCCATCTGGATTCCAGTCAAGCGCCTCTCTGCAAATCTCGTTTTCATCTTTTCGCAGCGTGTGCCCAATCCATCTCCACTTACGTTCCCGAATCTCGATTTCTAGCGCCCTTTGATGACACCGGCGATGTAGTTCCTCATTCGAGATCCAGTTGCCAGGCCACCAAGCGCGGATGATGTTCCGCAGGCAGCGGTTTACAAATACTTGCAGTTTTCGCGTCGTCACCGCATATGTGCACCAAGTTTCGCACCCGTACAGCAATACGGATTTGACGTTTGAGTTGAAGATTCGGATTTTCGTTCGTAGAGAGATCTGGCGTGACCGCCAGATGTTTCGGAGACTCGCAAACGCAAATCGGGCCTTTCTGATCCGGGTTTCGATGTCTTTCCTGGTACCGCCATCAGGCGTTATCTGGCTACCAAGATACTGGAAGCACTCCACTTTCTCACCTTGTTGCCCAGCTACCATGAAACTGGAGGGATTTCCTGTGTTGATCTCCATCGACTTGGTCTTTCCGACATTGACTTTGAGACCTGCTGCCTTGGAGCTTTCGGTGAGGTCGTCGAGTTTGCTCTGCATGTCTTGTTGTGTTTGGGCGAGCAAAACAATATCGTCAGCCAGGTCAAGGTCGTTCAGTTGCTCCATTGTTAAAGGATTCCACGGCAATCCTCGGTTCGGTGCACAGTCGATCGATCCAGTCAGAATCTCATCCATTACGATGAGGAAAAGTAGCGGTGATAAGATACATCCTTGTCTCACTCCAGCAGTTACCGGGATTGGTTCGGACAAGACACCATCGTGCAAGACCTTGCACGAAAATGCCTCGTATTGTGCTTCGATGAGATGGACTAGTTTCTCTGGGACCCCTCGTCGCCTTAGAGCCGCCCAGATGTTTTCATGATTAAGTCGGTCGAATGCTTTTTCGAAATCAACGAACACCAGCAGAAGAGAGTCCTGGAATTCGTTGATTTGTTCCAGTATGATTCGTAGCGTTGTGATGTGGTCCACACATGATCGTCCGGATCGGAATCCAGCTTGTTGCCGTCGGAGTGTAGCGTCGATTTTCTCCTGGATCCTGTTCAGGATCACTTTGCAGAGTACTTTGAGGGTTGTACAGATCAACGTTATGCCTCGCCAGTTACCGCACTCTGTCAGGTCTCCTTTCTTTGGGACCTTAACGAGGATACCCTGCATCCAGTCGGCCGGGAATGTTGTAGTATCCCAGATGTCAGCGAAAAGATGGTGCAACATTTGTGCTGACAGGGCAGGGTCGGCTTTCAGCATTTCAGCAGGGATGCAATCGATCCCAGGTGCTTTGTTGGATTTCATGTTTTTGATTGCCGCTTCTATTTCAGCCAGCGAGGGCGCTTCCGAGTTGACGCCATTTATGCGACTTACTGTTGGCGCTTCAAGTTGCGGGTTCTGTTGGCCATCGCTATTCGTGACTCGGAAGAGTTGTTCGAAGTGCTCAGTCCATCGTTTGAGCTGATCTGTTCGATCGGTCAATAACTGACCTGCTCGGCCTTTCAGCGGCATTCTTGCATTAGTCCTTGCACCACTGAGGCGGCGAGAAATGTCATAAAGTAATCGGATATCTCCATTGGCGGCGGCTCTTTCCCCCTCTTCGGCTAGGGAGTTTGTCCAGGCTCTCTTGTCTCGTCTACAAGCTCGTTTAACTGCCTTTTCCAGGTCCGCATATCGTAAGCGGGCGGCTGCTTTGGCTGACCCGGTACATGCCTGCTCAATTCCGACTTTCGCCTTTCTCCGATCATCGACCATCCTCCAAGTTTCATCCGACATCCATTCACTTCTTCTTCCACAAACTTTACCGAGAGTACCATGGCTCGTCGTGATAAAGGTATTCTTGATTCCACACCACTGTTCTTCGACTGTTCCGTCTGTCGGCAGCTCCGAGGCTCGGGATTCTAGCTGTTCAACGTATGCCCTTTTCACCTCTGGATTCTCCAACCGGCGGACGTCGTATCGACACCCGACTTTCTCCTCGCGCCGTTGGACACGTGCAACTCTCAGTCGTATCTCGCCAAGGACGAGGTGATGGTCAGATGCAATGTCTGCGCTTCGCTTGTTGCGGACATCAAGAAGGCTCCTTCTCCATTTTCGGCTGATGCAGATGTGGTCAATTTGATTTTCTGTTCGGTCATCTCGGGATACCCAAGTGACCTTATGTGCTGGTCGATGGGGGAAGAGCGATCCACCGATCACCATGTTGTTATTGCCACAAAATTCTACAAACAGCTCTCCGTTTTCGCTCATCTGTCCTAGGCCATGGCGCCCCATGATGCGCTCAAGGTCTTGATTGTCGGAGCCAATCTTTGCGTTGAAGTCGCCCAAATGGATTTGAATGTCACCCTTCGGAATTCTCTCTACCACGCTGTTCAGTTGACTGTAAAACTGCTCTTTCTCCTGCAAATCGGCAACGTCAGTTGGCGCATAACACTGGACCATTGTAAGGTTTCTAACCCGTGTTCTAAATCTGGCTACGATTATTCTTTCGTTTATCGGTTCCCATCTAATGAGGGCCGCGTAGGCCTGCGGGCTTAACAGGAAACCAACTCCTCGTTCCCGAGTAGCATGTTCTCCTCGTATGCCAGAGTAAAGCAGGACTTGCCCGGATTGTGTCTTGTGTTCTCCAGTATTAGGCCAACGGACTTCGCTCAGTCCCAGAATTTCAAGCTTGAGGCGGCTAGCCTCTCTAGCAAGTTGTTCCAGTTTGCCTTGTTGGGCAAGGGTTAAAACATTCCAAGTTCCAATTCGTGTCCGTGTTTTCATGCTAAAAGTCGTTGCCAAAGTTCCAGATCGGTCATTTCTTTCGGATTCCGTAACAAGTTATGAATCGGGAGCAGTAGGTTGTTAGCCTAAAGTCCCTATCCCGCGATGGGGCTGCCATCTTGGACTTAGCTGGCGGGAGCCGCATTTCATAAATTCAGCCGCTTGCTGCAAGACAGACGCTGTTTGAGCCGCCCCTGACCTGGAGAACAGACGCTCGGTTGTTGTTGCACGCCGCCCCTGACCTGGGAAACAGACGCGTGCGGCCATATCTGGATACGCACGGATAAAACCGGAAATCTGGAATGCTTGTTCTATAAGTTCTAAAAACCGTTGACGCTATTGAAAAAAAAAACTAATCTTATTCATCCCATTGAAGTAATTCAAACGTTCTTTTTATTTAACAGTTGTGGAATAAAATTTTCAGGCCATTTATTCGCTGATTATACTAGGATTTAATTTACAGTTTAATTTATCAAAAATCTAAATGATTTCATGTCACCCTAACCTGATTTTGCTTTACCACCGCCATCTGTTAAAAATAAAAAGGTTTTATATTAAAATGATAGATGGCAGATTTTATCTATCTAGCGGAAAACTACGCAGAAGGCGCTTAAATCGATCCATTATTACAAATCTGACATGCTTCAGAACAAAGCACCTGCTTTTAAGTAAAATTAAAAAACTGTATTTGATGAAAACAATCTATACATAACAATACCATAAATAATAAAAGAAAACATTATTCAAGACGTAGCATGTTTGGGGTAACAATAATTTTCAATAAATTTCACAATCGAATAAACAATATAAAATCTAAATTCCGATTTAAAACAGAGAGATCAGGTTAGCACAAGGTACCTTAAAAAATTGTTATATTTTTTACCTGAGAATCATAAAAATCTTGAAAAAATATCATTCTATACTACTAGAATTGGGGAAAAAAATTTTAACGACAATCACGTTGTCAACTAATCTGAAAGGTCAGACTCATTCAGCGGTAAACGATAAAGTTTTAGGATTTTTTTTTTGGTAAATCGTTTGTAAAATTTAGAGTTGTTAGTGTCTACCACTGGAAAAAGTGTCTAGAAATTCATTATTTAAAGCGCCTTATATTGATTTCTAAAGATTTTTTTCTGGATGAAGTTATTTTCGAAATGTGATGGATTCAAATCGTGGTGCACAACGCAAAACCTGAGTAATATGGTTTTGTATGGCTGTGGCTGTGATGAATTTTAAATGTAACATTTCTTACGTAAGATTTTTGGATACCCTCCCTACCCCCTAGTAAGAGATCGTAAGCAAATGTGAAACCCCCCCACCCCCCCCCCCCCCCCCTATGTGCTTACTTAATTTGTGAACAGCCCCTAACAAGCTGTTGGTATTGCTGACACGAACAAAATCGTTACAATCGTGCAAATAAATATTCTCAGTTTTGTTAAAGAAATTTTTACTTATTTTCTAAATTATTCTCTTGAAAATTAAAATATCTCAATGCATAAACAGCATCAGCATCCCCAAGTTATTTCAAATCTTCTTGAAATTACTTGGAACCACGGAAAACATTCATTTTGTTAACCTGTGAGATTGTGAGTGTACAGAAAGTAAGCTAATATTTTGCAGCCCCATACCATAGTACATGGAAAATAACAGGTAGGTCATTGCGCTTAACCTCACTTGAAAGCTCCGTGTATGTACACAGTATGCTTGCATACCAACAAAAATAGTTATGAAAATTTGGCAGTTTTATATAGAATGGCAATCAAAATTATTTATTTCTCCGTCGATAGCCATTCGAATCGTTTGAAAAGAGCTTCAGATTGAATCAGATCAGGCTCATCGGAAACTATTTTTTACATCGAATTTTCCTATTTGAATCATAAATAATGAGCATTCAAAAGCAATTTTCATCGCCGTCCCTCTTTGTTGAAAGCAAGCTATGTATTATTTTCTTCTGTCTATGTAAAAAATTTGATAAATGATTCAAAATAATTCATATTTATTTGATGAAAAGTAAATTTGTTTGAATTTTTATTCAAATCGCACAAGAAAAAGGTCGTCCAAGGCAAAAATATCACTAAATTTTAGTTTTAAATCGACGAAAAGCCTATTGCATATTACTCTTAGCGGTATTGAAAAGTCAAATATTGTTTGTTGCAATAAAATACATCAGTACATATTTTTCTCGAAATTTTAATGCTTGTCAATTTTTAGAAAAATGTGATTTTCTGATAAGTTTCATACATTTTCCCGTTTTTTCCATAAATATTTTTTGAGGTCTCTTACCTATACGTTGAAAGAGAGCGGAATGGCATACATCGTATATTGCAAAGTACTATGCTGCCGTTGGAAGCATAATTGTCACAAGTTACAAAAAGGCAAAGCGAGAAAAACGCAATCAAAGTTTCACAAAAGCACTTTGCTGTTATCGCACAGTTTCACAATTTTTGTTGACTTTATTGCCGTAGATCTCTGAAGTATACTCCTTTTATATGAGCCTCGACCAAATTTTTCGAAAATGAGGTGTTTTTTCAATGAAAATCCTTGTGTGACATTTATGCCGCGAAATCTTATGAATTGTAACGTAGGTGAATATCTGGTGTGTTTATTGAGAGTTCAAGGTACATATAATAAAAGGTACAGAGGAAACTAAGATACTTAGAAACGTCATACATTACATCTTTCTTCTTCAGTAGTATTCAAAGTCTGATTGTTGATTAGATTTAACCATCCTTCCCGATCTGGTTGAACTTCCTTGAGGCCGGGGACTTCTACAATCTTGAGTCGGCTCGCTTGCGGGTAACCTTTCTTCCACTTGAGATTCTGCCAATATTTCGCTGCCCTCACTGTTTGACTCCGGAGACTTGTGATGAGTACTCGGTTCGTGTACGTTGGACCGGCGCAGGTGATGAGTGTTTCGACGCAATGTCTTTCCTCCGTCCGAAACAATGTAAGACCGACCATCCTCCAATCGCTGCAAAACTTCACCATTGGACCACAATTTAGATTTAGGGTCTTGTAGTTGAACTTTTTCACCAGTACCAAATTGTGGCGGAATACGAGCACTTCTATCTGCGTACTGTTTCTGCTGATCTCTCTCACTGATAATAGCTTCTCTTACATTGTCAAAAACTTTTGGCCGAAGGGCTTCTTTCGTAATCGGCAGGTTTGAACGAACCAGTCTTCCCATCAAGCGTTCATTGGGCGAAGGGATTGACTCGCTGCGTGGAGTATTTCTTGCTTGGATAAGTGCCAATGAATGTCGGTTTGATCTTCTGCGCATTTTCTCAAAATGTTCTTACTAACTTGTACGTACCGTTCAGCTAACCCATTTGCACGGGGAAAATGCGGACTGGATGTTAGATGCTCGAAACCCCAATCATTAGCAAACTTGCGAAACTTTTCGGAGCTATATTGTGGACCGTTGTCCGATTCAACGATTTTTGGTATTCCGTGCACTGAAAACCATGTTTTCATTTCCAAGATGACAGCTTCAGACGTAGGATCCGAGAGTTTTTTGAAATCAAAGAAGTTGGAGTAACTATCTACGATGACCACGTAGTCTGCGCCTCGAAAATGGAACAAATCCGAAGCAACTCTTTCGAAAGGCAACTCAGGAACATCCTTTGAAGCAATTGTGCTTTTCGTATTGCAGCGCTGATGACGTTGGCAGATGCTGCATCCTTCAACCAGATTCTGGATATCGGTATTCATATTCACCCAAAACACGACCTGTTTTGCTCGCCGGATACAGGACTGAATACCAGAGTGACCGCTGTGAATTGCATTCAACATTTTCTTCCTCAATCCCAGTGGCACTACCACCTGATTAGATTTGAATACCAGCCCATCATACACAGCTAACTCGTCTCTAAAGCACCAATACTTTTTTAGCTCCAGAGAAACATCTTCTTTTAGATCCGGCCAGCCTCGTAAAATGACCTCCTTCAGCAGGCGGGTTTCAGAATCAGACTCAGTATGATACCGTAGCTCTTTGCACGAATCTTTCGACATTTGCAGAACTAGATGAACCTCTAGTTGTTCTTCTTCTGCTTCCGGTTCAATGCTGTGTGCAACGTCACGGCTGAGTATGTCCGGAATCGGTATGTTCTTTCCCTTAACATAAACGACTTGTGGGTTATACTGTGCAACTTCTAGTCTTATTCTGCGTAATCTTGGCGGAGCTCTATCCAAAGGTTTCCGAAAGATAGATTCGAGAGGCTTGTGGTCTGTTTCGACTTTGAGTGCTTTCCCGTAGATATATTGATGGAATCTTCGGCAAGCAAATCTAATAGCTGCTGCTTCTTTTTCTATTTGAGGGTAGTTCATTTCAGCCTTGGACAAAGCTTTAGAAGCGTAGGCAACTGGTCTTCCTTCCTGCATGAGCATAGCTCCCAATGCATTCGAACTGGCGTCTACTGAAAGGACAATGGGAAGATTGACGTCATAAAATGCCAGTACGGGTGGGGAGATCATGAGCTTTTTTATTTTCTGGAACGCAATCTCCTGTTCGCTTTCCCAGGACCAAGCCGTGTCTTTGGAGAGTAGCGCTCGCAGTGGGGCTGTTATAGCCGACAAATTCGGAACAAATTTGGCCAGATATGTAATCATCCCCAACGCCCGCTGCAGCTGCAATTTGTTGGATGGTGTTTTGAGATTCAGAACAGCTGTCAGCTTATCAGGATCTGCCATTAGACCTCCTGATGTCACAAGATGTCCAAGGAATTTTACCTTCGGTTTGTTGAATATGCATTTTTCTTTATTTAGCTTTAAACCGGAGACAATGATGCGGCTTATAACTTCCTTGGTGATTGATTCCAGGTGAGACTCGTTCTCGGCATGTATCAGTACATCGTCCATTGAACACTCAACTCCATCTATTCCTTCCAAAATATCTTGCATAACCTTTTGGAATACTTCTGGTGCTGATGCCAAACCAAAAGGGAGCCGTTTGCAACAGTACCTTCCCCAAGGGGTACCGAATGTGAGGTATTTGGATGTTCTTTCTGTGACACGAATCTGCCAAAACCCTTTTTTGCAGTCTAATATGGAGAAACACTTTGAATTTTTCAGTCTGGCAGAAATTTCCTCCATTGTCGTCAGCGGGTGATGACGTCTCAGCAAATTTTGATTGACCTGTGATGGATCAATACAGATTCTTAATTTGTTGTTACGGCGAACTAAAACCATGGCACTTACTACTGGTGTAGGCTCATGAATCCTTTCGATAACTCCCAGTTTTTCCATTGCATCAAGTTCTTTCTTCACTTGGTCCCGAATACTGTGGGGAACGTGCCTGGCTGGTCGACTTTCCCACTGTGCGTTTTCTACTAGGTCGATGTCATAAATGTAGCCCTTCAAACAACCAAGACCATCGTACACCTCGACGTCATCTATCTCGAGAGAGTCGATTCGAGTTATCAGATTCTGTGCAATGCATGTTTTCCTACCGAGTAATGGTATTACTCGTTCCTCGACCACTTTGAACGTAATCCGGGACTGCTTTTGCTTTACAGTGCAAACTGGGTCAACTTCCCCTAGAACTCGCATCTTGTGATTGGAGAACGTCAGCAACTACTTTGTTGGCGAGGGTTTTAGCGGCAACAGGTCTTATTTCTCTACCATCCAAAGTGGGAGAACATTGCAGTGGGCACCAGTATCTAATTTCACAGAAACTTTGCTGATATTAACTTTCACTGTTTCGAACCAATCCTCTCCTTCATCCAAGGCTTCCAGTGCACCGATAAACAGCTCTTCTTCTGAACTTTCACCACTCCCATTTTCGGCCAACACTGCGTGGACCGTTTTTGCTTTCCTGGCGGGACAATGAGTGGCAAAATGTCCTCTGCGGGCACAAGTATGGCATTCCTTTCCGTAAGCAGGACACTTAAACTTTTTATGATTTCTTCCACACTTTTCACACTGTATATTTTCATCACTCTCATATCTTTGTTTGTTTAATTTCATGTCCACTTTTCTTTCACTTTTTCTTTCTCTTCTGTCCATTTTCAAGACATCCACTTTCTCAGCAACTGCGACGGATGCCATCGCTTGGGACTGCCTGGCAGTCAACTCATGATTCCGACACATTTCAATTGTTTTGTCCAGGGTCAATGAGTCATTCAGAAGTTGCGGCACAAGTTTAGTGAATTTCAACCCAATTATGATCCTATCTTTCACCAGGGAATCGTGCAATTGCACGAAGTCACACTTTTTTGCTTGTTCTTTCACTCGCGTTATGAAAGTTTCTGTCAACTCATCTTCGTTTTGAGAAATTTGGTTGAACACGTAACGTTCGTATGTCACACATGATTTGGGGATGAAATATTCATCAAACTTGGCCTTTATCACTACTAGATTATTTTCTTCTTCCGGCGTAAGATTGAATGTATCAAAGATACGAATGCAATCCGCCCCAATCGCTGTCATGAAAGTGGCTACTTGCACTTGTGGTGGTTTGTCATTCAGCTGTGTCGCTGTAGCAAACCAAACAAACTGGCGGGTCCAAGATTTCCACACTTCAGCCATGTTGTCACCCAAAACCAAAGGTTTTGGTGGCTTTAATCCTGCTGCCTGTGCGGCCGCCATTTTGTCTCCTGCTTACCCGAAAACTTTGTGATCGAATTTCTCGATATTTCCACAGCCACTTCCCGTAAAATCGACAATCTTCACGATCCTCGCACTGTATTTCACGCGATCACGAAAATTTTCTACATATCGATGACTTTATTCGTTTGAAAAACAGTTTTTTCTGCTGACTAAAAGCCACAGCTTCTGACACCATGTAACGTAGGTGAATATCTGGTGTGTTTATTGAGAGTTCAAGGTACATATAATAAAAGGTACAGAGGAAACTAAGATACATAGAAACGTCATACATTACATGAATAGTCGAAAAATGGACGCATATTTGTCACACCACGAACAATTTCTCAGTAGTTGTTTGGTTTGGAATTTCGTGTGTGGCTCTTGTGTTTTGTTCGTGAATGGAAGCTTAAATTGAAAAAATCAGGTCTGAATCGGATCATTTGAAAGCGTACATTATTTGGTGATAAACATGTAGTGTTTAACGGGTTCGAACGATAAAACGGCACGGGGAGCAATTTGCGGAAGCTCACTCACTGTACAGGAAGCAACATTTCTTCAACTAACTGTCAGTTTCCGTGCTGAAAATGTCGCAACAGCGAAAGAAGTGATACCAGAAGAGGACAATCAATCCGATTGAAGTAACTCTGGCAGAATAGTTCGTAAACATTAAAAAAAAAACAGACATCTCCGGTATTTTGCGAGGTGCGTAAAATAATAAACTCAAAGTAAAACCAAAGAAAAAATGGTCTACTAAAACCACCGACAATCACATACGGCCATCCTGGACAATTGTGGATTACAGTTCCACGGCGCCGGAGGAGTAATATTTGACTGATGTTGTGAAGCGGGTTTCGTTTGCATGCACTATTCCAAGCTCCAGCAACGAACCCGAAGCAGTTTGCAGTGTTTTTCTTGCACATGCTGGAATGTCGCGAAAACGGTGACCCTACCCCCTCTTTATATTTCTGCGATCCCCTCCCGACTATTAAGAACACGTATGCCAAGTTTGGTGAAAATCTATTAAGACGTTCCGAAGTTATAACACGTTTATTTATTGAGTGTGACAAACATGCGTCCAATCGTCTTAGTGTGACAGTTATGCATCCATTTGTCCCAGTGTGACAAATTGACTTTGAATTTTTCTCGAAGTTTCTAGAATAAACTTTATGCTTCAACAAAGAATTTCAATAATAAGTATCAAATTATGACGATTGGCATCAAAAAGTTAAAAACGTCGAAATGTCACAGGTGACAATTATGCGTCCAACGGCAGTATGGCCCCATACAAACTTTTTTGGTCGCATCAAGACCTTTTGAACCATATACAGTATATATTTCCAATAAAGAAACTATAGTAAACAAAGAGGCGCAATCTGATCCCTTTTGAAATAATGAGCTTGCAACCCTGCTGTAGGTCTGCCTTTAAGACTGCTTGGTTTCGCTCGATTGGAATGACACTGACAGAAAATTAAAAATTCCAATCGTGACATTTCGTCTCATTGTTTACTATAGGCTCGTTAATTTCCAAGAACCAAGTTTTATACGTTTTTATCCTGATTACTTTGAATGTACCTTTTTTTTCTTTGATCGGTTGTTTTAAACAAATTAATCAATTGCATTGTAGGCTCTGAACCTATTTAAAGTTTCAGCTCAAGTACCGATTATTGTTTTTTTTTTTCAAACCTGTCAGGCACAATTCTAAATTTACGAAGGAATAAAAACGTTGGCAACATCCGGGAATCGCTATAAATCATTATGACCGCTCAGTAACACTTATTCAACTTGAACTAGGTACCTACCAAGATTGCCGACTCGAGTGGGAAAAGTTCCGAGAGGACATGAAATCTGTTCGCTGCGATAACTATGAAAACCGTACGAAAACAAAACGGATGAAGCATAAACAGCAAAACTTCACTACCAGACAAAACCACTAACAATAGGAAAGTTTTCTTCCTACATGTGCAGCAGCATCAGTAGGTATAGGACTAGTTCTATACTACTGTTTCGGGAAAAGTTGCATTCTAGGGTGCATGCAGCTCCATTATTTGTGTGCCCTAGACCTTGTCTTGGCAGAAGTTGTGAGTAACAATTTCTTTTTTAACAAAACAACGCAATAAGTTCACTCGGAAATTTAAGAAAACCCTGAAGCATATTTACACCAGGCCCAGTCGAATATACATCAATCACTTCATTACTACCAGGTTAGGAGTAGTGAAGTTCCGAGTATGACAATTAAAAGACAAAGATGTTGCACGAAGAGAGTGTTTTTTATGCCCTCATTATGTTAGTCTCTATCCTAAAATAACAGGTTAAATAGTATAAATATATGATTTTTATCATTAAACCTTAGAATCTTAGCTCTAATTTAACATCTTAAGAGGGAATTGAAGATCTAAAAACAGGTTTTATAATTTTTTTTCTTATGGATGAACTGCCTCCATAATATGGCAACCTTAACTATCCATTATATAAAATTCTCTTATAACGGTGTTTGTAGTACTACTCCTCCGAAATGGCCCAAACGATTAAAATGAAATTATTTTTAGAATATTCTGTAGGCATGCGAATCGGTTTATATCGAATAAAAGTAAAAAAAAAACGCATCAATTGTCCGTAATAATTAAATTTGTAGATTTTTGAATGAAATAAAAGTCATGACTTCCATTTTTTAGAAATTTTCTTTCCTTTGGGCGCCGGGCGGTTTGTTTTTCGTCTTCATAGCCCATAGTACATGGAAAATAACAGGTAGGCCATTGCGCTTAACCTCACTTCGAAGCTCCGTGTATGTACACAGCATGCTTGCATACCAACAAAAATAGTTATGAGAATTTGGCAATTTTATATAGAATGGCAATCAAAATTATTAATTTCTCCATCGATAGCCATTCGATTCTTTTGAAAAGGGCTTCAGATTAAAGGTTGTTTCTTCAGGGTCATCGGAAACTATTTTTTGCATTGGATTTTTGGATCTGAACCATAAATAATGAGCATTCAAAAGAAATTTTCATCGCCGTCCCTGTTTTTTGAGAGCAAGCAATGTTATATTTTCTTCTGTCCATGTTAAAAATTTTATAAATGATCTAAAATACTTCATGTTTCTGTGATAAAAAGTCAATTTGTTTGAATTTTCATTCAAATCGCACAAGAAAAAGGCCACACATGGCAAAAATATCACCAGATTTTAGTTTGAAATCGACAAATAGCCCATTGTATATTACTTTTAGAGATGTTAAAATGCCAAATATTGTTCGTTGCATTAAAATGCATAAGTGCATATTTTTCTCATAATTTTAATGCTTATCAATTTTAAGAAAAAATGTGATTTTCTTATTAATTCCATACATTAGCCAGTTTTTTCCATAACTATTTTTCGGGGCCTCCTACCAATACGTTGAAAGAGAGCGGAATAGCCTACCTTGTATATTTCAAAGTACTATGTCCATAGCCATGGTCGAGGCGTCGCGAGCAAACGTCGCGAGAGAATAGTAACCATGGCATAGCATACTGGTTAGTGGGAACATTTGGGCGCGTTTTTCTCACCCAGGCATACTGTCAATGCACGTGAGGGCGCTATGAAGGCTAGATGTGATATTTTTCTTTATGATTCCCAACACATTTGTACAGCACATGGTAATTAATGACGCCTTGATGTGACCCAGATTGATATTTTGCCGAACAAATCTAAACCTTTTAAACGATTTAAAAAAAATAAAACTATTTTAAATTTGTGTTTATTAAAGAAGGAATTGTTGTAAAAAATATATGAATTTAGTACTGATGCATATGAAATATTGGTATGACTCTTGGCGGACATTTGAAAAAAGGAAAGTGGGAAGATTTACATAATATTTTTACAATCCAATACGCCTAGAAACATTTTTCGAACATGTGCAAATGTGCTTAATGGAAGATTTATAAAGCGCCTTTAAATTTACAAAACATCATCAAAATCCGTTGAAAATGAACAGACACATAAACTGAACAAGAGCCTGTTCTTTAAAATAGGATATATAGGATTGATGTTTATTTAAAGACCGCATGCAAAGAACTTTTTGATTTTTTCCAAGCGTAAATGAAAGTTTTTTTTTTGTTTATTTATTTATTTAGTTAGTTTTATTTATTTATTAAGTTATCAATAAAATAAGAAAAATTTCAAATAAATAGATACACTAGAACAAGTGCAAACGTTCAACATTTACAAAAAATGTGTACATTATTTCTTCATTCATAAATGGTTGAGCCCAAATAAACAATTTGACTAAATAAACTCAACTTTTTTTTAAATCATTCACTGAAAAACAGATTCACTGTTTGTTTACACAGAATTCAAATACGTACTTATCATGAACGTGTGTTATTGTGTAACACATTTTGGCTACATAGAAGAGACTTTAGATCCGCTTTTTTGTTTAAAAGTTTTTTTTTGTGGTTGTGATATTCCAGAAGCATTTTTTTTATAGCAGAAGCAGAATTTTTTTTGATAAGTTTTTATTATGACCTGAAAGTGTTGAAAATATCCTTAACTCCTGTCGTTTCACACGGTGAAACAAAGTGCAACGCGTCTTTTAGCCATGAAACATATACCTTTTAAGATTTTTTCTCCAAAATGGTCAGAAAGGGTATCCCGAGTGTTAAATCGGAAGCGGATATTCAAAATGATTAAATATGACTTTGTAAAACAGTATTCAGTGAAATTGAAGTACAAAGCATTTTTTTATTCTGGAGAAAAACTGCAGATATATAAATGAAAGTTGAACTGTAATGATATCCGTTTGCACTAGCCCCGATGTTTCTTTATTGAAAATCACAATTTATAATAAAAAAAATACACTGTTTTTTAAGGTTTCGAGGTATATTTACATTAAAATTTCCAGAAAATAGAATGAACTCATGAAATCATCGTAGCCTTAACAGATTAGTTCTTTTCGATCTATTTAATTTTTTAAAACCTGATTTTCAATTAAATGTTATTGAATCTTGAAAATCTATATATATAAAAATGAATTTTTGTCTGTCTGTCTGTCTGTTCCCTATAGACTCAAAAACTACTGAACCGGTTTGTGTGAAACTTGGCATATAAGGGTATTGGAGGCCGGGGAAAGTTCCTATAATAGTTTGGGACCCCTCCCTATTCTTGGAGGGTGGAAGGGGGTCTTTCATTTAAAAGAAATAAGTCTTCATAACTCGAGTCCTGATCAGGCAAATCAAACCAAACTTGGCATGGGTGGGAACTTGGGTACGCGAAATGTTTTCAAAAATATTTGGTACCGTAATCCGGGGTAATATTGATCACTTTTTTCAATATTTATCGATTATGTTTTCTGTTAAGGGAAATGTGACATGTTTTATATTTTTAAAACCAGTACTGGACTCCTATGAACGTAAAACATGGATGCAGAAATTTATTGGACCTCTTTAAATTTGATTTAAAAATCGTTTTCGTCGCTGTTCAGAATTTGATGCTTTGGGGTGACATTGATCAGTCTTTATTCTGACGGTTTTAACGCGTTTTCTTGATCATAAAGGATACAAAACACCTTTATAATATTTAAAAATGCTAGTCTATCAATTTAACCTTGATTTTTAACGTTTTATTTCAAAAATAGTTATTATCGAAAAAAGAACTAATATGCTGCCTACATTTAGGGGCAAAAATAATTATAATTGCAAAATAGTTAGAGCTTCAAAATACAAATGAAATTTTACCTTCACCCATTCCCCTAGGCCCTCCCACTATTTCCATTTTCTTTTTTTTCTTGAAAGTTAACGATTTGATAGGGTTCCTATCCATTTTTCCAATACGGGCTTACTCTTGGAAAATGTCCTTATTTTTTAAATATCAAAAATATATCATTAAATGACTATAAAAATAGCACTATAACTGTTCATATACAAAGAAAAGAAGTTGTTTTTTCACCTTAACCAACCCGTTTGCTTCTAAAAGCTTGTTGGAATCATCAGAAGAGCTGTTAGTTTGCGAGCCTTGAAAAAATAGATATTTTAAGATTTTGAAATTAGATTTTTTACTAACAGAAAAATTTCAAATACAAACCAAATTTTGCCTATTTGATACTCAATTAATAGGTTTTCAAACGTAGAAAACAGTTTTCAAGAATTCAAACTATAGACTGAGCTATTGATGATAATGTGGAAAAGTTTCATGTTGGTCAAAGTTACCCCGGTGATCAATGTTACCCCGTTTTACGGTACCCCTCCCTTCTTCAAGTGGGGAGATAGAAAAGGGGGAGTGGGTCAACCTCATAATTTTGTACAGAACTGGAAAACTAATCAAGCTAATGGAACCAGAAGTGGAGATACATCAAGAAGGTGGGGGGGGGCTTTCATACCTTTCTTATGGCATAACATGAAAACTATTCGAGCAAATGAAACCAAATTGGTTTGGAAGGGTGTTTGGGTACGATAAATAGTTCTATGAATATTTGGTACCCCTCCCTCTTTCCAGTGAAGAAATAGAAAGTGGGGAGGGAGCTCCTTTACAATTTTCAGTATAAAGGGAAATCTAATCAAGTAAATGGAACCAAATTTGGCGTGAGAAGGTATTTGATTACCAGAAATGTGTCTATGGTAATTTGAGAACCCTTCGTTCTTAGAGTCAGGTCAGGAAATCTTAAGAGTGGAGGGTGCTACCATTCAATTTGTTTCATCACACGGGAACTTACCCAGCAAATGGAACGAAATTTGGCTAGGGAGGGAATTTAAGCACAAGGAATGTTTCTGTGAATATTTGGTACTACTGCCTCCATCCAGTGGGGTGATTGGATGGAGAGGGGGGGAGGGAGGTCCTTTATATTTTTTCGCATAACTCGAGAACTAATCGATCAAATGGAAACGACTTTGGCATGGGAAAGCATTTGGATACGTAAAATGGTTATTTCCTTTTTTTTAGACTTCTTTCTCCTTCAATTGGAATACAGTTAGGGAAGACTAACGATTGTTTTGCATAAATCAAGAACTTATCTAACAAATGGAAAAAATATGACTTGGGAGCATACAATCTAGCAAATGGAACAGAATTGATCACGGGAGTGTATTTAAATACACGGAATGTTTGATCTTGATCCCCACCTTCCAGGTAGAAAATAGATTGGAAGAGGGGCTCCGATACAAATTTTCTAGCATAACTTGACAACTAATAAAGCAAACGAAACCAAATTTGTCATGAGAAGGTGTTCGAGCACAAGAAATGTTTTTCCGGTGGTTTAACACTCCTCCCTTCAATAAAAAGTGGGAAAAGGGTCTCTCATACATTTTTTTAAATATTTCGATAACTATCGAGAAAATGGAACCAAATTTGCATGAGAGTATATTTATGTACGGGCAATGTTTCTTCGATGGTTTGAGGCCCCCATATCTTATATATAAAGTGAAGAAAGGGTCATCCATACTTAGAATATCTCGAGAACTTATAGAGAAGGGAGCCATATATCACATGAGATCGTATTTGTATACAAGAAGCGTTATGAGATCCCCCTTCCTTCCATTAGGGATATAGGAATGGGCAAGGGGGTCACTCTCATAATTTGTATAATATTTCGAGAACGAATGGGTGAAATAAATGTCCCTTGGCGTTTTTTTGATTCATAAAATGTTCTATGAAAGTTTGAGACCCACTCCATATTAAAAAGGGACAGCGAAGATTCATATATAAACAAAATATTTAGGCCTAAGTTTTAAACTTATGAAGCAAAGAGATCCAGAGTCATAAAAAGGATTAACACATTGATTAAAAAAAATTATGAAGTTTTCAAAATGAAAAAGGTACAATTTTATTTTGACGAAAAATTTAAATGATTTTTAAATTGAATTTAAAATTTTGTGCAAAAAAAATAAAAGTTGAATAATTAGGAACCACAAATTTCAATAAATTTTGGAAGGTGTAGCAAAGCACACCGGGTCAGCTGGTATCACATAAACTTAAATGAAATCGCAGATCACCTCCATTACTGTTCAGGAAATTTTTGAATCAGAACACTCCAATGCTTCAGTTAGAATCTTTAAAAACAATGGTTTGAATTGGCAGACATTTCCTTTAGGATAAAAAACAAAAAAGAAAAATCGGTTGAATAACAGAAAATATAAATATATTTTTTCCTCCTTTCGAAACCAATCGTTTTCATGATTGATTGGGTTAATGTTCAAAGGAATTTAATTTGCATTTTTTGCTCGAACAAATAAAAAAAGTGATTTTTTTGGATATGATTTTGATGAAAATGTGGATGTTAATTAACACTGCTTCCAAAGGTGATGATAGTGAACAAAAAGCTGCTTGAATATGGTTAGTAAAAAAAAATCTTCTCTAATGTGTTTTTATTTCTTCAGTTCTAAAAAATATACCATCCAAAGCTACTCGGGCGCTGAAAGTGCTGCGTTTGGCAGAATATTGGGCAAATACTCCCGATATTCAAAATTATTTTTCCATAAAGTTTCATTCACAATAAATTCCAATCAATGAGAAACTTTTTAATTCGATTTAATCCTTAATGGGAACTTGACATAGCGGAATAAGTAAACTAAATGGTATACAATAAATGAAACACATATATTATCAACATACAATTCGATAGAATTAAGCGGGAAAATTTGAGTAAACGGAAAGGAGGGAAACGTAAAAAATAACTAAGACAAGTTCACAAATGCGATATAATGCGCCGGTCTTGGCCTAGAGGGTAGCGTTCCAGTCCTCTAAGCCAGAGTCCATGAGATCGAATCCCGATCACGGCACATATAGTACTCTTTCTGTGGTCTGGTGGTTTTAGCATTTGTAAGATGCTAGCCATAATATCCTGAAAGTTGTACGCCTTAGAGTTAAGTAAATTATATCTCTTCAAAGAAACATGAAGTTTCACTGAGATCTTATATGTGTATGTTCGTTAATTAACAACTCAATATTTAATGATTTTTTAAATTAATAAGCGAAAAAAATGGAAAATGGACGCCAAGTTTAACATGGTAAGACGAAGTTTACCGGGTCTGCTAGTAGTTTTATAAAATTACAGCTTTGTCGTATACAAGTTATCACTTTCTAGCATTTTCAAATTAATTATACGGAAATATTGCCAGAAAACATAAATTTTGCCCGAAATATAAATAGGCGCATTTAGCCCGGACGGTTTGAGGTTTGGCATTTTAGACAACAGTTATAATAAAATCGTTTTCTCGAAAACTGAAGCAGATTTCAACATAAAAATTATTTCAATGTTAATATATAAAACAGATGCCTACTCATGTGTATATAGTTTTTATACACATATTCGATGTTATATTTGATTAAATCAGAATTAAGCTTAATAGGCGCATAAAGCCTGCTTCTCCCTGCTTCTTTATGCCAAAGCATATTCTGCAAAAACTGTAGTTTTGTACATAGTCGGTATACTCACGCCATAAGTGTCTGGGAGCTAGACTGCCCCAAATTTGTATGGGAGATTCAAAACCTGTGAAATGTTATGCGCTGCCGGCTAAAATTAATTCTATGCATAGCACTAGATCTCATGCCAAATTTGGGCCAGATCGGATTGCGGGAACGAGCCTGAAGTTTGTATGGGCTTTGAGACAATTTGCTCTGGAATTTGGGCTTTAAGAAAAACCGTATTCAAAAGAAATCAGCCGAAGGAAACTAAAGTTTATGATGCATAACTGGTTTTTCATGGTTTTCCCGAACAAAATGTCTGAAATTCCCATACAAACTTCAGCGACCCGTTCCCGTGATCCGATCTGGTCCAAATTTGGCATGAGATCTAGTAATGCATAGAATTAATTTTAGCCTGCAGCGCATAACTTTTTTAAAAGTCGGGTCGTTTGGGGCAGTCTACTGGGGGCATATCAATATTACCAATGTACCTTCGCTAAAGGTACTTCAAAATAGATGCATTAAAGCATTTTACAAGCTCCAATTTTTTGTTCTCAAGTCTAAAATTATATAAAATGATAAAACATAACATTCTACCGATCAACAAGTACAATCGTCTCAATAGAGACATTCGAAGTAGTGATATTGTAACCTTAGGCGCTTTTTGAAATTACGTAACTCTGATAATTAACCCCCCCCCTAATCACATGTTTTCAAATAAAGATTTTCCAAGGTGAAAAATTATATCCATTCAAATCGCTACTTTGTACTCATTGGCGATAACTCTCTGATAAAATAAATTGGTTATCTTATTACGAATTGCTTTGTGCTTGTAAGCTGATGATCCATCTTGTTTACTTTATTTTGTTCAAGGAGCATAACTTGTTAGGCAAAATATACTCCATTTTTAAATATTTGTCGGAATAATCAGAATTGCATTTTTTTTAATTGATTGAGAAAAAAAAGTAAAATTTTCGTCTTATAATTTAATTGAGTTCTTGGAAAAAATGTACCTAATATTTGGTTTCCCAACGGTCATTTCCGGGATATTTAATACACATTTCACAATCTTTTTCAGAATCTTTAAAGAGGAAACGTTACAATTCCCGTTTCAATCGTGTTAAAGCTTACAAATATAAACTGATTTTGGTTCACATGTCATTCTGCAAAAATTTCATGACATAAAAATATCTGTGATTAAAATGCAATTTTTAAGTAAAAATTCTAACGTAACGATGAGCATACCTCAACCCCCCCCCCCCCCTCCCCTATGTAACAATTCGTAACGCTCAAGCTTACTCGCTCCCTCCCCTAGGAGCGTTATGTTATGGCTAACTTTTATGAAATGCTATCATGTCACCAGGTGAAGAAGCTGGCTCCGGATTGCCAACAGTGGAGGTCTTTTACCACGGCCCTATGCACAGGAGGATCGGCGCGGGATCATTAAGTAAGTAAGTATCATGTCACCATCAACAGCATATCAACATTCGATTCCAAAGAAGTTTTTCAGTCGCATCCGGTACTTCGCACTTTTTCCTACCATGATGCTGAAAGAGGAACATAAAAAGAATTTTAGTAAACAAATATATTCATCATTTACAAGAAAAACTTCAACCCAAACATACAATTAAAAAGATTACAATCACATTTCTCTAAAGAAAAACTCGAAGATTCACGGTGAGTTTAGGAATTATGTTTGTCAAGTTATGTCGTAAGACGGAATACTATGTAAATAAAATAAATATACATTGAATTGAGACGGAAATTTGCAAATGAGAGTTTGAAGGGACGGGTAATTGATTCAAGATCACGGTCACACCATCCCAATGGGATAGTCGCACGTATAAGAAATAATAATAACAATGACTAACGCATATGGAAAGTACTGGATAAGTCGCCCCTTACGACGTTGACCAGTATCCCAGTGGTACTATTCATTAAGTCACTACCACACAGCAGATTTTTTAGATATTTTACTATCTCCCTAGTATTGTATGAACTTGTGCCAAATAAAGGATTTCATATTAATTCCGGCCGGTAAACTGGTTAGTAGAGAGTTCAGAAAAAGTTGTTGAAAAATGCTTTAAAGTTTTCCAATAAATTCATGAAATATTGAAAAATTTTCATCTAAAAAATTTGAAAATATTTTAAAAGAGAACATTCAAAATCAGATTTCTTTATTTGGAAAGGGCTGGATCTTTTTGTGTTGGTCGCTGTATTTTAAGGTGCGTCAAAATCACAATGGTGTGAACACTAAAACTGCTGCAGTCAAACAAGTTTTGTGATTTTTTCAAAAACAATTAAATGTTCCATTTGTCCATGAGCCTAACATAGATTTTTTCAAAATTTTCGTATGTTAGCCTAAGTGAAATTACAACCGGTCCTCAAATAAAGAGGCAGTCTTGCGGAAACCGAATTCTTTATGTTTAGCGTACCAGTTGACCAATCGGAAAGTTTTCCAAGTGGAAATCCTACCGCGCCTTCAGGGGTGGAAATCGGAAAACTTTCCTGCTAGACGACGAGAAAACTTTTCGTGCGAATATCCTGGGTCGGCCGGCAACAAATCCCTGCTCGATTCGATAGAGTGCGCTCGGGTTGAACTGAAAGTCTGCCGAAAAGTTGGAAAGTTGTCATAATTATGGGTCAGGGTTTCGGAAATTGTTTGACAAAACCCGAGGTCAAACAATCATGGAGCTTAAGCCTTTATGACCGTCGCCGGTTTCCTTCTGGTCCCTCGATTGGCAAAGTTACTGAAAACGCCTAATGTCCTCCTGGCCGGCGAATAGAAAAAGGAACCGGTTCATCATTTATGTTTACTTTTTAAGGACCGGTAGAATGAGTTACTTAAGCCTCGAATGTTGTTGGTTTCGTAAAGGGTGTTGATTTTAGTTTCACAGTAATGGATTATAGGTATTTTATTATTCATGATAGAACGTTCGAGGGAAAGTATACAAAATCCTCAAATATTTTTCATGAGAACAGATTTTTTTTATTTCCATTTATACACAGATTTCTGACTTTAAAAAGGTTCTTAATTTAAATGGAAATTCTAAGTTTATATAAAAATAGTCAACTTCCTTCATTGCTGAATCTGAAATATAAAATTTGAAATCTAAAATTTGAAATCTGAAATCTGAAACCTGAAATCTGAAATCTGAAATTTGAAATTTGAAATCTGAAATCTGAAACTAAAGTCTGAAATCTAAAATCTTAGCATGGAATTTAACATTCGCGTTGAATTTCGACTGCATTTTAGAAAATTTTCCATTTCCTGAGTGGGGAAAACTGATCGCTAAAGCACAACACACTTCCCAAGTAACACAGATTGAGCCAATTGGCTTTTTTGAGTTTTAATGTTGTTTTATGAAGACTTTTCTATGGCATCCAATTTTTAAAACGGGTTTATTGTAACATAGGAAATGCTTCATTTATTGTGTGTTTTAAAAGAGCCCTGAATGTTTTGCTAAAACTTGAATAAAACACTATCTTAAGAGTGTTGTTAAAAAGTTGCAAAAGTATTGCTAAAGCATCAATAAAACACATACTTTCCTGTCTTTATTAGGGCTTTGGTATCAGTTTTAAAAATGCGCTCAATGCGCTTTTAAAACTAGCGTTCAAGCCAAGTTGAAAAACTGTTTTATTGGCACAGTGAATGTAGGCATAATAAAACTAAGTGACAGATGATTTGACAATCGAGACGAACATTTACACGCTTAAACTTTTTTACCTCTTTTTGAGATAGCATAACCTGTTTTAAAAGGATTATCACTCAAAATTGAGAAAAGCGGGCTATAAAAATGATATAAATTAACACAGCCAAATTTATGTGATAAATAAAATCAACTTTGTTGCATCCGCATTCAAATTTAAATACAATTACATCACTAGTCGCTCAATTCTTAGGGTTCGAATAAAAGCACACTGTGAATAAACGTTTTTGTGATTCGATAAGAATAAATATAATAGACAATTAATTTACAAGTACGCCGAAAATATAACTTGTTTTATTTATCTCTCAATGCGAAGTCAATCTATATTTACGTCATCCAATCCAAAGTTAACAAAATTATTTCCGGATAAACCGCCCTTGAACATTTCTAGAAGACTGCAGCCACCGGCTTCTCCTCAGCAAATGCGGAGAAATAAGGCTTCATCACAAGCGAAAATACTCATTCTATGCTTTCATCAGTCTCAACAAGTTTCAGATGATATATATTCAGAATGAAAACCACTAGCATCGGCCGATCATTGAAAATTACTGATTATCTGATTATCGTAAGCAAAACATCCGAAGCACATATTATATAATCGTTTTATCGCTTCCAATTGCAACAATTACCTTTATAGTTTGATATGTCGCATATTATTAATAAAATCGTTTCCTAGATCGTTAGCCTACTGTTTGCAGAAAAGTTTTCCCATACAACTATTTTAACAGTTTTTAACAGTTACATAACCTTATTACATATTCATAGTACAATAATTTCGGAATTCACGATTACGGCAATGTATTTTACAATTTATATGATCGTTTGTTAAACGTTTTATTACGCTTCCTCAAATCATCGTTTGACGATTTAAGAAGTCATTTGGTTATAATTCTCATTTATGCGGGTTTTTTCAGCTTTGAGGCCAGTTTTTTTGGGGCCGTTCACTAATTACGTAAACACGATTTTGGAAATTTTTAACCCCCCCTCCCCCCTGGTAAGACAAAGTAAGATTTTTGAAAGCCCCCCCCCCTCCCCCCCTAGTAAGATCTTACATTTTAATTCTTCGAGAAATTGACACGTTTTTTTTTTTAATTGAACTCCTTAATTTTTGAAAAAAAACGTGATTAAAAGAGATTAAAATCCTAGAGAAAGTAAAGACCAAAAAAAATCAAAAATAGGTTGAAAATATTAAAAATGTGTATTACGTGCTTATAAGTAAAGTTTTTTTTAAGTTAAACTGAATAACTTCATTTGAAAAGCACAACTCATAAATAAACAACAGATGAAATGTCATAAACGAATATAGAATAATTTTCCGTAAATTTCCACAATCGAATACGAGTGAAAGATCAGGTTAGCATATGTTACCATAAAAATTGGTATGTGTTTGAGCTGAAAGCGCTCAAATCGTGGTGTCATCACGCGCAGATTTCCTATTTGTTTCTGAAAATTTTGCAATTAAAAAATTGTTATTATGAAAAGCTCTAAGCAACGATCTTTTTTAATAACGTGATTTAGTGTTTTTTGTGACATATTTGTTTGAAATGGTTGTCTATTAATTTTATAGAACCAACATTTTTTTTTTAATTCAAAGATGTTAAAAGATGAACAGCATTACATTAAAAAAAACCCAACAAATAGGTAGTGAGAAAAAATTAAAACCTAAGGTTTCGTATGGCTGTGACGAATCATAAATGTAACATTTCTTACGTAAGATTTTTGAAAACCCCCCCTACCCCCCTAGTAAGAGATCGTAAGCAAATGTGAAACCCCCCCACCCCCCCTATGTGCTTACGTAATTAGTGAACGGCCCCTTTATGACAGGAAATGATCTATTCAAAAACAGTCTGAGATTATTTGATAACAATACCTACTTATTATTTAAAGATAATTGACCATCCTCTAATCAGAGTCAAAAGGAAACAAAACAAAAAGTTGCATGTATGCCTTTTGCCAAGCAACAAATCGAAATGTTCTCATTTATTGCAAAAAACTTCTCTTTCTCATAAATGTATAAATCTATCATGAGCGTGTATTCCATTTAGAGAAACGTCAGTCGAAGCTGTGATTCAAGGTCTCTTAAAACCATTTCAAAACTGTTTATTAAAAATGTTTTATTACAACTTTTTTCTAACCGGCACAAAACCATTTAACAACTGTTTTACAACTGCCTTAAGATTTTCAATATTAACTTACTGAACGCCATGTTGATTGTGAAATTGAATCGAAATTACTGACGCCATCTTGCTGGAATTAATACTATAATACTAAAAACTGGACATTTTCAACAAATTTGACAATGTTGGCGGTACTATTTGTTGTAGAGCTAATGAATTTCAATACAAAGTAAAAATCGCATAATTTGAGCAAATTTATATTTTCCTTAAAATATAATTTTTTAACTAAAAAAATGCTTAAAATGCGGTTAACCTTCTTTTTCTTTGAGGCGCGCTTATATTTTGATGCTATTTCGTATATATTTCACCAGAAATCCGAGGTTGCAGTAAGTTTCATGCTAAGATATCTTAAAAATAAAAATGAGAATATTTTTAAATTATTTTAAATGGAATCTTTACCAATCACCAAATGCTTGGGAGAGAAAGTCATAACACGAGAAAAAAAACACGGACAGAATGCTTCCACAGTATAATTTCTATCAGATTCTACAGCTGCCACAGTAGAATTCCTATCAGATTCCACGGCTCCCACAGTAAAATTCCTATCAGAATCCATGACGTAGTTTTAAAAGAGCTGTGGATAGTCTTAAGAGGGCTCTGGAGGGTTTCTTAAATCTATGTCTATAAGGTCGAATAAAACTATTCTGTTGGATGTTTTATTATTGCTTATAGAGTTAGCTTTAAAGACGTTAACAAAGTAGGGCCAACTAGTCCATATGTTAGCTTTAAAGTGGTTGTGCTAAAGCGTAGATTACGCTTTGGCTTGTAAATAACCTTTAGGAAATAGTCTTAAGCAAACTGTTAAGGTTGGAATAAAACTTAAATTGTTACTTGGGTTATGCCGTTGTATTCTTCGTTAAAAAAGTTAATCGTCATTACTCAAAGCCACAAAATTTCCATATTGCTAATTGAAATTCATCATCAAGAGACAGCCCGGGAAAGCGTTACAAAGACACATTTTCATACAATCAGATGAAAGAATACGCCACTTCTCGGTATGATTTCATATTTTTCGGAATGAGAAAACCCCGACATAGGCTGACTAATGCGGTATCACCGTTCCATTTCCCGTTCTGGCTTGTTAACAGTCATAGGGTAGCGAAGCCATTTTACGGAATGATCTCGTTCTTGACATTTTGGATAGCAATTGTAGTTCTGTGGCAGATTCTGATATGAATTCTGTCACATCTTGTGATGATCTTTTGGTGACTTTGAAAGAACATAGTTGCTTGCTCAGCGCGTTTTAGTTGATTATTTGTTTTATTGTTAATTTTATTTAATGGTCGTTTAACAACTTAGGTCATTCTGGTAACTTTTAAGTTGAAAATCGAAAAAAAAAACATATATAATGCGAGTCAAATAAAGAAAGGAATGTATGAAAATTGCTCCGATTGCCCTTCTATCAGCGAAATGAAATCTTCAAATTCCAAGATGAGTCAAGTCCTTTTAAGTTGATCAACGAGCTTATCCTCGGTGCTTCTTGTTTTGTGAAAGCCCCCTTGAATGATTGGTGGTGGGAGTACAACACAGCTCGGGATAATACATCAAAAGCAAACCAAAATCGCGGCACGCAACACACCCGCTGATGGATAAGGAAAGGAAAGGCCGCGACTTTTGAGGAAATACATAGCAGGTAGCGAAAAAATATTGCTATCTTCCGTCAACGGCTCGCGAAAAGTAGTGGGAGGTCTTTTTCTTCTCTGACTTCGAAATTCTATCAGGTTCACAACAAGACAGGTTTCGGAGGAATTTCGGGGGCAATCAATTACAATTTTTGTCATACAGAAGCTGGGGAGCAGAACATTTGTGGCATTTGCATGAATTTATGAATCCACTAAGATGGTTCTTGTTTCATCTCTTATGAAAGTCAAAGTGTGGTTTCACCGTCAGGTGGATGTTTGACCCGATCAAGAACTGATCTTAACTGATTAGACTTGAACTTTAAAGGAATCATTTACTGAAATGACACGATAAGCATTTATTGATGATAAATTTTAATCGCCGATAAATTTATTAATTTAATATGTTCATTGACACGTGCGGCGAGATGAAACGCTAGGTAGAAGAATTTGTAAAGGCATGAAGAATAGGCGGATAGGCAAGCATCAGATGAGCTTCGTAGGATAAAGTTTGGATAGGTGTTGAAACTGTAAGTCTAGGGCATTTTTTATTGGAAAGCATGAAAGTGTAGAGGTACGCCTTTGCCGTACCACAGACTACGCTGTTTGCTCTGCGACGTAGTTCCACCTCCCCGTGGTGCAGAGTGGAAACGTGTCTGCAAGTCCGGCGTATTGCAGATGTACGGCCAAGAGAACTACACCAAACCCACTAGAGGCCGTCGACGGGTCCCGCCAAACCCGCGCGGAAGAAGTGGTGCACCCGGGTACTTTGGTACCAGTACTTGGGTGTGAGCGTGATGGTCCAACACGCTTTCGGGGGGTCATGACCCTGATATGCGGATGCGACCGGAGGGAGAGCGATCGCCAACTTGTTTTGCGCTTCGGTGGGTATAGACCCGTCTGGCAAAATGAGTAGATGCGCAAAGTGGTGGCCAATGGTGGGCCGATCACTTAGGGACGTGTTTACACGTCAGTGTCCGAGAGGCACGTTCTGCCGGAGGTGTCAGGGTTCGACACGCGTTTCGGGAAATGTTGCACCCGAACCGCGAGTGTGACCTGATGAGGGCGTTCTATAGCTCGATCTGCGCTTCGGGTGGTCAAGCGCCCGACTTGAAGATCGGGTAGTTGCGCTGAGTGGTGACTTAAGTCAACACTATTTGTGAGTTCGGAGGAGTCTGAGTCCTACACGTGGCCTAGGGGGCTTACCCCCCCTACCCGCGTGTTTGAACAGAGAAAGTGCCGTCGACAACTCGCTTTGTGTTTCTGGATCTTGGACTGGATTCACAAAGTTAGTAGTTGCGCTACGTGGGGACCTCATTCACACGATGAGATGTCGGGCCCTAACTCGTCAGAGGAGGGGTCGCGCATCGAGTTGTGTTAGAATGAGGCTATGCTATCAGAGGGTTCGGAAACGAGTATTGCCTTGGAGCGCACTAGCGCGAAATGACCTCCCACTATTGAAGCAAAGTGTGTCAAACAGTTCGAGGTGGGAACAAAGGTCAGTGGCCCCAGGTGGACTTTATGGCGTAGGGGGTACAGTGTTCCTTAGCATTGTATCATGAGTCGTCCAATTGCACCCATGGACCCAGAGTAGCAAACTGGGGGGACGCGGTGGCTCGCCGTGCCTTGGAATGCAATCCGTAAAATGGATTTACCACCTGGGTTAACAACTAATAAAAAAAAAAGACTACTCTGTTGCTCCGCGACGTAGTTCCACCTCCCCGTGGTGCAGAGTGGAAACGTGTCTGCTTTATGCAGATGTACGGCCGAGAGAACTACCCCCCCCCCCCCCCCCCCTTATGAAGACCCTCGCTAACGAATTTGGATTACGACAATGGAATTTCTATCGGAAACCGACTCCATTGGTGAAGGTGTGAAGCTAACCGTGCCGATGTACCTGGAAGGCTGGCGGGTCGTTAAGTCACGCCAGTCTCTAACGGTTGCCTGTGGGGCACCGGGACACACCCCACAGTATCCCAGTCCTTGCTGCGCTAAGCAGGTCACTGGCGCAGTGGACCGTTTGTTACCTGATTACTCGTGGGATCAAATATGCCAAAAAATCAGAAAGAAACAAAAAAGGACGGAACGGATAAAGGCGAAAGCCCGAATCCGTTCGGCGGGAGTAGCCTTAGGCGTTCACCGGTTAGGCAATCTGCCAACCCGGTGGACCCGACGGCAACGTCGGTGGAAGCACCGAGCGATGTGCGAGCGGACCCGTACGATCAAGTACAGGAAGCGCTGGAAGACCTACTGAGCTCCCCGGAACTCCAAGATCCGGGAGCTCCAGTAGAGTTGGTCACGGCCATGGCTGGCATCGCTGACCTTGTGGAATGTGTGAAGGGGAAGTCCAACATCCACAAGGAAATACGCGAGAAGCTAGCCAGGGTGATGCAGCTCTTCATCGCAGCCAACAAAGCTGTGGTGGAACGGCTTGCGGAGCCCGAGGCCGCCAGACCAAAAGAGCGAGGGCCGGCAGAGACCCCTCTGAGGGCGGACACCATCCGCCCAAAGAAGGTCAATGCCTTTGCCCAAACAGAAGGCAGCCTTGCGTTTGCTGGCAACAGCAAGCGTAAGAGAGGGTCTCCCGGGGAACTCAGACCCGGGGACCCTAAGAAAAGAGCGGAGGATCCGTCTGTCCGGCAGGATCCTGCGGCCAGCGCTTCCAAGCGGGCGGAAGGCCCTGCCGAAAAGGCAGATGAGCCGACGAGCGCAAATACCGGATGGCGGACGGTATCGCGCAAAAGGGGAAGGCCCAAAGGTACGGAGACGGGAAAAGCCAAACCCCAACCCCAACGACGCAAACGTCGCGTCAGGGAGAGGGGCGAGGCGATTGTCGTCAAAGCACCTGAGGGCACGTACGCAGATGTCTTGCGACAGATGCGTACGAACGAAGATCTCGCCGATTTAGGCGAGAAAGTTCGGAGGATCCGTCGGACACGCACCGGCGAGATGATCCTCGAACTGAAGCGTGGTGCTGGAAACTCCAGCGGGACCCTTACGGCTAAGGCCGCCGAAGCCCTTGGTGACAAGGCTGAGGTGCGTGCCCTCTGTAAGGAAGTGACCATCCGGGTTAAAAACCTGGATGAAGTCACGACGGAAGACGAACTGCGGGTGGCACTGGTCGAGCAGTGCAAAATCTGCTCTGACCAGATGACGGTTCGTCTGCGGAATGGCCCTCCCAAATCTGGTATGCAGATTGGGCTGGTCAAACTTCCGGTTGCAGCAGCAAACGCCGCACTTAAGTGTGGGCGGCTAAAGGTGGGATGGTCTATATGTCAGATATCCATCCCCCAGCAACCGGACCGGTGCTTCAAGTGCCTGTTGAACGGTCACAAGTCGTTCGACTGCACTGGGCCAGACAGAAGTGGCATATGCTGGCGCTGCAGCGAAACCGGCCACAAGTCGGCTAACTGCAAAAAGCCTGCTAAATGCCCTGTCTGCGCTGGAGACCACGCTGTTGGCAACCCTAGGTGCCCCGCCTACACAAAGGCGCAGGCGGTACCACCCCGGGCGCCAAGAGCATAGAGGTCGTCCAACTTAACCTCAACCACTGCTACACAGCACACCAGCTGTTGCGGCAGATGACAGTTGAGGAAAAGTTGGACATCGCGCTAGTGGCAGACCCATATCGCAGAGCTGCGAATGGCATTAATTGGGCGACTGATGATGCCAAACTGGCCGCGATATGGGTTACAGGTAGTTTCCCCATACAAGAAGTTGTGGCGACGGAAAACGAAGGCATGGTGGTGGCCAAAGTTAACGGGATCTACTTCTGTAGCTGCTATGCTCCCCCAAGGTGGTCCTTGGAGAGGTTTGGCACTATGGTTGACAAGATGGTGGATGTGCTAATGGGGAAAAGCCCCATCGTTATTGCTGGCGACTTTAACGCGTGGGCCGTTGAATGGGGTAGCCGCCTCACAAACCCCAGAGGTCAAACTCTTTTAGAAGCCCTGGCGAGGCTTAATGTGGATCTGGCCAACGTAGGGAATACCAGTACCTACCAAAGTTGGAACGGGAGCGAGTCAACCATAGATGTCACCTTCGGTAGCCCGGGGTTGGTAAGCGATTGGATGGTGAGCGAGGCCTACACGAATAGCGATCACTTCGCGATTCGCTATCGGCTAGGCTCAAGTACGCGGACAGGTAGACGCGAGTCTCGTACAGGAGAACGCCTCTGGAAGACAACGCAGTTCGACCAGAACGTCTTTGTCGAAGCGTTGCACTGGGAGAGGAACCTGGACAACCTGTCCGCGGAAGAACTGACGAGGGTTCTAGCTCGCGCTTGCGATGCTGCGATGCCGAGAAGGGCCAAGCATAAAAGCACTAGGCCACCCGTCTACTGGTGGACGGAGGAAATTGCGGGTCTGCGTGCCGACTGCCATAGGGCAAGGCGCAGGATGCAGAACGCAAGGACCCAAGAAGAGCGAACGGAGCGTAGGCCACTCTTCACAAGCGCGAGATCGGCCCTCCGCAGGGCCATCAACGCAAGCAAGAGGGCACGTTTCAAACAGTTATGCCGTGACGCCAACGACTGTCCATGGGGTGATGCCTATCGGATAGTCATGGGCAGAACTAAAAGTGGGGGCGCACCACCTGAAACGTGCCCCGATAAACTGAGAGTCATAATCAATGAGCTGTTCCCACAGCACGATGTTACCCGCTGGCCAACAGTCCCGTATGACTGGGACACCAGTGCCGAAGAGAGGATAACGGTGGAAGAACTTCGCGAGATCGCCAAGTCTCTCCAACCGAGGAAGGCCCCCGGACCGGACGGCATTCCGAACGTCGCGGTGAAGGCCGCGATTAGGGAATTCCCCGATATGTTCCGAACATCGTTGCAACGATACGTGACGGAACGGGTGTTTCCTGACACGTGGAAACGGCAGAAACTTGTTCTTCTGCCAAAGCCGGGTAAGCGTCCAGGAGACCCATCGGCATATCGGCCGATCTGTCTACTGGATACAGCGGGTAAGGTCCTGGAGAAGGTGATTCAGAACCGACTTCAGAGATACACGGAAAGTGAGGGCGGACTCTCGGGGAAACAGTTTGGTTTCCGTCGAGGTCGCAGCACCGTAGATGCCATCCGCTCGGTCATCGAGGTAGCGGACAGAGCCAGGCTGACCAAGAGGAGAGGGCTCCGCTTTTGCGCGGTTGTCACTCTGGATGTGAAGAACGCCTTCAACAGTGTCAGTTGGACAGCGATTGCGTCGTCGCTCATCCAAATGAGGATCCCGGCATATCTGTATAGGCTTGTGGAAAGTTACTTCCACAATCGCCAACTGCAGTATATGACCGGCGAGGGTTTGCGAACACAAGAGGTTTCGGCGGGTGTTCCACAGGGGTCAATTCTCGGCCCGGTTCTGTGGAACATCACCTACGACGAACTCCTACGAACGAGCCTCCCATCGGGAGCCGAACTCGTAGGATTTGCAGATGATGTAGTCCTCTTGGCGAGGGGCTCCTCAACAGCGGAGGTTGAGCTACTGGCCACGGTAGCTATCCAGGAAGTGGAACGCTGGATGCACTCCAAGTGCCTGCGTCTAGCCCACCACAAAACCGAGATGGTGCTTATCACCAACCTGAAATCACCCCAAACAGGTACCATTGCCGTTGGACCGTGCAACATCGTGTCTAAACGCGCAATTAAGTACCTAGGGGTGATGATTGACGACAGGCTCAGCTTCACGAGCCATGTCGAACACGTGTGCAAGAGAGCGGCAATGGCCACGGCCGCACTCACACGAATGATGCCGAACTCCTCGGCTATCCAAAGCAGCAAAAGGCGGATCATTGCAAGTGTGACCACTTCGATCTTGCGGTACGGAGCAGCGGCCTGGAGGCAGGCCCTGGGAGGAAGCTGTAACCTGCAGCGACTTAGCAGCGTTCAGCGGCTGATGAACCTGCGGGTTATCAGCGGATACCGGACCATGTCGTCCGAAGCCGCCTGTGTAGTAGCGGGTGTTATGCCCATCTCGGTTTTGCTGGAGGAGGATGTCTATTGCTACGACAACAGAGACACGCCCAACGTTCGAGATCTCGCCAATGAGGACTCGATGTCCAACTGGCAGCAGCTGTGGGACAGCTCAACGAGAGGAAGGTGGACCCATCGTCTGATCCCGCACATCGGGAGCTGGATCGGAAGAAGGCACGGTGAAGTGGACTTCTATATGACGCAATTCCTGACTGGTCATGGATGCTTCATGAAGTACCACTACCGGTTTGGACATGTGGCTTCGCCATACTGCCCAGATTGTGGTGACGTAGAGGAAACACCCGAACATGTGGTGTTTGTCTGTCCGAGGTTTGCGGCGGTACGTACTTCCATATTTGCCGCCTGTGGGCCTGACACGACAGCAGATAACGTTGTACAGAGGATGTGTGCGGATTCCAACACTTGGCACGCGGTCAGCGATGGGTTCACCCGGATCATGACTGCCCTGCAGAGGAGCTGGAACCAACGGCAGTCCGCGAACGGTGTAGGATGACTCCATCGGCGGGGAGCATCTGAGTAGTGTGCGTCCGATCCTTTGATCGAAGCTACAAAGATAAGGCAACATCTTCTGCGTAGCGGAGGTCAGGGGTGCGCCGCGAACGTGTGTAGGATACCCCAATGTCGGGGGGTATCCGAGTAGTTCCGCTTCCTAAGAGGGAAACTGCGGGGATAAGACTTTACCTTCCTCGTAGCGGATCTCGAGGGAAGAGGGTTAACCACTGTCGGGGGATACCCACGGGTAGAGAGGCTCTCGACGCCGGGCGAGCCTCTCGAGTCGGTGTAGGATGTCGTCACCGTCGGGAAACATCCGAGTCGTAGCGTTCCAAGTCCCGAATGTGTGCCGTGACAGGCGCGAGTCTAGGATAAGCTGCTCTCGATTTGGCACACAACGGGCAGGAAAATCCGCGGGCCAAAAATCCTAGGGTTGCCAACCAAGGGGGATAAAGAAGACCGGACAACGGTCGGAGTAGACTGACCCCATCGACGGGGGGCTGTCGAGTAGAGTGCGTCCGACCCCACGGTTTGAAGTTACAAAGATAAGACAATACCTTCTGCGTAGCGGATGCCGTGGGTGCGCCGCGTTCGTGTGTAGGATGCTCCACCTTCGGGGAGTATCCGAGTAGAGCGGTTCTCAACGACAGAAGCTGCGGGGATAAGACTTGACCTTCTTCGCAGTGGAAATCGTTGGGAAAGGGTTATTCCACGTTCGGGGAATACCCACGGGTAGAGTGGCTCTCGACGCCGGGCGAGCCATTCGAGTCGGTGTAGGATGACGTCTTCGTCGGGAATCATCCGAGTAGTTGCGTTAAGTCCCGCGCGTGTGCCGTGACAGGCGCGAGTCCAGGATAAGCTGCTCTCGATCTGGCACACGACGGGCAAGGTGGCAAACTTCGAACCCTGAAGATAAGAGGTCGGGCTTCGAGTCGTTAGAGGAGAGGTCAGGCCTCAAACCTTCAGGCGGAGAGGTTTGTGTGGTCAACCCCGAGTCTTTATGATAGGAGGTCGGGTCCCGAGTCGTAAGAGGAGGGATCAGGCCCCTTACCAACAAGAGGAGGGGTACAAGTGGTCACCTCGAGTCATTACGAGGAGAGGTCAGATTTCAAGTCGTTAGAGGAGAGATCGGGCCTTGAATCGTGCAGAGGAGAGGTAAACCTCGAGTCGATGCGAGGAGGGGTCGGATCTCAAGTCGTCAGAGGAGAGATCAGGCCTCAAGTCGCGAAGAGGAGAGGTTTGTGTGGGAATCTCGAGTCATTGCGAGGAGATGTCGGTTCTCAAGTCGTCAGAGGAGAGTTCAGGCGTCGAGTCGTAAGGATGAGAGGTTTTGCTGAAAGTGGTCTCGTTAATGAGTATTGCCTTTGAGCGCATTAGCGCGAATAGACCTCCCACTATTGAAGCATAGTGTACTAAACAGTTCGAGGTGGGAACCAGGTCTGCGGCCCCAGGTGGAGTTTAGGGAGTAGGGGGTATACACGGAGTATATCATGAGTCTGCCCATTGTACCCATGGACCCAGAGTAGCAAACTGGGGGGACGCGGTGGCTCGCCGTGCCTTGGAATACAATCCGTAAACCGGGATTTACCACCTGTGGTTACCAACTAAAAAAAAAAAAGACTACTCTGTATAGGAAGCGTGTTCGACTTTTGGCCGAACTTCTGGCCGACGCTCTGCGAAGTAGTTCCACCTTCTCGTGGTGCAGAGTGGAAACGTGTCTGCTTTACGCAGATGTACGGCCGAGAGAACTACAACCCCACCCCCACTTATGAAGACCTATGCAACGACCACGGAAATCGAAAATGGAAAAACTATTGGAAACCGACTCCATTTGGCGAAGGTGTTATGCTGAACCGTGCCGATGTACCTGGAAGGCTGGCGGGTCGCTAAATCACGCCAGTCTCTAACGGTAGCCTGTGGGGCACCGGGACACACCCCACAGTATCCCAGTCCTTGCTGCGCTAAGCAGGTCACTGGCGCAGTGGACCGTATACTTACCTCGCGACTCGTGGGATTAACATGACAACAAACAATAATACTAGAAACAGAAGGATGGATGGGAATGAGACGGAGAGGGACAACTGTCCCAATCCGTTTGGTAGGAGCGGACTAAGGCGCTCGCCGGTTAGGCAACCCGCCGAGCCGGTGAGGACGCCGGTTGAAAGTGGTGAGGGCGATGACCCCCTTGCAGAGGTTCAGCAGGCAGTCGAGGAACTCCTAAGCTCTCCGGAGCTTCAGGACCCTGAGACCCCTGCTGAACTGGCCGTCGCGATGGCCGGGATGGAGGACCTTGTGGATTGCGTTAGGAAAAAATCTAACATCCCCAAGGAAGTGCGAGAGAAGCTCGCAAATGTGATGGCCCTGTTTGTGAAAGCAAACAGGGCGGTGGTGAGCTTGCTCACAGCTCCGGAATGCCGGTCGAGGGCACGCGAGGACGCTGCGACTCCCCTTCGGGCAGATACAACCCGCCCGAAGAAGGTCAGCGTCTGCGTACAAACGGATGGCAATACAGAGGTAGCCGGAAACGGCAAGAGGAAAAGGGGGTCACCAGGCGAGACGAGGCCAGGAGCCCCAAAAAAGCGGGCCCGGGATCCTACGGTCCGGCAGGATCCGGGCGATGATAACGAGAGTGTTGGAGATGCGGGCGGCCAAGTTCCTAATGCGCCAACTGGGTGGCAGACGGTTGAGCGTAAGAGGAAAAGGACCACTAAGGCCAAACCCAAACCCAAGCTCAAGCCCAAACGGGTCAGGGACAAGGGGGAGGCTTTGGTGGTAAAGGCCCCCGAAGGCACCTACGCTGACGTCCTCCGTCAAATGAGGACGAGCGATAGGCTGGTGGGCCTTGGAGGGGATGTGAGGAGAATCCGCCGAACTCGTTCCGGCGAGATGATCCTCGAGCTCCGACGTGGCTCCCAGATCAAGAGTTCGGAATACAGCGCCCTCACGCAAGAGATTGTGGGGGGAGCTGCAGAAATCCGTGCCCTCAGCACCACGGTTACCGTCAGGGTGAAAAACCTTGACGAGATAGCCACGGATGTTGAGGTGCAAAACGCGCTGAGGGATCTGTGTAAGATCGGGACTGACCAGATCTCGGTCAGGATGCGTGATGGCCCTCCCAGATCTGGGACACAGGTGGCCTTTGTGAAGCTTCCGGTTGCGGCAGCAAACGCCGCACTCAAGTGTGGGCGGCTAAAGGTGGGTTGGTCTATCTGCCAGATAGCCATCCCCCAGCAACCGGAAAGGTGCTTCAGGTGCGTCGAATATGGGCACAAGTCTTTTGCGTGCAAGGGCGCTGATAGGAGCGGGTTATGTTGGCGGTGCGGCGAAGCTGGCCATCAGGCGGCTGGCTGCACCAAAGACGCGAAGTATCTCCACTGCGGTGGAGGACACAGGGCTGGCAACCCTAGGTGCCCCGCCTTTCAAAAGGCGTCGGCTGCACCTTCGCGGGGATAGAAGCGGTTCAGCTCAACCTCAACCACTGCTACTCAGCACACCAGCTGTTGTGGCAGTTGGCGTCTGAGGAAAAGTTGGACCTGGCGTTAGTAGCAGACCCATATCGCAGGACCACGGATGGCAGCAATTGGGTAACCGATAGAGCCAAACTGGCCGCGATATGGGTTACAGGAAGATACCCCATACAAGAGGTAGTTTCCGCTGGTGAGGAAGGCTTCGTTATAGCCAAGGTCAACGGGATCTTCGTCTGTAGCTGCTACGCCCCCCCGCGGTGGTCTCTGGAGAGATTCGGCGTCATGATGGACAAGATCGTCGAAGGTCTCACGGATCGGAGCCCCGTTGTCATAGGCGGGGACTTCAATGCGTGGGCCGTAGAATGGGGTAGTCGCCTTACAAACCCCAGGGGACAACTTCTACTGGAAGCCCTGGCAAGGCTAGACGTTGACCTGGGGAATGTAGGCAACACGAGGACCTACCACAGGAATGGGAGCGAGTCCATCATCGACGTCACCTTCAGCAGTCCGGGCTGGACGAGCGACTGGAGGGTAAGCGACGTGTTCACCGATAGCGATCACTTCGCGATCCGCTATCGTGTGGGCACAAGTTCGCGGGCAGGTAGAAGAGGTACGACAACAGGAGCACGTCTCTGGAAGACAACACAATTCGACCAGAACGTCTTTGTCGAGGTGTTAAACTGGGAGCGGACCTTGGAAAACCTGTCCGCGGAAAACCTAGCGAGGGTACTCACACGTGCATGCGACGCTGCGATGACGAGAAGGGCGAAGCGGAAGGACACTCGACAACCCGTCTACTGGTGGACGGCGGAAATCGCAGACCTGCGTACTAGCTGCCTTCGGGCTAGGCGACATATGCAGAGAGCGAGGTCCCCGTCAGCGAGAGCGGAGCGGAGGGTACCCTACGCAGTGGCGAGGTCTGCCCTCTGCAGGGCAATTAAGGCGAGCAAAAAGGCACGATTCAGGCAACTCTGCGAGGACGCCAACGACAACCCCTGGGGCGACGCTTACAGGATTGTCATGGCCAAAACGCGGAGTGGAGGTGCGCCACAGGAATCGTGTCCGATAAAACTGCGTGAGATCGTCAACGAGCTGTTCCCACAGCATGCGGAAGTGACATGGCCGAGGGTCCCATACGACTGGGATACGAGCGACGAGGAGAGGATTTCACTGGAGGAACTGCGCGACATCGCTAAGTCCCTTCAGTTGAACAAAGCTCCGGGTCCGGATGGCATCCCTAACGTTGCAGTGAAGGCTGCGCTCATGGAACATCCCGAAATGTTCCGGTCTTCACTGCAACAGTACGTGGATGATAGGGTCTTCCCAGATGAGTGGAAGCGGCAGCGATTGGTGCTCCTGCCAAAACCGGGCAAGCCACCTGGTGAACCATCAGCGTATCGACCGATATGTCTGCTGAACACCGCTGGCAAGGTTCTAGAAAAGGTGCTGCAGAGTAGGATCCAGCTCTACACCGAAGGAGCGAACGGCCTATCCGACGAACAGTTCGGTTTCCGGAAAGGTCGTAGCACGGTGGATGCCATTCGACTGGTCATCGAAAGGGCAGATGAAGCCAGGTTGAAGAAACGGAGAGGAGATCGGTTTTGCGCAGTGGTCACTCTCGACGTTAAGAATGCGTTTAACAGCGTCAGTTGGGCAGCGATTGCGTCGTCGCTCATCAACATGAGGATTCCGGCATATATCTGTAGGATGGTGGAGTGTTACTTCCGTGACCGCCAACTACAGTATATGACCAGCGAGGGACTGGAAACAGTGAGAGTCTCGGCAGGGGTTCCACAAGGATCGATACTTGGCCCGGTATTGTGGAACATCGTCTACGACGAACTGCTGAGACTGCGTCTCCCCACAGGAGTGAGACTTGTGGGATTCGCCGACGATGTAGTTCTCCTGGCATCGGGCCCGTCAACAGAAGAAGTCCAGCTACTCGCCACAGTAGCTATTGAGAAGGTGGAAAACTGGATGCGCTCTAAGAGCCTACGCCTAGCACACCATAAGACCGAGATGGTGCTGATCACTAACTTGATTTCGGCACAATCAGGGACGATCGCAGTTGGACCGTGCGCAATCGAGTCCAAACGTGCGGTAAAATACCTGGGGGTGATGATCGACGACCGGCTGAGCTTTACGGCCCACGTCGACTACGCCTGTAAAAGAGCGGCAATGGCGACAGCAGCCAATGTCGAACAACTCGGCGATCCGCTGCAGCAGAAGGAGGGTCCTGGCGAGCGTGACCTCGTCCATTCTGCGTTACGGAGTGGCAGCCTGGAAGGCAGCCTTGAGTAGGCAGTGTAATCTGCAACAGCTCTGCAGGGTGCAGCGGCTGAAGAACCTGCGTGTAATCAGCGCATACCGAACGGTGTCCTCGGTAGCTGCTGATGTTGTGGCGGGGGTCATGCCCATCTCGGTCTTGCTAGAGGAAGATGCCTTCTGCTACGAGAACAGGCACGTGCCCGACGTGCGGAAACATGCCAGAGAGAACTCGCTGTCCAACTGGCAGCACCAGTGGGACAGCTCGGAACGTGGCCGGTGGACCCATCGCTTGATCCCTAATATCGGATCCTGGATGGATCGAAGACATGGTGAGGTGGACTTTTGCATGACACAGTTCCTGACTGGCCATGGATGTTTCATGCAGTACCACCATCGGTTTGGACACGTGGCTTCGCCATCCTGTCTAACCTGCGAAGACATAATTGAGACGCCAGAACACGTAGTGTTCAGCTGTCCAAGGTTCGAGGAGGTACGTGCTAACATGCTTGCCGCCTGCGGACCAGACACGACAGCCGACAACATCGTGCAGAGGATGTGCGAGGACGCCAACACTTGGCGCGTGGTCAGCGATGGGTTCACCCGGATCATGACTGCCCTGCAGAGGAGTTGGAACCAGCACCAGTCCGCGATCGGTGTAGGGTGACTCCTTCGTCGGGGAGCACCTGAGTAGTGTGCGTCCGACCCTGGCAGTAAAGCATACAAAGATAAGACTCTACCTTCTGCGTATGCCGAGCTGCTAGGTACGTCGCGCGTCTGTGTGTAGGATACCTCCATCGTTATCGTCGCGGAGTATCCGAGTCGAACGCGCCCTCTGCGACGGAGGCTGTGGGGATAAGACATGACCTTCTCCGCAGTCGAACTCGTAGGGGGAAGAGTATTCACGTCGCGGAGTACTCTCGGGTAGAGTGGTCTCACGTCGCCGCCGGATGAGCCACTTGAGTCGGGTAGGATGACATCACCGTCGGGATTCATCTGAGTCGCAAGCGTCTAAGACCCGTACGTGTGCTGTGACAGGCGCGAGTCTAGGATAAGCTGCTCTCGATTCGGCACACGGCGGGCAAAAACCCTAGGGTTGCCAGCCAATAAGGGAGGAGGAAGACCGGACCACGGTCGGAGTAGAATGTCCTTTCGGCGGGGGGCATTCGAGTAGTGTGCGTCCGATCCTAGCAGCAAAGCATACAAAGATAAGACTCTACCTTCTGCGTATGCCGAGCTGTTTAGGTACGTCGCGATCGTTGTGTAGGATATCTCCACCGCCGCGGAGTATCTGAGTAGAACGCGCTCTCTACGAGGGAGGCTGCGGGGATAAGACATGACCTTCTTCGTAGTCGAACTCGTAGGGGGAAGAGTATTTACGCCGCGAAATACTCTCGGGTAGAGTGACTTCACGTCGTCGGCGGGTGAGTCATCTGAGTCGGTGTAGGATGAATTCTTCGCCGGGAATCATCCGAGTAGTTTTTCGTAAAGCCCCGGACGTGTGCTGTGACAGGCGCGTGTCTAGGATAAGCTGCTCTCGATTCGGCACACGGACGGGCAAAGAGGAGAGGGCCTCGAGCCAAGCCAGGCGGAGCCAAGACCTCAAGTCGTTAGAGGCGAGGTCATTGGTCTCTTGCAGTGGTCTCGAACAGAGGCGGAGCGCACGTTTTTCGTGGGATCCAAGCTAGTCTCGATTTGCGAGTAAAGGCCGGATCTCAAGTCGTTAGAGGCGAGGTCCTTAGTCTTGATTAGTCTTGAATCGTAATAAGAGGCAGGGTATATATGCTGGAGTTTGACTCGAACTGGAGTTTGCCGAAGAGCGCTTAAGCGCGGACTTGGTCTCCCATCTTGGGTACAGCCTTCGTTGCAGGTCCGGATGGAAATTATGGCCAGAGGCCCCAGGTGGACTTTATGGCGTAGGGGTACATAGTATCATGAGTCGTCCAATTGCACCCATGGACCCAGAGTAGCATACTGGGGGGACTCGGTCGCTCGCCGTGCCTTGGAATGCAATCCGTAAAAAGGATTTACCACCTGGGTGATCAACTTATAAAAAAAAAAGACGATATTGTTTTGCTCGCCCAAACACAACAAGACATGCAGAGCAAACTCGACGACCTCACCGAAAGCTCCAAGGCAGCAGGTCTCAAAATCAATGTCGAAAAGACCAAGTCGATGGAAATCAATACAGCAAATCGTTCCAATTTCGTGGTAGCTGGACAACAGGTTGAGACAGTGGAGTGCTTCCAGTATCTTGGTAGCCAGATTACGCCTGATGGTGGTACCAAGAAGGAAATCGAAACCCGGATCAGAAAAGCCCGATTTGCGTTTGCGAGTCTCCGAAACATCTGGCGCTCACGCCAGATCTCTCTACGAACTAAGATCCGAAACTTCAACTCAAACGTCAAATCCGTATTGCTGTACGGGTGTGAAACTTGGTGCACATATGCGGTGACGACGCGAAAACTGCAAGTTTTTGTGAATCGCTGCCTGCGGGACATCATCCGCGCTTGGTGGCCTGGCAACTGGATCTCAAACGTTGAACTTCATCGCCGGTGTCATCAAAAGGCGCTAGAAATCGAGATTCGGGAACGTAAGTGGAGATGGACTGGGCACACGCTGCGAAGAGATGAAAACGAGATTTGCAGAGAGGCGCTTGACTGGAATCCAGATGGGCATCGAAGAAGAGGCAGGCCCAAAAGCTTGTGGCGGCGAAGTCTAGCCGCTGAAATCCGCACAGTTGACGAGAACCTTGGCTGCCAGCAGTGGAGATCTTTTATCTCAGCCCTAAAGCATGGATCACTACAAATCTGGACGCATTAAAACGGGTCTATCTCGGAGCTATATAAACGAAATAAAAATGTTTTGTACTTGAAATGTAGGGTTTTTATTGCACTTTAAAGGAAAAATAATAAAAAAATTATTCCGATGTTGTTTTGATGAATTTTCGAGCTTTTGGTTGAGTATCACTCATTATAGTTCGAACACCCTATTCGCTGACCTCAGCGGCCATTTTGTTCCACAATCTCTTCATCTCTGTTGCTTCCCGAGTCGTCCTATCATTCTTCTTTATCTTCTGCTTGACAATTGCCCAAAATTTTTCGATAGAGCGGAATTGAGGGCAGTTGGGTGGGTTGATGTCCTTTTCGACAAAATCCACCCGTTGGCCCAATACCACTGTAGAACCTTCTAGCTGTAGTGGCAGCTTGCCAAATCTGGCGAAAACTTAACTAGTCCTTTGTGAGATCTAATGTACGAAAAAAAAAGTTTTTCAGGCATTCCTCCTTGTAAATTTCGGAGTCCACGGTCTTGTTTTTCACAAAAACCGGAATTTTTCGTCCGCAGCTGCAAATACCTTGCCAGATCAAACACTTTCTTGCAAACTTATCAGCAAAAACGAATTTGAAGTTGCCGGGGACATCACCATGACCAGTGCAGTGCACCACTGCAGTGGCTTTACATAATTTTTGGCTAGAAAGCTGCCGAAAATCCATCTTCATGTACGTTTCGTCATCCATGAGGATGCATCCGTCGAACTTCGTTGGAATCTTCTTGTATAACTTGCGGGCACGTCCTTTGGCTACTAAATTCTGCTTCAATGTCCGGTTTGGTTGCTTACTGGTCCGATAGGATCGTATTCCTTCGCGTAGACGAATTCTGCTGACGGTGCACCGGTCGGCGTTGAATTTCTTGGCAATGTCACAGTCCGACTACCCTGTGTTTTCCTTGATCGTTCTCAACACCTTCAAATGCAGTTTCCGATCCTTAATTCCACTATGACGCTTGGTATGAACCTGTCGATCTATAGTACGCATCTCACGGAAACGTTTGAGAACGCTACACACGGTTGATTTGACCATTTTTTAACGATTTCGCGATTTTTTGACGGGTTTTTGACGTGGGTGTTCAAAATTTATTTTCATCTCGCGGCTTCCATCATGTGTAACTTTTTTGAAACAAAACGAATCGTAATGAAATTTTCAGCACTGGTAGAAAAAACATTCCTCTACAAAGTGCTGCCAAAACATTCCGGATCCGACAACTAGGAGCACTATGGTAAAATAAATAGTGCGTCCAGATTTGTAGTGATCCATGCTTTATGCGCCGGTCAATCGGCGCTGGACCCTTAGGTAGGTAGGTAGGATACGTGCTATAAAAATTCTCGCAACCTAAACCATACCATCATACCATAAAAATGTGATTTTTTTTTGTTGATTTTTAAGATTTTTGAGAATATTTCTTGTTGATGTATTAGCTCTAAGGCCGATGACATAGTGAGAGCGATGCGATGCGAATTGACGAACGGTACCGTGGTAGAATTAAAGAGAAACTTTCGATTGCTTAGATTCAACAAGCAACTAGGTATTTCATGAAAAAAGTTATCACCAATAAAAATAAAAAATCTGAATGCATTGAAAAGTATTTAAAAAAAATGCAGACTTTGCTTGATAGAGCTTTTAATAATTTCAAGAAATGCTTTTGTAAAGATTAAATATATCAATAAATTCCCCGGCTATGCAAAGCAGGTTTTAGGATTTTTTTTTATTCTCATCCTACGGTTACAACGCTGAAATTTAAAAAAAATGATAAAAAAAAATGTAAATCATCGAATATCTTTTCTGGAATACAAGTAAGATATGGGCTCTATTTACATGAATTGTACTGCAAGAATTAAGGAATATTTTTCATCCAAAGTTATATTTTTTAGAACTTTCAGTACATCTCTGGCGTTGCTTTTACTCAGGACTATCTATTCTATTTCTGGCAGCAAAAGCCACCAAAGTTATGGGAGGTGTAAAAATTTGAGAATTTGAAATTTCAATAAAAAGCTTGCAGCGGTTTGCTGATCACACTGGCATGACACATGTTAATTGCATAAGTATAGGCGAATTTTATAAGCTTTTGGGTTAGTCACATACCTTATTTAATCAACATAACGAAAGGCGATTAATTTAATAAGTTGGTGTTAACTTTAGCTTGCCTGTTAAACTTTAGCTTGCCTGTTAAAAGTCTGAATGTATGTATCTTACTACCTTTCCCAAAATAGTATACGAGACTGTGTTAGGTCTTTTTATGGTTTATAAATTTGTTTTAACAATAAGGTTGTTTATGATTTTATGATGCATGTACTGGGTAATGGTCTTTTAATAAGTTGTGCTAAACTATACGAACGAATCATTTGGGATTCAAATATATCATGTTTCGAATTCAACCTATTAAAATATCTCAAGTTGTTTGAATGAATCGGTCAAATATTTTATGCCCCAACCTTGAGTGTTTAAAGAAAATGCTTTTCTACAAAAACAGATAGCCAAAATTTATTAAAGTTAAACTTTGTCAAGAATGAGTTGCAATTCAAATTTAATTATTGAATTGAATTACTACATTTATTTTATGATCAAGCGGGATTTTTTTTATCGCTTTTTATGTTATCTGAGATTACAATTGAGTTTGTTTTTGCTTCATGGCCTTCGCCTTTCATGGCATTCCAGTAGAATTTTATCAAGGCGTTAACAAACAGTCAAACACTATTAAAAATCTTCTTCGTTTAAGCAGTATAAGAGAACATTTGTCCAGAAGAGTTGGTATGGAAATACTGATGTTGAGTGGTGGTTGATAAGTTAAGTTCTTGCATACAATTGGCTGATTAAAAATGAAATTGAAAGTTTTTTTTATTCTACCAAATACTTTTAAAGGCTCTATCGGTATAAACCATCATATGAAATTAACATTTTTATGACTAAAAAAAATATTTACTAAGAATAACTCTCTTCCAACTTCACTTTAGATTTCATTAAAAATTCATGGATCAATAACATGCCATGTGTGTAAATTGAAAGTTTGTGAAGCATTTGGAAAAAGTTCGAAACATGATGTCGTATTCATTTTGACGTTTTAATGTTCGTTGCATGTTCTGTTGCATAATTATAGGCGATTTACATAATATTCCGAGTATACTTTAATGACGAAATAATACTCAATGTTGCTATCATGCCCTGAATGTTAAATTTAGTATCATTTTGCCTGAAAAAAGTTGGCCCAGTTCCAAAATTTGGGTATCGTTTTCGATTGGAGGATAACACAGTGATTGCCAATTTGGCTTTCAATAAATTGCTTGTTAATACCTCATTTAGGCAACCCAATGATAATTTTTTTGGAAAGCACAACAATTCCAAATTTTGGCAGTGGATTTTACTTTAAAGTGGCATTATTATGCCCTCAACACAAAATGATACGAATGAATAATAGCAAAATTAGGTTTAATTTTGCTATAAAAGTCGACTCGGAAAATACTTGGTTACTCAAAAACGTATCGAAAATAATATGGGAGCCATACATATGTCAAATTTTGCAGCTGTCTACGAACATGTTTCTCAAAATTTTTAAGATGACTGACTGTAATGAAGTCTCAATCAGATTCCCATTGGAAGTTATTCGCTAGAAGTTGAGGAAAATCTGGCCAACAGAATCAAATAACCCGGCGAAAACTAGTCTCTATAACCAAACCAAACGGTTTCGTTTTATGGATCCCGGTAATGGCAGACACAAATGGAATAAAACCGTATGGTAAGCACTCTTCACATACATACCTGGTAATAACATAAACTTATACCGACCAAAGATTTCCTTATTCGTTTGCCCCTCCTATAGTTACGATGCGAGTCTAGTTTTCCAAATCTTCCACGCCGGTGTGCCGCTGTGTGGCCAACGATTGACTTCCGGATTGAGGGAAACATAAAGTAAGTGTTGATGGGCTCATTTATTCGGAATCTGTTGTTGTTCGGTGTTACCTACAAACGTATTTCGGACCAGAACGAGCGACCTCATTTGCGAATAAAAACGGGTCATTCCGTCTTCCGAGATTTTCCTTAATGATCCGTAGAGATTTTCTTAAATCTTTTACGGTGATTTATTTTCGCTCCAGTACTGGTCCAAACTATATTGGAAAAAATAGCTATGAATTCTTCGGTGTCAACTCGATGGAACGACCCTATTCAATTTAGTGAAGAAATGAAATTTCTCTTACATCAAATTGATTTTTTCTTTTCTTTTCAAGCCATTTAAAACCTTCATAATATATCTCGTGAATGTCAAAAAGTGTGATAACAATAGTCATTCAGTCAGTTTTTTGGTCCCCAAAGAGAGAAAACACACCGCCCAATTTCGAAATTTTCAATTTTATCGTTCTCCCTCTAAAGGAGAAGTTGTTTCAAATTAAAATAAAACAAATCACAGCAGAAAGGTATATTGCTTAAAAGTACCGTTCATAAGCGCAAGGCAATGGAAATATTAATTATACAAGGGAACAGCATTCTTGGTGACTATGTTTCAATAACTGGTTTTGGAAGATTTTAAAGCACTAATTCAAATCATTCATCAGATTTTCTTTACCACCTCTAGTTTAGGAGATTTGGAAAAAGAAAATTTGAAAATGGATAAGTTTGGGATAAAATCATTCTTATGAACTAACTATTCAACAAAAAAAACCGATTTTTATTATACTTTTCTGCCACCTTCCATTAACATTTTTAGAAATTCTAATTCACAGCTATTTTTAAATCATTCAAGAAAGTCGATGAGTATTTGATATTGATGATTTTAACTCATTCAGCAAATTAAAAAAAAAAAAGAAAACTTCTATAACTTTTCTCTGAGAGATCAAAATCAGTCGCGGTCTTCAGGAAAGCTAATGATTGGATTGAAACCTTTTTTTATTGTCTTTATTTGTACCAATTCATCATGACATTTATATTACATTATAACATAAAATTAAGTGTTTAGCTCCATAATGAACTGTTCAGAGCTTTATAGTTGACTAACCACTAAATATTATATACCTATTCGTCTTAAATTTGCTGAACACAATTCAGTATTTTAGGCTTTTTTAGCTATAGCATTTTTTTATTTCGTAGAACAAATCTGTGAGCTTTCGCCATTCGAATTAATTCAAATGGCCATCGTTCATTGAAAAAATTAATAAATCTACTTTAGGCAAAAAATCATGAGCAAGTAAGTTCCAAACAGCGATTCCCCTTTTTCCTGTTTTTAATTTTCATTGTTTGCCCATATTGTTTGAGTTCAACACAATCCTGTTTGGTGCGTCGGAAAGCATACATTGTTGTTCTCTTAGAACTTCCGCTTTATTCATCATACATCTGCCTACCTCAGGTTGTTGAATGGGTTTATTTATGTGTATGAAGAGTTTGACCAAATTTGCTGAATATCGTACCCCGACCAGGCAGAAGGTGAATATTTCTCCATCCATTCACTACCAAATGCCACCTCTGGCTAAATTTCGGTCGTCATGCCACGAGAATATAAATACCTAGCTATTGCGCCTTTTGTTAAGTCAAGCGAATTGCTTAATTAGAATTTGATTAAAATTTTCCACTGATGTGTGAACCCGGGTTGATATGAAAGCTTTATGAAGCAAACTCAATTGCATACCTTTCCAGAACAATTTGATATTTAAGCACATTTAAGGACGTTTGCATGTAAAACATCGATTGATTTCGAATTGGGAAGAGATAACATTGAGGGAAAGGTGAATTCCCAAGTGGTCCAAACAGGTTTTTTAATTCAATTTGATTTGAACAAAAATTTTCAAGGAACTTAAAAGTTTGTCCATATATACTTTAACAGAAACTTACCTATTACAAGATTCCACGTAGATGAAAAGCAAATAAGCCTTATTAAGAAGCGGTGCTATCCAAGGATTCCCAACTAGTTCGAGGAGTTGGCCGGTCGCAGCATTCAATGTCTAACCGGGTTGCTGGAACAGACCTCCAAAGTCAAGACTCCGAAGAATCTTGTGGCTGGACATCGAAAGAACCACTAGAATCAGCAGCATAACCTTGTGGCTGAAGCAGGTAATTTTTTGAAATAATATTAACTGACTGAAAAATAACATGCTATTTTTTTCAGGTAAAAAACCAGTCAAGCAAAAACAAACATCAGAACCGCCAGCGAAATTATAATTTTAAACAAATTAATCTTATGAATAAATCAGCACCAACACGTGGAAAGGGTCTAAAGCAAGGATAATCTTAAATCTGGACGCACTGTTTATTATACCATAGCGCTCCTAGTTGTCGGATCTGAAATTTTTGACAGTACTTTGTTTTGGAATGCTTCCTCTATCAGTGCTGAAAATTTCATTACAATTCGCTTTGTTTCAAAAAAGTTACACATGATGGAAGCCACGAAACGAAAACTAATTTTAGACACCCACGTCACAAACCCGACGTGGGCGGGTTTAAAAATCCCAAAATCGTTAAAAAATGGTCAAATCGATCGTGATGCATACTATCGATCGGCAGGTTCATACCAAGCGTCATTGTGGAACTAAGGATCGGAAACTGCATTTGATGGTGTTGAGACCGATCAAGGCAAACCAACCCAGGGCAGTCGGACTATGACATCGCCAAGAAATTCAGTGCTGACTGCAGAAGGATTCATCTTTGCGAAGGAATACGTTCATTGAAGCAGACATTGAAGCAGAATGTAGTAGCTCTAGTAGCCAAAGGACGTGCCCGGAAGTTATACAACAAGGTTCTAACGAAGTACGACGGGTGCATTCTCATTAGGGTGTCCCAAAATTGAATAATGCCTGGGAATCTGGAGGCTCACCCAAGTAACCATAAGCATTAAGCCATAACCCTTAATTAGCATTAAATCAACATTTCTGATGCAAGTTAGCATTATATCAAAATCCATATTGCTTTTTAGTTTTGTATAAGCATTATTAATGCATAGAAGCTGTTCCAGCGTATCCCAATACGCTTGAAGAATACTCCAGAAGATTCTATGTTCAGAAAGATCAGTTACTAGCATGTTCCATTATAGAAAGTTCCAGAATATTCCATTACTATTTAGTATGTTCTACCATAGAAGGTTCCAGAATGTTCTATGTCTATACCATTGTACTTTCCTATGTTTCTAGAAAGTTCCATCATAATTCCTTAGAAGAATCTAGAATATTCTATACGTAATCTATTGATATAATTGTGATATATAGGTGAAAATAAAGTATTTCCAAATACAAAAGTGTGGTTTTGTGAATCCAAGTACCAAGAAAGTTATCCCTATCGACGTCAGTGAAGTTACCAGAACTTTGGACTGTTGTCGATGTTTATATTGTAGCTCTAATTTGCACATATAGAGCTACAATATAAAGTTAACAAGCATTTAGACTGTAGCACTAGAACTTCCTGTTAATGCTTATATAAAGCTTTTATAGAGCGTAGAAACGTCAAACCCGCGAATGTAAACAAAAGTGATTTTCCGATTTGCTGCGTGTGAGTAAGCAAGACCGCAAACGAAAACAAACAGAGCGGGCAGTTGCAGTTGTCTTCTCCCAAAATTTTCCAATACATTTCCAAACCTTCTCATGCATACATTGTCTATGAAGTTGTGTGACCCGAACAGTACTTGAAGTACGGGACAGGCTTCCGAAAAGTAGGGGAGGAGCGGGCTATATGCGCCTATTAAGCAGAACACTGATTTAATCAAATATCACATCGAATATGTGTACAAAAACTATATACACGTGTGCAGGCATCAGTTTTCTATACATTGCACAGTGGTCCAAAATACGAAAAACGTGATCGTTGCTTATAACTTTTTTAGGTCACATTTCAGCATATTGGTGTCTTCGGAGAAGTTTGTCAGTAAAATCAGCTCTATAATATAAAACTATTATTTTTAGGATTAATCCCCCTACAAGTGAGATAAAATTTCTAACTTCTCTGTTATAGGTTTTAGCTCTTTGATGTCTTCGACAAACTTGTTTAAAATCAAATTTTCTACAACTTTGTCTCAGATGTCAAGTTTCTAAAATAATTATTATCCGAGATATCGGGCAAATAAGAAACTTAACCTCTAAAAATCAGTTTATTAATAATAACTTTTTTCAGTTAATCTTAAGTTTAATAATATGTTCCACAAAGTTTTTTGTCTTACTAAAATACACCACTTTGTTGAACATTTAAAGTTTGTAAAATGTGATACTGCAGAGCTATGTTAAAAAAACTACCGAAAATAGGGCTTTTTCACGCCTTATTTTACAAACACCGGGCAACATCGGGCAGCTCGCTTTAGATGCAAAATAAAGTCGAAGATTTCGTCTACAAGATGCAGGTACAACCGTCAGTATCCACTTGTATCCAAGCGAGATACATCTATTTTAATTTTCCATGTTTGCATTAAAAACAACGATTTCTATGAATCTACATATAGCGCATTCTACCACGTGTGTTTTCTTCTAGCTTTTCCCTGCGCGATGTCAGAAGCAAAGGTTTGGAAGAGCATTTGTATTATTAGCATCAGGTTATTGTGTGTTCAATTAAAAAAGATATCCTCTACAAGCTGGAGATGCTAATAATACAAATACGCTTCCAAATCTTTGCTTCTGACATCGCGCAGGGAAAAGCTAGAAGAAAACACACGTGGTAGAATGCGCTATATGTAGATTCATAGAAATCGTTGTTTTTAATGCAAACATGGAAAATTAAAATAGATGTATCTCGCTTGGATACAAGTGGATACTGACGGTTGTACCTGCATCTTGTAGACGAAATCTTCGACTTTATTTTGCATCTAAAGCGAGCTGCCCGATGTTGCCCGGTGTTTGTAAAATAAGGCGTGAAAAAGCCCTATTTTCGGTAGTTTTTTTAACATAGCTCTGCAGTATCACATTTTACAAACTTTAAATGTTCAACAAAGTGGTGTATTTTAGTAAGACAAACAACTTTGTGGAACATATTATTAAACTTAAAATTAACTGAAAAAAGTTATTATTAATAAACTGATTTTTAGAGGTTAACTTTCTTATTTGGCTGATATCTCTGATAATAATTATTTTAGAAACTTGGCATCTGAGACAAAGTTGTAGAAAATTTGATTTTAAACAAGTTTGTCGAAGTCATCAAAGAGCTAAAACCTATAACAGAGAAGTTAGAAATTTTATCTCACTTGTAGGGGGATTAATCCTAAAAATAATAGTTTTATATTATAGAGCTGATTTTACTGACAAACTTCTCCGAAGACACCAATATGCTTAAATGTGACCTAAAAAAGTTATAAGCAACGATCACGTTTTTCGTATTTTGGACCACTGTGCATTGGAGTAATTTTTATGTTAAATTTTTTTTCTGTTTCCAAGAAAACGATTTTATTATAAGTGTTGTCTAAAATGCCGAACCTCAAACCGAGCGGGCTAAATGCGCCTATTTATGTTTTGAACCAAATTTCTGTTTTTTGGGCAATATTTCCGTATAATTTCATTGAAACTGCTAGAAAGTAATAATTTCCGTAAGACAAAGCTGAAATTTTATAAAAAAATATGTATTTTACAATTTTATGGAATAAAACAAAAGTTAGGGTTGCCATACTATGGAGGCAGTTCATCCATGAGAAAAACATTATCAAATCTCTTTTTAGATCTTCAATTTTCTTTTAAGATGTTATTCAGAGCTTAGATTTGAAGGTTCAATGATAAAAATCATTTATTTATTCTATTTAACCTGTTATTTTAGGATGGAGGCATTTTACAAACATGATGGGGGCATACAAAAACACTTTATTATTGCACTATATAATCATTATTAAACCTCCACAAAAGCTGAAATATGTTTTATTTCTTAAGTTAATTTGAGTAAGAAACAAAAACCATCCAAGTTTTTGTTTTAAGCTTCTTTACGTATAATTTTTAAAAGTCGAAATATTACATCAAAATGTATCAAAACCTTGTTTGATTTTTTAAATTTTTTTGAGTTTGTAAATTCATAAAATGCTTTCTTGCCTTATGTTCTAAGCGTATCACCCTCAAAATGCATTGGTCAGATAAGCTGTCTGGTCAGCCATTTCATCAAACAGCCGTAGGGTCATTTAACCCGATAGGCCCATTTAGGAAACCTTTCCCCTACAGCTTTGCTATGACAGCCTTTTCCTTGTCGAACAAACTGTCTCGGTTTTCCTTGCCACTCGTTTTGCTGCTGTACCGTCGGTAACGAATCGAAACGCTTCGGCTACATCGCACACGTGCGAGAACCCAGGCTGTATCTGAACAATCGGCTCAAAGCATGCGTTGCCGAAAATGTTGTGCTTTAAGCTGTAGCGAACCCAACCGACAGGTCGGTTTTGATCCCTTCAGACCATGCCCACCAACGGTTGCTAAACCTCGAATCGAGTACATTCAGCAACATATCTATCAACCCATCATCGCACCAACAGTCGCTAACTTCATTTGAGAAATAGCATTCGATCAGTAGGTTGTTAGAGGATGCGTTTATGTAGCAACCCGGTAGCAACGCAGCCGGTCGTCGCTATCAGAAAATAAACAAACACAAATACCTACCTGGATCGCAACAATGGGTGCGAAAATAAGTTAGTAGTTAATAACGCAACCAATCAAAACATCTAAAATACCGACCGAAATAGCAACTTGCGGTGGGCTTGGTCTCATGCCTCCTGTTTCGAAAATAATTTCATCCAACTGTCGGCTGCAGGGCGAGTCAGTTTTGGGCAGGACTGTCACGGGTGACTGTCGTGCCCATACCGTACCCATGCCCGATCGTATGCGCTGCTGCTCGGGTCAAATAGATCTAACGAGCCATATATTCACACCGAGCAGCAGCATATGACCGAGGCGTAACGCGATGTGTGGTGCCGGTGCAGGTTAGGCGAAAAGCGGAGGGGGGGGAGGCTGATTGGGGTGATCACCACCCGCAGTAGCTTCAAGCAATAGGAAAATACGTTCGTTCGAAATTAACTCGGCCCGAGCGAATCTCGGCTACAGTCGGACGGAGTAAGTAGTACTGTCATGCGAAATTCAACGCATTGAAAACTGTCACGAAGATTTTCCCAAAACTGTCACGGAGCTTAAAAAACTTTCATACCCACGAACAAACTTTCGCATGAGGTAAAACGAGGCCTCGCTGTACATCGCACGATCGCTCCTTTTGAAACTGTCGGGGAAAAAATATTCGGCAAGCTTTCATCGAGACGCACGTGCGGCGTTCGCAAGAATACTGTCGTTCGGCAGTACTTTTCGGAAGCCTGGTACGAGATTTTTCACCTACCTTATCAGCATCAAGAGTGGTCGAAATGGTAAAGGCGCAAGGACTCATCAAAAGTCATTCATAATTCAATTATAATCACGTCTCATTTCATAGAACCCTTCATTAAGCAAGCATAATCCTTCATTCAGCAGCTTGATTGATGTTGTATGTAATGATTTATTTTTTTAATTTTTGTTCATTTTAATAAATCAAAGAATAATTTCCTAATTTGAATTTCCGTTTCAAATCAATCATGATCAATCAATTAAAAAATTAAAAGGTGTTCTAAATATGCATTGTTAATGCTTTTATATGGCTGGCAAAAAATGACGATTTGATGGTGCTCTTATCCAACATTTCAAATGCTTATTAAAGGCTATGTCGTGATAGCATTTATTCAGCCCGCTATTTCGCCTTTTTAGCATTAAATCTGCATTATATACGCATATAGTGCAAAACAAGCATTAATTCAGAGTTATATATGGGAATATAGTGTTGATTAAGGGCTATATTTAAGTGCTTATGGTTACTTAGGAATACAACCATGGAAGTAGAAACAGGATGGAAGATGTTTTTTTGGGGGTTAAAGAAACACAAGTAGGTAATAAGTTTTTTTATTGAAGGTTTTCTTGAAAGAAAAATTATACTATATTCAAATCATATAAGTCAAACCTTCCAAACTTTTTAGAAAATTCAAGGGTTTTAAACATTAATGAAAGTGATTTCCCTTTTTTGTTTCTTAAGGATTATTAATACAAATTAAGCTTTGATTTGAAAGATTTTTGTATACACATATTTTCAAATATTTCGATTACTTAAATATGAAAAACTATAAATGTAAAAGAAATTGAACAAATGAATGATCAAATGGCAAAAGCAATATTGTTTTTAGAGTTTTTTTATTCATGCACTGTGCGAGCAAATATATCTTAGATAAAACTCAGTGACCAAAACCCCACCCATAAGGCGGTTCTCTCTATGACCCTGACTACAATACAACCGTTATCTGTAGGTATCATAACTTGATTTTCACAAGGATATTTTCCGGCATTGCAAATTTTCATCTCTTGTCCTAATTATTAAACTCGGCTAGCCTCGTTACTTAGATTACCCACTCGTGCTGAAAAAAAACTTCGTTTTGTCACTTATTACACTAACTATTTCATTTATATTTAGCTAAACAATCTCATCCTTTCATTTTTCATTCATTTGTCATTGTCAATAAAGATTCGCTTCAAACGTAATTATTAAACGAAGAACTGTAAAACTTAACCGCAATCTTCCCACTCCCAACACCCGATAGTTAGAATGTCTGAATGAAGAATGACATCCCAAACTCCAGGCTATCATCAGTAATCCCCCGAATCTGTATATGGCTCAATTACTTATCGTATACAGAAGGTAGGGCCATGAATTTATGTATGAACCGCATCAAATTGGGTTCGCTTTCATCTCTACCAATCCTCGTTCTATCATCATCGTGGTGTTCCGTTTCAGTAAAAACTAGCCAAGGCACAGACATATTTGCCAACAAGATTCGGCCTTTTATAGTAAACGATTCCGAAAAGTGCATATGGCCACCGTACAAGAAGTGCCGTTGGCAATTTCTGTGAGCGAGATGAATAAATTTTAAGTATCAATAAAGCGAGAAATGGAAGGTGGGTTTCCGACGAGAGCACATCCCATAGCCGGATGTGTGGAAATAACTTGGGATGTAGTTCCTATATATGTAGGTATATTTAGGGGAACCTCGTTCAACAAACGGCGTGTTTACTCCGGTTTAAATCCTCTTTTGTGGTAATCATTAGTGCTCGGATGGTTTTCGGATGGCTAACAGAACAGGAAATAAACCCCTTTTCCCGGGGAGCATAATCTTATATCTTCGCTGGCTGGGATCCATAACCTGCCATCGGCCGGAGTTGGCCTCTCAGTGCTCAAATTTACCCGTAAGGCATACATCTTGGAAGTGGCCATCTCTGCCAAATGCTTGCTCTCGGTTGCTGTAATCCTATCTGCAAACAATTCAATCCGTCCGTCCCTCGAGAAATGCGATGTGGCAATAACGGACATATACCTACTTACCTACATGTATGCTTATAAGAGGAAAGGTGGGAAGCCCTAATCCAAACGGCCTTACTGGTGGTAAATATCCGGCATATGGCATCGGTCGGAAGTAACCCCGGTCCTGGAAAGATGTATGCAAATGGGACCTAATCTTTTGCTCGCAATTCCTCACTTGTTCGGAAACCCGGACGCGCCGGTCCGGATCAAGAGAAAGTGGTTTTATTGGCTAGCAATAGAATATGAATTACCATATGAGCTTTCTCAAACATCGAATCAGCGAAGCGGATCAGAAAAAGTTACCAAGGGAATTTATTGCAGTTACGAACGCATGACAAGGTTCTGATAGTTGCAAAATTGGAGAGCATATTTGGTGTGTTAAGACATAAGCACAAAAATGTGAAGAATTGTTGACTGTAACCTGTTGCAATCTAATGTCGTACCGTCAAACGGGGCATCATCGTGAAAGAGTTTTTAAAAATTTAATGATTCTCATAAAAAATTAAAAAATCGAGCAATAAATGTACACATTTTTACATTTTTTGATGCCGTAAAAATCTTTACCCAGTATGACGGATTGGCTTAATGATATCACCTACAAACTTGATATTGCTTTAATTACCCTATACCAACACTGTTGGTGTACGTGTAAAAATATTTTTCGGGCAATCACCAATTTTTTTTAAATAAATATTTTTTATAATTCACTTAGCTGTCTGGGGAAAAAGGAACAAAATGAAAATCAGAACTTAATCTCATAAATCTCGTTTCCATATGCTGGGATATGATTGTTTTGCATTATTTGTGTGTTAACATTCAAATTTCGTCCATCCTAGGATTTATTTTCATGATTTAAGCTAATAGAGCTAATTTGTAGTATTTTTTACCCCTAAATGTATGCAGTAAATTTACACTTTTTCCTTAAAAACATTTTTGATAGAAAAATGTAAAATTTAATTCGAACAAAACAAAAAGTTACTGCAATTGTTGCTTTATGCGCTATGACATCGAAAATGTATCAAAAACTATAAATTTCCAAACGTTTTCATATGATTTGTTACTGATAACAGAGTTTGCTGCAACTCACCCCTTTTTTCTTAGTAGGGTGAAAATCGAATGTTTTTGAAAATTCAAAAATAACTGGTAAAACCAATAATTTTTCCGATTACGTCAATTTGGTTCCCCCTCAACCTTAAAACTTTTGATGTAAAAGAGGTATGATTATCTGTAGGCATTATGATTTTAGAAGCCATTGAAGTTGAAAATTGTTGCATGTTGCCCCAGTTGACGGTATTTGTTTTCATCTGGTGGCCAACCGGTTGTGTACCAACTGCTGTCATCTTCATATAAAAAAACGCTTTGACAGCACTTGGTGCACAACCGGTAGACCACCAGGGTGAAAACGAATACGGCATAAAAATGCCCCCTTCAAATGTGGCCTGGATATAATATAAGAATACACATCGAAAAATTATTAAATTTACACAAGCCAGAAACGCTTAAAGACTTAATATTCTTTGATCTAAAACTAAAAGGATCTAATTTTACATCGTTCAAAGGGTGATACGGTCAAAATTTGGTCAATACCAACTTGACGTATTTCTTTCAATTTTGCATTTAAACAACCTGAACACCCCTCATTTTGAAGGTGTGTGTGTAGAATGTTGCTCCTATTTTGATTTTGGAATTCACTCTTCGGTTGTCAAAATTCCGTCCAAGAAAGAAGAGCAGCGTATCAAAATTTTGCTCGCGCATCGCGAAAATCCGAGCTACACGCACGCAAAGCTGGCAAAATCGCTAAAAGTTGCCAAATCAACCGTTACAAATGTAATTAAAGTGTTTGGGGAACGTTTGTCGACAGCCAGCAGGAAGTCTGGATCGGAGGGAAATCGAAAACCGGAAGCCGCTGAGACGACAAAGAGAGTTGCCGGTAGTTTCAAGCGTAACCCTAACCTATCTCTCCGAGATGCCGCAACTAAGCTAGGTGTATCGTCTACAACCATACATCGAGCCAAAAAACGAGCCGGACTATCGACTTACAAGAAGGTAATGACTCCAAATCGCGATGATAAACAAAATGCGACGGCCAAAGCGCGATCCCGGAGGCTGTACACGACGATGCTGACGAAGTTTGACTGCGTGGTAATGGACGACGAAACCTACGTCAAAGCCGACTACAAGCAGCTTCCAGGACAGGAGTTTTATGCGGCAAAAGGAAGGGGTAAGGTAGCAGATATTTTCAAGCACATGAAACTGTCAAAGTTCGCGAAGAAATATCTGGTTTGGCAAGCCATCTGTACCTGTGGCTTGAAAAGCAGCATTTTCATAGCTTCCGGGACTGTCAACCAAGAAATTTACGTGAAAGAGTGTTTGAATAAACGTCTGCTGCCTTTCCTGAAGAAATACGGTTGTTCCGTACTGTTTTGGCCGGATTTGGCATCTTGCCATAACGGTAGAAAGACCATGGAGTGGTACGCCGCCAACAACGTGCACGTGGTTCCCAAGGACAAGAACCCTCCCTACACGCCAGAGCTCCGCCCATTTGAGAAATACTGGGCTATTGTCAAGCGGAACCTAAAGAAGACTAAAAAAACTGCTAAGGACGAGCAGCAGTTCAAGGCAAACTGGCTTTATGCGGCGAAGAAGGTGGACAAGGTGACTGTACAAAATCTGGTGGCAGGGGTTAAGCGTAAGGCCCGGCAATTCGGATTTGGAAAAGCGGAAGCCTAACTGAATATTTTTCCTGAATTTTATACAATTAAACTTGAAAAATAAATTTTATTTTAATTTTTTTAAATAAACGATTTCACCGATTTACACGCGTTTTCCCTTGACCAAATTTTGACCGTATCACCCTTTATAGCTCAAATATCAAATTCCTTAGCGCTAGAGGAGCATCTCTTAAAACCTCATTTAAAAGCTCAGAAATTCTAGAAAATGCCTAAAAAATGCAGTTATCTATTCAAATAGTTCGTAGTAGCATTATTATACACTTTTACACAGTAAATTTCAAGAAATAATCTTGATTTTTGTTGAAAAACACAAGTGGTACTATTTTTATTTCGCACCCGTTTTTCATATTTTTGGTTCTCAACGCCAATTGCTTCGTCCAAAAAAAGTAAACTTATGCTTGATTTATCCATTGGGTAATTTGAAACAAATTGCCGAAGAAAGTTTTGGTGATTTTCAATCATTCATATTTTAACAAGCAAACCACATAATGGTACCAGGTACTATTCTTGTTTCGGTCACTGTATTTCTTGTTTATATGTCCTTCTTTTCATCACTCCAAAAGAGTATAGGTAAAAGTTTTACCATAGTTTCACAATTACAGTCAGGTCAGAATCGTGATTTTTTATACATAGGTTGTTATTTGCCATCGATTGCTTCGATACGACGAATTAAAAACAGTTTATTTTACAGCTATCGAATCACCAGTTTTGAGTCTTCTGTGTTCTGTATCTCCTTTCCTTTTTTCTTTCTATTGTTAACTACTTCTTGTTAAATCACCTGCATGTCCCTTGTACCATGTTCTCGGTCAATCCATTTTTCCTTTTCCAGTTTCCTGTTTCACTTTAAATCTTCTTCTTCCTCCATATATATATTAATTTAAAACTTCAGTTTTTTCAAAATCCCCATCCAGAATAGTGGATGGTGATTTTGATTTTGATACATAAAAAGGTGAGAAGGAGATATGAAATCTCCTTATCACCTTTTTATGTATCTTTAATCCTGTATCCTGTCTCACGCTCTTTACCATTCACTTTTCTGGACGGGGATTTTGAACGAGATGAATGATACAGATTTAACAGATGGAAGCCAATTCAGACTTAAATTTCATAATAAGCGTAAAGCAAGTCTGGCATGCCTGAAGAGGAGTTGGACGTTCACGAACGGTCTGCAGCTCTTGGCTACTTCGTATTTCGCCCATGCCGTCAAAAAGTGATAGAATTGTTTTTTCCAACTTAATCTTTCTATTTCCTGATAAAATAATTACTGCTGCAGAAACTAAAAAGTAACAATAATCTTTTTGAACTTGTTCACTATTCTTTGATCAACAAAATTGCTATCATTAAGCTGCAGCTCCGCAGATCATATTGATTTTTTTCAAATCTCACCCCACCTTAACGCTGACATGCCTGTGTAATGCTATTTGTTATTTCAAGATCAGTTCCTTTTATTATAAAATCATTTTCCCAAAAACAGAAAAATTGCTCTAACGTATACAAAACAGAGGTCCGCTCATGTGCATATAGTTTTCAGACTCATATCTAATGGAATATAGGAGAAAATGAGTATTCTCCTTAGTATGCGCCTTTAGCTCGCCTCTTCATTACTAACATCACAAAAATGAAATGAACACTCGGCACAAAAAAAAACTTCATGAGTTAAATGCCTTAATAAAACTCCCAGCTAACATGAAATCGTAATAGAAATGATAATCCAAATCGAATATTCAGACATTTTCAATAACCATCGTAAACAAGTTGGTATTGAGTGATTTTCTGTCATTCATTTACGACAAGCTTTGCCCAAAAAAAGTTGAATCGGATAGCAGTTTAGTCAATTCGTAAATATGTCTCCAAATAGTTGAGAATACGCTAATTCGACATTTACAATTTGAGTAAACTGATTTACGATAAATGGGCGATCCTTCCTTCTTTCTTCCTTTGACTGGTTCGTGAACAGAAAATCTTACATATAGAGCTATAGCGCTAATCATTTGAACTGATGAGTTGGCATCGTGGTAAGATACCAGACAGACAACTCGGAGGCTGGAGTTCAAATCTCGGTCGGGAAAATTTTTTTTTCGTTTTATTCGAATTACTTCAAATTGTATATTTTGCTTTTTGTGGGGAAATCGAATCGTTAAAATCTTGTCATTGTAGATATATCGCCTCCACTTTTATAGCTATATGCTATGTTTGTAAGTTTAATACAATCTTTTCATCTGGTATATTCGTTTGATTAATTCTGTTGTTCCTGCGATATACCCTCTTAAATGTTTGCTGGGAGCTATTTGTAAATAAAAGAAAACATTGAATTAAACGTTTTCCCGCCTAAAATTCATCCAAGTGCAGAATCCTTCATCTTCCATCCAATTTGAAATTCGCAAAACGAAACAGAATTTGAACGAATGAATTATATTGATTTCCCAACTCTCCCATCTGCACGTCACACTTCTCACAACTCCTCTATCTATGGCCAAACGCAATCCAAACTCCAGCACAACTGATGGCAATCGTTCACAGTTCCAATACACAAATCGGAAGATGCTTCCAATTGATCGACATCAAGGCCCATCAGCCAGAGCTTTTATGCTGAGTCACATTATTGAAAATGTAAATGGGGAACCAGGTGACATCGAGCGATGGCATGGCATGGATAGGGATTTGTATCCATCCACCAGTTAGTAGTAACTATTAGAAAAGAAAAAACCACTAAGGCAAATTCCCCCTGGAAATGCTAACCTGGTATTATTTCTGTGCAAACATGAAGCATATGAAAATGTTGGTTGGATTGGCACAGACTAGTCGAATAATTTTTGGCAAAGCTCATCGAACTGCTAACGCTGCAAGAATGGCTTAACATGACTATTCTTCTATTCACTGTTTTCTAAATAAAACCGTACAAACTTATCATCTGTCCTATATATCGATCTACGTATATTAGAGTGCCCCAAATTGGTATGGGAAATTTAAAACCTGTGATATGTTATGCGCAGTAAGCTAAAATTGATCTTAGCACAAGATCCCATGCCAAATTCGGGCCAGATGGAAACACGGGAAGGGGTCGTTCAACGAGCCTGAACCTGAAGTTCGTATGGGGTTTTGAGACATTTTTTTCGGTAGGAACTTGAATATGAACAGGCCGATGTATGGTTTTTCTTTCAAGTCCCTGGATACCTCAACCGAGGTGAAGGTTGCTTAAAATGACACCACTCAAAATCCAGCGGTCAGATCGACGAAAATTAGGACCGCATGATTCGATTTCAGTGAACCAGTTTGTGACGCAGTGTTTCATTTATTTGTAAATAAAAATAAATTGAAGATTTTAAATTCTTTCTTTTCTTTTTTTTCTAATAGGAATTTCACAACAACAGAAAATATTTCTTTCAATTGGAATAAATGGAAAATGGTTCAATGAATATATGCAGAAAATAACATTGAAACAAAGACACTGTTTTTTGAAGCAAAGATTTTTCTCAAGAAATAGGGTAACGGACCTATTTTGGACGCTTTGGGAAGTGGCTATGCTATTTTCTTAAATAAAAAAAAGTACATGGTATAATTTAACTGTTTTGTCTGTTCATAACTAAGATCTAAGCTTTTTCTATCGAAACATATCGTCGTTTGGTGCAATGTAACAAGATTTAAGCATAAAAACTCGTTTCTTTGTTCATTACTCTGGTCGGTATTTTGGACCATCAGGTTTCTATTTTGGACCACCCTTTGGACCTATTTTGGACCACCTTTGAACTGAATAAATTTGTATTCTAATAGTGTTTTCGTTTGTTGGCAGTGGCAATCTAGTTACCCACGAGTTTTGCCCTAACTGCTGTTATAACGTTCGGTTATTAATTCAGAAGTCCACTAGTTTTGCCCGAGATTTGAACCTCAAGCAGGCGGTTGCACCCCGTAAAAATTGTCAGTGTTGGGGGTAAGCATAAGGGTGAGTATAGCAACCATATATTTACATCGTCCCGGGTAACGATTCTGTTTGTTTATTCAGAAAAAGTTTTGCCCCGCGCGAGAGAGAATGCAAACGAGTGTAAACGAATAGGCATGTTTTTGGAAAGGACGATTCCGATGCACTCATTCTGATAGGAGGTTTTGGGAGCACTGGACTGCGACAAACGCGATTTTCGTCGTCGGTATTTTAAAGTTATATTTATCTGTTTTTAGCCCTGTTTTTGTTTATTTTCATTGATTAATCGACAGGAGAAATGATCCTCATTAGTTTTCCGGTGAAATTCATAACAGCCATAGTATAACATTTGCGCAATTCAGTGTTTTGTTAATCGAAAATTCGTTTCGTAAATTTGTTTCGGGCGACCGGATGGCATTTTTGTTTAAAGTTCAGTGAAAAGCTCAAGCATGACGGTAAATGGAAAGCTTTGAGAAAGCTTCAATCAAAGAAGGCGTTGGTGTGAGATTTCCGAAAACAAGTGAATCTTGGAGCGCTTACCGACCGACAGATCAACAACTTTCAACTACAACGTGTATGATACGAAAATGAGCAGCGTAAATCAGGCAGCTAAGTACAATTTTTACTTTACCTAAGCTAAAACATTCTTCAGAAGTTTATTATTGTTGCTCGAATTGTTCGTGAAGATGAGAGCTTTTGAATCAACGCATAGGTGACAGCTTTGAATTGACGAAAAAGAAGAGCTTTTGAAAAACTGGTTGATTTCGATTCTGAAAAACAGATGGTGCTAGCGTATGTGAAACTGGTGAAAGCTCTTAAACGCTATCGTCGAAAAATATCGATAAATTCATCGATATCTTTCCAACACGGGTTTTGATTTTGAAAAGTTGCGCACTAGGAGAGATCGCAGGTTTAGTTCATTTTACTTTCTCGCTCACCATAGTTAATTTTTTTTTCATAAGACACGACTATGCTTTGACTTGGCTAGGACTTCATAGAAGTAGGTATCAGATTTTGGGCTCGCTCCCGTATTCAGAGGCTTTAAGAATTAGAATTTCATGCAAAATCATCAACAAACCCGTCCAGTGTAATGCTCTGAAATTGCACCGATAAACTTAACATCGATAAAATTGCAATTTAGGGATGCCAAAAAACAGTAAATCTTAGTTAGCTACTAGTATTTCAAACATTCATGCCAAAATGTATTATTTATTTTGTAGATATTTTTTTTAAAATTTTAAACTCAAAGTTATGCAAGATAGCATGTGTGTGTGTGTGTGTGTGTGCGTGTGTTTGTGTGTGTGTTTGTGTGTGTGTGTGTGTGTGTGTGTGTGTGTGTGTGTGTGTGTGTGTGTGTGTGTGTGTGTGTGTGTGTGTGTGTGTGTGTGTGTGTGTGTGTGTGTGTGTGTGTGTGTGTGTGTGTGTGTGTGTGTGTGTGTGTGTGTGTGTGTGTGCAAAGGGGGGGGGGGTGCAAAGCAGCAAGAGAGTAACAATGGAGATTTCCTCCTCCATTCAGTTGCTTGGGAAAAGGGTACATCAGGCAAGCGTGGCGCGATCGTTCGCGTTTTTTTTTTTTTTTTTGTTTTATCCCCGTTTGCATAATGCGTAAGAACATGTTCGCTCGTTAGGTCGTTCTTGCACTTCTCGTTATAAACGCGTGATAAAACTCAGTTAGTTGCACCGGTGACAAGAGCATTTTACGTGTATGACAATGCCAAGTTAGAACGTTTTGCTTTTCTCGTTATAAGCTCGCGTTTAAATTCGGTGAGTTGCAACCGTGCTAGGTGCATTGTACGTGTAAGACAATGCCACGTTAGGACGTTTTGCTCTTCTCATTTTAAACACGCGATAAAATTGTGCATTGTACGTGTATGACAATCCCACGTTCAGACGTTTTAGCTCTTCTAGTTTTAAGCGCGCGATAATTTGCGGTGAGTTGCACCAGTACTAAATACGTCATGCGTGTATGACAATGCCACGATAGGACGTTATGCTCTTCTCGTTATAAGCGTGCGGTAAAAATTTGGTGAATTGCACATGTGCCAAGTGCATTATACGTTAGGACGTTAGGACGCTTTGCTCTTCTCGTCTTAAACGCGCGGTAAAATTCGGTAAGTTGCACCGCTGTTAATTACATTGTACGTGTATGACAATGCCACATTAGGACGTATTTGCTCTAAATAAAAACGCGAGGTACTCGATAGTGTGTGACGCGACGATCATTAAATATTTAACTTTGCTTTGATCACATCCCTTCCCAAAGGGAATCCAGATCTTATTTACCTTCCCCACTAACAAACCACCCTTCCTGTGACGACCGTGGAGATTTAGAGGTGTATTCGGTCTCTAGTAGCAACGGAAGTCGAACTAACAATCCTTCTCTTTCCCCGATGAACCGTAAGGACGTGGCCGGCGCCGTTATTGACCATATAAATAAGATAAGGAACCTTCGAAACGTGTACACAGAAAATGGTGAGCTAATCCCAAGCCCCATTTATTTGGATCTATGTACAATTTTGATGGTTCTTGTCAATCACGGAGTAGCAACTACTGAAATGTACGGTTTGTCTAAGCTCAAGCTCAAGCTCAAGCTCAGAAAAAGTTTTGCCCCGCGCGAGTGGAGATAAACGAAAACGGCATAACTTTGCTAAATTTACGACAGCGATTTATGCGCAATTATGCGAATAATTCAGTTGATCGTTTTCTTTCTTATTCTTGTAGTCAAGTTTTGTTTGTTCACGTTAATTTATTCCCAATATCGTGTGTTTCAAATGTTTTGGAACTTTTGACAGTACACTGCAATCTAGACGACATTTTTTTCCTGTAGTGTTAAATACTGGCCAGTTGGCTTATGTATAGGATTATTTTTCTGAACGCAAATCTTTTTCAACCTAGTGATAAGCTGAGAAAGTCTGACATCTTCAACTTCGCGACATCAATTGATGCATTTTGATTTACAAAACCTTAGCGGATTTGGTTTGCCTTCAGTTCTGTAGAATACAGAGATTCAAAAAGATAAAAATGTGCGAGAATTATGAGTTCTTTTTAACCATCCAAAAGCCATTTTTTTTTTGCTGAAAAATTCACAAAATTTTAGTTTTATCTTTAAAACTACTTTTGTTCTACGAAAATTTATCGTCGGAATAATATTTTCAACAGCTTTTTTTAAATTGCATAACCACAGGGGCTGGAAAATAAGATTTTAAGTACTTTTTCGCTTGTAATTTTTACAAATTTCATCAATTTTTTCTAAAGTTTTAATACATATTAAGACTATCTCATAGCTTAAGGGGGGGGGGGGTAGGGTCTAAAGGGTATAAAAAAACACCATTTTCACAATTTTTTTCTCGAGCTATCGTTCAAACAAATGTATTAAATTTTTTTGCATTATACAAAGCATTGTTAAAAGAACATTTAGTAACTTTTTCGTAGAAAAATATTGAAAAATGAGCCGGTGACGGAGCACTTTCGAGGATGCCTTTTAGAAAACAGGATTTGCGGTGGACACTGTATCTCAGCACAGAATCATCTGAAGTAAAAAAATCAGAGCAAAATATTTTTAATAGATGTTTTTCTGGACCCCAACGTTTTTATTTAAATTAAAAAAAAAATTATGAAATTTCTGTGGCTGTTTGAAGTAAAAACTGCGATTTTTCACGAAAAAATCCGCCATTTTTCACCTGTAAAATTTCCCCAAAGTAAAAAAACCAAAAAAGAAAAACGTTGGGGTTTGGTATTTTATATGTAGAAAATAGGTTCCAAATTTGAAAAGAATCGGATAAGTAGTTTTCAAATGACGATGTCCACGGACTTTAAAAATGTGCTTTTGAGAAAAACGCGTTTGAAGTTTCTGCTTTTGCTTTCTTGCAGTATTAGATAGGAGGAGATAAAAGCCTATAATTTCTACAGTTTTGCTTCAATTGACTTGAAAATTTGACACAACATTCTAGAAATGTTTTACAATAAGAAAATAATAAAATAAAAAAATCGATTTTTTTTAAAGTGTTAGACCCTAACCCCCCCCCCCCCCCCCCCCTTAAGCTGAATTTTTTTTTTGTCAAAATTGTTCTGCTATTAATTGATTGAAATATTTAAACTGTTACCAAAATTTAACTCCTTACATATTCCCGATTTGTTGTCGATTTTTCCCCAAACCCTCATTTAGACGGGGTTTATATTTAAACTCTTTTACCTAACCAAGTATATTTTTTTCTCGAAAATCAACTCTGCACAGTTGTAACTTTTAGAAAAAAAAAACTGTCAATTATTTCTCATGAAGCAAAAAAAAAAAGTTAACTTAATAAAAAAATTGGTGTATGGCCAGTTTTTTTCATGTTTTAAGCTTCTTTTAACTGTAGCTTTTGACAACTGCTCATCAAATAATTGATATTAATAGGGGAGAATGAGGATACTTGATTCCTTATCTCGAAACTGGAATGTCTTACAAAGATCAAATGTTCTAGAAAAATGTCTCAAAATGAGCAAAATAACAATGCTTGTAGTTTAAAAAATTTTAACAAAATAATTGTTTGAGTAATTGAACTTTGTTTAAAAAATTTCACAAAATGTAACTTGAAGATCTTTTTTCATCACTTTAAAATGTTCCTTACATGGGAAAATTATGAAAAAAATATTTGTTCCAATGTATCAATCGTTCGAGCGTGAAATGAACTTCATAATGCCATATTTTCAAAGCAATGGAAAACTCTCAACTTTTTTCAGAAAAAGTTTTCTAAAATGTTGATTATGGGTGCAATTGATCCCCTAGAGTTGGGTACAATTGATCCCCCTTCCAAACGGCATATTCTTCTTCTGAATTGATCGTTATGATTGCTGATTACGAAATTACTAATATTTATCCAAAAACTAATATTTATCAAACAATTGTCTGAAGAAAAGAGCAAAAATAATTAATTTTCTCTTAATTATAGAAAATAGCGCCTGCATACTTAAGCAATGTTATTAGCTTTGAGACAAAGTTATAGAATTTTCTTCTTATGTCTGCTATAAATTGTGAAATGAGAACAAACATGACCAAAATAGTCAATTAACATTCTATCTTATGGTTTTGTTTGATTTTTATACAAGGATTAGGGCTTCCTGAATAAAAGATCAAGTCTTCCCTAACTTCAGAAAAATCGCAATTTTTTTACTAGCACGAAAATGCTTATAGTTCATCACCGGGTTCAAGTATCGTTCTAATTTTTGGAGCAAAGAAACTTGAAGTTACAAGCTGTCAGAAAATGTCAAAGACGACGAGTTGCTAAATTTTTCCAAAAAGATATGGTGAAAATAAGAAAAGGGGATCAAGTATCCCCACTCTCCCCTATGGATTGTTAAATAAACGTGGTTGAAAGCATAGTGAACAAAAAGTGAGGTATAATTATGATTGGCTAGGTTTTATGTTGATCGAAGTGAACCCCGTCGAAAGACAGGGTTGGGCTTTAGCGAGTTGATTTAATAGATTAAAGCCAATTTTCCAAAATGTTATTCATAATAAGCGATTGAAATAGTGTACATAATTGTTTTAATATCGACGTACAATGTTTTATTTCGTTCATGAACATTTAACATCAAATTCAATCCCCAGGCTATGTTGAGTGGTCCAAAATAAGTCCCTAAGGAATTAAGTAAGACATATTTTCGACATGGGTCAAATTGCTATTAAAACAAGTTTTTTCGGTTCTTCGAGCTTACAAACTAGTTTTCAAGTATTTTATCAAAGCTGTGAACATGTTTGTATTTATTAAATTCATCACAGCTTTGCAGAAATCCTCTTGAAAGTTGACTCCTATTATGGCACGTCCTCCTGAGATTAGCTTGATTCGGCCCAAATGTGAAAAATCAATTTTCAATTTTCTCTCCTTATTAGCATAATTCAATGGAATGTTAGGTATGATTGGAATCATAAGAAGTAGCTTTAACTATATTTGTTCAAAATTTTCATGATAAACATGATTTATTAGAGAAACATTGGAAAAAGCTATAAGGTGGTCCAAAATATGTACCCGGTCCAAAATAGGTCCGTTACCCTATTCTTTGAAACAAAGGGAAATGCATTTCATTCGACTCGCACCACTCGTTGAGTTCAGTCGTGTTTTACGCATCTTGAGCATTGTGAACTAAAGTGTGTGAGAAAAAGTCGTTCGTCCATTAAATCCGGGTGCTGATACCGTGCGGACGGTAATAAAGAACATTTTCCTGCCATCCCCAAAGGCAGATGAATTTTGGAAACCCCAAATTGTGGAAAAATGTGTGAGATTAGTGCTGGTGGATTACAATTTTTTATCAGTTTTTTCCTGCGTAGCTGATCGCCGAGAACAATTGATCACCAGCAGAGTAGCCGCCATTGTTTGGCAAATCGTCGCAGCCAACAAAGAAAAACACGTGGTTGTGTCGCAACTGAAGGGACCATCGCTGTACATTTGTCCGAAGAAGACATTGTGTTATATTGAAGTGCTTAAACATTGTAAGTCTTATTTTATTCTTTTTCCCTTTATCTTTTTCTATCTTTTCTCTTTACTAATTTCGAACATTGGGCTTCGCTTATATTTTTATGACGGAGGACGTTTGTGTCTCTGCCTAAAAATATGAGCGAAGGCGGGGGGTTGGATTAACCAGTTGTAGGTGATGAGAAGGTCATCTACGAAGATGAAGAACATCTGGAGGACTCAGCAGATGCTGGTCCATCGAATGCTCCGGTTTCTCCGGCAGTTGATATTTCTTCACCATCTACAGCTGCAGATAAAACATCCCGACTCCGAACTTATCCAGAAAACTCAACCTTTATTGGGGTGGTTTTTATCCGACCCAAAGCTAACGGAAATGGTTTAAACGTGGTGCAGATCACCAAAGATCTGGCGAGGTGGCCTTCCGTTACCAGCAAGGATTGAAAAACTCATTCAAACGAGCGACGGAACCTGCATCGCTCCGATTTTTGCTCATGAAAATGCCGTGGAACGCGAATGAGATGTGAGCGAGAATCTCCTGTTCTCACGAATTAATCCCGACCAAAACGAAAACACGAACAAGGTTCCTGATTCCTTTTTACTTTGCTTCCCTCTTCGCACACAAAGTCAAGCATCAACCCGACGATTGCGTAGCAGCGATCTGGTTCGTGAAAACTTTTACCAACCCGCTCATGAGCCGTGTTAGTAATGATATTATTTCTGGCCGTGGAAAAATCTTCGTCCCTATGCGAAGCTTGAGCTTGAAAAAACACTAACAGCAACAATACTGACGCCAAGCCGTGTTGGCTTTCAATAGCGTTGGCCAACAGAAATTGAAAATAAGAAGAACAGTGTGTATACGGCCGGTACAGCCAATCCATGTTAGTGATGTTATTATTCTTTCCAGGCAATTATGCCGAGCCAAAAGAATACTTTTGCTTCATGCTAGTGGTGTTATTATTGCTTCCTACGGAAGAATGTGCGTCACTTTTTGAAGCTACAAGCTTGAAAGAACATCAATAACATCAACAGCAACAGTGTACGCTTGTGTAGGGCTAGCCTTCAAACGATCGGTGCCCGGACGGTACGGACAGTTTGTCTCTGAAAAGGACAAGCTGAAAGATTTCTTTTTCTTTTGAACTGACGTACTTACTCCCCTAAACAGACAGCAAGCTTGGTATCTAAATTTTCACGAAGCAAATACGAGTCTCTCGTGATCCCGTTGCTCAGACTCGCTCATGATTATTTTGTAATACGAGCAACAAAGAAACAGCCGTCGTAGAATCGTTTGTGTTGCTATTCGTGATTGTATTGAGCACAAACGAATAGCGAGCCGGCGGCGAAGCATTCTCATGTGCGTTTCGATGAGTGAGCGATTTTTATAGTCCTTGGTTACCAGTGTTACAAAGGTAAGGTCAAACAAAATGCGCGTTGTTGTGGCCGACCGGAAGGCCGCAAACGGGATTCTTGCTATTAATTTTTTTTAAATTAGAGTATCAGCTCTATATTCCATCTCGAGACGTAGAGATCGAGGGTGTGATTACCGAATCGAGTTTGAAGGCTGAATACGTTAAGGTCCACGGCGTTGGCAAGTTTATGAGCCTTGATTCGACTTCGGTCGGAATCTTGGATTGCCGCCAACTCAAAACTGCCACCGTCGTTGATGGCATTAAAAAGTATACACCTTCAGCCTCGATTCGTGTTACCTTCTCCGGAACCGCCCTCCCTCATTACGTCTTGATTGACGGAATTTTAAAGCTTCCAGTACGCCTTTATGTGCCTCGTCCCATGCAGTGCAAGAACTGCATCAAGTTGGGGCACACTGCTTCACATTGCTGCAATAAGCAGCGATGCTAGCGTTGTGGGAGAATCATGGGGAAGGAGCGTGCTCAGCAATAGAGCAGAAATGTGTCTATTGCGGGGGTTAATCCCATGATATCTCCTCTTGCGAGGCATTTAAAGGCAGTTGGGATAAACAGAGGCGCTCTTTAAAAGAACGTTCCAACCGTTCTTATGCCGCCATATTGAAAAGCGCCTCTCCACCGGCCCAATCTCAGTCTGGTAACATTTTCTCTGTGTTGTCAGTTGATAACGAGGACACAGACACGGCTGATGAAGCAGTTTTCTCTGCAGGAGGATCTCGGAAGCGTTCAAAGGCGCCTTCCTTCCAAATACCTACAAAAATTCCAACGATTGCCTCTTCAATCAGGGTTGAGAAAAAATCATCCACATCAGAAAAAGAAAAACAAGTGCCTCCGGGATTTCACGGAAACGGACCACAGAATAAACCAACAGCTGCGGGAACTTCACAAACCCATATCTCTAACGTGATGCCAGAATTAACTACCCAGGCTGGACTCTTTAAGTTGACTGACATTTTGAATGGAATTTTCTCGTGTTTCAACATATCGGAATCCATCAGAGGTACTGTTTTTGCAATGCTTCCTGTAATAAAGACATTTTTAATGCAGTTGATGCAAACTTGACCCCTCATTTCAGTGTTTGTATCTCTCGATGGCTAATTTACACCGAGAGGTGAAGATATCACTGTAGTACAGTGGAATTGTCGTAGTCTTATTCCTAAATTGGATTCATTGAACTATTTACTTCATAAAACTAGTTGCGATATTTTTGCGTTGTCCGAAACTTGGCTTTCTTCTCAATCTAACACCTCATTCCCCGATTTTAACACTGATCACACAGACATGACAGTTAGAACAAAAATTCAACCATTTTCTGTCTAAGGGCTGTCCCAACGGTAGATGCAAAACACGGTTTTCGACCACGCTAAAACATTTCGGCTGGCACCGGTGGCGTATATTGCTGTTTTAGCACAGTTATCGATTTCGAAATTCCCAACAGTTATACGCCTTTGTTCCAAATTCATGCAAATTTGGAACAGGATTTCAAAATATACGACAGACCGATTTAGTTCACGGTGAGAAAATTTTAGCCAACAATGATTTCTTTCACACATGTTTAGGTAACATTCCCAAGCAACCAAAAGTCTCGTTAAAAAGGTCGAACACAGCTTAATCAGCATAATCAATGTGCTGAAGTTCCTTTTATTCAGCCCAAAATTTAAGTTCTTATTGAAACTTTGAAGTTCCATAACCGATTTGAACGGCCTTCTATTCAGCCCACAAGTAAACGTTTAATCAGCAAAAACAAAAAATAATTCTCCTCTCCTCTCTTATTTTGGTCATCACCAGCCCATGTGGTGCTGCCGGTTTCTCGGCATCCATCTTTATTCCTCGCATGCCCTCCCTCAATTGATCATACTTAATTGCTTTGTTTTTAATTTTGTTCGATACATGCCGGCATGCACGCCAGCTCTGCTACATAATTATTTGATTTGCTTACTCAAGCAATCAAACAACCTAATGGAAAAAATTAGTCCTGGTACCAGATTTGAACCCCATCCTCCGAGATGATAGCCGAACACGCTGCCACGACGCCACGCCTAGATGATGCTATACCAGCAGCTAAAATTAGAAGTGGTTATAAGCTTCCTAGAATACCCGCAAGGGCAACCAGCAGCCAACAGCAAAGACGCATGTTGATTATTACTAAGAAACATTACGAAACGGCGTATAAATCAATCATCCGTTAAAATAATATCGGTTAAAAAAAATTAAATTCCATGTTTTTAATTGTTAAGCATAAAATTATACAAATTCTTGATTTTATCTTGATATTTTATCAATGAATTGTTTCAAATGACTTTCAATGTGTGATAAATTCGTGGTAAGTATATACAGTTGGACGAAATTTTATAAAGTCAAACTATTTACTCTTTTCCAAAGAAATCATTTGCGAGTTAGATTTAAGTTGTTCTGAGTTGAAGTTTCAAAATAAATTATACATTTTAACAATTTCCAAGCTCCAAAAAATGATTTATTTATTATATGCCCTTTTGTGATGTTCGTTCACATTTCATATTCATTAAATGGCGGACATGTCTCATAAAAGGCTATTCGAGGAACTTTCTGGAACTTCGAGTCCATAGAAGGTTATTTGAGATCCAATTTGTAACTTTTATTCTGAATGATGCGATTGACATGTCACTGAAAAGGCTATTTGAGGAACTTCTTTCAACTTGAAGTTCACACAAGGCTATTTGAGGAACTTCTTAGAACTTGAAGTTCAAAGAAGGCTATTTGAGACCTAATTTGAAACTTTTATACTGTGTGGGTGCGATTGACATGTCACAAAAAAGGCTATTTGAGGAACTTTTTGGAACTTCAAGTCCATAGAAGGCTATTTGAGGAACCTTTTGTAACTTTCATGCTCACATTCGAGAAAATTTGGTACCAATTCCCTTTGAAACCTTTATTCAGCGAAATTCGAACTTTGGAGGAACGAGTTTAAGTAGATATGAGACTTTTGGTTGCTTGGGTTGGGTGTGATAATAGTTTCTTTTTGAGATATTATTTGAATGTTTTAGTTTCGCTTCAACCACCCTATACGTAACATAAATTGAGAAGAGATGTTAATAAAAACCATATCAAGTATAAATAATAGATCTCACATCATTCTCGATTTAATATAATTAAATAAAAAGCTTTTCATTTGGGCTCGACGAGTTAGTGAATCCAGTCAGCGTTCTAAAATTTGAAAAAAAATAAACGAAAAAAAAATTTTAATACTTTTTCGATGAGGTAAAATTATTAAAATTATTGTTAGTTCTATAATTTTTGTTTTATTTGAGATATTGAGAGATTTTTGGTTTTGTATGGATTGCTTGGAGTTTTCGTCAATATCAGCATATTTTTCTGTATCCATACATAAATTTACAAATAGTGAAACAAGTTTTTGTCAAACAAAAATGTCGACAAATCAAAGGAAAATTTCCTTTGACTTTGGGATGAACATTTCTCGTTTCCTTTATCAATCAATGTCAGCAATAACTTGAAAAAAAATTGCTTTTTCATTTCATTTCAACAAAACCTTATTCCATTGATTCAAAGCAATTTGATTGAATTAATTGAAGAATTGTTTCAATTGACCTTTTTTCCTCGTTGTGTAGTCATTTTTGCTTTTAAATTAATGAAATCCTGGTAGAATAGTTGAAATCATTGTTCGGTCAAAAAGAATATTCGTAGAATTAATTTTAAGACAATTAACCGTGAAACTCAAAACTTATGCAATTTTTCTAATAAAATGGGTTTTTTTCTTCTCAATTATGGAGTGTCTGCAATGAAAGTGTTTCCGTTTTAAATTTGCTCCTACACCGGTGGGGAGTGGGTGTTTTAGCCGATTCTAAAATTTCAAATTGTGCTAAAACTGGTATACTTAAAACCAATATTTACGCCTGAACCGTTGCAGGTGCTCTAATTATTTTTGTCAGATTTTGTAGGTTCGCAATATCGACGGCAGGTGGAGAACCTGAATATTCGACAAAAAATGCCCTGTAGGAAAAATCTACCTATTTAGCCCGGTTTTATCGTAGAAATTGCCTGTTTTTTTTAAGTTGGGTGGCATTTCCTAACTGGGATAGCATTTCTTTAAATCGATCGATGCGCACTATGGAATCGGTATTGCATACTGTTGGAAAAATTATCCAGAAAACGAAATTGAAGTTTATTTAGGATTTCATTATCAAGATATTGATAAAAATATACTTTTTATTCATTTCGGTAGGTTATATATTCGAAAGTTATCTATGAATCTTGACAAAAAAGTTTGGATCGGATAGCAAGGATATGTGTTGTACCAGGAGGGTTCTGTGAGACGTGGTTCCGGCAAATGACGGGATATTAGGGAATGCTGCTTCTTACCTGGAGCAAGCTCGGACGTGACGGGAAAATCTGGTCGGTTCACTACTTTAGGCGCTTTAGCGCGTCGTGCGTGCTCGGGAAGCCGGTTTGAACTGACTGAGCGAAGGTAGAGGGAGAGGGAGACAGTCTGCATGCGAGATGTGAAAGGGCGATAGTTGCTGTTCTTGACGAGGGGTGTTCTGATGACCGTCCAGCTACACTCTGATAAATATTGTGTCAAATATTAAACGGGAATAGGATCATCGACACTATATAAGTATTTCGGTATCCCACATCCCCTTCCTACTCACAAAAAAGAAAAAAAAGCTTTTTGCGGTGAGATTTTGTTCACATCATGTTTTTATCCATGTAATACTTTCATAATGGTCGATGCTTAACTTATTTTTAAATATTGATCGTTAATACTCCTAACGAGGATCAAATGGCGCCTTTTTGTTTACTATAGTCTGTTAAATTACTCCCTCTGCAAACTCGCACTTTATTTGAATATCTGGACAGTATTCATTTTTAAATCATATTCGCATTTCAACATCGCGTCTAGAAATTCATAAGAAATGTTTTTTACTAACATTGAATTTACATCATATTCAAATGTGATTCCTGTACAATTTGGTTTTATTTGAAGTTAGTCTATGGTTTTCAAGTTAAGCGTGTAATATTGACAATCGGAATGTTTTCTACTTCTATTTTTAACACAACTCAAAGGTCCCGCGTAGAACCGTATCAAAACAAAAGGCTACAACTTCTAATCGCTCTAATCATTGCAAAACAGTTTATTTATTCGTACAAATCCAATCGGTTGGCCAACGAGAAACGCTGCGTTCAGCATCCGGACCAAATCAGAAATTTTAGACAGGTTCCATATAAACGAACAATAAAAGAAATTGTGAACAACGGGAAAACAATCTACAATATCCATCAGTAATTGGAATTAGACCATTGTAATACCTGAGGTTTTGCTTCCGCAACGTTAATGCATTTTCTTAATTACAGCTTCCTGATCCAGCTCCAAGACTAAGTTTATAAGCAAAAATGCCATTTATTCGAATCTATGTTGCACTGATAAACATCTCTATCAGAGGGAGCTTCTGCTCCTGCTCCAACGAATCAACGTCACCAAGAATGCTCTCCAATATCTGTCCGTACCGATGGCAACGACTGTCTCAAAGCTGACCACCCTATGCACTTGGCGCTCCAAGAGGTGGCTTTTGCAACACCAAATCGTTAAGCTACATCTGTGAAATCGGAGCTCAATTTGTTCTTTTTTTTTCTCGCGAAACTCTGACTTTTTTTTTATTTCAGGCCTGGCACTCGAACGGCTGTCACCAAAAAATACCTAAACCTGTGTATAGCATATGAAAGAAATCAAGTTCCGAAGCACTCCATCTGATGTTCGAGCAATTCCATCACGTACTAGCGTAGCTTGAACTGTTCAGTGCCAGCATTAAGATTGCTTTTCGATACCTCCAGACTAATTGAACTCTTCTATTAGTAACGCCAAATATCGCCCGCTTAGCGCTTAGCTTTCGCTCAATGCATCGGTGTTGATTTTCATCGTCAAAAATCTATTCAAAATCAACTTAAAAATGTTCATAATACCACGAGTCGAGTGATCACCTCTTTTGAATTTGAACTTCAAGCTTTCACTAACATGAAAGCAGAATTCGCATCTGATCAGGCCAAAAATTCAGAGCAACAAGTTACGCTCGAAGTACCGATCACGATTTCGTATCTATAATAGCCAGAAGGGAGAGAAACTAAACCGAAACGATTTGAAAAGAAATTGCCAATCAAAGTTAGGGAGTTTGAAAGCTTTTTTGGTATCTACAAAACGTTCTTCCATGATTTTATCTTAATTGTGGCTATGAGGAGAATCTCTTTTTTTGAACCATCTGGAAGGATCCATTGCTAACCCCATCCTCTTGAGGTGTTTCACTTTTTAGTTCGTAGGGGTCAATCCATCCATCTGAGTAAGAATGCCTGCACAAATGTTAATAAAAAAAAACAGAACTGGAGTGCCCAGGGCTAGTTGTTGGTGCTATCCTAGGAGAGCTATTGAGCATGCGTACAATTGTTGGGCTGAATGTGCAAGCAGAAAGACAGCTTCTGCATCATAACGACAACTACGATAAGCAAAAAAAAAGGATATTCTCAGCACCACGCAGGAATGTAGCAGTACTTGCGTTCTTGCACGTTACAAAAGTTGTTCAAGAAGTATTATGCATGAAATACAAAGACAATGCTTAATTCCCGGACAATCAGACATTCAAATTTAAAGCACTTGTAGCGGATTATTAACGGTGAACTAGAATTTTCGATGCAGGAAAACATTTCCGGATTTGACCTTGCTTAATTTATCACTAAGGCTTATTTAAATTGATACGATAGGATTTCATTCCCACGTTGATTAATCAATTATCTGTTCCCTAACAAAAAAAAGGCTATAATAATCAATAGTGCTCTGGGAAATTTACGTTCAAAGCTTAATTATTGAAATCAATAACAATCAGGAGAAAATCAATAGCAACTAAACATTCGGTCAAAATTTTTAACTCTTGAATCTTTCACTGATCATATTTGAAACTTACGAAAATTCGTATGCATTAATGCACACATTTAAGCTTCCAAATAGTTTTGAATAGCTGAACGCCTCAAAATTTCTTCATTTTATTGGATGGTAGAATTTAATGCGGGCTATGCATCGTACACTTATAATTACTACAATTCCCCTATGTAGGAAGTGTGCCAATAGATTCTTTCTTACCAGCTGTATCCATTTCACAACAGTTGGTATCCCCAAGCTGTTCATCCTAGCGTCTGCAAAGCGTAAGTCTGCATGCCTAATCACTAACATTTTGCAAGCTAGCGTTTTAACTTCCACGAGGCGAAAGTCTGAGCAACGCTAGAAAGTTTTCCAGACTGTCTTTTTTTCATTCTTATTGCAAAGCGGAGGTATGCGTCGCACCAAGCAGCTGTCAAAAACTAGGCTTTTTAGTTTCTGTTCATTATATGCGGAAGTCTACATCGTGGCATCTTTCAAAATATCTCATTTTAACCGGCGGAGGTCTGCGTCGCGCCAGAAGACTGAATCAACATTTTGTCAGGCGGAAGTCTTCATCGCGCCATCTTTCAAACTGTCATAATCTCACAGGCAACGCTCTTACAGGCGAAGTCTTCAAAAGCGTTTCATCAGGCGGAAGTCTGCATCGCAGGATATGTAGTCTGCTGCTTTTATACATAGGCAATCCATCGATATTTATATTAATGGAGATGGACATCGGCTTTTGAAGGTTTCTACAAAAAATATTTGTACAGTTTCAAGCAAATTCTTTGAACTAAAATAAGTTTATTACTGAAAACAATTGTTCAAACAGGCTTTCAATCCCCTATACCAATATTGTCGACCAGGTATAGCTAAAATTTTCGAAGTTTCAGTCCTCGTAGTCTTCAACAATGTTCTTGCAGAAAGTGGAAGCTTCTTTCCGTCAGTTTTACGCCTTATGATTTCCATGATGAGGTTTATTGCAGCATGTGTTTGCCCAGTTTTGAATGCCCAATATCGAAGGCATTCTTCAAGGTTTAGCTTGTCGATAATATTTGCGCCCGAGCAGACTTTGATGCCTAAATCGATAGCAAACAGTAGCCAAAATGAGCTATCAATGCCAAAATGATAGCATGATTTAGTATCGCATTTCTCGCGATGGCAAAATTAGGTATCATTAAAGCATCAATATGATGCCAAATCAATGCCTACATAAGGCATTGAGACCAAAATGAAAGCAGTATTTGGTTTTGTGTTTTCCTAGATACTAAAACATGGCATCATTAAGGTTTCATTAATTACGATAGATGAGAAAAGTGAAACCAAAATGATAGCATGATTTGATATTCAATTTTCTGTGTTGAAAAATTAGATTCATTGAGGTGTTCAAAATTAAATTGAACTAAACTCACAAAGCAAATCGTTCGTTACCGGCATATTGCTCGCATTTTTAGTGTTGATTTTTATGTGATTGCAAAAATAGGCATCATTAAGGTATCATTATTCCGAAAACTGAATTTACACCTATTTAAACCTCTTTCCTTTTATTTGACTATTTCTAACATTTGAGTCGCTATGACGTTTACGGCCCTCCTCCCACTCGGCACAAAAAACTTGTAAAACAAAAAAAAAATTACCTTTAAATAAAAAAAAACGTATTAATGTTAACATAACGTATGTTATGTTAACTATTAATTTCCTGTTCGGTGTATACCGAATACAAATACAGAAACTAATGAAGATTATAATTTATAATAAATAATAAACTTTAATAAAATAACAAAGAATTCTAAACTGAGACTCAAATGAAGTGTTTAGAGTGAAGAGAAGACAAAATTTGTTGAAATATATTATACATTGGAAAAATTCATAATTTAACTCAAGGTTTTGTTCGTGTAACTTGTTAAAACATATAGTCACTGTTGTACTTATATTTTATTTTAAAATATTATCATTTTGAAGGTTTCTTTTGTCAATTTGTCATATGGTCATCTTTTGGACATGGGTGAAAAATTGTAACGCTTTTAACGTCTATCTTCATGGAATTAAATTGTGAAATTTTCAAATACGGTCCTATGTTACGGGATCTGTAACAAAATTTCATACGATGTATGATGTGAAAATTTTAAAAATCATTATAAATTACCATAATTTAGTCTTTATTCAAACAAATTAAATATCATTTTTCTATAACTTTTTGTTTTAAACAACCCCCCCCCCCCCTCTCTCCAACCTCTCGCTATGTTTCACTTACGATTAAAAAAGCTTTTAATAATTTGTTTATAAGTGAGAATTCATTAATTTCTTATTAGTTCTTATTGCATAGTTTAAAGGTAGTAAATAGCTTAATTTATTATAATCAAGAATTCTTCATGAAAAAATTCAAGACATAATGATACATACACATACACCACCAGATCAGTGCTTTAAATATTCTTTGTTGCAGATTACAAAATAAAAGCGCGCTGGCAACCCTGTTCTGCAGAAAGAAGCAGGGCGTGTACAGCTTCGGGTGTGTTAATATACCAAAACACGGAATCGGCCTTCTTGTGACAGGCAATCATAATCGTAGGCAAGGTAGGCGAACAATTAGCTGTCAAAAAGCGCTCCGTCTCCACCCCCCACTACAGAGAAATTTTTGGTACCCCTTGCCTACTTTTCCTCAATATGCATCCACCCGTAGCTGTACGCGCCTTGGAAAGAAGAGAGACGTCAAAACAACAGTTTTGTTTTGTTCTGCCGTCGTTGTCTTGTTTTGGTTCGGTTTGAATAATTGGTCAGTATTTTACCAATTGTGTTTGTGATTCTGTGTTAAGTTGATTCTATGGTGACGTAGGTTGCTGCTCCGATAACGGAATCAGACGATCTGATGGTCCATGTTGTTCGATTTCCTGCTCCGGTGGTTTTAACGCACTTCCGCAATCACAACTCCTGTAAAAAAAACTCGACGATGCAACTGCACCGAGTTATAGGCAAGCGGATGCGTCTGATTATTGCCATGAGTGTTGATTCAAGGAAACCGACTGACTGAGCAACCCTTCTTCCTCAGCAATGAGTGGTGCAGGGGATATAGAACGACGAATATTCCCCGTTCCGGAACCACCGACCGAGCATGCTCCATGTGATGATCATTGCTATGAAGCAGGAAAATTGTGTATTTTTAAGGTAATAACTTGAATAGAATAACTTTCTCTGAGTTTCTTCATTTTTAGGTCCCGACTTTTCCTTTGATTATGTAATGACTGTGTCATGAGAACTCTGCAATCAAACGCTAGCTTCCAAGTTGATTGAATCCGTCGCCTGAAAATAACGCCTGTGGTCAGAGTCTATTTCGATGTTGCAAGGTAAGTGGGCAGTAATTGTCATGATTTTAAAATACAATAGGAATGTGTGTTCTCATTTCCAGGTTTTCTCAATAAATAGGATAACGGACTTAATTTGGACCAGGGGACCGATTTTGGACCACCTTGTCTAGCTTTCTTATAAAGGAACTTATTATGAAAAAAAATTGGTGCATTACATTAAGAGACCGTGTTTCAACTATATTTGTAAGAAAAATTATAATTAATTGCTTTATAAGAGAGCTCTGGTCAAGGTGGTCCAAAATAGATCCTCTGGTCCAAAATAAGTCCGTTACCCTAATACAGTTTTTTTTTAATTTCTCAACAGCTCCAAGAATACACGCTATCTGCCCTTCGGATGATTCCAAAATCGGTGCCTCACTGAAGCAACTGGAAGGGGTTGTTGAAGCTGATAGGCGATGTCAATTGGCCAAGTGGATAGGGATAGAAAGCCATTCCTCGAGCGACTAGTGGATCAAACGATGAAACGTTTAAAAATTGAGCGGTTCGTCGCATTTGTGAAAATGCTCAAGTTGAAAGTAATAACCGAATGCACAACGTTGACAAGCTTTTTCTATCAACTGGAACCCAATCGCTCAGCGGCAGCCAAAGGTAATGAATTTGGTTCTCTGTGTTTTCTACATAATTATTCTTCTCTTTGCTTTGCACAGCGCTTTCTCTGTCCAAAAGAAACAAACATATAATATTTTGTCCCATAAGATGAGCGGATTAGCCTGGAAGAAGTCCTGGAAGGAGTGTCTTAACTAAAACCTGTCTGAACAAGCGGAATGACGGTGACTTGTTATTTAGAGCTAAGCATTCACACACCCACACCACACACACACACACACACACACACACACACACACACACACACACACACACACACACACACACACACACACACATACACACACACACACACACACACACACACGCGCGCACTGCTCGGGAGCGCTGTCCGGTCCACAAGAAACTGACAAATAATATTTTGTCTCATAAGATGAGCGGTTTTTTTTTGGGAAGAAGGCGTTGAAACGAGTGTATAAGCTAAAACCTGTCTGAACAAGTGAAATACTGGTGGCGTATTATTTTAAGCTGGGCTGGAGGCCCACACACACACACACACACACACACACACACACACACACACACACACACACACACACACACACACACACACACACACACACACACACACACACACACACACACACACGCGCGCGCGCAGAAACAGATTGGCTATTAAAACTATCCATAAATTTCATGTTATTGCCAATAATAAATTTGTCCAGCTTAGATTAACTTTTTTGTATTTGTCTTTTTGAATTTGGAATAATTAGTAATAAGAAGATGATCTTTAGGCAAATCTGACCAATGTATCATAACCAGAAGTACAAAAAAATTAGATAAAAACCTTATCTAATGAATTGTTCAAAAAATTTGAATGATTAAATAAATGTGTATAATGCAATCACAAAACAAGAAACATAGGTTAAGTGTTATCTGAGTTGCATAAGTGAAGGCGATTAAAATATTGCATTGCCATGTGTCTCAGATTCCATGTTTAATTTTATTACTTGAATATACGTTCATTCCTCATCACTTGTGTTACTTCTATATGTGCATTTACAAATGTCTATATCTAATATTACAACACTGGAAAATTTTATACTATAGTAGGGAAAAATGTCACGAAGTGGCATTTTAAGGTTATTTGTTTCCGAAATTGGACTTAACCTCACATTTTTACCTGGTTGGTATACTTGTAAATGGTTTATTCTTAAATATAGCAAGGCAATTTAATGCAAACTAAAATTTGATGCATTATTGAGAATTCAGCATACACTAAATTAGAAAAAAAAACTTTCATACATGTAGTTCATTTATATTTTCTTTCTATAATTTATTCAAATAATTATAAGATATCAACAAAAGCCCAATGTGAAATTAACTGCTTTACTGATTCTTAGTTTATAATTTCTTTTCCGTATATTCGATTAAGAAATAAAATAGCTGAATTAGTAGGCATAGAAAATCGCCTTTAATTATGCAACAAAATAGTGGATATAATATTCATGTTTCAGATATATAACGAAAATTAAAACGCCAAAATGTATATATACATTTTAGCTTTTGAATTTTCGTTATTTTTTCGAACCACGATCAACTTCTTTTTTGTTGCATAAATAAAGGCGATTTTCATCATATATCCCGTGCAGACTTTTACGGAAAAATAAAACCATCGCTATCATTTGGCCTGAATAAAGGTGATACAACACAAAAATTTGTGTATCGTTTCCCTTTAAAAGATAGCACAGCGATGCCAAATTTTGGTTTCAATGAAAGCTTGATGATGCCTCGTTTGGCAGCGTTTTTATACAGGATTTGATATCACAAGGATGCCAAATTTTGGCGCTAAATTATACCTCAAAGTGGCATCATTATGCCCTCAAAACTCGTCTTAAAATGTTGGCTAAACAAGGTATCATTAAGGTTTCAGTGAAACCTACACTTGACATTATTGAGGTATCCATATATGAAAAGTGAGACCCAAATTTTGGCATTGTACCACCTTTATTCGGGCAAAATGATACCTCATTTTACTTTCAAGGCATGATAGCAAAATTAGGTATAATTTTGCCATAAAAGTCTGCTCGGGTGTGTCTTCTGGTGTATTTTCATGATACTCATCTTCTTCGCTAACTTCGTCATATTCAGAACAAACTTCGCAGCTATCTTCATTTTCAACATTTTGAGATTGAAATAAAGAACATTCTGGAAGTTTTTGCGATTGATTTTGATGATTGCGATTCTATTGGTTCTCTAAAATCGGAAGTTAGTCAAATTTCATCTGTGGTGAAATGAACGTAACGTATATTTTTTCATACCTCTGTTCTCAGCAACGGTTGAATTCTCCTCTTCCCATTTTTGTTCCAACCTTCTTCGTTGATAGTAAAATAAGCCAGATTTTCTAATTTTCTTTGAGTATTCCATTTTTATTTTATCAATGTTGACAGTCAACAGCGAGTCAATAAATTGTAAAGCAACAACTCCAACAAAAAAACATCAACAACAAATTCTGAAAATTTGACAAATCGCTTAAAAGTCCCATATAAGTTTTTTTAAGTACTTCTAAGTAGCTTAATGATCGCTTACAAAGTCCACAACTCATGGAGTGTACACAAGTTGCATGGAAAGCGCTTAGAAGTTCCGTGTCCAACTTTTTTACCTTTCAGAAGGCGCTTAAGGTTCCTAGATACGTTTTACGTAACATGAGTACCTAAAAGTCGCGAAAAAGCTTTTTTCAGCCAAATGTGAACTTGGGAATTCCATGTTTAAGTAAGTAGGCGACTTTTGGTTGCTTGGGATCACTTTAGGGGAGAATGAGGATACTTGATCCCTGGGGATACTTGATTCCTTAGCTATATCTCAAAACTGGAATGTCTTACAAATATCAAAATGTGCCGAAAAGAGCAACACAACAAAGCTTGCAGTTAAAAAATAATTGTTAGAGTAAATGAACTTTCTTTGAAAATGTAACTTGAAGATCTTTTTTCATCACTTTAAAATGTTCCTTACATGGAAACATTCAGCTATAAATTGTGAAATGAGAACTAACATGACAAAAAAAAATTCTATCAGGGGGTATTGTTTGATTTTTTTACAAGGATTATGGCTTCCTGAATAAAAGATCAAGTCTCCGTCAATAGGGGATAAAGTCTCCCCTAATTTCAAAAATATCGCATTTTTTTACTCCCACGAAAATGCTTCTAGTTCATCTACAGGTTTAAGTATCGTTGCAATTAGAAACTTGAAGTTACAAGGTGTCAGAAAATGTAAAAGACGAGTTGCTAATTTTTTCCAAAAAATATGGTGAAAATAAGAAAAGGGGATCAGGTATCCCCACTATCCTCTACATTTATTTTGTTATACGTCAAGGTATACCAATGGGTATACTTGGGAGCTCTGTCGGCCAATCTGAAACAAAAGCAAAGTATTATGACGAGAATCAACACAACTAAAGAAATCTACCGTTCTGTTTCGATTTCCACATATTGGGCACGAAGCAAAACTCGTTCCTGAATGATAAAACAGCTTATCCTCCATAAACGGGTACGGAAAATTATTACCTTTTTTCAAGTTGAGTTGTACCGTTTTTTGTAGCTCAAACTAGGTCAACTTCACCTCGCTACGAGGTAAGTTTTACCTTTTTTCTCGGTGAATTATACCTTTTTTTAGCTAGATTCAGGTAAACTTTACCTCGCTGTGAGGTAAGTTTCACCTCGAAGAGGTAAAAGTTACCTTTTTAGCTTTCACGAGCGTTCACCTTGCTATCTCGGTAAATTTTACCTTTTTATAATTTAACGTGCATTTATATTAAACTGATTGTTCGGATAAGAAAAGAATCCTCAAAGCAGCCTTTCTCTAGTGTAGCAGCTTGAAGCTAAAATAGTTTATATTTTATTAATTTAGAGTCCTAAACAAATGTTAGCTGAAAACTTACATTTAGTTTTCTTCTACTCGGGCTCTCACACGCTTGTTCGGGCTCGGGCTCGCGCTTGTTCGGATCGGCGAATGACTATCACTTTTCCGTCCTGAACCTTATTTTTAGGAATATAATTTTTAGGATAACTAATTTAGAATATAAAGTTTCTACTTACGATTTACAATTGTTTGATTATAATTAACGTTGATTGAAACCGTCCTGAACCTGGTTTGTAGGTTATTTTCCTCGTACGTGACCTACGTGTTTTTAATTAAATTTAGCCAACAATTTCTTCAACGTATTCGTTTTGTACTCACTGTTTCACCTTTTAGAGGTTTGAATATTATAATCAGTCACTCCCGTACTACTAGTTTTAAGAAATATCCGTACTATTAGTATTCACTCTCTGGAGCCACCGGATCAGCGTTTACCACCAGTATCAGAATTTGCTTGATGAGCGGCACTCTCTGGACCCACCGTCTGGACTCTGTCAGCATTCTCTAGTACCGCCAGATTCGCCGTTCCACGTCGAAAAACACCACCAGCTGTGCGTACCAAAGCTTGACGGACTCTCCCGTCTCCAGAAACGATCGGCTCCTCGATGATTCCTCGAACCCATGCTTTGCGTCGACTGCCTTCGACCACGTATACGAGATCCTCTTTCTTTAGAGGATTTGTTTCGGAGAACCACTTGGACCGTTGATTGACTGTCGGCACGTACTCTCTAATCCACCGCTTCCATAACTCGTCGGACAGCTGCTGCGATCTCTTGTAAGCATCCCGAAGTGCTTCTGCAGGATGCGTAGGTAGAATGACTTCATGCGGCTCGTTGGGATCTGAACCTCGCAGGAAGACATTTGGACATAGTGCACCCATTCTTGAGTCCGTGGTTACAAGAGTTAGGGGCCGGCTGTTGATCATGTCCTCAGTTTCAGCAAGCGTCGTCCAAAGCGGTCATGACTTGCTTCACCGAGCGCGCAGCATCAATTTCTTGTAATCGTTGGATTATCTCCTTTCTCGCACCTCGAAAGTTCGTCCCGTTGTCTGTGAAGTATTCGGAGGCTGAACCTCGGCGGCTGATGAAACGGCGGATGGCCATGATGCATGATTGCGCGGTAAGACTAGGGGCAACTATCAAATGCACCGCTCTAACAACCATGCACGTGAACACCGTAACCCAACGTTTTTCTCTGCGGCGGCCGACGACGACTTCAACAGGACCTAGGTAGTCAATGCCCACGAAGTTAAATGGACGTTTAAAAGGAGTCAACCTTTGTACAGGAAGTGCAGGCATTCGAGGATTCTTCGGCAGACATTTACGAACCTTACACCACACACAGTTTCTTTCGGATTGTCTTATCAAATTGGTAAGACCGCTTATCACAAAACGTTGCTTGATTTCGTTTTTCACCGTCTCTCGATATCCATGTCCAAACCTTTCATGGTATTGTTGAATTAAAAGATCTGTAACGCAGTGAGATCTTGGTAGAATTATCGGAAAGCGAAGATCGAAAGGGAGGAACTCTGCCTTTTCAGAACGACCTTCCATCCTCAACACACCATCGGCGTCGATCAAGGGGACTAACTTGTAGAGAGGGCTGGATTTTTCTAGAGGAAACCAATTTTGAAAAGGTAGTTCTGCATTCTTCTTCAATATCTTGATTTCGTCGCTGTACGACCAGATCCCTGCAACGTTACACGGTTTGTCTATGTATCGTGTGACCAACATCTTTTGAATATGTGCTCGTGAATCTCGTTTTTAAGCTTTTTTTTCCTCAGATTTAAGCTTTTTTTGCCTTGAGAGCATAGGAGACGAAAGCTTAAATCTTAGGAAAAAAGCTTAAATCTGTCAAAACGAGGGGAAAAAAGGGGAAATCTGAAAGATATGCTCCATACGGTTTGAATAGCGTTGCCGCCGCATGTGTACGACTCGCTCTGAGCCAACCTGAATAGAGTATTTTCGGCACATCGATGCTCGTCTTGCCGCAACGGAACCACTACAAAAGGAATTTCAACCTTGATGAGCTTTTTAAGCTTTGGAGTCGAAAGGACTGCTTCGATGGATTTGCCAGCTGCTCTGCGCCGGCAGTTGGAGATGGATCGGAAAATGCACGCCACGGTGCGAACTGCAACGTTCCACTTCGAAAACCTGGTCACGTCGATAAAGCAACTAGGAAGCTCAACGCCGTGAAATAGGTGTATTGCTTTGATTTCCATTCTTGTGTTTGCAGCGGGAAGATTCAGTTGAGGCCACTCTGACGGCTGCTGGTACAGGAACTCCGGGCCACGAAACCATGAACCTTCGCTCGAAAGATCCGGAAGACGACCCCATTTTGTGAGCGAATCTTCGCGAATCGAAATTTAGCTTGGTCGGAACGTAGCGCCAGTCTGTCAGCTTGGAGAGGTTCAGAATTTCTCCGATTCGAAAGCCGACGAACGGTTGATAACTACGTCGGTCGGATTGAATCCAGGAGAGAACGGTACGAGAATCACTCCAGTAGAAGATTTGATGAATAGGAAGGGAATGGTTGTTCTTAACGGTGTGCCATCACCAACGAACATTTTACGGTATTTTCCACACAAATCCGTAGATACGCGACACTTTCGTACGCATTCTCCCCGGCATCACTGAAGATATGTAGCTGTATTTGGCCAAATCGTTCAGAAGGTGTCGATCCAAAGTTGCATCTTGGAATCCGAACACCCTCGACCAGAGAAAACATTGCGACCCACTGTCGCCACTTATCCAGGCACTCTCCGTCGATTCGCTGGTCCCAGTTGCAACCCGCTCGCCACAGGTCTTGCATGAGCATCTTTCCTAACACTGTAAATGGAGCCAACAGGCCAATTGGATCGAACAGCGACATAACCGTGCTCAGGACTCCCCTTTTCTTCGGTGGTTCTGCCTCTGTAGCTGCTGCGTTTGTGGGTACCGCAAAGGAAAACATGTCGTTCTGTGTGTCCCACATGATGCCGAGAACTCGTTCGTAATCCGTCACCTTGTCTTGGTTCTTCGTCACTAGGCCAAGAATTCACAATATTCTAGACCACGTCATTTGTAAAGTAAATGATGTTCCACGCGTCAAAAATAATACCATCTATAATGATGTAAGTGATCATCTCCAAATTATAACTTCGTTCGAATTACTATCAAACAAAAGAGTAGTTCAACTTTCAAAGACCGTAATTAATCACACCAAGTTAAACGACTTGTTTGGAAACTATTTTAGACAAGAAATTTCTGTGGCTAGTCCTAATGAACGCATTGCAAACATAATTTCATCCTTTAACAGTATACTTCAGGCTTCGTCGAAAACAATAACTAAGACCATGAAACTGAAAGGTAACTATTGCCCATGGATGTCTTTTGATCTTTGGACGTTGATCAAACTCAAAAATAATTACATCAAAAGAGTCAAAAATAACCCCGAAGATTCGCACCTCAAGGTCATGCTGGCCCATGTTTCAAAAAAAGTTGATATTTGTAAAAGAAACTGTAAGCGTTCGTACTATGAAAATATTCTTAGCAATACAACGCACTCAAAATTATGGAAACAAATTAACTCAATGTTGGGCAGAACAAAAAATGTGTCAACAATCACTCTCAGAATTAATGATGTCCAAATCGACAATAAACGTCAAGTGTGTCAAACACTCAATAATTTCTTTACAGGCACTGGCAAATCTCTCGCCCAAAATATTAATATTGATCCTTCCTACGACTACTTGTCGAGAATTGATCGTATCTCTAGTTCAATTTTCTTACGACCGTCAACTCCTGCTGAAGTTATGCTAACGATTCAGTCATTGAAAAATAAAAAAAGGTGTGGACCGGATAAAATCTCGTCTAATGTTTTGAAAAACCACTCGGAGTCGTTTGGCCGCATTCTTTCGGAATGCTTTAACAATATTTTGGACACAGGAATATATCCAGAAATTTTGAAAACAGCTAGAGTCACACCAATCTTCAAATCTGGAGACCCTACTGATATAAATAATTATCGACCCATATCCACTCTGAGTTTTTTTTTGTTTCGATTATAGTCGTTTTACCATCTTTATGGCATTCGCGACTTTATCAACGTTGCAGTTGGCGGATCGTTATTGAAAAACTTATCCGGTACAACTGTGTTCGATGTTTGCTCTTGGGCTCGAACTCGCGGACATCGGCTCAGGAGACAACAGACTTGCCAACTGAGCTATATCACAAGCCATATCCACTCTGAGTGTTTTCAGCAAAGTCTTCGAAAAATTATTAATAGATAGAATAAGTTCTTTTTTGAATGATAATAATGTGCTTTATCGCCTACAGTATGGTTTCAGATCTGGGTCAAGCACTCTGATTGCTATAAGTGAACTGATCGATACAATAGTTGAAAACATTGATTGTAAAAAACTTGTTGGTGGTTTGTTCCTAGACCTCAAAAAAGCCTTTGACACGCTTGATCATAATGTTCTCCTTGATAAACTAGAACGCTATGGAATCCGAGGCATTGCTAATGATCTCATCCGTAGCTACTTAATCGGTAGAAAACAATTTGTCTCTATTGAAGATGCGTTTAGTTCCTCAGAGATCCTTGAAGTTGGTGTCCCTCAAGGTAGCAACATCGGACCTCTTTTATTCCTACTATACATAAACGACATAAGCAAACTTCCACTTCATGGTTTACCACGTCTTTTTGCGGACGATACGGCACTCTTTTACCCGGAAAAATGTCCACACACCATTATCAAAAATATGGAGGAAGATTTAGTGATCTTACAGCAATATTTTTCTGCCAACTTACTTACCCTCAATCTCACGAAAACTAAATACATGATTTTTCGTTCATCACGAAAAGAGATTCAACCACACAGGGATCCAAGTTTTTTAAATGATGTTGTTGAAAAAGTTGTTTATTTTAAATATCTTGAAATCCTACTAGACGAAAAAATAACCTGGCACCATCACATTGATAATCTGCAAAAAAAATATCATCTTTCAGTGGAATTATATGGAGAGTGAAAAACTTTGTAATGCGTCACGTCATTTTAAAATTTTACCACGCGTTTGTGCACTCTCGTTTAAATTATTTAGTAGCTGTCTGGGGTAGAGCAGCATTATCTTTGCTATCTCGGCTACAAGTATTACAAAACCGATGTTTAAAAATGATTTTTAATCTTCCCAGCTGGTACTCCTCCAAATTACTTTACTCTGACAGATCTCACAATATCTTACCGTTAGCGCAACTATGTGATTTACAAACATGTCTTTTTGTCTTTGACAATTTAAATTCCTCTAATAATTTACAGAATTTGACGTTTACTACCGGTGTACGTTCTCATATCACTAGGCAAGCTAATCATCTTTTAAGATGCAGATCGTTTACTAGCCTCGGGCAACGACGAATTTCTTTTATAGGTCCTACAAAGTATAACAACCTTCCAGAGCATATTAAAAACACCAATAGTCGGAACATTTTTAAGACCAAATCTATACAACATTTTAAAGAAATATTAGCTAATACGCGACCAACAACTTAGCCAGCTTTTTATATATTTTCCTTAATCAATCCTAATTATAAGTTTTAATTTTTTTTGCTTATAATTATATGTATTAGTATTAGTATTAGTATAAGTAGTTATTTAATTATTTAATTTAATTCCCTTTTTTCTAAGTGGATCTCTTCAAAGGAAACTTTTTCCACTGAGATTCACCTTTAGTGTTATTTGTTTTGCTTAAAGTTACATTACCTCGCACATTAAATAAAAAAAAATTGAGTTCTCGGCATGAGTAAATTTTGAACGCGATCTTGAATTCTTTTATCTTACCTGCCAGACGTGCCGAGAACTGATGTGTCCATTACCAGGAGGCTCAAATTGAGTTTTTTGGTGTGGGGGAGTGTGGCGGGCCATTAAGGATAAAAAAAAATGGATTGACTCTCTGGAGCCACCACCCACTCCCAAACTTCGAAGAACAGCTGTAGAATTAGACGTCCAGTTGGTGATATCGAATCCATGATCGAGCAAGGAAAGTTTTATGTCAGTACACGAGGATTTTGGCGGCATATTGTGAAAAAAAAACGGGAAAGTAAAGCTACGTTTTATCAGTTTAAAATAGTTGTAAGTGAATATTTTAATTGTGTAACAATATTGTGAACAAAAGAAGGTAAAACTACAGATGGATTACGTCGAAAAGGTAAGCGAAATTAAACTTCACTTCGGGAACAAATTAAAGCAAGAAATTTGAAGGAGGACTTCCAAGGGAATCCCCATTTAGTTATTTCGTGATTACCTATTGTTTAAAAAATAAATAAATATTGAAGTTTCAAATATTTTCTGTTAAATGGGGAGTATCTAGTTTTAAGTTTTAATTTTCATTCTGTTTATAAATATTGCGCTCGTTATGGAATAAATAAATAACCAAGATGGCGTTCCGGATTATCCTGAAATACGAAGTCAAATATGACCAAATAACCCGATCGTAATTGCTGCTTTAAAAAATACTTTCCACTGGAACACATTAGATACAACCCCTCCCCCCCCCCCCCCCCCCTTATTTCGAGCTCCATATTGGAGGCAGTACGGTGTAAATTATACTGCACTAGGTAAGGTTCTTGAGGCGGCTTAACCAAACTTCCCCGAATTGACCATAGCACTAGCCCCAATCCGATAATCTGTTATCTGAATACATTTTTCACACGGAAAATAATAAAAAGGTAAAATTTACCGAGAAGCAGAGGTGATTTTTTTCCACCCTTTCGAGTTAAATTTTACCTTTTTTCATTCACTTAGCAAAAAGGTAAATTTTCCCTTTTTGATTTTCACAGTGGAAAAAAAGTTGATTCTATTTTTTCTCATCCACCTAGCAAAACGGTAACTTGTACCGCTGTTTTATTCACATTCCAAAAAGGTGAACGTCAGTTGGCTTAATCAATGGAATGGTTCAATTCACGGCGTGTTCGTTAATTGTTTTTTTTTAAATGCATCAGTCGATCGATTTTTTTGGTATTTGTATTCCAGCTTCTTCGGTAAGAATTATATTTTCTTTATAATTGTATTTTACTTTATTCATAATAGGAAAAATAAACCAAATGTATTAAACTATTTACACGTCCATCTTTTATTGTACCTGCTAGGATACTAGTTTTATATAACTAGACTTATTAGATTAGATTATATTGAATAAGTACCCGGGTATGTCAACAATAAAAGATGGAAAGTTTGATCATAATCGCATGACCCATTTGGTCATGTGGCTATGATTGGGCGGGGCTTATTGATAAGGAAAGTTACCTCGGGATGTGCAGCTAGGTCTCTGTCATTCTGAAATGGGTTTCTGGAATTTCAATAGAGCTAACACCACCAGCACCCGCGATTGAACAATTTTAATCAAATGGATTAAAATTGACTCCTTTGCATAACATACCTGCCAGTTCAGGGGGTCGTTGGTTGGATCACACACACACACACACACAGTTGGTGATATCGAATCCACCTTTCGAGTGGATCCAACGTACCTCTCTGGTTCGCTCGATGGCTTCCTCTTCGGTGTCGAAGCTGTCGTTGTAGTCATCGACATAATGGCGGTGAACGATAGCCTGTGCTGCTGCTGGATAACGAGTGGAAAACTGCTGGGCATTCAGGTTCTTGACGTATTGCGCCGAGCATGGAGAACTGGCAGCGCCGAAGGTGGCCACGTCCATCACGAAAACGGTAGGATGATTGTCTTCCGGGAACCGGAAAAGAAACCTTAATCCTGAGCTGATAATACATCTCTTTAATGTCACCTCCCACTGCAACTCGTTGCTCTCGAAACTTGCTGATGACTGCCGGAAGTGATGCCAATAGATCGGGGCCTTTGAGCAGGTAAGAATTGAGAGAAACACCCTGCGATTTGGCCGCCGCATCCCACACCAAACGTACCTTATGAGGTTTCTTAGGATTCAGCAGGACATTTAAAGGAAGATACCACACGGAAGGAGGATTGGTGCTCTTCAGCTCTTCTGCCGTGGCCTTATGACAGTAGCCTTTGGTCAGATAGTATTCAATCTGCTGGTTCACGATCTGCTTCATATGCGGCTCTCGTTGAAAACGTCGTTCCAGGCTCTTCAGTCGGTTCAGCGCCATCGGATAGTTATCTGGAAAAACAAGCTCCTGCTTCCAAAGTAGCCCCGTTTCGAAGCGGTCTCCTACTCGGACAGTTGTCGATTCCAGGGACTCACGGGCCTTCCGGATCTCCTCCGATTCTATGGGATTGCCTTGTGCTACATGAAGCTCTTCTTGAGCGTACTGCTCCGCCATCAGATCGTGAAGCTGATGATTGTTCAAGCTTTGAACAAGATGATGGTTCAAATAGTGATGCTGCTGCTGCTCCAGTCTCGAATCAGGACCGTAGATTGCCCAACCCAGCGCTGAACGCACGGCTATCGGTTCTCCCGGGGCACCAACCTTGGACTCCAGAGGGGCGAATAGATGTAGGTTGTCGAGGCCTATAAGAACTCTGGGAACTTCCATTTTGGTACTCGACAAAGGAACTCCGTCTAAGTGGTGGTATTTTTCTACGATGCTTCTGTAACAGGTCCTATGTAGAGGCAGCTTCAATTCTCCGACAGTGTGGGCAGACGACATCATGAACTTTCTACGAGAATCCACGGCAGATACCAGCAGGTCGATTTTCCTCGAACTATCTTCATTTCGCTTAACATTTCCTGTCCACACGATGACCAGGGGTTCCGAAGTTCCCTCGACACCCAACGAATCTGCTAGAGAGCTCTCAACAAGTGTTGTTGAAGCTCCCTCGTCCAGGAACGCCAAAGTTTGAACTGCCTTCCCTCCATGATGCATTAACAGTGATGAATATCACCCTGAAAAAAGTTACCCCATTTTTGAAGTCTAAAAACTTTTTATCATAAGTCGAATTGAAATGCAGTCTTGGGATGAAATATTTGTCATGGTTGTATACTGTTTACCGGAATTCCATTTACCGGAAGTACCATTTACCGGAATACCATATACCGGACTGTACTATTTACCGGAATTCCATTTACCGGACTATACCATTTACCGAAAAACCATTTACCGGACTATACCATTTACCGGAAAATCATTTACCGGAACTACCATTTACCGGAATTTCTTTAAAATGTATAAATATGGGTTGTATCTCATTTCCCCAAAAATTTTCGACAGAATAACCTCTCCCCAGAATTTTTATCACCAGAATTTATCATTTCTCAATTCATCATTTCACCTAAATTACCATTACCATTACAAACAAGAATTCGAAAAAAATGAACTTGTATCCATAAAAAAGATTTTTCAAAATATTTTCTTAGCGGCAAAGCTGCAACCAACGAGGATGAAGGGGCTGAGGCGGCACAAAGCCGCTGAGGCTCCCAAATCCGAGGAGGCCGCCGACCCGCCGTCGGAAGCGGCGGCCCTATTACATTGGTCTAGGTCTGTCGGGGCTTCCTAGGTCTGCGTGAAAGCTAGGGGTGATCCCTTAGCCCCGTCCGCCACGCGACAGCGTGAAGGACAATATGTCTTTCAAGTTCGAACGCGCAGCGTGAGGAGTCGGATATCAAAACGAAAAATACCCAAACCTTGCCCAAAAATAAGTTTCCGGGTAAACGGGATACAATCATAGATTAAAAATACTTAATCCGGTAAATGGCATTCCGGTAAATAGTGCATTCCGGTTAATGTCATTCCGGTAAATGGTTCATTCCGGTAGATGGCAGTCCGGTAAACGGTTCATTCCGGTAAATGAATTTCCGGTAAATAGCAGTCCGGTAAATGGTTTTCCGGTAAATGGAATTCCGGTAAACAGTATACAACCATTTGTCATAGTTTAGGCTATAAGAAAACCCGTTTTCAAAAGAAATCGGCAGAAGGTGACTAAAGTTATTTCTGAAAAACTGAATTTTCATGTTCCTCCCAAACAAAATGTCTCAAAATCCCATACAAACTTTAGGCTCGTTGAGCGACCCCTTCCCGTGATCCGATCTGGTCCAAATTTGACATGAGACCTTGAAGGTTGTATACTGTTTACCGGAATTCCATTTACCGGAAAACCATTTACCGGACTGCTATTTACCGGAAATTCATTTACCGGAATGAACCGTTTACCGGACTGCCATCTACCGGAATGAACCATTTACCGGAATGACATTAACCGGAATGCACTATTTACCGGAATGCCATTTATCGGATTAAGTATTTTTGTTGTAGAGAGCTAATCAGTAGAACGACTAGTTCGGTTGAATGTTAAGAACTGAATGACAATTTATTGAAACATCATAAACTACATTAATAACTACGGCTTGCTACGACTTCTTCATTTCAACACTCCTCCTGAAGACGTAGTAATGCCCATACTGCTTCGGTTGATTCCAAATTTCGTTGATTGTAGGGGTTTGGTTAACCCGTCGGCCATCTGCTCCTCCGTTCCCACGTAGATTAGGTCAACGACGCCTCTCTCGACAACATCGCGGACATAATGATGCCGAATGTCGATATGTTTAGTTCTCGGATTGTAGCTTCCATTTTTAGCAATCGCGAGACAACTTTGATTGTCGCACCGGATCTCGATCGGTGTCTGCTGACCAAACATCGCCGTGATTCCATGCCACCAACTTGCTTCCTGGACCGGAGCCGATAACGCCATATATTCGGCCTCGCACGTTGATAAGGCCACTGTCGTCTGCTTCCTGCATGACCAAGATATCGCTCCTCCTTGAGCCACGAATACGTACCCGCTGGTAGACTTGCGCTCATCCGGATCAGAACCCCAGTCAGCGTCACAGTAGCCAACGATATTGATGTCAGCTTTGCGCATGTACTTCAATCCATGCTTCGATGTACCTCGGAGATAACGCATGACGTGCTTCACCGCCATCCAATGTTTGGGTCCGGGATTCTTGTTAAACCGGCTCAGACAGTTAACGGCAAACAAAATATCTGGTCGAGTGCTCTGTGCCAGATACATGAGGCACCCAACTGCTTCTTGGTACGGAACATCCTTCATGGCTGCCAATTCCTGTTCGGTTTTGGGGCTCATCTCGTTCGACAACCTCTCGCTTGTGTTCATGGGGATTTTCACGGGCTTGCTGTTTACCATGCCGAACCTCTTGAGCACCGACTCCACGTACGCTTCCTGGACCAGTGTAATTCCATCCGCCGTCCTTTGAATGCGGATGCCTAGACAGTGATTCGCAGTACCTAGGTCCTTCATGCGAAAATTGCTGCTCAGTTGATCCTTCAGCTTGTCCATTTTGGCCCGGTCGTTTGACAACAGGATAATGTCATCAACGTAGATTGCAACGATGAGAAGTGTATTGCCATCTACATCCACGTAAACGCACGGGTCGTACATCGTCGAAACCATGCCTAACTTTTTCAGCGCTGCGTCGAGTTTCTGGTTCCACACCCGGCTTGATTGTTTAAGCCCGTACAGAGCTTTATTCAGCTTACACACCTTCGTTCCTTCGGTAAATCCCATCGGCTGCTCCATGTAAATTTCCTCGTGGAGGTCCCCTTGGAGGAACGCGGTCACGGCGTCCATTTGGTCGAGTTCCAGATTGTACCTCGCGGCTAGGGCGAAGAGATATCGCAGTGAACTATACCTAACGACAGGAGCGTAGGTCTCTTCGTAGTCCACCCCCTTGTTAATGCAGCTCTTGGGCAGTGGAAAGGAGAGACTTTACCTACTACTTGAGGGTAGAAACTGGAATACTTTATTTGACTATCCTAACATCCTACACCCAAAATAATCTGCACGTAGTGGCTACGTGAAAAACTACATAATTTTTATCCAATTGATTTTCACGTAGATGCTACGAAATCAATATGTAAACGCGTCCCTATAAGAATTGGTGCTTCATGGGAAGCACCTACATTTTACGTGTTTTTTTTTGTGAGTTCAACGAGGCTTATTTATGAAAGCTACGGGGAATGTTTTTAATATCGAAATGAAAATAAGGGGGTTTTTTACTTCTTACTTTTGTTATTTTTCATTAGATTAAAAAAACTTATTTTTTTGTGAATAAACTTTATTTTCACAATCTTTGCACAACATATTTATCACTACACTACACTTATTAAATATTGAAAAAAAAAACACTTTTATTTTTGTACATCCAGAATCACAGCTTTCTTTTAGGAATCCTGTAAAAATTTAAAAGTATTCATTAATAACAAAAGTATTTTTTGAATAAAACATATTTTACCTTGTCGTGAATAGTGTTCCGTTGAACATCTTATTCGGATAGTCCCACCAATGAAGCCATTGAAGTCCAGAGCCATTGCTATCAGAAAAATTAAAAAAAACGAAAATCAGCTGATTACAATTAACCATCATAATCACTTACCAAAATGAGAAATCCACAACAGATTAAATCCTCCTTGCTAACATGTTTCGCTGATGACAAAAGACGCAACGGCTTCAAAAAATTTCACAACAGCAAACAATGACGGACCTCTATTTCATTTTCCAATATGAATGTACCACTAAATGCTGGAGAAAAAAGGCACAAAATGGATTTGAAATCATCCACTTAGACTTTACGTGAAATTCACGAGTCAGTTATGTGGAAGTAAAGTAGTTACTACCGGGGCGTCCTGGATACACTGTGGTTACTACAAGTTCACGTAGAATCGATATAATGCATCGAAATCTTAGTTTGGGGCCGTTCAGATACCACGTGGACAGAAAAATGAGATTTTTGACCCCCTCCTCCCCCTCCGTGGACAAGCGTGGACATTTGGCTAACCCCTACCCCCGTCCCCGGATGTCCACGTGGACACATTTGAAAAAGTTTTTATTTTGAATACCTATTATTTGACAGTTAGAAAACACCACTTTTTGCCTTTTTGTTATTGAAATGGCTGATTTTTGTAAAACCGAATAAGAATTTCCTGATATAAAAAAAAGTTAAAAAAATTAAATTTATTAATTATCATATTTATCACTTGCTTTCAAGTAGTTACTTATTGTTTAAACTTAAACTGGAAAGGTATGTAATTTTGAAATTTTGTTTTAAACATCTTAATATTTATTCACCTTTAGAAAATATTTTGAAAGTAAGTATGTCCACGTGGACATGACCCAAACCCCTACCCCCCTCTCCGTGGACAAGCGTGGACATTTCCATACCGTCTCCCCCCCCCCTAAGTTGTCCACGTGGTATGTGAACGGCCCCTTTACGTGAAAAATCCCGTAGAAATAATTTCTAAATTCTTTTGGGTGTATTTATAGGAAAACCATCCCTACACACAAAATTTTCGAGGCCGGAATTTAGCAAAATTTTGCTCAAATTTGACCAGCTAAAAAGTTAGCAATGAAATTAGCAATTTTTTTAAACTAAAATTTTAGCAAAATAGCAAAAAGTGTCCTGACTGAATGTTTACTAATTTTTAGTAAAATAAAATCATTGTTTGCTAAAAATGTAGCAACAAAAAAATCCCCCAATAATTGCTAGAAATTTCGTAAATTTTAAATCTGTTTTTTTTCTTCTGGGTTGTGATATTCATTTTAATTAATAAGATTTTTTTTAGATGTTGTTTTAAATTTATTCTTCGCTGTTTTACGTCGCACCATTCTTCATCGTGTCCGAATTGGAGATTCAGGTTTTAGGCGCCGACCGATATTATAAAATAAGATATGGTCAGCATATTCATTGCGATTCATTGACCCGCTTTAAATGTTTGGATTCGATGATGATTCTGAAAAAAAAATTAACCTTTGTTTATATGTGTAATTACAAAAATATACTTTTTTTTTGTAGTTTCTAATCAGTTGCATCAATACTTAAAAGTGCTTAAAATTCAAACCTAAAGCAGATTATAATCACATTTTTTATTTAAAATTAAGTTAAGACTTTTGATATAAAGTTTTTGCGTCAGATTTTGAGATTCTAGAAACAGATCTCATTTAGATTGAGACATCAATTTCATTAATCAGATTACAGGTGAAGATTTCAGTTTCAGATGTGAGATTAGAGATCAGGATTACAATGTTTTTTTTATGTTTTTTTTCAAAACGAAGAAATCGTGTTCAAGATTTATTTTTTGAAATTAGGATTCCCGTGAAAACTCCAGAATTATGTTCATTACACACGATCTAAATTGCACTGTTTTGTTAAAAAAAACAATTGCTAGAGTATGTCACCTTAGCAGAAAAACGCAATTTTGCGAATATCAAATTACTTGATATGAGTTCCACAAAAATGGTGACATAAATGGTTTCATAACAAGTTCCACAAAAATGTTTCGAAAATTCTAACTTAATTTCTTTTTTATGTTAGAAATTATTTTACCTGTGATTGCTGTCCAGTATTAGAACCTTGATGCGATTCTTCATCTTCACTTTCTTCCTCCTGCTCGAAAGATTTTTTTTAATTTGGAGACCAGTTCTCTTTACTGGGTGCTGTTTATTACAGGTTCCCTAATGGCGTTCTTAAAAACGAAATGATTATAGAGAAATTTGAATAAGTTGGTACTGAACTAAAAACTTACGCCATTCTTGATTGTAAGTTGAGGTTTGCCCCAACCGTCATCATCACCAAAGGAGCAGCACTCTAGCTCCTGGCGAGTCGTAGTCTTCTTAAATTATTCATCAATATTGCTCGTCTTTCTCGAATTATACTACTTCCTAGTATGCTTGCTGTCGTTTTGAATTTTTAAAGGCCGCTCACCTGTGGTGTGCCATCGGAAGCTTTTCTTCTCCGTTAGCTGAAATGAAAAAATATTTTAAGTTAAATATAATTGTTGTTAAGTTGAAATTACACTTACCGAGCGAATTCTGCAGAATATTCTTCTCTATGAATTGATTTGGCTTCCGTGAGCAGCAGCAACGTTACCGGATCAATCGAACACCCCAAATCTCCGAGCGGAGAATTCCGGAACGGTTTAACTATTTTGTATAAAGAGTTGATTGGTCGCACCATTACAGCGATGTTATGAGCTCTTCCTCGGGCGTACATCCCAACATTATCTTTGGCCGGATCACCAAATGTCATCCACACCGGAAGAATGCTCAGTGGTACCCGCACCTGTGTAGGTGGATTTCGGAGCAGCCTGGGATGAATGCCCCGGGAACATAAAACAGAAACACAATAGGTACATTAATCGGGTTGCACCGATCAGCAAAGCTGACATTGTTGGTTGGCGGTTCTGCGTGGAACAGGTTGATCAATGAGGGATTTACACTTTCACGTAAACACGAAATCATAACACTTTTTTTCTGCTCGAAATTGCGTCAGACGGTCAGACCGAACGACACTCGGAAAAAACGACTGCGGTTCGAGTCCATGCTAATAGAATTACTCAATTTAGTAGCAAAGGGGTTTTTTTTACCCAAATTGAGCAAAAGTCATGACAATTTGGGAAAGTGCTAACTGAAAAGTAAAAAAATATTTTTGCTAACGGAAAGTAACAGCGAAATTTTGCTAAGTGGAGCCCCGAAAGTTTTGTGTGTATGGTTACATATTTGATTGTTTATTTATTATGTGTATGTTGTTATTTGTCCTATCGATTGCTTCGATTGGACAAATCTCAACACTCCTCCTCAACATACACATTCGCAGTCTTTCAACTGCCTCCGGTGGCTCCTCCTGAAGATGGGGCTACTTCTCTTCAACGCACGCACCGGAACACGCTCTCGCCCCTGTTGCAACTCGATGACCTTCCATGACTCCAGTTCGACGACCTCCACCGGGATCTGGCACGACGACCTCCCAATGGCTCTGGCCCGACGAACTTCCATGGCTCTGGTCTCAGTGCTCATCATGTGGCTCGAAGATTCTCTTCTTCGCCTCGACGCCTTTCCTGAGGCCTGCGCCTCCCAGTGGTTCCAGCCCGACGACCTCCACTTGGCTTTCCGGTCCGACTACCTTCCATGGCACCGGCTTGGCGACCTTCCGTGGTACCCCGCTCGCAAGTCCACCAGAGACTCCTGGTTCAACGACCACCACCTGGATCCTGACTTGACCACGTTTCATGATACCGGCCCGCCAACCTTCTATGGCTTCCGGTTCGACGACCTACCAGTGGCTCTGGTTCGACGACCGCATTCGTGGTCCCAGCCCTACGACCTTCCATGGCACGGGTCCGACGACCTCCCAGTGGCTCGGTCCGACGACCTTGTTTGGTTCAGGCTCGACGCTCTTCTGTTGGCCCGACGCCTCACCAATGGCACTACGACCTTCCTCTGGCTCCCGGCTCGCCGACCTTCCTATGGATTCCGGCCGGCTCGCAATGGATTCGTCCCAACGACCTTCCTTGGCACCTGTCCAACGACCACCGTTTTCCTGGCTTGTCGACCTCCACCTGGTCTCGGTCCGACGACCTTTCAGATGGCTCCTGTCCTACAACCTTCCACGGTTCCCGGCTCGTTGAATTCCCTTGGCTTCGGCTCGTTTTCCTTCCATCGGCTTCCTGGCTGGATGACTGTCCACTAGACCGCTGCAGGCTTTGTATAGGAAATCTGAAATTTATAAGTTATCACAACTCCCATACCATTTTTTGACGGAATTTTCACACACAAAAATCTCCGTAAAGTTTGGAAGCGATACATTGAGTCCTGATTTAGCGCAACGAGTTTTAATTTTGTATGGAGAATTACATGGGGAATCAATTTTTTTTATTCAAAAATCGCTACAGATTTACAGAAACATCGGAAAAATAAAGAAAAGGCTGAATACTATTCCTCGACTTAATCTCTACAAATGATGTGAAGGTACTATGATGCTTAGTTGTAACACAACAAAGATATTTGGAATTTAGAAAAGATTTATTAAAAACTCAGACGAGTTTACTTCACTCATGGCATCGCTGGCTGAAAACTTGCATGCAAGTTATTCCTTCCCAGATCGAAGAAACGGTCCCGAATCGGCCCGAAATCGGTCAGAAATTAGTCCAAAGTCAGTCCGTTTAACATGTGAAGATTTATAATGTTGAATTCTTCATAAACTAGTTTAGTAACTTTACTTTACACTATGGTGGTATTATTTAGAGAAAAAGCACCATTATTACAGTGAAAAAAATCATAACTTATATAATTTTCAATCGATTTCGGTAAAAAACCTCTTGAATCATTTGTTTTCACTGATTCACAGAATCCACAGGAAATGAATTTTTTTTCAAATGTTAAAATCAGGTCCAAAACCACAATTAAAGTTGATTTTTTCTAACAAAAAAATGCGTTATTTATCGTGTTTTCTATCATTAATTCACAAATACTGTGTGTATTGTGTTAAATTTACCCAAAAATGAAGTTCAGATGATCAATTGCAAATTTAACACTAAACATACCGACATTTTTTATATACCTATTCATACCGCGAGCAGTCATATCTTTTCCGCTAAAACTCTCTTGTTTCTTTACCGATTTCTACAAAGTTTAAAGTTTTGGAAAGCTCGTAATGTGACTCAAATACGGTTATTCAAAGTTGAAGAAAAAAAAACGGAAAACAGGCTTCGGGAAAAAAGGCTAGAAATCAGTTATTAACTACTCGAAAAAAAAATTCACTTAGTGCCTGAGAACGCTGAAGTTAGAAGCTATATGTTACATATATGGAAATATTTTTTGAAAATCTCTTAAGATCACGGCCACTAAAAATGTAAAAAACCAACCAACCGCCAAAGCTGTTCTCGTTACAGTAGAAAATTCTTGTAAAGTGAACTGGAAATTTGACGTAATTGACATTTTGGCATCTTTAGATTTCTAAAACACAGAATTTTTGACGACTTTTCAAAGGTAGCTGTTTCTTTTTTTGCTTTTTATCAATCTGCCTTTTCTGAGACTATTCTAGCACCTAGATTTGGCTTTGCACTGGAGCGCAGCGTTCTCAGGCAATAAGTGAAATTCTTTCCGAGTACTTAATAACTGATTTATAGCCTTTTTCCGAAGCCTGTTTTTCTAATTTTTTTTCTTTGACTTTGAATAACTTTGAGAAAAATAATTGTAGCTAAATTTTGTTTGAAAATCGTATTTGAGTCACATTACGAGTTTCCAAAACTATAAACTTTGTAGAGATCGGTCGAGAAACAAGAGAGTTTTAGGGGAAAATGTTTGCCGTCATTTGACCGCTCGCGGTATGCAAAGGTATACCACATGCGTTACTTAATCTTATTTTTCAACTTGGTTGTGAATTTCGGGATCGTTTCACCACATCTATCACCATGTATCTCCAATAATCTCAAAAAGTTTGTATCTTACTTTCTACATAGTGCTGCAGTTTTTTTCTATCTGCGTTACCCGATTAAAAACGCCTTTGTGTATGCCACGCATTAGCTTGTATTCAAGAATTCATCTAGGAATATTGCATGCAAGTTCAGGTTTCCAGTGCTGCTGACAGTTTTGACTGTTGATCTACTATGAATGATTTTTTTTTTACAAATTGCTTTAACTTTTTTCTGGTAGCATCTAGCTGAAAGTAACCTTAGTAAAAATTGAAGTTTAAGAATACAGTAACCCATTGAAGAAGTTATTTTTTGCATAAAACCCAAAATCGCTTCCCTAGCGATTTTAATCTCAAAAAAAAACTTTCCCCATACTAATTTCCATACAAATTTAAAACCCGTTGCGCTAATTCAGGGATGAACCAAATCATCTTATATTTAACAGAGATGATTGGAGAGCTAAAAGGAATCGAAAAAACACATGGGAGCAAAAAGTCAGTTTTTGCAGCGGTCTACTGTCCACTGTTGATTCCACTTCTCCTCGTTTCCACTAGTGCTGGGCCCATAACCTGTTGTAGAGAGCTAATCAGTAGAACGACTAGTTCGGTTGAATGTTAAGAACTGAATGACAATTTATTGAAACATCATAAACTACATTAATAACTACGGCTTGCTACGACTTCTTCATTTCAACAATTTTTAATCTATGATTGTATCCCGTTTACCCGGAAACTTATTTTTGGGCAAGGTTTGGGTATTTTAATTGATTTCATGTGTGGCATTTAAAAATCGTTTTGATATCCGACTCCTCACGCTGCGCGTTCGAACTTGAAAGACATATTGTCCTTCACGCTGTCGCGTGGCGGACGGGGCTAAGGGATCACCCCTAGCTTTCACGCAGACCTAGGAAGCCCCGACAGACCTAGACCAGAGGTCGGCAACCTGCGGCTCGCGAGCCGCATGCGGCTCTTTGGATGTATCACTGCGGCTCTCTAGCTCAATTTGTGAAGATTTTGAAAATTAATTGACATTTTCTAGAGTAAACGGACGCAACATAAGTTTTTAGTTAGTTCAGACGATATTTGCTAGGATTGAAAAAGAAACCAAAAAAAAACTATTATAGTATAAATTAACCGCATCTTTTCAGTTTTCAAGCAAGTTGATATTTAGAAATCAATTAACGTTCTTCACAAAAAGTCGCATTTGGAAGCATGGAACAATTTTTCTCTGGGGCACGGGAAGTTTTCTCGTTGATTTTGTTTCCTTTGTTGTTCTGATTTAGTCATTTAAAAACAGAGCAGTTTTTTAACGTCAAATAAATTCCTGTGGAGATTATGAAGTGGAGTTTGTTTTTCTTTATTTGAATATTTTAAAAATAAAATTAAGCACCTTTCTGATGAAATATGAACATCGGATGATGATTATAATTATGCTTTGAATACTGATAATGATAGTTATGTGTAGTAGGTATTATAATTTCTGTAAAAACCATTTTGTTTTTAAATTTTTCAAATATTGAATTCCACTTCTTCATGTTCCTGTTCAAATCTTTGGTAGTATTTCACTAATTTAAAAAAATCAAGTTCTTGATTCTAAATTTGAACTTTACTTGGTAAGCGTTAAAGTGATTTTACCAAGAAATTCTGTGCTGGTTTTCTGAGATGGGAAAAGCATTAATTTGATTAAAAAGCCGTGACGTGACGTGACGAAATTGCGTCTTTTTTACAATTCACTTGAGAAAAATCAATTATAATTAATAATTTGATCAAGATTTTCCAATACAAAGAAAAAATCCATTTATGTTCGAAAAAAATTGTATTTTTTTTAAATACGTACGAAATTTAAAATATCTGTAAAATCTGTTAATATTTCCAAAATGCTGTGTTCCGTGACCGTGATAAAGATTTGCTCAAAATTCTTGGTCATTATAGATTTTTCTGTGGTTTGTTCTAAAATTCAAAGAAAAAACTGAATATTCATAACAAATAAGAATTTCAACCTTTCAAAGCTGTTCGGCTCAATTTGACCCAAAGCGCACATTTCAATCATCTTTTAATCCTTTAATGCATGATTTTTTTTAAAATGAGAATAGCAGTAATTGACTCAGTGAAATAATAGCATTTTTAAAAAGAATAACACAACTCAACAGGATTGAAGTCGTTATTTTGAGTTTTATAAAAGTTATGGTCCATCAAAGTTGAAAAATACTTTTTGAGACTCTTAATTTATTTCAATACGATTGTGCAATTATCTTCCAAACCTTGTTAACTGGGAGGTGTTTGTGATAGATTGAGATTAAAAAAATTTATAGAATGTGCAAATCTGAAGAAATAACACCGTTTTTTCCAAAAACTACTTTTTCCAAAAAAATAAATAATTTTGATTTTTGCTATTTTTCCGCATACTTTGGTCTATATCTTACACGTACATTAAAATATTACACTAAAAATACTCTTTTAATTTCTAGAATATTTTTTGTGAATACATCATTCAAAAATATCTACGCGTTTTCGAGATATTTGGATATTGAATAGTGTTGTTTTAAAACTTCGCCGCAAAGCATAATATTTTGAAAAATCCTTTTTATGGATACAAGTTCATTTTTTTTTTTGAATTCTTGTTTGTGATGGTAATGGTAATTTTAATGAAATGATGAATTGAGAAATGATAAATTCTGGTGATAAAAATTCTGGGGAGAGGTATATTCTGTCGAAAATTTTTAGGAAAATGAGATACAACCCATATTTATACGTTTTAAAGAAATTCCGGTAAATGGTAGTTTCGGTAAATGATTTTCCGGTAAATGGTATAGTCCGGTAAATGGTTTTCCGGTAAATGGTATAGTCCGGTAAATGGTTTTCCGGTAAATGGTATAGTCCGGTAAATGGAATTCCGGTAAATAGTACAGTCCGGTATATGGTATTCCGGTAAATGGTACTTCCGGTAAATGGAATTCCGGTAAACAGTATACAACCGACCTTGAACTAGGCCTAGGATCAATTTAAGCCTGCAGCGCGTTACATTTCACAAACATGAAATATCCCAATGAGCACTCAATGAAGCCCACGGAATTTTCAGACACCAACAATATTAGGGGGAAGTCGTCTATGACCGGACACCTCCTATGGCCGGACAACATTGATTTTTCGAAAACGCAATATCCTAAAAATGTTTTAACACCATGAAAATAAAGTAAATAGAAGCCTAATATGGTGTTAGAAATATGGTATCTGAATCATCAATCTGAAAAGGTAAACCAATTATAGGCTTTGAAAGCTTTCGCCTAGTAGTTTGGCGAGGATCGTCCAAACTTTACATTTATATTGTGATCAGTTTTTACGGCTCGTCAACTGTGAATTGCACATAAACGTCATCGTTGGTTGGTTATCTTTCGACTTCAGCAGGTGTAAGATAACAAATCGGAAGCTCGAAGAAAATATTAGGAAAATAAAAAAAATGCAATTTCTCTATGACCGGACACCATATTGTTGTCTATGACTATTTTTCTTCTTAAGTAGACAGTGAGCATATAGACGATTCCAAAATGGTATTATTAATGAAAATCGGTTATGAAAATACAGCCAAATTAGTAATCAGGGTCTAATTTGCCGCCGGCCGTGGCCTAGAGGACAGCGTTCCAGTCTTCTAAGCCAGAGCCCATGAGATCGAATCCCGATCACGGCACACATAGTACACTTTCAGTGGTCTGGTGGTTTTAGCATTTGTAAGATGCTAGCCAATTATATCCTTGAAAGATTGTACGCCTTAGAGTTAAGTAAATTAGATCTCTTCAAAGAAACATGATGTTTCACTGAGATCCTATATGTGTGTGTTCGTTTTAAAAAAAAAAAAAAAAAAAAAAAATAACCTTAACCGGCTAATTGTCCTTTTTTTTAACCGTAAAGGAAGATTAAACTTATGGTCGACTTGGTGAAGTACGAGAATTTTATTGTCAAGTTGCCTACTTGACCACCTCGCGATCTTGAGCGTGATTCTAAAGCGTCACTATAATTTTTCGCTGCCGTTGCTGGAAATAATATTATCTGTTGAAAATTTTTGAATTTTCAAAGAACATTTCGTCAAGTAAAAATTATATGAACAGGTGTATCAAATAAAGATTCGAAGCTTATTTTCTGCGTAATCACTTTATTCTTTCCTATCGTTATAGTAAATTGATAAAATATATAAATGTTACAACATTTTGATTTGCATAATTATCTTAAATTCGTTTCGGAATGCCGTAAACTGATAGGCGTCGAGCTTTCGTCGTATGTAACCGAATATTCTCGTTCATGATGCATCAATAGTCTTCAAGCACCAGTAAATATACAATTGATCATAAAAATCTTGAAAGCCTTGGGCGCACGATCCGGAACACACCGTAAGCACACAGCCCAAGTGTTCCATATTTGAAAATGAATTTTACAGCTCGATGGCTGAAACTGGCCGGGGGAATAGTGACGATCGAGGCCACGGTCGAACTTTCCACCTTGCCCCAATTTTTGATGATTCCTTCGGCATGGCCAATCCCTACTACACCAACCACATTAACCGGTCTAATGCTACCATCTTGCAATTGTTGTGGTAACGCGGCAACTTGCAGTGAATGACACAGATACAGGTCCCGTTCTTGAACAAAAACTCGTCCAAAAGCGGGAAACTCGCCGGCAATTTCGAGCATGATCTCTTCCAATAGATCCTTTTTCTTGCACTGCTCCATCTCCTCGACCGTAATGTCATCGTCCATGAAGAGTAGCTTCGGGACCAGCTTTACTGTTTGCCACAGCGATAAACCCCTGAGAGCGCGCTGCAAGGTGATGTTTATTTGTCGATCGCCAAGCTGAATCAGGCATTGTGGAAGGTGATAAGCTTCCTTAACCGCCTGGCGAAATTCTCCACCCGGGGCCATTCCCAGTTTCTTAGTGATTTTGGCACTCATGTTGAGCAGCAAAATATACAACATTCCATTCACTACTCCATTGGTTTTGATTATGTTTTGAATTTTCGCCAGATTAATATCTTTAGCTTCCTCTAGTAAGGTACGTTCGTCATACTTTAGGATATGTACTCGTGATGGACACAGCTCAAGCATGACCACGTTAGGTTTCACATTGCGCATTACAAGCGAGACGTCATTTTGGGACTTTTCGCTGAAATGCGCCGTTCCCACAAGATAAACTTTGCAGCCCTCAGGGGTAGTTAGTAGGTTAACCGTTTCCGGTAGATTGGCATCGAACTCTTCTATGCTGTTGTAGATTTTGATCACCTCCTTTGAAGTTTCCGGTTGACTTGTGCCCGATTCCGTTAACTGATCATCATCAACCGGAAGCAGTGAAACATTGTGTGTTGTGTCTTTCGAATCACGAGTTGTCGGACTTTCATCGTCTTCCTTTTCGATGCTGATCATGGACACGTTGGGTTGCGTAGACTGGGGATCAGCATCGCTACTCACCGGGAGAGATACAGAATCATCGGAGCTGGAAATCACGGATAAGGTAGAGCTACCCTCGGTTGCTGTACTGATACCACTGAAATCCAAACTAATTGTGCTATCCAACTGGAGCGACGAATCCCCATTCAATGATTTGGACGGGCTCTTAAGTGGCATCTGGTTTTGGTCCTGGCGAACATTGTTATTCCGCAAACTATTTATCAGTAGTTGGGAGGATTCGCAATCATTGTTTTTTCCTTTTTGTTCAGGTTTCAGTAGCTCATTCCATTCTCGAGATAAGTTTACGTTTTCAATATCTGAAAGGAGAAAAAAAAACTAAACTATACCTACAAACAATTTTCCTAACAGTAATGTTTTCATCTAGCGGATCAAATAAACCATTTACATCGCAAGATTTATTTTGTGGTTTAGCCTTCATCGCCTTTACGCTTTCAAAATCGACAAGTGTCATAGGGAGAAAGTGAAAAAGCACAGAATACTTTCTATTGTGGGTATTACAACTTTTCTGCTATCTCTAAAGAGCACTTACCGGAATCCGTTAGCGAAAGGTCAAAATTCTCGGGGCTGAGCGTTGAATTGAAGGTTTGATCCAAAGCGCTGTTGTACTCGGACGAGGAACTGATGGGCGAAGACATCTTAACTCTTTACTCCGTTTGTCCTAAGGCTGTTCGAAGCAATATTGTGGGAAATAGTATATTTATGGGCTCTGAAATGGTAATAGGTTTTTGTTAACAAAAAAAAATCCACGTAATCTGTTTGTCCAACTTTTTTCCATTTTGCGTCACATTATTTCTGGCCATCCGAAGGTTGTTTGAACGAGCAGTCAGCAGTTAAATAGCGTACCGAATAAACCAGATATTTACCTTTAAATATACGTCTCAAAAACTGAAACATGCAACATTAAAACACAAAAATATCAATTTACAATATAAAGCACATTCGAAAAACTTCAATATTTTCAATTCATAGATGGAAGTGTTGCCATTTATTTCTACATAATAAAACATCGCAGTGCACTGTCATTTCACGCGCTTCTTTTTTTAAACCCAAAATTAAGTTGTTTTCGTTCAAAACAGCACTTCAGTGGCATCCCTCAACTTTGAGTTCTACATGGATAATCGCATAAAGCGGGCCATAGACTACACAAATGGCCTGTACAAATTCGATGATTCCACAACGATTTTTTTTTTTTTTTTTTTAAAATATGTCTTTATTTGTATCAATTCATCATTACATTTATATTACATTATTACATTAAATTAGGTGTTCAGCTCAATAATGAACTGTTCAAAGCCCTATAGTTAACTAGATAATAAAATTTATTTATAGGATTTAAACTTGCTGAGCGCAATCAAGTATTTAATGTAGGAGAACATCCTGTAATGGTAAAAATATTTTAAACTTAAAACTAAACACTATCCTAAAATAAAACTAATTATAAAGAGAACGAATCTCTGCGATGGAAGACTGCATCGATTTGCCTCTGAAGTTGTAGATGATTTTGTTGGCCATCTCTTCGATCGATTCAATGCCCGCAATCCGATGAAGATCTTCGGTGCTGTGCCAAGGTGGAAGCCGCAAAATCATTTTCAGAACCTTGTTCTGAATCCTTTGGATGGCTTTCTTCCTCGTCGCGCAGCAGCTAGACCAAATCGGAACTGCATACATTATCGCTGGTCGAAACACTTGCTTATAAATAAGCATCTTATTCCTCAGGCAGAGGCGGGATTTCCTGTTGATGAGAGAATAAAGAGATTTAGTGTATTTATTACATTTAGATTGAATATCTTCAATGTGATTTTTAAAAGTAAGATTCCGATCAAGTGTGAGTCCCAAGTACTTCACGTGATCAGACCATTCTAATGAAACCCCATTAAAAGTTATGGAATGATTTTCATTAGGTTTTAAAAATTGAGCTCTTGGCTTATGGGGAAATAAAATAAGTTGAGTTTTGGAAGCGTTAGGAGAAATTTTCCACATTTTCAAGTAATTCAAAAAGGAATTTAAATTTTGTTGCAATCTACTGCGTACCACCCGTAAATTTCGACCTTTGGCTGAAAGCAAAGTATCATCAGCAAATAATCTTCTACCTTTTCCTTCTGGTACATCAGGAAGATCAGAAGTAAAAATATTGTATAAAATCGGCCCAAGTATACTGCCCTGAGGGACACCAGCTCTAATGGGAGTCCTTTCAGAGCATGAATTTTGATAGCTTACTTGTAAGGTTCGGCTAGTCAAATAATTTTGAATAATTTTAGTGAGATATACAGGAAAATCAAATCGAGCTAATTTAGCTACTAAACCTTTGTGCCAAACACTGTCAAAAGCTTTTTCAATATCTAGAAGAGCAACACCAGTTGAATAACCTTCAGATTTGCTAGCGTTAATCATATTAGTTACACTCAAGAGTTGATGTGTAGTAGAATGCCCATGACGAAAACCAAATTGTTCATCAGGGAAAATAGAATTCTGATTAATGTGAATCATCATTCTATTCAAAATAACTCTCTCAAATAGTTTACTTAAAGAAGGAAGCAAACTAATTGGTCGATAACTTGAAGGCTCTGAAGCACTTTTACCAGGTTTCAAAATTGGAGTTACTTTGGCATTTTTCCATTTATTGGGAAAATAAGCCAAGTGAAAACATTTATTGAAGATTTTAACTAAAAAATTTAAAGTGCTTTCAGGCAACTTTTTAATAAGAATATAGAAAATCCCATCTTCCCCCGGAGCTTTCATATTTTTAAATTTTTTGAAAATCAATTTAAGTTCATCAATATTTGTCTCACAGGAACTTTCAAATACATTTTGCTTAGAAAAAATATCATCAAATTCAAGGGAAATTTGAGCATCAATTGGACTAACAACGTTTAAATTAAAATCATGAGCAGACTCAAACTGTTGGGCTAATTTTTGAGCTTTTTCTGCGTTAGTTAAAAGAAGTTTATCCCCATCTTTCAAAGTAGGAATTGGCTTCTGGGGCTTTTTCAGAATTTTAGTTAATTTCCAAAACGGCTTTGAGTAGGGTTTTATGTCCTCTACTGCTTTAGCAAAATTTTCATTACGAATGAAATTTAAACGACGTTTGATCTCTTTTTGAAGGTCGCAATAAATAAATTTCAAATAAGGATCCCTAGTACGTTGATATTGGCGTCGACGAATGTTTTTCAGTCGTATCAAAAACTGAAGATCATCATCAATTAAAGGTTGATTAAATTTATGTTTAACTTTGGGTATTGAAGCGGCTTTAGCATTGACTATTGAAGTTGTCAAATTTTCTACAGCCAAATCAATATCTTCAATTGAATTCAGTGGAACGTTTACATCTAAATTACGTTCAATAAAATTCCTATATCGCTCCCAGTCAGCTTTTTGAAAGTTAAAAGTTGATTTTAAAGGGTTTTCAATGGGACTTTGGGATAAAGAAAAAGTTACTGGAAGGTGGTCTGAATCGAGGTCCGCATGAGTAACTAATTGACTACAATGCTCGCCTAAATCCGTTAGAACCAAATCAATTGTGGAAGGATTTCTAATCGAAGAAAAACAAGTATGCCCATTAGGATATTCAACAGTGTAATAACCTGCAGAGCAGTCATTAAATAAAATATTCCCATTTGAATTTGATGAAATATTATTCCAAGATCGGTGTTTTGCATTAAAGTCACCAATAATAAAAAATTTAGATTTGTTTCTGGTGAGTTTTTGTAAATCTCCCTTCAAAAAATTTTTCTGTTCACCGCTGCATTGAAAAGGCAAATATGCGGCAATAATTATAATTTTCCCCATAGACGTTTCTAATTCAATTCCAATTGTTTCTAAGACTTTGGTATTGAATGAAGGAAGAAGTCTAAATTTGAGACGACTATTGATGACAATAGCTACACCCCCACCTTGTCGATCAAGTCGATCATTTCGCAAAATTTTAAAGAAAGCATTGCTTTTCAAGTTATTGTCCGGCTTTAAAAAAGTTTCAGTGATGGCAGCAACATGTATGTTTTGAGTTTTCAAAAATAAAAAGAATTCATCTTGGTTAGCCAGCAAAGATCTAGCGTTCCAATTCATAATATTTAAACATCTATTTGGATCCATGAGGGAATCGTAAAGTCATAATAATTTTATTAGCATAATTAAAAGAAGTTTGGAAAGCTTCAAACATTGAATTTGCTTTCAACATAAGTTGCATCATTTCCGTTAAATTTTGATGCAAAAATTTTAATTTTTCCTCAGTAATCTCACCCAAATCAACAAAATTGTTAGGATCAGAAAATGAAGGAGAAGAACAAGTATTTGAATTTCGGGGATTTTCCCAAGCCTTCGCATGAACGTTGAGACTTGGTTTTTTCCCATTTTTATTAGTTAAACCTGAAGAGGGAAACCCATTTTCAACCACCTCTGAGAACGATAAACAACGAGTCTGTGGCGCAGAATCAGCACAGGTAACATTAAAAACACTTCGGGTATTACCCAGCCGTGATTCCAATGTAGGCCGAGGCTGACTGCGAACAGGCAGGTTGTTTGCCGGCCCGACGTGTGAAGACGAAAAAGAGGAAGGAGGAGAAGAAACTTTTCTGGAAACTTTGGGATTTTTCCTAGAAGCAATAATTTTTGCCCTGATGGGACAGTCTAGCGAATTCGAGGAATGATTACCTGCGCAATTTGCACACTTGAAAAATTCTGTTTGTGGCTTATCACCACCAAAAAGGCATTTAGATTTTTCATGATCGAATGAGCCGCAAAGCATGCATCTGGCATTCATTCTACAATTTTTAGTGCCGTGACAAAAAGCTTGACAACGACGACATTGCGTAATATTTTGAAGGAAATTGGTTGAAGATTTTCGAAAAGGTTCGAATTTGACTCGACAATGAAACATAAGACGAGCCTTTTCAAGAATTTGCAAATTATTAACTTGATCCTTTTTAAAATGGATCAAATAAAGCTCAGGAGCAAAACCAACACTACTGATATTATTCGTGTTGGTTCTTTTCCTCATTTGAATTACTTGAATCGGAGAAAAACCTAACAAAGAATTTAGTTCAGTTGTGATCTCATCCGGTGTCTGATCGCCGGTGAGACCACGAAGTACAACTTTAAAAGGACGATCACTTCTAGTGTCGTAAGTAAAAAATTGATGTTTTTTATTATTCAAATAATTTAAAATTTTTTGAAAATCATTAAAAGATTCCGCCAAAATACGAGCGGTTCCCCTTCGACCGATCTGAAAAGAAATCTTCACATCCTTGACGGAAGTGACGATTTCTTTTCGAAAGGCATTGAAGTCAGGAATCGTGACCGTAATTGGTGGAACCTTTTCGTTTTTAAGAGTATAAGAAGAAGAAGGTTTCTTAGTACTCTTATCAGAATTAAATATGAATATTTCCTCATCACCGATGTTATGAAGGACATCGAATGAATTGGAAATTTCAACTTTTTTGGGCGATGGACCTGAATTAGCTTCGGCAATTCGCTTTCTACCAGCTCTTGAGCCGGCCGATGACTTCCCCATGCTGGAAAGAAAAGAGAAAATATGAATAAAAGAAAATGAAAATAATTTTAGCACTGAAAAGTGCTGATTGAAAAACAGGTAAGGAAAAAATAAATAATGTAAAAATGTTCCTGCAGGTACACAGCAACGATACGATGCTCCGGCGTACGTGTTGACGGCTCAACGGTACAAATGGAAGTGATTCCACAACGATTGTTTGATCTATGCTCGCCCACACACGATACAAACATATTTCACGCCTACACAAACGATTGCTGGCGAAAACAGCAAACGTAAAAACCATCTCCACCCTGGCTGGGAGGGGTTTGTATAAAATATTGCTGATCCACTCTTTTTTTCTATTTCTGCGATAGCTGATTTGGGCTCCCGTAGGGTACCACTGTTAAAAAAATTACAGTATTCAAGAAAAAAATGAGCATTGTTCTACATAAGGATTATTTATCGACTGAAATTAAATCGGATGAACAAGCGGAAAACATTTAAAGATGATTTAATAAAAAGTTGTCAAACAAACATGTATACCAAATATTATTATCGGATTATCTATTGTATATAAAACAAAAAATTGTGTTTGCCTTGAGCTTGGTCAATCAGCGGTCAAAATCACGGAAAAATGAATAATAAAAAAAACTGTTTGCGATGGGGTCAATAAGCGGACAAATTCACGAAAAAAAAAAGAAAACGCTGTAGTTGTTTAAATAAGTTTAGAGTTCGACGACACGGTAGCGATCTTCATTGAATGTTGGATTTCGTGCTATGTTTTGCAGTCGGAGTTATCCGTATAAAGTTTAACTGAAAAGCGGTTAGCGTGTAGAAAACCGACAGATTTTATACTGATTTGACAGATCGCACAAGTTTCGCAGTTATGAGTGCGCAGTCCAATTTTTTGCGATGCGAATGGTATTATTTCCTATAATAGATCATTATCCGTACACAACTCCTTTTTTTAACTTCTCATATACGATTTGTTACATTTAAACGACAACATAATTGAATTCGACCAGCATATAAAGTATCAAAGACGCATTTATCGCATCAAAAATCTTCGTCATGCCAAATTCGTTAATTCTCAGGCTATGGAAAAATGTGTTTTCAATAGTGTTCAATATTTTTTGTTTTGTCTGGGATTTTAACGCTCGTAATTAATTCAATCTCAATGAATACTAAGAATAATAATATTTCATTCCGATGACTTCATGTTTTGTCCTCTCTTGCAAAATAATGATTTGAAGATTAATTCAAGAATTTACTTCTTAACTTTTCAATGAAATTAGTGAGTAAGAGTGAATTTTTTAACTGTGTTTACTGCTCCGGCTAGCCTACCGCACGGAAGGCTACCGTCGCTCGATTAGAAATTTTCCCAGTAACCGCAATATTTCGATCCCGACCGATTTTACTCCAACCGTTTGGGCGCTCATTCAAGCAGTGCCATACACGATGCGAATCGTGTTCACAGCGACAAAATTTTATCGAATTTCATCGCATTTGTACAAATATTGTGTAGTCTGTGCCCGCCCTGTGAAGAATCGATTTACCGATTGTAGAGAATAATATGAGCGGAAATAATCCGAATGAAATATATAAGAAAGGATTTGTAAATATAAAGAATAATATGGTTGTAAATAATTGAAATGAAATATCCAATATATGAAATTAAAAATATGGCAGCACTTATACAAGGGCGTTCAAAGAGCCCGTGCGACAACCCTGTAACTGACAGGATGAATCGTTAAACGGAAAATGAACGAGGAGAGAAAAAGTCGGACGTTAATGAAAAGGAGAAAAAACGATCAGTTTACAAACTAGTTTCATGGAGAAAGGACGGAGTTTTTGAAGGGAGAGGATAGTTAGCAGAAGGATTGCTTTGTGAAGAAAGGGACGCTGTTCTTAAGTTTAGCTAAATAGATAAAAGATGAAAGGATGGAAATAGGAAGTAGTTTGATCGGTCTCGACAATGGCGCGGTCGGTTTGACTAATCGGTGAGTAGAAGTTTTGTTGTGAACAGAATTGTGACATTTGGTGATTGTGTGATGGATTTTTTTTCTCATTTGTGATTTTGTGAATGTGATGTGCGACAGAATGCAGGCTTTTGAAAATAGGAATGGGTGTTTGAAGTTCAAGCTCCTGGTCGGGGGATCTGTGTTGGTTGTATGTGTTAGTAAAATTGTTGGCCTGTAAGGGCTGAATCTAGTATTGGAAGTTGGAGTGGCTTGTGGATGGTAATAGTTTGGATTAACGAGTTATGGGTGGATTCATTTCTCTGGGTCCTGAATTATTTAACGAATTACGAGCGAGTACTTTATTATGCATCAAACAAAAAAAGTTATACTCAATGTGAATCAATAGAGCCACTAAAAAGAGGAATTCAGGGCATTTTTGAGAAAGATCGGTCAGCCACAATAACAAGAAGCTGGGTGATGAGACGGCGAAGATGACAAAATATGAAAATGAGAAAATGGGAAGATAAGAAAAAAGATAAGAGACTGTAGAGATAAATGGAAGTAATGAGATGGGAGAGATGAAACGTTCAAACTAAAATGAAATGTCTAAAAAAAAAAAAAAGGAGAAGGAAGTAGGCTTTGGAAAAAGAATTATTGTGTGAAGTACAAACCTTCTGAGAAAGGTAGTACTTGAATGGAAGTACAAACCCCTGAGAGGGGCAGTACATGAATGTAGGTACAGACCCCTGAGTGGGGTAGTACTTGAACGGAGGTACAAACCCCTGAGAGGGGCAGTACTTGGAGGAATGTACAAACCCCTGAGAGGGGCAGTACGTGAATGGAGGTACAGACCCCTGAGTGGGGTAGTACTGGAACGGAGGTACAAACCCCTGAGAGGGGCAGTACTTGAAGGTATGTACAAACCCCTGAGAGGGGCAGTACGTGAATGGAGGTACAAACCCCTGAGAGGGGTAGTACTTGAACGGAGGTACAAACCCCTGAGAGGGGCAGTACTTGAAGGGAGGTAGAGATTCCGGAAAGTAACATTACTTGTAGGAATGTACAAATTCCTGTACAAATTAAAAATAAGTAAAAAAAAGCTAAAAACATTAAAAGAAAATACACAGGCTGCGAAAATAAAAAAAAACTGGGTATTGAGAACATGAAAATATTGAAAGAGGACAATATAAGAACAGAAAATAAGTGAAAGAAAAATTTGATATAAAAAGGAGAAGATGGAGAGACAAGGGGAAGATGAAATGAAAAAAAATAACAAGAAAGATAGGAAGGAACATAAGAAATAAGAAGGTAAAAAGATTAGCTGGTTAAGATCAAAGATGGGTGCAGAGACGAAGAAAAGAATACTAAATTTAAAAAAAAAACGGAATCGATAAAAATTAGACGAATAGTAAAAGAATAGATGATAAGATGAGAAGACACTAAAACGACTCAAAAAGGGTAGTTAAGAGGTGAGAGATATGATGGAAAGGGGATAATAGGATAATGTAATGAGATGCGATAAATAGTATTATTCATAGACTTACTGGGCTCATGAGCAAATAATTTGGAAGAAAGGAAAGATAATAGTAATAGAGAGAAAGGAATTAAATAAATAGAACGAAACATAAAAAAGTTATGATTAGGAATTGAGACGACGAAGAGTAATCGGATTTCAATATGAGAAAATGAAAATATTGAAAGAGGACAATATAAGAACAGAAGGTTGGCGAAAGGAAATTTTGGTAATTAGAAGATCAGAGGCTAGACAGAGAAGTGGATGAAAGGATGAAAAGGTGAGAAGATGTGAATCGAGAGAAGTACAAAACAATGAATTAAAAAAAAATAAGAGAGGTTTGGACTGAAGAGGTAGGAAAATGGAAGCATTATAAGTTAATAAAGATCTGAGCTCAGATGACAAAAAGATGCCAAGAATAAAAAAAAAAACAAATGGGAAGAAGGATAAATAAGATGAGAGGCTAGAGAGAAAAGTGAAAAAAAACATGATAAGATGAGAAGATAAGAATATAATATGAGAAGTATGAAGGGAAGATGCATCGATGAGAAAATGGAAGGAGGTTGAAGAAAGTAGTTCAGAGGCTGAAGAGATGACGAAAAGAAGATAACCAGATGAGATATTGAGCCGGTATAAATGGTATTAGTCATTGACTTAGCTAGACTAATGAACAGATAAAGTGATTAGAAACAAAAAAAAATCATAGAGAAAAAGTAATTTATTAAATAAAAAAAGGCCACAACAATAAGAAGCAGGATATTGAGATGACGAAAAGTAAATCGACTTGAGATGAGAAAATGAAACGATTGAAAGATGACGATTTAAGAACAAAAAATTGGTAATTAGAAGATGAGAGGTTGGAAAGGCAAGAGGAAGAAAGCATGATAGGACGAAAGATGTTGATTGAGATGGGAGAGAAGATACGATGAAAGGAAAATTAAATAAGGGAGGGGGGGATAAAAAAACATTTTCGAAATCAGAACATTTAAAAAAAAACAAAAAAAAAATTTATAACACGAGAGGCTGGAGAGAATTGTATAAGATGATAAGACATGAAGAATAGAAAATTTGAAAGGTGATAAGAGAAGTGAAACGATGAGAATTCGAAATGATTTCAAGGAAAGGAACTTAAGCTGGAGAGATGACGAAAAGAGGCTAATTAGTTTTTTTTTAAATTTATTAATCCTGAGGATTTTAACATTTAGATGTCGTTCATACCTCAGGCTAATTAGATGAGATATTAAGACGGTCTAAAGATGATAATATGAGAAGACAGGGAGAATATAAGATGATAACTGTAATGCAAGAAGTTGAACGGTGAAAAAAAAAAGTAGTTGAGGCTGGAGGGAAGAGCGGATGAAAATATGATAAAATCAGAGGATTTAAATTGAGAATGGAATGATGAAAAAAAAAAATTAAATAAGAGATATTAAAACAGATGAGATAGGAAGGTGAAGGGTTGAATACCAAAGATCAAAGCTAGGAGCGGAGACGCCAAAAAAATGACAGAATTTTGAAATCAGAAAATTTAAAAATAAAAATTACAATTAAAGAGGCTGGAGATAAAAGTGGAAAAAAGATAATAAGATGAGAAGACAAGAAAAGCAGATAATGAGAAATGTGATGGAAAGAAACACCTGTTTATCTGTGGAAACATCGATGAGAAATAGAAACGACTTTAAAAAAAGCAGTAAAAGCTGCATGGAGAGATGACGAGAAGAGGATAATAAGATGAGATATTGAGAAGGTATAAATAGCATTACACATTAACATCGATCAGTTTATGAGCAGATAAATTATTTAGAAAAAAAATTAGTTATATATATAAAAAAAAAATCAAATAAAAAAGGCCACGACAATAAGAAGCGTGTATAAAGATGACGAAATGTCATCTCAAAGTGAGAAAATGACAAGATTGAAAGATGAAGATGTAAGAACAGAAAACTGGCAACTAGAAGATGATAGAGTGAAGAGAAAAGTGGAAGAAAAGATGATAAGATGAGAATTGAGACGGGAGAGATGAAACGATGAAGAAAAATTAAATAAGAGAGGTTCAAACAGAGGAAATAAGAAAAACACATTAGATAACAAAGATCAATGCTGGCAGCTAAGACGACAAAATATGACCGAATTTTTAAATTAATTTTGAAAAATGTAAGGATGGAGAGAAAGGTAGAAGAAAAGATGATAATATGAGAAGACAGGGAGAATATAAGATGATTACTGTGATGCAAGAAGTGAAACGGTGAAAAAAAAAGTAGTTGAGGCTGGAGGGAAGAGCGGAAGAAAATATGATAAAATCAGAGGATTTAAATTGAGAATGGAATGATGAAAGAAATAAATAAATAAGAGATGTTAAAACAGATGAGATAGGAAGGTGAAAGGGTTGAATAACAAAGATCAAAGCTAGGTGCTGAGACGACAAGAAGATGACAGGATTTTAAAATCAGAAAAATTAAAGGTAAAAATTACAATTAAGGAGGCTAGATATAAGAGTGGAGTAAGGATGATAGGATGGGTAAAGGATGAGAAGTGTAATGGGAGGATAAAACGATGAGAAACTGAAACGACTTAAAAAAAAGTTGTTGAAAGGCTGAGGAAATCACGAAAAGAGAATGGTAAGATGAGCTATTGAGACGGTGTAGAAAATATTGTTTTTGTCACTTTGCGATGAAAGGGAAATGAAATAACAGAGGTTGAAACTGAAGAAGAGAAAAAAACATTTGATTAAAAAAAAGATCAAAGCTGGGAGCTGAGACGACAAAAAGATGACAGAATTTTAAAATTAAAGGAAAGTGGAATGCTGGAGAGAAATGTAGGAGATAAGATGATAATATAAGAAGATAGGAAGAACAGAAGATGATAAATGTGATGAGAGAAGTAAAACGATAAAAAAGTAATTGAGAGGCTGGAGAGAAGAGTGGAAGAAAAGATGATAAAATCAGAGGAATTGAATTGAGACGGGAAGGGTGAAACAATGGAAAAGAATTAAATAAGAGATGTTGAAACAGAAGTGAAAAGAAGATGAAGGGTTGAATAACAAAGATCAAAACTGGGTGCTAAGACGACACAAAAAAAAGATGACAGGATTTGAAAATCAGAAAATTGAAAAATAAAAATTACAGCTGAAAAGGCTGGATATGAAGGTGAAGTAGGGATGATAGGACGGGAGGACAGAAACAGTAGAGGTTGAGAAGTGTAACAGGAGGATAAAACGATGAGAAACTGAACTGACTAAAAAAAAAAGAAGTTGAGAGTCGAGAGGCTGAAGAAATGATGAGAGAAGAATGGTAACATGAGCTATTGAAACAGTGTAAAAAAATATTGTTTATTAACTTTACTAGGCTCACGAGCAAGGCCACGACAATTGGAGGCTGGGTATTAAGATGACGAAGGGTAACCGAATTTCGAAGTGAACAGATTGCATGAGGACGATATGAGAACGGTGAATAAGTGAGAGGAATTTGGTAATTAGAAGATGCGAGGCGAGAGAGAAGTGGAAGAAAAGATGATCCTAGGATTTGAATAAAGACGGGATGGATGAAGCAATGAGAATGAAAAGAATTGAGTAAAAGGTTGACACAGAAGAAATAAGAGGATTAAAGGATGTAAAGATGGGAGCAATCTCGAGAAAGATCGGTCAGCTACGACAATGGGAGGCTGAGTGCTGAGACGACGAAAGGATGTCAGGATTTGAAAATACGAAAATTGAAAGAAAAGATAATAAGATGAAAAGAAAGGATAAGTGGAAGATAAAATATGTGATGGGCAAGATTAAACCATGCAAAAAAAAAACCGAATTGAAAATTATAAAAAAATAGTTTAAGAAGCTGGAGATATGACGAAAAGAGGTTAATAAGATGAGTTATTGAAACGATATCAATATGTGAGGGCTAGAAGATGGGCATATTTTCGATGGTTGGTGATATTTCCACTATCAGAGGCGAATGGATATTACCAGAAGATACTTTTTGATTCAGCCTTGGTTAGGCAGGATTGGCGGAATCTAAAACGAACAAGAAGGGTGAATGTGATGTAGTCTACTTACGAGATGAACACATCACAATAACAATACAAAATACCATTATTGAACTGAAGATAAGATTCATTCGTTCGCGGTTAATTCGCATTGCATCCGGGTTGTGACGTCAAGATTAAACCATGCAAAAAAAAAAACCGAATTGAAAATTATAAAAAAATAGTTTAAGAAGCTGGAGATATGACGAAAAGAGGTTAATAAGATGAGTTATTGAAACGATATCAATATGTGAGGGCTAGAAGATGGGCATATTTTCGATGGTTGGTGATATTTCCACTATCAGAGGCGAATGGATATTACCAGAAGATACTTTTTGATTCAGCCTTGGTTAGGCAGGATTGGCGGAATCTAAAACGAACAAGAAGGGTGAATGTGATGTAGTCTACTTACGAGATGAACACATCACAATAACAATACAAAATACCATTATTGAACTGAAGATAAGATTCATTCGTTCGCGGTTAATTCGCATTGCATCCGGGTTGTGACGTCTCCTGTCGAAACCATCAACAAATAGTAGGCAATTCTCTATTGGCGTAAGTCTAGTTCGGTATAATTGACGAGTTTTTTTTTTAAATGAACCGAAAAGAAGAATTAATGTAGTATAATTTCAGAACGATTTTTCTGTGACTTAGCCATTGGGTTCGTTTGTTAATGTCGTTGGCGTTAGCTTTATATGTTACACTACGTTACCCTGTCAGAGAAAAGATATACCTGCACGGTTATTTAAAATTACTCAACTTGTCAATTCTTATCCTGCAGAACAACTGTAAGTTTAATTGAGTTAAGCTTATCGGTTTGAAAGTAGAGTATTGGGTACAAATATGTATTGAGTAAATAGATGGAGATACATTTATATATAAAAAAAAGGAATTAGCAACATAAAGTTAAAAGAGGAAGAAAAGATGGAGAGGTTCGACTTGGACAATAAAGACCAGCTAAATATGTTAGTCAGTTTGAACTATGTTAAATGATGACATTATTTTGTAGTATGGCTCGTCAGTTCGCATTATTAAAACTAAATAATCAGCTAGCGGGCGAGTAAAAGTTCAATTTACACTGAACAATTTGTTGCAACCTGCTAACGGTTCAGCTTAATCAGAGTGTAAAACCTTGAACATAAATAAGGTAAAGAGAAAGAATATTCAATCAAATATATTCCATTTAAAGTTCCATGGAGATGATATTAAAGTTAATATATTCATTGGAAATGTCTAAAGCAAAAATAAGTTCGAGTTGGTTAGCAGTGGTAAATGTATATTTAATATGAATTAACATATAGTATAGGGGTGGAGGCGAATGTAGAGAATAATATGAGCGGAAATAATCCGAATGAAATATATAAGAAAGGATTTGTAAATATAAAGAATAATATGGTTGTAAATAATTGAAATGAAATATCCAATATATGAAATTAAAAATATGGCAGCACTTATACAAGGGCGTTCAAAGAGCCCGTGCGACAACCCTGTAACTGACAGGATGAATCGTTAAACGGAAAATGAACGAGGAGAGAAAAAGTCGGACGTTAATGAAAAGGAGAAAAAACGATCAGTTTACAAACTAGTTTCATGGAGAAAGGACGGAGTTTTTGAAGGGAGAGGATAGTTAGCAGAAGGATTGCTTTGTGAAGAAAGGGACGCTGTTCTTAAGTTTAGCTAAATAGATAAAAGATGAAAGGATGGAAATAGGAAGTAGTTTGATCGGTCTCGACACCGATGTTCGTTTATTTTTTTACCGAAAAAATTACCGAACAGTTTAACGATTTACACATGTTAGGATTTCGGTAAAAAAATTACCGAACTCGGTAATTTTCGTTTACTGTGTACTTAACGCGGCGAAACAGATTTCAATTTGTTCCGCCACGTGAGAACGCATTGGCCGCATTCGCCAATTCGCATCGCATCGCTCTCACTATAGCATTTATCTCTCTTGTTTCCCAACGGATTTTTACAAAATTTATTGTTGTGGAAACCTCGCACGCAGAAAAATTTATTGTAATATCAATCAAATTTGGGCCGAAAATAATAAAAATTTTGGTTGGGAAAAAGCAGAAATATATTTTTGTCTAAATCGATAAAAAACGCCACTTGGAATTGAACTTATCGTTTATGTTAAGGTAATATAGGCCCTTTTTGAAAATAAACCATATTCATTTTCATAATAATAAAAAAAAATTTGGGTAAAATTGAAAAAATGAGATTGGAAAGAAAATTTATTTTCGTTGTTCAAAATTACATTTTGTTGTGGTTTTAAAAATTAAAGTGATTAGTAACAATTCAATGTATTTCATATAAATTAACTAGAACATATTTTCAGGTTCTGCTGTATTGATATAGAAATGTTTTTTTTTCAATTTTTCTTTATTTATTCACTCCATTTAACGGGGTATAGCCACCAAACCAACCATTGTCTCCTCAAGCTCCAATAATGAAAGCGGCGATGCTGCTTGTGGTAAAGGCCAACTCTGGAAGGACCTATTGATGGCCGTCCATGCGGGATTGACGGAATGTCGGCCCTATGGAGTTGGAGTTTGAGGTCTGATGAATCTATTCCGCCCATCGATCTGTGGAAAATGAATGATTTTTCGTTAATATTTTACTAAACTTGATTACGATTTTGAATTATCAAATTAGCTTACCTTTCATGGAACAAATATGCGGATGAGAATATCCGTTCAGGATCGGATCTAGATTCCTGCGGCTCTGAAAGGCAGGCTGTATTCCGGCATGCGCCCTCCAGGAGCACGTACCCGTTCGTGCCTGCATGCCTGCCCAATATTCCAGGTTCCGAGGTTTCCTGCAAATAAAAATAGCTAAAAAGATTGAATAAATAAAACTTAAATTTCGAAATCTACCGGTGTCTGGTCCAGCAGAAACGGTGAATGAGCTCCAGCTAAAACGGTTTGGTTCGATCGGATGCTGGAAAATTTTGTATATTTTTTTTTTTTCTTTTTTTCACTTATCGTTTTTTAGTTGCACGTCGAACGAAATAAACCAAATTTTGGTTGCAAATTAAATCAAATTTAATTTGTAAGTAATTAAAAATGTGCATGTATAAATAACAAAATTTGGTTATTATTTTCGATCTATTTTTTCGTGAAAGGTATCAAAAAAAACTGCATCGAATATATAAAATAAAATAACAATTCGTTTTGTTGAAACCATCCCCCATTCTTTTTCTGCGTGCGTAATGTAACTCAAATATGTTTTACAGTATACTCGAAATCCAGTGCAAAGTTGAATTTAAGTCTTAGAAAATCTGAGAAATTTCAAATAGGGCCTTTGCTTAGTGCATGTGGGTCAAACGGGCCATAGACTACACACACGACGATTGTTTGATCTATGCTCACCCACACACGATACAAACATATTTCACGCGTACACAAACGATTGCTGGCGAAAACAGCAACAGCAACAACAAAAAACCTCTACCCTGGCTGGGGCTGAGTAAATGGCTTGGATTTTGTACAAGCACCACCATACCATAGACCATGCCACAGAGCGTGGCTTGTGTAGTGATTCAAACTTTAAATATCGTACCTCCCGTTTTACAATGATAAGTTCACAACATCACAAATAGACAAACCAATGGCTCAAAATATTTCGATCCCGACCAATTTTATTCAAACCGTTTGCGCGGTCATTCAAGCAGTTCCATACAAATGTTGTACAAATGTTGCGTAGTCTGTGGCCCGCTTTAGAGCCGTGACAGAGCTGCACGGAAAATAAAAAAAAAGGTAAAATTTACCTTTTTGCGAGGTGAATTTTTTCCACCCCTCTTTCGAGGTAAATGTTACCTTTTTTTCATTCACCTAGCAAAAAGGTAAATTTTACCTTTTTCGCATTCACCTAGCAAAATAGTAAATAATACCGTTTTCCCATTTACTGATTTAAAAGGTAAATGCTGGTTGATTTGATTGTTTTCTTCAATAAAAATTAAAAAAATACAAAATTCTTTCAAAAATGATATTTATTGGAGATAAATAGGGACTGGTCATTCGGCTTCGCGTTCTTCTGAGCCACTATGGCCGCTGAATCCAACTGCGTTGCGTATATTCATGGCCTCCTCCGTTCGACTAATCCGGTCAGGTTCGGCTTTTCCGGCTGGAGGATGACGTGGAATACACCTCAAAGCTCTATGGGCCGATCTGAAACAAAATCAATAGTATTATGACGAGAACCATCACAACTAAATGATATTTAAGAACACTTACCATTCTATTCCGATTTTCACATATTAGGCACAAAGCAAAACTTGTTCCTAGAATGACAAAACAGCTTAACCTCAATGAACGGGTTCGGCGAATAGTTACTTTTTTTAGAAGAATTGTACCGTTTTGTTTAGCTCAATCCAGGTCAATTACACCTCGCTACGAGGTAAGTTTTACCTTATTTGGATTTACCTTTTTTTCAAGGTGAATTATACTTTTTTATCGAGCTCAATTCAGGTGAACTTCACCTCGCTACGAGGTAAGATTTACCTTTTTTGGATTCACCTTTTTTCTCGGTGAATTGTACCTTTTATCCAACTTCGATTCAGGTAAATTTTACCTCACTGTGAGGTGAGTTTCACCTCGAAGAGGTAGAAGTTACCTTTTTGGCTTTCACGAGCGTTCACCTTTGCTAACTCGGTAAATTTTACCTTTTTATTATTTTCCGTGTGCTTGTAAAATGAATGCGGATCTAAAGCGGGCTATAGACTACACAAATGGCCTGTACAAATTCGATGATTCCACGACGATTAATTGTTTGATCTATGCTAGTGCTAAAGCGTCTAAAGCGGGCCATAGACTATACAACGGGCGTGTGCAAATTCGATGATTCCACGAGGATTGTTTGATCTATGCTCGCCCATACACGATGCAAACAAATTTAGAGCGAACACAAACGATTGCTGGCGAAAACAGCTACAGCAACAAGAAACCATCTCCACCCCGGCTCTCAGCCTCAGCCTAAATGACCTTATTATTAAAACTAGTTTATTAAAGGCCTTTTACTTTTACAAAGTTTTAATGTGCCGAGTGTGTTCGTTTCACTAGGTTAGTAGGAAAGGGGGCCGTAATAGTCGCGGCGACTCAACAGTTAGAAAAAAAAAAATTTAAACAAGGGAAAAGGAAGGGGTTTTTGGGGTTATTCTCCAATATCAGTTTCCATTAGGGTCCAGTGGTGGCCTCCTGTAGCTGTGGTTTCGGTAGCTACGGTTCGGTATCGGTTTCCGATCTTCTGGCCAGCCTTCCTCAGGAATGTGTCGAACCCGTTGGATGAGAGGTGGTACTAATAAATAAACAAAACAGACATTAAATGAAGAACACACAAGGGGAGAGTTTACGTGGGTAAGCGGACTAAACGACCAAGTCAGACAGCTTGAGATATTTGTAAATTGGGAACAAATATCCAAAATCTAAGTTTGCCAAAATGTCTCGAATTGGAACACCAGGTAATCTACCTCGGGCCCTAAGGGTATCCAGTAGCCAAGCCCTCGTTTGACCATACCTTTCACACGTCCATACAACATGATCGATGTCGTGGTAGCCATCCCCACAAACGCAAACATTGGTTGCAGCGAGATTAATACGAAACAAGTGCGCGTCAAGCCGGCAGTGATTTGACATGAGCCGAGAAATCACGCGAATGAAATCGCGACTCATGTTGAAATGCTTAAACCATGCCTTCGTCGGAACCCTAAATGACCTTAATTTTGTTAAAAAAAAAAAAGCATCATACACCATGCCACAGAGGATGGTTTGTACAAAATATTTCGATCCCGACCGATTATTCTCAAACAGTGCCATACACGATGTAAATCGTATTCACAGCGACAGAATTTCATCGCATTTGCACAAATATGGTGTAGTCTATCGCCCGCTTGAAGAAAAACGTTATTTCTTGCGATGATGTGACCAATCATGGGAAAATTTTCAAAATACGGAAAATTTTGATTATGCCAGTTCACTAATGTGTAAATTTATTTCCAGCTTGTTAGCTATCCTGTAAATAAGAAGATTTTGATATAAATTGAACTCTTATCAATGGAAACATAACAAATATTTGTTTTTTTTTTGCCAAATTTCGCAACATCGGCACTTAACTTCATCCTCCGAATGAAAAACTCGTTATAGTTGGATCAGAATCCGCCTACAAAGTATCTACCGCAGAGTTCATTTCAAGTGGCCTAATGGAACATTTGATTTTTTTCAAGTTTTGTTCTGCTCAGTTCTTCACTGATGATCAATGAAAAATCGAAATAATAGTACTATTTGAGAGAAGATGATTATAAATACACTCACTGACTGTTTCTTAGACACGAATCGCATATATTTTTGAAAAAAAAAAAAACATTTCAGTTGAACTTCAGTTGAATTGTTAAAAAAATGTCTAATGTGTGCCCAACAGACCTCTTGTATGTAAGAGTAGCAAGAGCCCTATTGACAAAAGGTTCGATAAACAGCTACCTTTAAAAATTCGTCAAAAAATCTGTGCTTTGTATTTTGAAAATCTTAAAGACACAAATGTGCTAAATTACGTTAATTTTTCAATAAACTGTCCGCAGGAGGAGACCAACATCTTGGACTTCCTTCGCAGTGCAGATTTATTCCACAAGATATGAAAACCAACCGAGAAGAATGATCCTAATGGGTTCAACACCGCATAAGTCGAGGAAGAATGGCCTTAAAGGTTTAATTCCTTTAAAAAAAGTCAACTTTTCAATCCTCTTTTCAAAATTTATAACTTATTATAACTTAGACAATTTTTACGGTTCATGATGCAATTCCACCCAGGTGGAAGGTGGGTTGTCAGATAGTGGCAATTTAGGCGTTATAAAACCTACAACAATCGAGTAAAATGTTGGGTAACAAATTCCTAATAACTGTAGCTTGCTACAGAGGTCACTGTCTACTGTGTCTACTGTCGAGTTACTCGACTCGTCTTATGTAATAGGGCCCGTAATTGGTTTTAGTGGCCAGTGATAAGTTCGGAATGCAGGAATTCATTATGTTATTTCCTGTAGTGTCATCCTTTAGTCCTGGTGATATCATACCGAATAAATTATCCAGCCGTTATCAAGGTGTTATGCACCGCGGCCGTCATGTCATATATCAACCGAATAAGTTTGCATGTTCCAAATAGAAGTAGGAACGGAGGATTCAGCATCTAAATCTAATTGAAGTGCAATTACGAGGTCCGCCTCATTCCGTTCTTATTAAACCTTCAGTTGAACCAAGAGGAATGGCTATTTTTACGCAACTCACCAAGCAAGAAGAAAACGATTAGTCTTTTCACAGTCCACAGGTTTTCTGTTAATTTCACAGAAAAAATTTGTTGTTTAACAGCACGCTCAACTGCCCCATCCTTTTTCGTCTCTTCCGGTATAGGTTATGTTTCTCGTTTTTCAGTGCTTGTAACTGGAGTTTCAAGCGGCCGACCATTAGGATATTCTGTGGATCTGGCCACGTTGATTTCACTTATCTTGAGATATACAAGTGAATGACTTTCTTTAAACAAGATAGCAAAACTTTTGAAATGCTTTTCTTTCAAACCCTGTTCATAATCCCTACGGAAACACCATCATATATAGTAGGTACGCATTCTTGTCGACATAGGGATTTGTGATGATTCACTTCCGGGACAGGACAAAAACTCCAAACTGTAACTCTTTTTCAATGGTTGCTTCTTGTATATTTTTTGAAAGAGGTTTTCTTTTATCAAAGGTGGAAAAATTACTGACACTCCTCCCGTTACTTTTCATCACTGCTGTTTGCTATTTGCTTTCTTCACACTCTTGTTATTTTTAATTAAGATCTTGTTATTCATCTATTTTGTTTTGCTTTGTAGAGAATTGAGTTTAATTTATTATCAATAATCTGTCGTCACATTTTTTTGTTTAATTTTTTTTAAATTCTATTTTCAAGAAATTTTTTTATCTTAAATTAAACAGAGCAGCATGTTTTGTTTCACTTTTTACAAAAAAGAAAATATTAGACTCACATTTTCTGCCAGGAATTCAAGAATGATCAATTCTACTTTAGTGTCTACCTCTTATCCATTTACAGTTATATTCCTTCTCACACAGATCATACGTGCCACCTGATAAAGTATGCAGAAATCCTATTTTGATCTTTCATTTTACACAGATTTAAACAAAAAATCATACAAACAAACGCACATCCATTCGCGGCATACGATTTAGTTGCGGAAGTAAACAGGGTGTTCTCTGAAAACCCTTGCGCATTTCTTTATGTTCTTTTTAAGCCGAATCGCTCGTGTCGGACGATTCGTTGTCACTTACTTGTCTCTAAATTTTTAATTCAATTTGTTTCCTTGTCTCACAGAGTCATCAGTAGTTTATACAGTTATCGTTAGTTTAAATAGATTTTTTTTCCAAGGGTACCGATCAATCGCTCAGCAGCCTCGCGTCCTAAGATTAGAGATAAAATCGCAAATAAAATCTAACTTGCTTCTTCTTGGCGCACAAATATTTCACGCAATTCAATTGATATTCGGTGTGGTTGAAGTGTTTTCTTGCGTTAGTAGAATACGATTCAATTGAGCAGTGCTTCCATTGTGTATGGATGAAGTGGCTGCTGTTGCTGCTGTTGATGTAAATGTGGATACACCTGTTGTTGTTGCTGTTGATTCAGTTGTTTCGGAGGTTCGGGTCAGTCTAGGATTACAACCTGTAGATCACTGTTGTTGGATTTATTATTGCTAGTAGTGCTGCCATTGTTGTTTGTGCTTGTGCTGTTCATGTTGCCACTGCCGGTTCCATGGCTCGCCAGCTGAGCTGCTAACGGGTGAACACTGGCCAAAGCAGCGGCTGCGGCAATATTAGAGTTGAGATTAAAGTTAAGATTGGCTGCGACTGAGTGTGAAAGCTGTCCGGACGCCGTCAGCTGAGCTGTCAATTGAGATGGAAGTGCGGCGGTAGACTGTTGAGAGATTCCCGCTGCGGCAACAGCTGCAGCGGCCGCTGCAGAAACTCCGGTCGTCACCGGTGGTAGTAATGTAGCTATGATGGCGGCATGCTTCGGATGAAGATTTCTCCAAGGTTTTCTGGCCGAACGCCTCAGTTCTACGATTGGTATCTTACGCCGAATTTTCCTAAAACCATAATTTAACATGGTTATATGAAACACTTTCTTCAGTTTTAAACATCGTTTGGGTGGGCAAAACACATTATTTTTCTAAACTTTCCTATTTATTAAAATATTAAATATATTTATTTAATATTAAATATTAAAAATTATTTTATAAAAACTCTTTATATGTAAACCGTTGAAAGGCTTTCAAACGTCAAACGACATTAGTCAAAAATGAACGATAGAAATTATGCTAGGTTCAATCATCGGGAACAACTGCTGAAACTCACCTGCTGGATTCCATTGAGCGATAATATACATCGTCGGGAGCGTCCATCCAACTTATCACCTGCTTGCGACCGGAGCCCGTCCGAGCCATTTGAGCAATTTTTGGTTTACCGTTCATCTGGAGAGCAAGGTTAGTGGATTTAGTATCAGTTCAAATGTTCTACAAGTGTCGTGTAGTAGGTTGATGGTACTTACATGGTGTCGGGGGAGAGGTTGTCCAGCTGCCTGCGCTGCCGCCATCATGGCAGCATATTGTTCCGGTGTCGGTCGATGCGATGGCATAGGATCTTTGTTTGGCCTTTTTGCAGGTGGTGGAGCTGTCGGACCTATGGTTGATGCAGCGAAACTTTAGCAACTGTTTTAAAATTATCCACGAAAAAAGAAATACTCACCATCAATTCCATTAGCATCCTCGTAGTTCCTTCGTTTCTGGGCACCAGATATGTTGCTGGTGATGTTGCTAGTGATACTGGTAGCGGCAGGAGCAGATGTGAGGCTTGGCGTCGTTCGTCCAGTTGCTGCTACTACTGATACCGTGGTGCTCAGTGAACCTGGAAGACCAGCTGCAATACTAGTTGCAATGGGACTTTGAGCTTCGATTGGTATCGTTTGTATTGCCGCTGCTGTAGCCGGTGTCGCCGGCGGTGGATTTAGCAGTATTTTTTCAGCCTCAGGTTTGTTTGGTATTCGTTCGTATATTAAGCTTCCGTCTGGCGCTTTTGGTGGTTTAGGGAAGGCTACAACATCCGGCTTTGGCATTTTATCCTTTGGCGTAAGAATCAGCCATTCGCCAACAGTTGTTCCAGGGTTTCCAAGTCTTGTCGCAATGTTAGTCACACTTCCACGTTCTCGTTTTTTACAAACCACTAATCGACGCGCCTCTTCTATGCTCTTTCCGGCTTCCGCTTCAGTGACTGTAATTTTTTTTTAAATATTTTTATTAAATAAAAAAAAGTGAATTTAAGATAAGGTACTCACATTCTTGTTTCACAGCTGCAGTGTTAATTGCATAAGAAGGTTGACGGGCGGCTTTTTTCAACTTGATGATATGCCTACAGAGCCGCCTGGATAACCGAGTGGTTAGCGTAGTATGCAGGTAAAAAGCCGTTCTCGTCTTCATGATCGGACGTGGAGAACCAGAACGGATTTGAATTCCATGCGCTTGGGCGTAATGTCGTGCCAAATGAGCTTTTAGTTTAAATTCCTTACCACAATTTACAATAGAACATTTAAACGATGGACTGTTGAGAAGAAGAAAAATAAGCCGTTAATATAAAAACACTCATCAAAGACGCATACTACCTGTGGGGCCTGTGATTACTCAGTCCGCTGGAACTTAGAGCACCAATGGGGCCACTGCTGGCCACAATAGTTAAATCGTCGTCGATGTCGCTGCCAGTGCTCCCGGTACCAGTACCGCCGCTGCCACCGCCGGCTCCTCGCTGTTTCTTCAGCGAAATTACTCCTCCAGTCGTCGTCGATGTATCAATATCACCACTATCCGCTAACCGAGATGCTACTTTAAGGCCTCCGTATCGCTTCCAATATGTCCAACAAGTTTGACACAGACGACAGCTCATGTGGGTAGGACCCCAAGTATACCACTGGTGAAGAATTGGAAGTATAAATAATGTCAAAATAATAAGGTCTGAATAAGGGATAGTATCCACTCACCTGTTGTGATGCTTGTGTAGAGCAAGACTCACATGGCTTGCCACTGCTCACGGTGAAAAGTTCAACACCGCTGCTGCCGTTCGAGTTACCGTTCAGAATATTCTTATTGTTGTTGGATATCAGTGCTGGGCTTGGCTTGGTATAGTTAGGAATGTAAACTTGCTTCAACTTCGACTCAGCCTCCACGGCCTTCACTCGCTTCTGCTGCACGTAGCGGTCGGTTGTTTTCCACATGTAATAGTATTCCACTATACTTTTCAAAGTCTTCCACGGTAGCTGCAAAGTAGGATTAGAAATTAGTTTTGAGATCTTCACCACTGCATCGGGTGTAAAGTTAGCACAATTTCACTTATCATCCCATCAGTTGGTCGATAGGTACTACTATTACTCACAAAGTCATTCCGGATGTCGTTAAAATCTTTTCCATATTTTTCTAGGGCATCCTCAAATAAATTTGCCTCAGACGCACTCCACTCTTCCATTTCGTCTCGACATAGCACCGGCCCACTGGAGGGCACTAACGAACACATCGCATCTTCTACCGAGTAATTGTGCTTGTGCAGGGTATCCATAGCATGAAACTAGAATATGAAAACAACCGCTTGTAAGTACCTACCTATGTTCATAACGGTAAACAATGGTTCTGTAAAGCACTTACCAAAGTAATATCACGACTAGCGGCCGCGGCCGACATGTGTAAGGACGGTTGCTTCACTGAACTAGTACAGTCTAGTGCGCGGGCAAAGGTTCCTACCGATCGGGACACCACCAGGAACTGATCGATCTTTTTGTCGGTTAGCGAGTGCTCCGGTGTCCACACGAGGGTCTCCATTTCCTCCAGAGTACGTTCGTACTTCTCACCATCCTTCAGAATGGACTGCAACTCTGTCTGGTATCGACTGCCCACGCGAATTTCGCCCTTATCTGCCAGCAGAGTTTTTTGTGTTGGGTCGAACACTAAGCAGTAGAAGAAGGTATCCTGAAAAATAAAACAAACCAAACCATACGATGAACCAAGATCCCGGATTACAAAAACCGTGGCTTTAATTTCGACTGCGCGTTTCGAAAGAGATCGTCAAAGCTAGTTGCGTTGGAAGTCGATCCTTTACTGCTACTCACGTCTTTGTTCAGATAGCTGAGCAACGATTCCTCCTCATTGAGCAACGTTACCGAGCATTTGCCTCGGATTTGGGTAGCGGGCAGGGTTTCTACTTGACGGGAAAGGAACAACTCGCGGTGCTTGATCTGGTGCCTTTGCTTTGGGTTCAGCTGTTCGCCTCGATCGTTTCCGCTGCCTGCGTTGTTCGGGCTGTTTCGTTCTTCCTCCAGCGCAACTGCAAAATAAGATAGAAAAAATATTTATTAACTGGAACCTGAGTTGTTACGTATGTTATTAACAATTGTACAATAATTTTTCCTAAAAAGTTCGCGTGGTTTTATAGAGGAAACTTTTAATCTAAATAATCTGTTTGGGACTTGAAAACACGAAATCAGTAAACTCTCTTCGTAAATACTTTGTTGTCAATGCCCAAAAAAACAGAGTGTGCAACTTTTCTACTAAATTAAAAACATATAGGCAGGTGATTTCAGGGTCACGGTCAATGTAATCTGGTTGAAATAAAAATAAATCTCTTGTCATGTTGATGACAACGGAAAATGAAAATTTAATTTCAATATGCACTGGTACCTACATATATAAGTAGGTACATGACCCTTCCAATGGGTGAAAATCACTTTTCCTTTTTATACTCGATTCCAGCCGTGTTTGCAAATGTGCCAATTTTTGCAATGAAAATATAATTATAACACCATACCAAAAAAGAGTGAGAGTGTCAGTATTTATCCTGAATTGGTTGAACGAGAAATTTTGCCGATTAAAATCACAGATGGCCCGAATCCCCACAGGAAAAACCTCGAGCCCCGATCCGGTTCGACCCGGCAGGGCTTTGCGGGGTGCATTCATTCACACGCTTTTGACTGACATCGGGGGCTTCATCGGTGTTTCATTTATGAATGGTAGATAGGGGATTGTAACACGGTCTTTTCAAAAATATGCAACCGGGGTTGAATAATATTGATTGATTGTTACTATCAGCTGATTGACGAGAGAAAAAAAAACAAACAAATGTGACGAGCTATTTTACTATTTTATACCGTATTCGTTTTCACCACCCGAAAGTGTTGCACCATCCACGCTGAAAACGAGCATGAATCGAGTTTTGCACCCACCTTTGTTGGTGTACGTGAAATCAGCAATGTCAACAGAAAACATCAAGCTGTCAAAAATCCATTACAGCTAGTAGGGGAGATGAGGGCATAACGAGCACCCGAGGCATAATGAGAACTACGCTTTTCTACGAAAGTGCGTATTTTCTCAAATAAATTTTCATGAGGATTTGTTTCGTACTTCCTATAGTATTAATTTTTCACAAAAAAAGGAATCTCCTTATCATCTTTACAGAGATATTTAAAAAAAACTAGCTTGGTTCTCAAGTTACGAAAATATTATAATTTTTGAGCACCACGAAATAAGCTCTTATGATCTTAAAATAACCTTGATCTATAATGTACGCACTGCAACATGATGTACTCATTGTTTCTCAATTTTTACCATCATAAAATTTTTGATTTTTCACTTTTATCAATTTTAAAACACGTATTTACTTAAATTTGTTGACTAGGGGCATATAGAGCACCATATTATCGAGGCATAATGAGCATTTTCTGCCGTAGAATCTAGCAGCGAATTAAAATTAATTTATAGCGCCACACCTTGACTATTTTTCATCCGACAATTTAGCCTATTGGTAAGGTGTCGGAGAGGTAATCAAAAGACTAGAGTTAGATTTCTGTTCGAGGTGATTTTTTTCCATTCACAATTCATGATCGATTTTTTTATTGTTACATTATACGGCTAGTAGCATCATCCTCCGAACAAAGCACATAATGTATGAGCGTGCGTGAATTGTTTGTATTCTACAAACAGACCTAGATTATTTTGTTATTGCTTTGTGATGAATCTACGACTCACCTGACTTCATCGAATTGAATTCGCTGCTAGATTCCCCGGCAAAAACGCACATCTTGCTCTGATTAATGGTGCTCATACTGCCTCAGGGGGGGTTCTCATTATGCCTCCACAGTGGCTGGTTTTCAGCTTTTGGCAAAATTTTTTAAAATGCATTTTTTAACGTTTTCATCTAGTTTTTCGCGTTTCAGCCCGTTAGGGAATAGGCTTTTCAAGTGTCTGAACACGAAACAATAATGTAACCTCCATATTATAGCTATTTCCTATGGTTAAATAACCGTTTTCCTTAAGGTGGCCATTATGCCCCCATCTCCCCTATTTGTTTTCGTTGACTTCGAAAATTGAAATGAAATTTACTTTAGTTGATCATTATCTTTTAAATAATATGAAAATTTTAGCATGAATTTATATATTATGTTGAATTGTGAAGATTTCAGATTTATTTTGCTTGGTAGATTCGCCTCTGGCTCTGATGATAACTGCAATACCGGCTGATTCTGGGCGGTCTATGTTTGCTGCTGCTAGACTGCAGTTACCCCAGCTTGAAGGTTCCGGTATTTTGAACGTTTATTCCTCGCAAATACCTCGAGTACCTATATTCGTTTTCAGATGACAAAAGAAAAATTCTTGGAAGTCAAATTGGCGAACTCAGATCGCGGAAGACAGACATACCGAAACGAACGAAATTCAAGCTCCCAATGCGGGTGTAGTCTCGAACTACCGTTTTTGAAGGGCAACGGGAGGGAATCCGGGACTTGGCGCAACCGAGCATCGTCACCCTAAGGCACAGCTCGAAGCAGAGTAGCTTCGATGCAGCTGAACGCTTCTTGCTGTGGAGACCAACTTATAAGGCCCTCCCGAACAAGACAACTTTTCGGTTTGAGCGATTCCACCAGATCTTTGGGTTGGCCTTTTTGCACTCGGATTTGCTGCTCTTTTTCGGCATCGCCTGGAACCGATTGCAGCAAGCCTTATGGGCACATTTCTTCTTGGGAGCGTTGTTTGCTTTGGAACGTGCCATCCAGGTGAAATTTTCCGCCTCTGTTGGAAACGGCACTGGTATTGAATCCGGAACAAGTTTCTGTTCTTCGGGATAATAAAGAGAAAAAAACAGCTCGAACGCAATTGTTGCGGTATAGAAATAAACCAACCACCTGATATTTGTTTACATCGGGAAGCACGTGCTGTCAAAATTCATGATAGTATTGGTGAGAGCGCAAGCAACACCGAATATTTTCAGAGTGTTCCACCGTCCACTTTATGGTGCACTACCAGTGGACTACTCATCGTGAAAACGAGCATGAAAACAGCAAAAAGTGCACTACCGGTAGTGCCCCGGTGCACCACCACACGAAAACGAATTCTCTATTAATTAGCATGTCATTCTTAAGCCTCGTCCACACTCGGCAACTTGAAGTGCGATTTCGGTTGATGAGACTTGTTTATGTTTACATTTTGGTTGCTGAAAGTCTCCCATACTTGTCGGGAGACTTGAGACATGCAACTTTTCGTCTAGTTCAAAATGTAAACATAAACAAGTCTAATGGCGTATTTTTTTTTGATTCCGGATTTGGCTCTGAAACCGTCAGAATAGAAAAACGAGTTTCGGGTTTCGAGTTATTCCATACGTAGGTGTGCGTGAGAACGAGCGCAATGTTTACATGCAGCTGTCATTTTGTTCTCCCTTCTGGATTTCTTCATTCAGTTCTTCACATCCGGATTGCCGTTTTTCGTGTCCGGATTGCACTGGACCACGGAAAATAAAAAAAAGGTAAAATTTACCTTTTTGCGAGGTGAATTTTTTCCACCCCTCTTTCGAGGTAAATTTTACCTTTTTTTCATTCACCTAGCAAAAAGGTAAATTTTACCTTTTTTCAATTTACCTAGCAAAAAGGTAAATTTTACCTTTTTCGCATTCACCTAGCAAAATAGTAAATAATACGGTTTTCCCATTTACTGATTTAAAAGGTAAATGCTGGTTGGTTTGATTGTTTTCTTCAATAAGAATTAAAAAAATACAAAATTTTTTAAAAATGATATTTATTGGAGATAAATAGGGACTGGTAATTCAGCTTCGCGTTCTTCTGAGCCGCTATGGCCGCTGAATCCACCTGCGTTGCGTACATTCATGGCCTCCTCCGTTCGACTAATCCGGTCAGGTTCGGCTTTTCCGGCTGGAGGATGACGTGGAATACACCTCAAAGCTCTATGGGCCGATCTGAAACAAAATCAATAGTATTATGACGAGAACCAGCAGAACTAAATGATATTTAAGAACACTTATTATTCTATTCCGATTTTCACATATTAGGCACAAAGCAAAACTTGTTCCTAGAATGACAAAACAGCTTAACCTCAATGAACGGGTTCGGCGAATAGTTACTTTTTTTTAGAAGAATTGTACCGTTTTGTTTGGCTCAATCCAGGTCAATTACACCTCGCTACGAGGTAAGTTTTACCTTATTTGGATTTACCTTTTTTCTAGGTGAATTATACTTTTTTATCGAGCTCAATTCACCTCGCTACGAGGTAAGATTAACCTTTTTTGGATTCACCTTTTTTCTCGGTGAATTGTACCTTTTTTCAAACCTTGATTCAGGTAAATTTTACCTCACTGTGAGGTGAGTTTCACCTCGAAGAGGTAGAAGTTACCTTTTTGGCTTTCACGAGCGTTCACCTTTGCTAACTCGGTAAATTTTACCTTTTTATTATTTTCCGTGACTGCATATAGTACGATTTTCCTTGGCTGAGAGGTTCAAAATCTTGGCAATAATCATTTGCCCGTTCATTATTTCAACTGTTTGTTTTCAGCCAAAAACAGCTGTTTAATGTTTTGACAACAACGTTGAGAGTATTGGTGGACTTCTCGCAAAACTGACTTTCTTCTCAGGGCGACTCCGTCCCTTTTTCGAGCGAACCTAGGTTGCCTCTCGAGCAATAAATGAGCACGATGACAGCAGTTAGAGCGAACCTAGGTTGCCTCTAGTTTGTCTCCAGGAGTAAAAAAATACGGTATAAGGCATTTCCCCACTTGTCAGGCGAACAGCTGATTTCTCATGTTTACATTTTCTCGACATATCGTGGTAGGGTAAACATAACAACAACATTACGCATGTTCAATTACCAGATAGCAACAAAATAAAATTTGCAATGCCATTATAGTGGTTTTGCAAGCGCACCTTAGTGAGAAGAATATAAATTCTTTATTTAATTAATTTTAAATTCATAATAAGTTAAGACATGAAGGTATGTTAATGTTTTTGATTAAAGAAGTTTTTAAAAAGAAAGCATTGAACAGTGTTTATCATTCAAGATCAAAATGGCGACCAGTTGGTGTTTACATTTTTCAAAACAAAAACAAAAAGTTACCCTACCACAATCTGTCTCAGGAAATACTCTATAAGCAACCGAAATCGCAGTCCAAGCTGCCTAGTGTGGACTAGGCTTTAGTCGAGCTGTCATCGGATCGCGTGGTTTTTACCATTTGGCTGAGATTTTTTGTCGAGTTGCAGTTTTAACATCAGTTTAAAAACCTGGTTTTTTCCGTCGAAGAAGTGCCGTAGTAAATAGTTTATAAAGAGAAAACATTAAAGTGCGGTATTTATAGTGATCACGGGCGAAAATCGTTTTCAAAGTGCGAGAGAACGCTAAAAATAAGTAAGGTTAGGTGTTGCGATGAGTGACCTAGAGCCTGGGGAGGGCAAACTCCCCAGCCCCAAAGAAGATCAGGAAAGCAGAAATGCAGCACCGAAGAAAGCACCAGAAAATTTCCTATACACCAACATGGATTGTGGTCCATACAGAGTGTATGTGGAACTAAGAAACCCCACGGAGAGCACAGCGAAAATTAACAAATTCTCACTTGGATCCATGCTGCGGTCGAATGAGTTTTTTAAAAGGTTCATAACGGATATGAAGTATGCTGGGCGGTCGAAGATTCTGGTTTTTATAAGCACATTCAACAGGGCAAATCAGCTCGTTAAGTTTCTTAATGAACCTGAACAGCCCTACAAGGCCTACGTCCCTAAGCACCTGGTGTGCGTCACAGGTATTGTGATGGGCATTCCAGAGGCAATCACCGATGAAGAAATTATGGCTGACATCGAGTGTGATGTATCGGTACTAGAGGTAAAGAGGTTAACTAGACTCCAGGACGGCAAGAAAATACCTTCAAACAGAATCAGCATCACTTTCCGCGCTAGTGCTTTGCCCGATCGCGTGAAATTGTTTTGTTGTGCGGCACGAGTGAAGCCTTTCATCCAGAAAGTAGTTATCTGTCAGAAGTGTCTCCGGATCAACCACAAAACTGACAACTGTAAGAGTGTGAGACGTTGCTCGAATTGTGGTGACAAACATGATAGCGAAAGCGAATTCAGAAACTGTCAGCGTCAAATGAGGTGTACCAACTGTAGGAGTAACAATCACAACGCACTGAGCGCTGATTGTCCTGAAATCAAACGTCAGGAGCGGATAAAAACCTTGATGTCTAAACGTAACCTGACGTTCGTTGAAGCCGGAGAACAGATCCCAAGATATGGTAACAATATGTATGAAATTCTCAACAATGTTGACGAATTTCCCAACCTGGAAGAATCCTACGGAAGTGTGGCCGGTAGTAGCTCAACACTAGTGGAACAATGGGCTCAGGCCAATATTGAGAGAACACCTATTCGCCCCGCGGTGAAAATTGGAAATCCTGTTCAGCCAGCTCAGCAGAAAGGGATAAAACGAAGGAAGCAGGAGGACACAAAGGCATTACAGACAACAGCGCAACGTAACGCAATTATCGAAGCAACTACATCTAATCGGCCGATGGGAGCAGCTTTGGAGAATCCGTACAGAGTAGACGACAACGAACGTGTAGAAAACACTGTACAGCAGATGTATAACAAACTCAGAAACGAACAGCAAACCACCCTCATGAGATTCTATGCAGATTTCATCACTCAAGTAGGAGATGACGAAGACGCGAAAACAAAGTTCAAGAATTGCACCCGGAAGTATTTTGATTTAGCAAGCGAAGTCATCAACAGGTAATCCAACTTCGTCACCAGAAAGGTAAGCACCCCCATAGTTCATACCAGTAATATTATCAATCAAAAACATGGATAAGTACGCCCTAAAGATATTTCAATGCAACGTGCAAAGCTTAGCCAAAAATAAATGTGAAATTCATCGATCTATGGTGGACGGCAGTTACGACATTGGTTTACTCTCAGAAACATGGATTGACCCTCTTTTAGAAAACACAAACAAATATAAGATCACAGGTTACCACCATATTTCAAATTCTCGACTGGATGGTTACGGAGGAGCAAGCATTTTGCTCAAACAAGGTTATAGCTACACGGAAGTAAAAATACCTAATTTGTCCCAAAAAACGCAAATAGTTGCGGTTTCAATTTTAAGTTTAAAAATTCTCATCATATCTGCTTATATTAGTCCCTCAATTAACTACAATGACTTTAAAGATGATATCACAAGATTGTTCGATAAAATTCAGCCTTTTAGCCAAGTCCTTTTGGGTGGTGATTTAAACTCCCATCACCAAGATTGGGGTAATAATTTTTCTGATAGGAAAGGAATATTTCTTCAAGAAAAGATCAGCGAATCGGATTGTACCATACTCAATGATGGATCGCCAACCTTCATCCCGATAATGCTTAACAGGCAAGCATCTGCAATCGACATAAGTTTTTGTCTCTTGAATCTACCTTATCAGCCCAAATGGAAAGTTCTATCGCACGGTATAGGAGGAAGCTTTCATATGGCGATTGAAATCGTGTTACAAACTCAAGACCAACATGAAATTCGTTACGTTTATAACAAAAGCAGTATCTTGAAGCAAGTTGAAGAACTTGAGGATCATGAAGTCTCTAGTTTAGAGGATTTAAAAAAACAGGTTTCAAAAATTAAAAAGCAAAACCGTAGGAAAGATAATAAAGTTCCAAAGTATTGGTGGACGAAAGAGGTAGATGAAGCGTGGCAACAAAAAAAAAGGTGCTCGTAGACAGTTCAACAGACAATCAAGTTTAGCAAACCTATTAACATTCAAACAAAAGTCAGCGATATTCCAAAGAAAAAAACGAGAGCAAATGAAAATAAAATTAGAAGAGTTTATTGATGAGATTGGACCCTTTACAAGTTCTAAGGAACTCTGGTCCAAAGTAGGAAGATTAACAGGCAAACGAGCGAAACAAGTTGAGAACAATATTTTACTAGACGACGTTTCTGCGGTAAATACATTCTTAGATAAACATTTCGGCCCACATGAACATCACGATTGGATAAACCCCTATCCTGTAGCCACTAGTGCTCTTATCAGTCTTGAAAAATGGTCTAAAATACTTCATTCTAAAAAAATCCATTCAGCCCCGGGCGAAGACGGTCTTTCCTATGAAATCTTACGCAGACTTAACCCAACAGTAGTTAGAAACATTATCAGTGAGCTGAATATTATGTGGATGAGAGGATTTCCTAATGATGAATTGAAATCGATCAAAGTGGTGGCAATTCCTAAACCGGGTAAAGACCAAACAAGTCCTGAAGGAAAAAGGCCTATATCTCTCGTACCAACAATTACTAAGATTGTTAACTCTGCGGTTCTGGCCGAGCTACATTTACATTTAGAAACCAACCAAATCCTACCCCCGACCTCTTTTGGTTTTAGAAAGAATATGTCGACAAATACTGCTATCTGCTACGTCGTGAACGAACTCAAAAGAAATCGCAGAGAGAATAATCTCTCAGCTTTGATTTGTGTAGATCTCTCAAATGCGTTTAATGCTGTGCGAACGGACACACTGATTAATACACTTAGCAGGTATGGCGTACCAGCGGACATAACAACATGGATTGGGTCATTTTTAACAGATCGCAAAATAAACTTTCACACCAGGACAGCTATTCTTACAAGAAGGATAAGTAATGGTTTACCACAAGGTGACGTTCTGTCCCCCACACTATTTAACGTGTATACCGCAGAGTTGCATGGTCTCAGAGTAGAAGGTGTTAGCCTCGTACAATATGCGGATGATTTTGAAATCATAGTAACAGCTAAAAACTGGAATGTTCTGGAAGAAAGAGCTCAAGAATTCCTTAACCTGTTCATAGAGGCCTGTATGCGTCTGAATTTAAATATTAATTCCGAAAAATCCAAAGTGATGGTCATGGGTCTGAGTAGAAGGCCATTTACTCTTTTCGCTAATGGTAATAAACTCGAAACCGTAAATAAACACCTTTACCTGGGGGTATACTTGGACAAATCTCTCAATTTTGGCGCACATATTAAGACGATAAGAGCAAAAATAAAAGACCGTCAAAATATGTTAAAAATTATAAGTGGCACAAAATACGGTTCTCATCCACAGGTCTTAGCTAAACTTTACCCTCCTTTGAATAGAAGCATATTAGAGTATGGTTGTGTGGTTCACAACAACGCGGCTGCTACAACCAGGAAAATATTGGACGTGGTGAATAATCAATGTTTGAGAAAAATCACCGGAAATACGAGATCTACACCGTTGAATGCCCTTTCTGCATTGAGTGGACAAGAGCCGTTACATCTGCGTCAAGAGATGGTTACTGGAAGAGAGATTGCCAGATGCTTCTACCGTAACAACATTGTTTGCAAACAACTGAGCAAGTTGATCAATCACCAGATAGATGATCCAAACAAATACACGTATATGGAAAGAGTTTATATGGCTGACAAGGAGTTGTATAGCAGAATATCACCTCTAACCAAGATAGAACATCACGAGAATGTTACAATTAACATACAGCTGAGTGAAGACACGATAGTTAAAGCTAATACAAGCAGCAAACGACTAAAACAAATGACCTTGGGAGTAATGTATGGTAAATTTCAAAATCGTGGTAGAATCTTTACTGATGCATCAAAAGAAGCAAGTCATTGTGGTATAGGGATATACATTGAATATTCCAACAGAAGACACTTTTTTCGCTTGACCCAGGAGTGCTCCATAACAACAGCTGAATTAACAGCAATTTGGTATGCTATGCAAATAATAGAGCAGGAGGAGTATCTGTTTTTTGTAGTCTACACGGATTCAAGATCTTCATGCCAGATATTGGACAAGGCTAGGATAACTGGTGAAGGCGAAAGACTTGTTGCAGAAATCTTAAGCATAGCCGAAAAATGGGGTACTGCATTCCAGTGGATACCTAGCCATGTACAGGTAAATGGTAATGAAATAGCGGATGGATTAGCGAAAATGGGACTAAACGACGAAGCACAACTATATGAGAACAAATTACTGCTGAAGGACGTATTCAACTATCTTCAAACTAGATTAACATCACAAACAGATCAATGGTACGTAACGGAGTCGAGTAAAAAAGGTGCGAAATACTTCGCAATCCAATCCAACTGGCCTAAACAGGTTTGGTACACCAAGCAACAATTTAAGGGAAGAGAGATTCGCCTGTTGAATCGTCTCATGACTGGCCACGATTTTTCAAAATATTGGTTGGCGAAATGGCGTATAGAAAATGATTCGAAATGTGAGACCTGTAATGAAGAGGAAACAGCTGAGCACATCATATTGCATTGTCCTAAATACAGAAGTCATAGAAGTATTTACTCATTTGATGGTGAATTTCAAACCCTGATTGATTTATTTAAAACTGGTAATTATGAACTATATGGTGAGGTAGCTAATTTCGTCGAACAAGCGAAGATAGATTTATGATTTGGAAAAATAAAACAGATAACACGACAAGTGTTTGGATTACTGGGCATATAGTCATTGTCACTGGCCCAACAATCTGGAGCAGTCGCTCCAAGAAAGAAAGAAGAAGAAGAAGAAGAGAATTAGCATGTACCTAAATGTGAAGTAAATATAATAGCTTTCACTAAAAAAATATGAATTTCTAAGTATCACACAAATAATATATGAACTTTTTTTAAATGATTTAAAAAGTTTTGCATTGAACAGGTTTACAAATTTTACCAAACTGAACATGCCTTATCTTTAAAACAATAGTAGGGGAGATAAGAGCATAATGAGCACTCCTCTTTTCTACAAAAGTACGTATTTTCTTAAATAAATTTTCATGAGGATTTGTTTCGTACTACCTATAGTATTAATTTTTCACAAAAAAAGGAATCTCCTTACCATCTTTACAGAAATATTAAGTAATAACGAGCTAGGTTCTCAAGTGACGAAAATATTATAATTTTTGAGCACTACCATAAGCTTTTATGACCTTTAAATCATCTTTATCTGAAATTTACGCACTGCAACATGATTTACATAATGTTTCTCAATTTTCAGCATCATAAAATTTTTGTTAAAAGTTTATCTATTGTGGTATTACCCCGCATTATTATTTTTACTTTGCTATGCTACTCGACACCCCTGCACTATTAGTTGAAGTTGCTGTTGTTTAACGGCAGCACTACGAGCACACACTTAACAAGGTAGGATTTCCAAGTGCAATCTAAGGTCCCTTGAAAAGATCCATCCACATGCATGTGCTGCATCATTGAGGCGTACAATTCCAAGGTATACCCGGCTAGCATTTCACTAATGCTAAAACCGCCTACCTTCATCGTACCATGTGTGCCAGGTTATGTCACGACCGGGATTCGATCGCATGAACGTTGGCTTAGAAGACAAGGATGCTATCCTCTAGGCCACGATCTGCTGACGTTATTAGATAGATTACAAGTGTTTCTAACATTTTGCTTCAAAAGTTTGAAAAAATAGTGTTCAGTATTGTTTTAATAGCCATCGTCCCCACTTACCCCGGTGTACCTTGATTTCATTATGATTTTTAATAAGGCCAAAATTCATAGCCCATTTTCAAAGCAGTGATAATATAAAGAAAGTCCCATCTGAAAATTATTGTTTTTTTAACAATAAAGTTATTTAAAACAAAGCGGAAATGTGCATTGTAGTAAAATTGGCACATTTCGAATAAAGAACATTTAACGATTCAAAACAATTGAAAATAAGAGAATTCAAGTAACATAAAGTCTGTTTCACATAGAATCTGGTCGGATAAAATAGATCAAGATCATTTCTCCACATAGAAATAACGTACAACAAAAGTAAAAATGTCATTTTGTAGGGTTTTGCACGTTAAGGAAAAAAAATACATAAAAATCATTCGTCAGCTTTTCGGATGAATTTTCGAACTTTTTTTGTGATACCACCCATCATTTTCTGCACAGTACTGCTGGTAACCTCATTCGCCATCGTGTTCCATTTGAGCGCGTTTTTTCATGGTACTGCCACATTTCTTCAGTTTGCCCTTAACTATTGCCCAATATTTCTCGATGGGACGAAAATCCGGACAGTTAGCTGGATTGATACTTTTTTCAACAAAATCGATCTTGTTATCCTTATACCACTTAACGACATCCCGGCTGTAGTGGCAGCTTGCCAGGTCCGGCCAGAACTTCACCGGACCTTTGTGGGACCGAATGAATGGCAAAACGCTCTTCTGGAGACATTCTTCTTTGTAAACATTTCCATTCATTGTGTCTCCAGTGATGAACATCTTAGTTTTCTTCCCACAACTACAGATCCCTTGCCAAATCATCAACTTACGAGCAAATTTATCTGCGAAAACAAACTTGAATCTACCCACAACATTCCCTTTACGCTTCGCAAGGTAAAATTTGTTTCCGGGTATTTGTCCAAAATCCATTTTGACGTAAGATTCGTCGTCCATCAAAATGCATCCATTGTACTTGGTCAACACTTTCTCGTACAACTTCCTTGCCCTGGTTTTGGCAACCAGGTTTTGTTTCAGCGTCCTGTTGGGGTGTTTGCTTGCATGATACGACCGCAAGCCTTCTCGCATTTTCGTCGAGCTGTACTGTGGTTCGTCTTGAACTTTTTCGCCAAGTCACGCAAGGAGATTCCAGGATTATTGTGAACTGATCGCATTACCTTTGCTCGCAGCTTCCGGTCTTATGTTCCACTTTTACGCCTGGTTTGTTTTGCTCGATCCACCGTAAGGATCTCCTGGTAACGTTACAGCACCGAATTTACAGTCGATTTTGGATATTTCAGGAATTTCGCGATCTTTACCCCTGACCACGTCGGTTTCTCTACATGAGTGTGCAGAATTTTCTCTCGCCTTTCGCGTTTCATCGCCGATAACTTTTAACTGACTCCTTAAATCTTGATGAAATTTTCACCACTAAGTAAACAAATCATCCGGATCAAAACACTCAATAGATTCAATAGATTCGCGATGTGACAACTAGGGGTGCTGTACTGCCCCTATTCGCATATGAGTCCCATGTGTAAAAACTGCAAACCGAGAAAAACGCTTGTGAAGTTTGAAACTTGTTTTCATGAAAACAATCGTATGCATCGTTTGTTGGCCAAACCTATCAATAGTTCGGATAGAAAACACTTCAAGGAATACTTTTGTTTACTTTTGCGCTAATACTAACTAATAATTACGGAGAAATTTCAATAAAACACTCATGTGTTTTCACATGGGACACATCAGGGGTCATATTTTTTTCGAAATTTTCGGAACAAACTTCGAACAAAAACTCGTTTTATTGGTAAATTGGAGCACAAAGAAGCGTTTTCCATCGATAACTCAAAAACGATGAAAATGCACATGGGACTCATATGCGAATAGGGGCAGTGTAGTAAATGAAAAGATGCGACCAGATTCTATGTGAAATAGACTTTACAAAAGTGAATTTACGCTAGAAATCAAGTCATGTTGATCCATACAAGCATAATGATACCAAAATTTGGAATATTTTCCCCATAATATGCCATCTGAAAATGTTTCCTTACTTGATATTTTATAAGTTCACTGAAGGTTCAAAATATTAAATTTAAACAAAATTCAACGTTACTCAACGCGCATTTATTGAAAGTAAGTATTTCATGGTAACCAGTTTCATCAAAGATTCAACGATTCAAGAAATCTGCGGCAGAAAAATTTTATTTAAAAAAATGTGAAACTGAACTCACTTCATAGTGAAATTTTTCATACTCCAAAGTAGTCCAATATGTCGTTTTTGTGTCACTTTCTTTTTTTTTTTTTTGCCCTAATGAATGAATACATAAAGCTTAGTTCTTTTAGAAATGGGACACTTTCTTTTGCTAATAACAGTAATAACTCGCTTACTAGTAATCGGATATTCGAAATTTTGACAGCATTTTGCTGCCTGTGAAAAGTACTATCAGACATATTTTTGTCAAAATTTAAAATTTACGCGTTTTTGAAATATTTACGATGTAAGAGAAAAAGTAAATAAATATTTTGCGCATTTTCCTTCAAAATCCGTCATTATCGAATTGATAGCTGACAAAACCGTTGATTATTCACAGAGTTACTGTGTGTGAGGGATGGAAAAGTATGAAAACACTGTCAAAAATGTCCACCAAAGTTCAAATCAAGCATTGGAGTGAAGCACATGATCGGCAACTACGGTTAAGGGTCGTCAGGGAATTCATTAAAACTTAAAATTAAAACATGGGAGCTTTACAGCACATCTAATTGATTTCACGTGTCAAATTTTGACAAGGAATCAGTAAAAGGGTCGTCCATAATATTTTCGATTTTTTTTTTGCAATTTAACTACGTTGTTAGGCATATATCGAGGCAAAAATTGAAATACGAGAGTTTTGCAGCTCGAGGAATTGATTTCTGATAACAAACTTTCTACTAGACGACAGAAAAAGGGGTCGTTACTATTTACTGTTTAATGTTTTTGCAATAATTGTTTTATTATGCATGAGATCCAGACAAAAATTAATTCACGGGTGATTTACAAACGGATAATTGATTTTTGAATTAAAATTTTGAATCAGACGACAGAAAAGGGGTCGTTCATATAACGGTTATAATATTTTAGATATAATTTCATTGTTATGCATCCGAAAAAGACAAAAATTCGTACACGGGTGTTCTTTTTGAAGGTCAATCAATATATTATTTTAAATTTCCGTTAGGGAGACAAGCAAATAAGTCGCAAATTCTGTTTAGTATTTTGAGTAATTTTTTCATCAACTCTGAAGTTAAAGGAGAAACAAAGTTGATACGGGATCAGCTAGTTTTGTATAAAATACAATCATTTGCCAAAATTCTGCTCCTGTGGAAAAAAAAACAACAATTTTCAAAACGAAAACTTTGGTTTTCGCTGTTTTTAAAGCCTAAATAGAGTAATCTTGTATGTACCCTTCGCAACCTACGATCTATACTTACTGATTATACTTCAAGTTTAATCTTATGATGGTTTTACTTCGCTATTATCAGATTTTGCCGGCAGAAATTCCACTAAAAACGCTTTAAAGTGGCTAAAAAATAATCTAGTTTTATTAATTTCGAATCAGCTGTATCCACTAAATTGCCCTCAGTTTATTTCAAAAGAGGAGTATTGAACCAAAAATAGCAGAAATTTAAGGAGGAGGATATAGCTAACTAAAATACAGATTAGATGAAGTACAAGTTTGAAAAACTGATCAATACAGGGTGGCCAGCGTATGTCCATAATCAAATTCCCGGTTTACCTGATAATGATTTTAATCTTTTTTCCGGTTTTGACATACTCAGATAAATACTTTACTATACTTAATTTTTATTTCAAATTCAATTGCTATACAGGTTTACAAAATTTGACCTTTCTGAAGAGTCAAGAGCTGATTTCTATTTGAGGCGCTGATTCCAAGCAACCAGCTTTTTTATCATCTCAACAGTTGATTGAGGTTTTGTTTACCTTGAAATAGGTCGAGGTTTACTTTAAAAATATCTACAGTTTAAATAAAATCAACAACATTCGTAGGATTCCAAAATTTTAGATGTTTTGTCATATCAATTTCATTGAAAATCGTGAGTTATGTTGACTTCCGAGTAACATCAGTTTTCATTCCGTTTATTTTTTCCGATTCTGTAAAACATTGAAATTTCGAAGACATTTAAAAGAATTTCACGTCAAAAGGAAGGCATTGTTTTATGAGATCTACAACATCTAGGAAACATCTGAATCCTTAAGGGACATAAGTTGGAAGAAATCGTTTTCGATTTTCATAAAAGCCCCTTTAATCCAAAGGGGTATAAGTGCATTAAAGCTAGTTTCGAGAAAAGACGCTTTTAAGCTGGTTTGGTTATTTTCCGTACATTTAAAAAATGTATTTTTTTTAATGTTAAAATATTTAAATAAAATTACTAGAATCTGGAAAAATCTCCAAAATAAATATGTTTTAAAATATGAAGAATCGATTGGTGTTATTAACTCAAAATTGAACATTTTTGCACTTATACCTCATTGACCTCATAGCCTCATATAAGTTTAATAGCTCATCAATTATCAATGTCAGAATCAGAACTAATGAGATTTAGAGACTCCACACGACATATTACTTAAAATAGAAATTATTGAAAAAATTTGAATTCAAGACCCAAAAATTCCCAAAATCAGAATTACAAACATAAAAATTTGTTCACCTGTGTAATTTGAAAATAAAATTTCTATTCTAAGTTACCAACTTAAAAATCTAGGTCAATTTTAGTTGTAAATATTGATTTGTTTTTCAAAATTTTATCTCTTCCACAGACATTCTCAAAGACTCTGATTTTGAAGCTGTATATTTGTTTGAAAATTGCATTTCAATCTTCATGTTAGATAGAAAATCTTAAATTTCAGTCTGATTTCTAAACAACAAATCTTAATTTTAAACCTGAATTCTGAATATGAATTCTTCATCTGCATTTTCAGTCGGACTTCTGTATCAAAAAAAAAAAAAAACAATCCGATCTCTTAATTTGAATTTTCTACCTGCATTCTGAATTAGGATCGAAAATAAATTCAGATTCTAAAATTCTTATCCAAATTTTGAATATTAATTCTGTGTGATACTTTTTCGGAACAGTCTATTGAATAGCAAAAACGACTATTTATATCATAAATATATAGTCTTTTCTGTTAGCCGAAAAAGTATCCCACAAAATCCATTAAAAGTCGACAAATACCTCATGAATATTATTTCGGAATCTGATTAATTAAAACTCAGACTCTTGTGGCTAGTACTTCTAACATTTGAAGAAACAGCTCCATTTTGACATACAAATTTCCCACTCCATCTCTTATTTAATAACAAAACTGAACAAATTGACAAATTTGTACTTAAAGCTTCTGAAAAAAAAATCTTTGGATGAATTTTCCTATTTAGTATGTAATTATATTAGGAGGAAAAAAAATTCTTTCGTTGATAGTTTTCCCCGATTTTGATTTCGAATTCCCGGTTATTTCCCGGTTTTCCCGGTGCTATTTTTAATTCCCGGTTTTTCCCGGTTATCCAGGTTTTTCTGGTTTTCTAGCCACCCTGTTAATATCATGACTGAAAAAAAGTGTGCGCCGGCTGATGGGAGGTACCAAAAATAAAGTAGAATTTTTTGGGATTATTTTTGAATTTCTCAAACCTTGTGGTCTAAATGGCTTCGTTCTGGTTCAAAACCCATCCATGATTTATTCCAGAATTTTAAGTAACGTTTACATTAGTAAATTTGAACTTTAAGGTTTGTATGGGAAAATTTAATATTTTGTATTGGAAAATCAACATCATTTTTGTTTCTTCTGTGGAACCGAGCCTGTCGATTGTTTTTGTGCCAATTTATAAATTCTATAAAAGAAATTTTTCGCTGAACAACTTAGTTGGAGACCGTAGCTTCGTAATCTATTAATCGTAGGATATAGCTAGACTGGTACGGAAATTTTAAAATCAAATAATGCTCGGATTCCGACAGATTTTAAGATAAAACCGTCCGGATACGCACCGGAAGAAATTAGGAATGCTGAAAAAAAGTTTTACAGGAATTTTGTGAAGAATATTTTCACAAGAGAAAATAGAATGATCTTAGCTCGGTTAGGATTTTTTTTCAATTAAATTCACTGTTTATGATTACTTATTTGCGCTAGATTTAATTACAGACAATATGTTCGTTAGAAATGCGTGGTAGGTGGTGTAGTTGGGCTCAAAAACAAGCTCAACGGTTGTGTCGCCGAAATTCTCAGGTGGGTTCTGGGATTAAAGATACGTTGCCTACACAACCTATCGTTAATTTTGTGTCCCGAATAGAATGTAAAAAATGCGCCTGACACATAGGCCCGAAACCACCCATCCCGCCTCAAGTACCCCCCCCTTTATCCACCCAACTCGAGCAAATAAATTCGATATACATGCATGCGTTGTTAGGAGATGCATGCACACCGTACAGAAACAATGCAATGGTCCTGTTGCAATGTGCAGGTCTTAGTTTGTCCACCCCTCTCGTCCCTAGTTCTGCTTTCGTTCTCCTTATCTACATTCACCATTAGTTGCCTGGTAGTTGAGTTGAGTTGAGCTCAACATCCCTTCCCGGTGCGTGGGATGGGGTGGGGTTTTCCCAAACTTTCGAACCGGACATGGACAACACCACTCTGACTGGCAAGTGAGTCGCGTCGTCATCGTCCTACCTACCCCGTTAGTTATCCCCAGATTTTCTATACATTTAACATACAGCCAGCTAGCCAGCTACGCACTTTCGCACAAATACACCCACAATACAATCGACGAGGTCTAGTGGTGGAATTTGGATGGGGAGTCCGGTAGTAGATTCTAGTCGTTAGGTGGTTGCACTTCTACTCTTCTGATGCAGCTGCTGGTGGGATGATTGGTGCATCCAATGGCTGTAGAAAATGCACCGGATGCAGCTTTGTACACCCCCGGCTGGAATCGATCGATGTTGTGTTTTGTGTAGGTATAACGTTGCGTTTTCGGTCTCCTGCCGGAATTGGGAGGTGTGGGCTGGGAGCTGTGTATATTTTGGGGAGGCTAGTTTCAATACATCAGATTCTATGGACCCGGGGAATAGTTTCGCGGCCGCCGATTTTTGGGCGGGGGTAGGTTTTTTTTCTCGAGCGCGAAACAGTTGAAGTTGGAGAGGCAAATATTTTTTGTTGGTTCCTGTTGTAGAACAGGTTTAATATAGGTTGGATTTTTTTTTTGTTGAAACTAGAAGGAAGAATTCGTGTATGTACTATAAAAATATGAGAGGATGTAGAGACGGATACGGTTTTTTTTTCGGAGATGCACCGCGTTGCAGTGATGACCGAAATCGATCCGGATAACTCAACTATAGAGGTACTGGACGAAGGTAACTGTTAGACTTTAGACGAAAACGACATTCACCTCCATTTCATCAAAATCAAAATACGAGATTAAGAGGGTGGCGCGGCAGATCGGATTGGATCGGATCCGGATCCGGAAGGGGGCACTTTTTGGGATACCGCACAAAATTTCCATCGGGCGCACATGCCGCTTGCTGTAAATACAGCTACAGATGAATATATTTTATACATGGTTCCGGAGAATGTGTGTTGTACACATATATTATTCCGAGTCCTACCGTCATCTTCGTCTCGTAGCAGACGAACAGAGGGCATAAATACAATCTCCCATTCCGTTCCGGAGCTGGCTGCTGGGTCCACCATTGCGTCTACAGCCGCCGTGCCATTGTCGTTCTCGTCCTGCTTTGCACATGAATTTTCTTTTACCCACCTCAGCGACCACCATCAGCAAGCATCCCGGCAGAGTACATCCAACCGACCAAGCCAATCTCATTTTCCCTATGCTTATTTCACGGAACTAGACTTTGCCGAACGTCCGTCCGCTGTCCGTGAAGTAGAAAGCTCGTACGACACTCGAGGGATGGATGGTGAGATGGTAAGTGAAGCCAGCCAGCCGGCCACCTCCAGCGCGTATCCCCAATCATTCCCACCGTGCTCCATGCGATTCTCGCTTCGATTCCATTATCATCGCAGTCAAGTGAAAACAACCATGCACACATGGACGGCAAACAGTTCAAAATCCGAGAAACTGTATTAAGTACCACTAGCGAGACGCTCGACACCAACCTACACATGACTCTAAACCCCAAACACGCCTCCCCCTCCCCCTCCTGCCTTATCGACAGTCAGCACCAAAGCTTCAATCAACTATTGCTACCTTTTTCTATGCATAGCTTATCACTGAAGTTTAAAAGCTCGATATAAGCCCACGCGCTTATCTAAAAGAAAATATACTCTCAAAAAATCAAGACAATCACTTTTTTGAAATATTTAAAAAGTTTAATTTTCGCCATTAATACGTTTGAAATCAAGAGACCAACCAATCATCCATCGATGTCTTGAGCAAGGTTTTTAGAACACACAAGGTTCTCCGACTTTCACAGTAAGTAGGCGAGGAGTGCGCGGGGCGCTCAATGAGTTTGTTTACAAACATAAGAATATTGGCTCAGCTGTTCAACGGTTTGTTGGTAAACAAATTACGTGGATTCCGCAGTTGCAAGACCAAAATAGTCAGAATTTGACATACGGTAACACCTTCTATATATACACACACCTTGGTCTTAAGAATAAATCTACTGATAAACAAAAGGAAGTTTGTTTCTTATTTACAGGTTAAATTCAACAGGTTCAAGTAAACGAAATTCACCAAAACGGGAATAGGTTGAGTTTGTATGGAAATTTGACATCGTTTTTTTTGTTCTAACTTCTATGCACATGCATTTATTGCTCTACAACTTTGGATTTTCTTATACATTAAGGACCGCGAAGAAATCTTATCTCGAAACAGCGAAATTCAGCACTCTATATCTTAGAAACCACTGTAACACTTTGGTGACTAATTTTTACCTATGATTTTTGTCTAACAACCCACGAATAAAAAATAATTTAAACAAATTATTTTTGTAACTATATGATTATTCATTTTTAAGTTCTCATTCATAGTTTTCGTATGAAATCGTAACTTAAGACACGAATGCCACAAGGATGGTAAAGTGTCATTAATAAAACCTTAACGAAAGTAACTTTAGAAAAGTGATCCTTAGCCTAAAGGGTAAGCTAATTTTTTTAATGAAACCTCTAGAAACAAAACATGAAATTTGCTTTCATCGATGGATAAAATTTTTGAATTTGTTTGCAAGTTCAGTAGATCAACGATATTTGATTTCAGCGTAAAATAAGTTTTTTTTAGGATAGCTTTAAATTTATCTATACTCAAATCAAACAAGCCTAATCTTCTAAACTGTTTTGCAAATTCCAAGATTCTAACCTTTGATGAAAATTTAAAAAAAATAAAAAAAAAAACAGTAAGAGATAAAAAATGTTCGAATCAATTTTGCTTGATGCAAACTTGAACGAAATTTATGATTTAAGTTTGAAATTTGGCTTTAAAAATGCTGCAATATTAATAATGTTTAACAATACACCGAAAAAATAATAAAAAATTGCAGATTTTTTAGGTAAAGATCAGGTACATTTTTCTTAAGAAGAAAATACTTTTCATAAAGAATCAATTCCATACTAAAAATCCTGTGGATTTTTTTTTTAAATATAATTTGGGATATTTTGCATGAATTAAAACTTAGACAATTAACTTAAATTATACTTTATATTTGTGATTTTCAGTTGAATTGTGTGTACAAACTTATTAGCATAGCATAGCATAGCATAGCATAGGATGACTACACACATCTAGCATTGGCTGATACACGAGGTACAACTGATAATCAAGAGCAACGCAAATTGCCAAAATGAGCATCTGGATTCAACATTCATTCCAAGTGCTGCTCTTGAAGATCAGTGTGGTACCATGATGCACACCGTGACAAGTCAATGTAATCATACACTGAAAGAAAAATCATGGTATTCCAAAATGAATAAAAATGTTTAATTTTACCATACGTTAATATTGTCGATATAAATAAAGTTTTAGTTAGTTTGACGACTTTTTGATTAATTTTACCATGCGGGGCAGAAAAAAGATGGTAAACTTTAATGAAAAAAGAGGTTTAATTATACCATGCGCAAAATTGGTTGATAATTATGAAGTTTTGGTTATTTTGACGATCTTTTGGTTAATGCTACCATGCGGGTCAAAAGAAAATGTGGTAAACCTACATAAAAAGAGGTTTAATTTTACCATGCGGAACGTTTTGTGCATTCGAATATAAAATTTTGGTTATCGTGAAAATACTGTGGTACATTTTACCATGGTTGTCAATAGCCAAAATACTTTCAATTAGATGTGTCATCTTGCACTTTGTTGCCTCCTTGCCATTGAAATGGCTTTGGATTTTAATTTATTGTTGAAACATTGGAAACAATATTGATTTTGTGCTATGTGCCGCGATCTTAAAGGTAAAGTGTTTTGGTGTGGTCATGTCACAAAAGATATCATGTTTTATTTATCCGCAGAAGGCCATTACAATCTGGAGTGCAAGCAGAGTCATCAACGGCCGCTAATTTCAACAGTTTATAAAATTTTCAAGAGTAAGTAAAATTTATTAGTATTTCTGCACAATATTTAACTTTTTTAAAATTTCTAGGGCACGGGGCGATGATAATTCGAGAAGACCAAAATAAAATCTTGGGACAACCGCGGAACACCGGAAACAAAATGTCGAAGGAACCTTCATCAAGTTAGGTTTTGCCATTTAGTTCCTGATCCAGTGTTAATGACAAAAATATTATTTGTGAAGAAAAAAATAAAAGTGATGAATAAATAAACCAGCATTTTAAAAATTTAAATGATTTCATTGAATGCATGGATAAATTACCATAGTTTTGTCTTAAATACCATGGCATATTAAAATTGACCGTCATTCTGCCATAACGCACCATAACACGTTCACATAGTAATTTTAACTAATGTGTTGTTCAAGATAAACAAAAACGTACTCGAAAAAAAACCATCTGTTTTTATTTTTAAATTTACCCTCGGATATGGTAACGGTTACCATGATTTTTTTTTTCGGTGTAGAAGGGATTATCTGAAACAGCAAAAATAACTCTTTAGGTGCAGAGAACTCATACGACCCATAAAGCTGTTTCAGAAAGGAATGGAAGGGATGTTTTAGTGGGAAATCCTACATGACAAATAGGATTGACAAAATATGTTAAAATATAATCAAAATAAAATGAAACAATTTCACCAAAGTCCATTGATAGGCGATGAGGGAAGGAGGCAGCGTGGGTTGATTTCTATTTGATGGTCCTGTTGCACTAATGATGATAATCCCTGCACCTTCCAGTCACTGTTGTTTGATAATCCAGCAAGTGCTTATGGATGATTTTTCGGGATTTGAGTGCTTCTTTTCTTCTGCTGATTTTTTTAACACAATCGTCACTGCTATCCTTATACAGATTTCGAAAAAGAAGCTTCTAAACAGATAACAATCACAATATATTCACGAAAACAAAACTTTGAATCGTGTGTACAAACTTATTCTTATTAAAAATTTTGAAATCTGGAAATTGAATTGACAAACTAATTTTTAAGTTTATGTTCTCTTGAATTTCTCAACAATTTTATGTTGATTGAAAAACTCATTCACAAGCTAAATCGTTTTCTGAATTTTAAATCTGAATTCTAAACCTGAATCCAAAAATTAAACTTTGAATCGGTTTCCGAATTTCTATACGATTTCCGTAATGTAAAAAATACGATTTCTGAATCTTAATTCCAGATCACAATTTCATGAGCCTAATCTTAGAGCCCTCATTCATGATTCTATTATTTAAATTCTGTAGGGCTGGTTTGATATTAATTCATTATTTCAATTATTTATTTTTAATTATTTATCTTTAATTTTTAAATCTGATTTAAAATGTGAATTTCGAATGATGAATCAGAATCTGGTTTTCAATTTTGAATCGCCACTTAGAAGCTTTAAATGTTTAAATTTAGTGTTAGAATAAAGTATAAGAACTTCGAATTTGAATATAAAAAAATCTTCTTTTCCCATATTCGAACAACTTTAATCAAAATATTGAAAATGCATTTGATTTTCGAAAAACATGATTCAAATTTGATATAAAATGCAAAACAGAATTCGAACAAGGATTTCAAAGCCGGTTTTCAGTCCTAATTTCTTATGATTATTCGAACTGAAAATCAAGAATCCTAAACATGATAGAAAATCAAAAATACGAAAATATGTAGAAATACAATTTTGTTTATAGGAATATGGAACCAGAACCTCCAAAATGGGTTTAATTTAAAGATTAATATTCAGACCTGAATTTCTATGATAAGGTTGCCAAATTTCCCGGTTGAAACCGGATTGGCCCGGATATTTAATATAAAATTTGGGAAAAGTCCTAGATTTTTTATGAGCAATTCCTAGGTTTTGACCAAAATTGCCCGGTTTTGCCTGGATTTGGTCGACAATTCAAATACTCGAATTTGCCAGGTTTTTATATAAAACAGCACTGATTTGTCCGGCCCGGATACGTGCTGAAAAAAATCTGACAACCTTATTCTATGAACAAGTGAGAAAATTTTAAAAAACTGTAGCAGAGTTTTCAACTTGAAATGGGTTTTTGAGGTTTTTGTGTTAGTTTTTAGTTCAGATAGTTACTCTTGAATATCTTTGCTCTATTATCATAATTTGATTATGAATTTAAAATCTTGAGTGTAGAGTAGAATACCTCGCTTGCTTTTTTGGACCCTCATGGGGGGAGGGTTAATTATTTTTTATATTTTTTTTAAATTTTGTATTCTACATTTCAAATCTTTATGATACTTCCCAATTGTCATTAGGTGAATAATTCTCGATGAAGCACAAACCAGACGATCAATGATGAAATGAAAAACATTCAAAATATCCATCCGGTCATTATTTTAAATCAGGGAATTTTAGTTGGTGATAAGGGTATTAAAAAAAATGAATTAAATTTTGAATTTTGCAGCTCATATCAGCAAAACTCTTCCGTAATGTTTGCACGTGATTAATTAACAATTTTTATTTGAAGATACCACAAACCATCAAAAGATACGCAGACAACATCGCAATTTTAGACAGTATACTGAACTCATTTCCAGTTTACATGTTTAAAATGTTTTGTATTCTCTGTGATAGCATTTGAAAGAAATCAAATCATAGGGGCCCCCGAGAAAAATTGCCCCGGACCCCCGATGGTTTAATCCGGCCCTGCATTTGAGTTATGATTCTAGAAGTGGCGAGTAAAAATCGAGATATCTTGTATTTGGTCCGCAATGTGTTAATTTTGACATAATTTCAGACACTTGCTTTCAAGACGGTTAAATGATACGCGTTACGACAAAAAGTTATTAAGAGTAGAAGAGAGTTACCGCTTTAATCCGGTGTTCAAAGCCGACAACATCCTATGGATGGATGACACAAATACTATTATTCGCGTGTATTTCCCTTTTTGCTTGTTATTGTGGCTCGATCCGTTGAGGTCAATTTACTTGTTGTAAATGTACTTGTTCGCTGTTGACTTATTAGGGATCTACCGTCAACTGAAAGTCGATCCCTAAAATCTACGGATTTTTGGATATTTCTACGGATTCCCTACGGAAAATATAATTTGTTCAGTTTACGAGATTTAAATATGGATCGCTTTTTGACAGATTCTTTTTCCCTCAGTTTACTAATCTGAATCACATTTCACACTCCTTCAATAGCGTTTTCGTTATTCCCACTGGCACACTTTTACTTCATAAACAAACAATCTTGAGATACGTTTCCAGTTGGGAAAATTCAAAGCCGAATACTGCTGCCTGTTGTTCCCAAGAGAGTCGGCAGAGCGACGATCGCGCTTTTCGTACATATATAGAGTTTAAGTGCTTTCAGCCTTTTTGGATTATAATTGAGGCGCTTAGGATCAGAGGGGTGCAAGTGCCGAAATGATGATTTCGAGAAAACGGGCCTCAAAGTTTTTTTTCTTAATCAAAATTATCGAATCAATTTTTCTACTAAATTATCGATGGTGTGTGTCTCATGAAGTCTAAAATGAACGATTCTGGAAGAAAAACCAAAGTTTTTGCGATATTTATGTTAAAACGGCGAACTACTTTTATTGATATTTTTCACTTGCACACCCTTCTGATCCCAAGAATGACACTTGCACCCCTCTGACTCCAAACAATATGATAGCATCCTTTTGGAAATTGTATGTAACGAGTATTTTCAGTATGATACTAGATGTTTTGTTTTTGTTCACAGATTTAATTTTCTGCGTTTTCGGGCTTCAAATTTCTATGCAACTCATAATGAACGAGGTTTGCAAGTTCCACTATCCTAATTCCCAGTTTAGCTGGTCGCTTTTTCCGGTAGAACCAACGTACGCTTCCCCTTGGTTTCGTAGCTTTTTTAGCAAGATGAGTTTCCAGACTGCCTGATTTCGTTGGCGTTTTTGGGGTCTTGATGAATGGCCAGTTGACTCTCCAGGAATGGACTCATTCTCGCTAGCAACTGCAGCAGCAGCAACTTCTGATTATCCAGAAGAACCGTGGATGTTTAATTTTTCTTTTTTGGTCTAATTATACCAGGCCTCTTTCCTAAACAGTTATGTAAATATTCCTTAAGAGACTTTATGTAATTTTTTATAAACTACCTGTCGCAACGACTCATCTGAACTTTTCGAAGTTTCATTTTGTTCCGTGGGATAGTATGTGACATCATGATCAGAGCCTGTCGAAAACTCTGAATCCTCTGAGCTTTCATCCGAGAGATTTTTCTTAGATATACCTATTTGCCAAAAAATTATTGTTAAGTGCGTTTTGTGTTTACCTTTTATCCCTATTAGCATTGGTTAAATTCGCCAAAAAAAATATTTTAGAATTTTTTGTATACATAACAATGAGATTTTTATGCCGACGAAGTTACACCTGAATCTATTTTCATCACTTCTCTATCTGAGGACTTTGGAACCAGTAGAAAATCCTAGTCGGAGCTAGATGATGTTGTTTTCAACTGACAAAAATGTATACGTTCTAATGAAATCAGCCTAAAAGTATAATCCTTTGGTGTCAGAAGGGTGCAAGTGCACTTGCACCCTTCTGACACCAAACGAAACAGGATTTTCATTGACACGTTTTTTTATAAATAGCTTAAAAATATCGAAATAATTTTTCTTTTGACCTGTGTCTTCTACAGAATGTTAATCTATACTTTAACTATCCAAAAAACAGTTTATCTCAATTTTGATAAAAAATCACTTGCACCCCTCTGATCCTAAGTGCCTCAATTAAAAAATGAAATTTTAATTTTAAGGAAACATAAGACTGCTAAGTCGATAACTAACTACCATCATGATAATTTTTTTCGAATTTTTAACAGTACAATTTTGATTACTCTCAAAACTGTTCAAAGTTACACAGTGTCTTCATACTTGGGGGAAAAACTGAAAAATTACAAGCTTGCACTAATGGATATGCACATTTTGTAAGCAGCGGGAACATGATGTTGTAGGTAGGTATATGCATTAAGCGGTCAGTTATTGGGGTCTGAAAGCGCTCATTGCGTAGGGTTGGCCTTCGAACGCACCAGCCATTCTGCGGATGACTGCCCTCCTTCTTCTTTTGGCGAGCTGGCTGACTGGCGTGAGTACTTGGGATCGCCCTAGCTTTATTGTGCAAAGCCTAGTAATTAAAAGCAAACAAAACATGATTTATATTTCATTATAACGGAACACTACGGTACAGCAGGGTTTCCTGTTTCTATACTTAAGCGCCAGACCAACCTGTTCAAAAAAATAAAAACAAATGGTATGGAGTATGGTCATTGCTTCATCGAAGCAAAAATCGGACACAATTATGAAGTCTTAAAGTCTCGACGACAACTTGGAAACAAAACTTTTCTATGTTTGCCGAAAGGGAAAAGTTACATCATATATCTAAATCCCCTTGTCAATTAATCTAGAATACACGGAGCGAAAAATTTTCTCTACACTCATACTTGACTGTGCTATCAACATGGCATTTTACGTAACGTCCGAATATGACCACCTGAATCGACCAGAGCAGCAGTCAAAAAAAGAAGAACAAAAATTTCGTTTACCTTCCCGAGAAAGTAGAGAGGTTCAGCAGAAGAAGCCCTTTCATTGCGGAAACTCATTTTCCGTTTTCCATTTTCATCATCTTCTCCACTTGTTGATTTTCGACATGATTAAAGTATAAAACCAGTACCTATATTGAACGCGATTCCAATCTGCAGCAGGTAAGCACTGACATATCTAGCCAGAACTATCTCTCAAAAAGTCAATAAGGGTAGTGTGGCTTTCAATTTTGTCGAGAGCATCATTCATTTTTACATTGTACACTTTAATAAATTAAAATGAGGAAGGCCAAGATTTTTGATACACTTACAAATTTATAAATAAAATGGGTTTAAATGATTCAATATTCAAATAGAACGAAATTAACAACAACACCCTTGTTCAGAAACTGTGTTTGATGCTGCTAACAAGCATGACGGTTGATGGAACTAAAAAAGGCTACCGCCGACGTACTAGGTTCAATTTTGCTAGAACGTGCGGTAGGTACCAAAAATATCAGATCTTCAACATTCGAGAAGGATAGAAAATAAGGAAAAAACAAACTTCTGTATTGATGAGAGAACAGTCAGCACTGTAGAGCCAAAAACCCAAGATACAGCCCAACCGAAATGTATGCCATGAAACGATACTGGCGGTGAAAATCATCTCGAAAACAGATCCCATGCTGCAAGTTATCCGGAAAAAGTAATAGATACATATGTATATGGAAACCACCAGACTACTACCTTATACTTTCAATGGCAAGGACTCGTGTGCTGCCTTCTAATAAAGGAAGAAACTTTCTAGCTTTGCTGAATCCTTTTTTCAATACGATGCTGCCTTTCTTTGATATGTTTTATTTAACTTAACAAATCTCAATGATTTGTGATAAGATTAACCGGGATTTTGAAACATGAAAAATAACCTAAAGCCTTTAACTGTTTGTTAAGTCTTATTCACGATCCAATGTACTGGTTTTGTGATAATTTTAAGACATCTGGAATCAGGCGCGGTCCTATGGGGGACTGGTGATCGCAGTGATCACCCCAACCTTATACGGGAAAACCCGTTAAAAATATACGAAAATGCTCGAACTTCATAAAAATTTAGAACTTTTCCTAGTTGGTACACTTTTGAATTTTCAAAATTTTCCACTCCGTGGGAGCGTTTCTTAAACAAAGTGCAGTCAAATTTTTCATTGGGGTGATCAATTTTCCAATAGGCACTTCAGAAGCGTAGGACTTCTACTGGCAGCTTCACTTTCATATCTTTCTTTAAACATTGTAACTATCATTCAATATGAAAATTGTTAGCCTCAATTTTTTTCGCAGAAAAAATCAAAGAAGTTTAGTTATGATTACGTACCACTTTAGTTATACGAATAACTTTATCGTTTAGGAAACAATTAATACATTTTTATCCAAAAATTAATTGCATAGCTACATGGGCTTAGTGATTTAATTTCAGTATCTACTTTTTCGGTTGCAACCATTTAACATATTTGTTGATTAAATGTCGTTTTTTTAGTCGAACCCCGCCTTAAGACGTGTTTTATATTTCTCTTTTTCATGGTCCGTTTCCAGTTTTCTCACGTTAAGGGTTTCTTAGATGAAGCTTTTGACAACTGCTCGTCATACAGTTGCCATTAGTATGGATTGCTAGATTAACACATTTTGAATCATTCTGCGCAAAAAGTAAATTAAAATAAGAATAGGCTTGGCTTTGATGACGATTGTACTAAACTCCGTGTACAAGCGGGTTTAGAGGGTTAATCAAATTCAATTGAGATATTTTTTTTTAATTAAGTTACAAATCGAAAACAGACATGTCAAACATAGAAAGGCAACAATTTTTTTTTTCAATTATTTTACCGTTTGCTGTGAAACATGATATAAATGGAAAATTAAAAACTTTGAAATTAAGGGTATCCATTTTTTTTTCTTCTTTTGATTACCTTTTAATAAATAACATCACAACCATTAAAGTACACAGGAAGTCCCGATTTTGACAGAAAGCATAATTAAGACAATTAAACTGGGTAGATAATTTCAATTCAGAAGATGCATTTAAATTTTGGAATCACACAAGAAGTTTTAAGATGTCTACAACACGAAAGTCTTAGCTCACATTTTACACTAACTCTTCGATTGCTTTCCTCCTTCCATTTTCATCTCTATCTAAGACCCATTCCAATACGTGTATAAAAGATAATCTAAATTGCGTACGAGTCTAAATGGTATATCGATTGATTCAGAATTTAAAGCATTACATTTTGATATTAAAAGTTTATTTCTCGATAAAATAGTCAATGAAGTCATTACGCGTATGCCACAACTTGCCCATTTTAGATTTTCTTAAAATTTCACATTTCCTATTAATGATTGAAGGTTATGTTTGAAAAAATACTTTTAAAAGAGTGTAGTTTTTTAGAAAATTCTGAAAAATAAGAACTTTCGAAATGCTGAGTGATCGACTGGAATGGGTCCTAACTAGAATCATTCGATCTTAAGGAAAAGATCGATCTTCAAGATTCATTCAGATGGGTGGTCGTAGGAGCGATTCACCTTAAAATTGAAGCTTGAGGATTGATCTTTTATAGATCGATCTTATCCATTTTTAACAAGAAAGAGAACATTTTTTTTATGATTAGGATAAAATAGAACTCGAAGCCTCAAAGATGCGTTAAACTTCTATCTTTGGTTGAAATAAATGCATATAAACATTTTAATTTAGCTACTCAATATATTGAAAAATTCCAAACAATTACTCTGGTTTACCTTACATATATCTTGAGCCAATCAAATTAAGCAATAAAAAATTATCATTGTTGTATTTTCAAGGTCGAAGAAAAATCATTATTCCAAAATCAAAATGAATATATTGTTACAAAATTCTGATTTCAGAAGCGAGTATATGAATTTGAAAAAAAAAATAGAATTCGGATTTAGGTACCATACCTCAGATTTTGAATTCATCATCAGTCATCATTTAAAAATAAGTTAAGAAACTCAAAAATGAGTGATATCATAAATTTATATGTGTGTATTCGTCTTAAATTAAAATTTCATAATGCCATCGAATTTAAAAAATCATATTTTGAATTTTGTTTCCGAACTCGGCTGAATTTTAAGATTCATACCAATCATCAATCCAAATCACAATGATAATCTAAATTGAAACTTATAATCCAGTTTCAGATTTGACAAAAAAGTGTTATTATTGCAAAGACAACAGCTATTTTAGTGTATATGTTTCAATAGCTGTTTCGAAAGATTTTGGCATCATGCAATATTCCGTCGGATTTTGCCAATCGCCTCTAGTTTTGGTTCTATAGCTCGTATGATTTTAAAAGCCGTTTTTACTAAATTGCAGCTCATTGAAATAAAAAACCTAAATAAAAACTAGAAACTGATTTAAACTGTATTTATTATCCTGTATTTTATGAAGGATCAAGATTTTGCCTAGATTTTCGAATTTCAGAGATACAATGCTTTAGTTAGAGAAAAAAAAGAAATTTGACAATTTTAAGAAAATTCAATTGAAAATGATATAGCCATTTCATTTCTGACATCACACAAGGGCGTTGAATCTCACGCCAAACCACATGTTCGATGTCTTGGTAGCCTTGGCCACAGCTACAGAGATTGTTGCTAGACAGATTTCCACGATAGAGAAAAGCGTTCAAGGAACAGTGATTGGACATGAGTCTTGAAAATGTTCGTATAAAATCACGACTCAAGTTCAAACACTTGAACCATGGCTTACCTGTGGGATAATAGAGTGGAGAATTTTTTAATATTAATGTTCTTAATTTATTTAACATCTATGTAGAAGACTGCAAAACGTTTTGATTTTTGATCAAATTCCTGAATTTCCGTGGAAATGTAAAAAAAAAACCTATGTAACTTTTTCTGATAAGCCAAAATTATTCAATCATTTTATTTGCAGTCATCGAGAAAGTTGATCATTTTATAAAAGACCATATTTTCAATTTTAAACACTCTCAAGTTACTTAAAATCATAGATTTTTTTAAAATCATTTTTTAAACATCGGAGAAAAAGGAAAATTTAAAAAAAATCTGAACATAATTTTTCATTTTATTCATTTTAGTTACCCCTTTATTGGAAAATTGTTACTTTTCTAAACGAATGATTCAAATTTCAGTTCATTCGATTCAAGTTTAATGAAGTTCTAAATTAAAGATAGAATAGAATAAAATTTAGATTTAGAATTGAAATTCTTGAACTACAATTCACAACGAGAAATGAATTTAAGAATCGATTAAAAAAACATGATATTTTAGAATCATCATTCTGAAAAATATAACAGGTTTGTAGAGACAAGACTGGTTGGTTTGGAGAACACCTTAATAATCATTTTTATTCTGACATAGTAAAGTAACGACTACTGAGATACTACAACCTCTCTCTTGCCTATTTTCTTTAACTGCTTCATTTATTTCGTTCTTTGTCGTTTACTCTTCGATGATTCAATACTTCTTGTCGCGTTATCATATTGAGAATGTGTTGGTAAGTTAATCAGTAAAGGATTATTACTTTTAATTCGTTTTGTGTTTTTATGTGTCGATCTGTTATCTTCCCTGTTTCCATGTTTTTTAGTTTTAAGCGAGTTCCTTCTCTACTTAGGTATGTTCGACTGGACTGTAGTTTTTTGTTAACTTGTTCTTTTTGACGAAGGATTTCACGACTACAAGGTCTCCTACATCAGTGTTACAATGTTTAGCATTGTTCCTTGTATTTGTATGTATTTCTCCTTTCTCTCTTCTTAATTTATCATTTTAATGGCTTGTTTTATATTGATCTTTCGCCTAACGTGAGGTAATTTGTCGCGAATATTAAATCCACGGAACCGTGTGTTGAATAGTCACTCCATTAATAGAGCAAAATCTCTTAAACTCTTCAGATGCAAACGGCTGACCATTGTCGCATACAATAATGTTGGGATATCCAAATCAAGCAAACACTTCTCGCATTTTTGTGATAGTCAATTTGGCGGTCATTGAGCTTTGAATCACTACTTCTAAGTATCTAGAAAGAAAAAACATAAATGAAACCAAGATCATCGATTGATTTCAAAATAAAAATTTAATGATTCAACCTAGAGAAATAATCAGTTAGTACTAGTCCTCATCGCCAATTTGTAGAGAAAAGACTGGTTGGTTTGGAGAACAACTTAATAGTAGAGATGTACCGAATATTCGGTCGGCCGAATACCGCCAAAAAACCGTTAAGCCGAATATTCGGCTCACCGAATAGTTGGGCTAGGTATTCGGCCGAATACCAGTGGAAATAATAATTCAAATCAAATCAAATCATAATTCAAAAAAATCTGGAATAAACTGTAATAAAAGTATAATGCGATATTCGTCAGCACTCTCCTGTACCATCTACAGTGAAAGGTACACGGATACACCTAAGATGTTTAACTGAAACCATAAATTTTTTATGATTGTGTAGTTTTTTCAACATTGCTATTAGATATTTTTTAAATTATCCTAATTCATTTGAAAAAAGTTGACAATTATGTTACAAAATCTCCCAATTGCTAGATGTGAGGTCTCAGAATCATCTGTAGCAGGAGTTCAAGATCAGACAATATCAAAACAGAACTAGATCTAGATCTGGGACAGAAGCTCCGTTAAATCGACATCTCGAAGCTTAGGTGCGGTTATGAATGCCAAACATTGAAAACCTACTCAATACTAGAATTGAAAGTGTTTGTCATCCATTGTTTTTTTTGGTTGTGACTATTTTAGATCCCGAAATTTTGATTCCGGATAATATCGATTTTTTGGATCAACTTAACCAATGTATGTCAAAAATATAAAAACATGGACATACTGTCAATACCATAAGACTTTTGTAATCAGAATACCTGATGTTACCACGAAATAGCTACTGTTCAAACTTTTTCATCTATGTTTAAAATATTCCCTGAACAAAAATAATCAAGTTTCAATAAAAAAAACCACATTTAAATGCTTACCAAGGGCAGGGTCTAGTACGGCTTGGGCGGCTTGCTCTTCCCCCACCGGCGTTTTCAGCCACATTTTTTTCAGCTTCATTGCTACGGGGGAATCGTCGGACGTTGCCACTAGAGAGAAGAGGTAAGAAGAAATAGTTTCAGTTGAAATATTTCATATGACAGATAAAATAACAACAATAGACGGCGAGTCGAATTTATATCGAACAGTTTCCTGGAAGAACACTTACAACACATACTATTATCTACCGGTACAATCAGAAACTACGCATGGAAAAACCATCCTCTTCTAGTTTCTGTTCTTTTCTCGGTAACAAGGATGTACCTTAACTTGTTTTTCTCCAGTGCATTGTGAAAGTTTCCCCCAGAGCCGATGGTACACGTAAAGGAACAAGCCGAATAATTAATTGCAAAATAGGCTCCCATAAGCATATTGAACATTTTTGAGAATATTGAGTTCATACCACGATGTGCACAGACGAAACAGTCTAAATGCATTCTTCTGTCTCAGCATTTTGGGTTCAGATCAAAATCAAAACCAATTTAAACTGCAATGCGTTTCCGGACAGGGAAAGATTTCTCGTTGCACAGGCTTGTCGATAAGCTCTTTTTTTTCACATTTTTCTGTATTGATTGCCCAAATATTCGACCGAACTTGAAAATTAAACTACAGAAGGAATTAAAAATTCTAATTAAATATTCAATCGACGTGTGAAACCTATTGCATGATGGAAAATTCAGGAGCCTATCCACTTGTTAAAAACTAGGAATAGTGCGAATTTATAGAAGCCTTCAGGATTATTAATGTTATGCACCTACATATGTATATTATATGAATTTTCATTTGAATAGTAAAAGGGCTTATGATATAGCTCAGTTGGCAAGTCAGTTGCCTTCTGAGCCGATGTCTGCGAGTTTTCGAGCCCCAGAGTGAGTATCGAACACAGTTGTACCGGATAAATTTTTCAATAACTGTCTGCCAACTGCAACGTTGATATAAAGTCGCAAATGCCGTAGCGATGGCAGAACGACTATAATCGAAACAAAAAAAATGAATAGTTTGATAATTGAGTTGTTAAAAATTAAGCAGGCAACTTGACAAAAAAATGTAAATAACTCTCAACTCGCATTATTGACATTGGTTCATTCGACAATTTCGATGCCAACCTCAGGACTTGCATTGGAATCAATTTGTTGATTATAGGCTTATTATAAAGTTAAGCTTCACTAATATTTTTATTTAGTTATCATTAAGATCAACATGAATCCGTTGATGTTTTACACAAATGAACAAATGTACCATTCGTTAGGCTCTACCAAATTTCGAAAAATCTTACAAAAATCAGTTGGTTCCTAATGAAAGTTTGCTCTATGTGTACCTCTAAGCACAAAACTTTCGATAATGCTCGCGAAAGTTGTGTAGTCTAATACACAAAAAAAAACGTAGAGTCAGCAGAAAACCGAAGCATACCTCGAAGATAACCCTTTTTCGTGGCATTTTTTGTACCTGGCGGTTCTAATCGGATTTTGAATTTCATTCTTCACTTTTCCAACTGCTATTCACCAGGTGGCCCATCATCAAATGTTACTTTTTGGGAGTTTCTTTGGGTTTTGGGCTGTGCTTTTGGTGTTCGCATTCTACCACTGTACCCCACGAAGATGTGACGGGTAAGTGAGATTTGTTCTGAACACCGGTTCGAATTTGAAAATATGAGTTCTTATGAGATGTGCTTCAGTTTTTAGCTATACCTTATATGCATGTACTTCACCTATCGCGATCGGACTTTGAAACACTTCGAGCCAAGTCTGATCCTCTTGGGTGAAATAGAACGGTCGTCTACGTGCCACAAGTGATGGAGGAAAGATCTCCAAACATTCTAATGGAGCCCTCAATTATCACTTCACACGATACGGAAATGTTAAAAAATTATTGTTACGATTTTGTACTTTATGTATTCGACCCAAACCTAGATTTTTCACAGTTTGGATTTTTTTCCATAAAGCTGGTGTTTGATCTGCATTTCTCTCGCCGACAGTTGGCTAGTATTGAGAAAACGGTAGACACTGAATCTATCGCTGACTCCACAACCTCTGCTGTTCTGGAAAGGGTATTAAAGGAATAACAATTAAAAATGGTTCGGACATGTCACAAGACATTATTGGATTGAAATAAGAATCATGGCGATAAACCCGAAAATAGAATTTGAGCTTGGCTCCGCATAATATTTCCGGGGTTTGAAGTATTCAGAAGCCCTTTCGGAACCTCTGTTGAATACTCCATATCTACGTGCAAACTGCAAAGTAAACCTTATTGCTTCAAGGAATACGACATATGCGTTTAACACGATTTTTCTGTGTTACAAATAGTTTATACAAGGAGAGCCGTAAGCGGTGAGGATTGATAAACTAAAAACGAAAAAATGCTTTTATATGCTTAATTTTGGAAGAAAAAAACGTTTACCTATTAATTCCTACCTATGCAAAGTGTTTCATTGACGGTTTCGTTTTACCTAGAAACGTGTTGAATATTTCTCAAAAACATTTTTAAAGGTTTCAAAATGTCGGTAGTAAACATATCTAACAAATACAATCCCGTTTTCACATAAGCTATATCCCAGTTATTAATTAAAGCTTATTGTGAAAATTATAAAGTGATTTTAAGAAAAAAATATGTTTTCACACGATCAATCAATTTCTTCCAACAAAAATACAAATTTCTTGACTTGTAATTCCACACAAATCAAAAAGAACCATTAATTTCATTTTCCATTTAGATTATACAATTTAAAAAAAGTGAAGACTTATCGTTGAACGAAGAAACAAACATCTCATGGAAAGTTCAAAATTCCATAGATACAACATTTAATAATTGGAGGATAAAATACAAACTCACCTATTTTTTTGTAACCTGAAACACGTTAAGATTTTTCCTAATTTAATCGATGTTTATTCGACAATAAACATTAAGTAATCGTTAATTCAGAATTCGGAATCACTTATTGGTAGCAGGACCTACCGTGTCCCCTGCAAAAAATCTGTTACCGCGAAAGCGGTTTGTTAACATATAGAGCAGGCATGTCAAACTGGGGGTTTGCGGGCCGCATGCGGCCCTCGGCCTTGGTCAATGCGGCCCGCGTAGCCCCGTCTTAAATTGTCCCATAAAAAAACACCACCGATTTTTATGTAAAATATTACTCCAAAAAACTAAAGTTGAATGTAACGTTTTCAACTTAATGCAAATGTTTTTCGATGTTCAAATTTCCTTTCAGAAAAACACGTGTAACATTGTTGCTCTGAACCACAGATTGAGGTGAGATTCCGCTTCCGTGTAAGATTGTGCGTAAACATTCATAGCGTAAACAACATAAATATCTTCCAAGTATTTTGGTAGGTACTATTATTTTTGCTTTACCGAAGGAACATCAGACATATTGTGATATTTTGTTAAAAAAACATTATTCGTTGTAAAAAAGCACGTGCTAAATAATCAAAAATTTTCCGTGAGTAAATTTGTAGCTCTGAATAATTTTATTTCAGTGACCACTTGTATAACGTTCTTCTTCTTCTTCTTCGTTCTTTTGCTGACACTACTGGTAGCTGTCATCTTGTTGGTGGCACAGCTTTGTTTGCTATATTGCCAACTTATTATTGTTTATAGTCGGTTGGACTTTTCTTGTTTGATAGGTATTTTGTTTCAGAGACAGTATTTACTTTTTAATGTAACATTGTTTGCATTAGAGTTCGAGTTTGGATTCTTTTCTAACGTTTAGTTAATTTCGCGGTGAGTTTGTTGGTTGCACCGGAATTGAACAAAAACATATCCCACCGCTGGAGTCTTCTTATTGTCTCAAACCTATCCGAATACGTGAGTATAAACAGCATACATTTTTAATAACACTAGTTAACAATATTTTTAGTTCGTAAATTGAGAGTCATTTTTAATACTATACCGGTCACTGAAATAAAAAAAAATCGAAAATTTTGATTATTGCAGTTTTTGAAATACTGTAAAATGAAAAAAAATTGTGTTTTTTAAAAAATATCTTCAGCTACTGTTCATAAAATTATCATTTTCTATAAACTGACCAATAAACTGCTCTTCGCAGATATTTTTTTGACATCTTTCCGGATTCAGAGATCGATTTTAAATTTGAAACTTGACCGTCAATAAATAAAGTTAAGTTTTTTTGTAAACAATTGCAATCACATCATATGAGGGCCTCAAAGCCAAAGGGGTATTAGTGCACAAAAGCTACTTTCGAGATAGCACGCTTCAAAGTTTCTTTGATGTGCGATTTTCCATATACTTTTTGGGAAGTTGTAGTGTTTTTCCGTTCCAAAAATTATGAAGATAAAATTATAAAAATCTAAAATAAGCACTGAATAAAGATTTTAATACAACTAATTGCTTAGAGTGATTATCTCAAAAATGATCATTTTTGCAATTACACCCCTTTGGCTCAAAGAGCTTCATATATAAGCCAATATGTCAGAGCTTTTTTTCTCAGAAAAATAGAAATTAATACAGACAAAGAATTAGTTACTACAGCACCATATACTAGCAGGAGAAAAATTCAGGACGAAAAAAGAATATTTCAGGCAAAATGGGAGTGAGTTATTGATATTGTCATTGAAGTTGAAATCCGAAGTTTTCGCGCTGGTGATCGGCAACCTTGCCAACTAGCGACGTTGTGAAATATCATTACTGGCAACGCTTTTGTAAAGTAATAACCAGCGTGCCTATACAGCTACGGGTGGTTGCATATTGAGCAACAGTAGGCAAGGAGTACCAAAAGTTTTTCATTGGTGGGGGGTGGAGACGGAGCGCTTTTTGACAGCGAATTGTTTGCCTACCATGCCTATGATTACGATTGCCTGTCACAAGACGATTCCGTGTATTCACGCAGAGTAAACTTGAATTTTGGAACGAACTAAATCTGACTTTGATTCAAAACATTCATTTTTTTGAATCCAGCTCCTGTTTTCTTTAAATCAATGAATTATAGTTTTTATTGAAAAGAATAATTTTTGAAAGAATACATTTTTTGAATTGAATAACTTTGGACTTTGATTTCAAACAAATTCTTTGATTCAAAAGAAATTTGTTCAATTGCATATTTTCTTAGAAACAAAGTAAATTTTCTTTCAACCGATGAAAAATGTTTTAAACTGAAAAGAATAATTTTTTGAAACAAAAACTTCAAACTTAGAAGATATTTTGCATTGACTTGCAAGAAGAACAGAAAACCGAAAAATCGAATAAAGTTCGGCCGCTCGTTTTGAAAATCAAACCAGTGAATCGGAGTAAGCTATAAATAAGGAGGATAAAGGATGCAAAATGGTAATTGTAAGTTAATAAATACTGAATATTTAAGTGAATTCAAGATTTTCTAAAACGCTTGTATAGTTACAGGACCACGGCCGACGGATAGATTTCCAAGTCACTCGAACATGGAGAAAGCTGCGCAAAGTAACACCTCCCCAAATCCCGCGGTCGTATTTTTTCGGCCCAATCTTCAACGGCAATCACCAGTCTGACCAGCCAGCAGCTGGAGTGGCTCTCGGAAGTTTATTGACCGGCCCACGGAGAATGCGAAACTTTGTCAACGATATCAAGGACCCTACTCGGTTACAGTGAACCAGTGTTTTATGTGTTTGTGAATAAAAAAGAATTTAAGAACTAAAATTGTATCTTTTTATTATTCAAACTCCTAATAGGAACTTCGAAACAACAGGGTAAAAATCTTCCAATTGGAATAAATGGAAAATGGTTCAATGAATAAATGCTTTTAAATCTATATCTAAATTACCTTTGAGCAAATATAATAACTTTAAATCAAATGAAACTGGTTTTTGTATCAAAGCATAAATATTTTCAACCTAAGATTTTTCAAAAGAAAAAATCTCTGAAACAGAGGAAAATGCATTTGAACCAAAGGATTTTTTATTTATACCAAAACCAAAGGAAAAAATCCTTTGTTTTTGCAGCACTTTCCTTTGAAATAAAAAATCTTTGGTATAAGAACACACCCGAAGTTGTACACGTCCTGATAATAACTTGTCGCCAGTGAGTGTCGCCAGTAAATGTCGCCAGCGCTCATTGACGATAACTCCGGTTTGGGGATTCAGCGACAATGTTAAACAAAATAATCTGCTTGATATGTAATTTCAGCATAAGTGTACCAAAAGAGTACAATGTCAAAGGACACTACTCTAGCGACAAAAAAGCTTATGATGCTTACACGAGAAATTTGTTGCCGGAATTCTTGCTATGTTTGCAAGTACCTATCTATGTGAGCAGTTTTTTTTTCCATAATGAAAGCTACAAAAACTCCTCATTGTTCGAGATTAACTGATACAAATTTATCATCAATAATAACAGTGTCAGTGCCAAATAAACTTCAACTTGATATTAATGAACTAGTATCTCAGAGAAGATGTCAATCATAAGTACAATAGATATAATGCATTATAATATAAGAATGTTAAACATTAAAAGCTTTAATAAAAATTTAACGCAAAATTTCATTCCAAGTTTACTTTTAACTATATTCCATTGTATTGTATCTAATCTTCGCGAAACTAATATGTTATGTTTTCTAGCTGATTTTGGCTGCGGCCCTCTACGTCGTAGAAAATTTTTAATGCGGCCCGCACACCTAAACGAGTTTGACATGCCTGATATAGAGGAAAGTGTTCCTAAATGCGGCTAGCGGGTTACAGCCGTTTGATGAAACAGCTGGCGAAACAATATATCTAATCAAAAATATTTAAAATTTTATGAATTTACAAATTCTTTTTGTTAATTCATACATGGTTTTGTTTTTTTACATGTTATTTTCAAATATTTTTTTTTTAATTATACGTAAAGAAGACTTAAACAAAAACTTGGGTGGTTTTTGTTTCTCATTCAGATGAACATAATTTTATATGGGACCTTCTCCGTACCCGTTTTGAAGGTGGAACGTTGCTTGTGGAACAAAGTTCAAGAAAATTTCTCGAAAAATTTTTTAGTTGGGTCATATTTTTTTATTGATGGTGGCACAGCTCTCAAAAGTGGGAGAGATCTTCAAAAATAATGGATCATCTTGTGATGTCAAAGCTTACATGTGTACACAATTTCACGAAAAAAAACGGTAGAGGAGTGTGGGCTATCATGGGCCACTTTATTATATAAGATAACACAAAATAAATGGAAACGTTTTCTACATTTTTATGGTATCATTAGGTAATTTTTTCATAAATTAATTTCTCCGGGTTCTATCTGTTTGAAAAAAGTATTTTTTATTTTTGGATTTTGAAAAATGATGGGATGGGCTACCAATTCCAAATTGACTAGATAACGTGTAAAGTTTATGAGTTGATCCAAAACTGAAAGTTCATAATTCATTCAGTTATTTTAAAGCGATTTCATGTGAGGAAATAAAAGAGAGAGTTGTGTATGATCGAATAATTCCTAAAACCTGACTCGCGAACGTTTCGGCAAAATTCCTTATATTTTTCATAACTCTTCATTTGGCATAAGAAAACTTAACAGATAGGAAAAAAGGTATTTTAAGTTCTGAATGTGTCTAAAACATAATAATATAGGTGGCCTAAGATACCCCACAAAATGTGGCCTACGATTCCCCACAAGCTATGATTTGCAAATTGGTTGCGTTTGTGTGACTTATTGATGTTTCATCAAAAATTCCTTTTCCACGTGAAAGAGCATGACAAAACTAAGATCCTAAGCGTATGAGCATATTTTTGTTATGAGCTTTAGATTCTACTTCGATACAATTAGCGGGTGCCTTTTTAAATATGTAACCTTTTTTTTTTTAATTTTTTTAAGCTTGATAAATAAAAGAAACATATTATGCGTATTTAAGTCAACAACATATAGAAAAATATGCTCTCGCAAAGCGACGACGATGACTGTTGGATTTTGATTTTTGTCTCAACACACATTTGAGATATTTAGAGTTGCCCACGTTTCTCCCACGGCCCAAGTTACCCCGCTTTCCACTACGAAGTTGTTTGAGTTGGGCCGTATTAAACAATGATCTTGTAAGATATCCTCCATTTTGTAAGTGATAGCGGTCATTTTAATTCACCGCTTAAAGGGTGTTACGGTCAAAATTTGGTCAAGGGAAAACGCGTGTAAATCGATGAAATCGTTTATTTAAAAAATCAAATTAAATTTCTTTTTCAAGTTTAATTAGTATAAAATTCAGGAAAAATATTAATAAGGCTTCCGCTTTTCCAAATCCGAATTGCTGGGCCTTACGCTTAACCCCTGCAATCAGATTTTGTACAAGCTGGCTGTTCACCTTCTTCGCCGCAGAAAGCCAGTTTGCCTTGAACTGCTGCTCGTCCTTAGCAGCTTTTTTGGTCTTCTTTAGGTTCCGCTTGACAATAGCCCAGTATTTCTCAATTGGGCGGAGCTCTGGCGTGTTGGGAGAGTTCTTGTCCTTGGGAACCACCTGCACGTTGTTGGCGGCGTACCAGATGGCTTGCCAAACCAGATATTTCTTCGCGAACTTTGACAGTTTCATGTGCTTGAAAATATCTGCTACCTTTCCCCTTCCTTTTGCCGTGTAAAACTCCTGTCCCGGAAGCTGCTTGTAGTCAGCTTTGACGTAGGTTTCGTCGTCCATTACCACGCAGTCAAACTTCGTCAGCATCGTCGTGTACAGTATCATCGTATCGTCGTATTTTGTTTATCATTGCGTTTTGGAGTCACTACCTTCTTGTAAGTCGATAGTCCGTCTCGTTTTTTGGCTCGATGCACGGTTGTAGACGATACACCCAGCTTATTTGCGGCATCTCGGAGAGAAAGGTCAGGGTTTCGCTTGGAACTACCGGCAACTCTCTTTATCGTCTCAGCGGGTTCCGGTTTTCGATTTCCCCCCGATCCAGACTTAATGGCTGTCGACAAACGTTCCCCAAACATTTTAATTACATTTGTAATGGTTGATTTGGCAACTTTTAGCGATTTTGCCAGCTTTGCGTGCGAGTAGCTCGGATTTTCGCGATGCGCGAGCCAAATTTTGATACGCTGCTCTTCTTCTTTGGACGGCATTTTGACAACTGAAGAGTGAATTCCAAAATCAAAATAGGAGCAACATTCTACACTCACACACCTTCAAAATGAGGGGTGTTCAGGTTTTTAAATGCAAAATTGAAAGAAATACGTCAAGTTGATATTGACCTAATTTTGACCATATCCCCCTTTAAAAAGAAAACGTGTTGTGCTCCATCTAAATTGTATTGTTTTTATTCTGGTAACACTAAAAAAACGGTTCTAAGCTCAAGAGTAGTAAGATGCTAGCCATTAAATCATTGAAAGGTGTTTTTATGTCACTTTCGACTTTTTATTTCTGACTCTTATTCATGAAAATGTTAAAAGAAGGTAATACAAATTAATTTTTTGGAATTAAATCTGTAACTAGTTTCCAATTTGTTGATGTTTCACATGATTTCCCAATGAAATTTATAGAAATAGCGTCACAGAAAACCGTTACGGGATTTTAGGTTCAAATCACAGAATTCGAGATTTTTTTTGTCAAAAACAATTTTTTTGGCAACCTTGCATGCTGAACAAACTCGACGACCTCACCGAAAGCTTCAGGGCAACAGGTCATAAAGTCAACATTGTAAAGACCAAGTCGATGAAGATCAACACAGAGAACTCCCTAGTTTCATGGTAGCTAGATAAAGCCTGATGACAAAAAAGACATGGAGACCCAGATCAGAAAAGCCCGATTTGCGTTTGCAAGGCTCCGAAACATCAAGTGCTCACGTCAGATATCTCTACGAACAAAAATCAGAATCTTCAAATCAAACGTCAAATCCATATTGCTGTACGGTTCGAAACTTGATGCACATATGCAGTAACGACCCAAAAAACTGCAAGTATTTCTGAATCGCTGCCTGTGGAATATCATCCGCGCTTGGTGGCCTGGCTATTGGATCTTAAACGTAGAACTTCATCTCCGGTGTCATCAAAAGGTGCTAGAATTCAAGACTAGGGAGCCGAAAGTGGAGATGGATAGGACATAAGACGCTGCGAAAAGATGTGAAAGAGATTTGCAGAGAGGCGCTTCAGTGGGATCCAAAAGGACATCGAAGGAGAGGCGGACCCAGAAGCTCGAGGCGGGAAGCTTAGCCACCGGAATCCGAACTGTAGACGAGAATCTTGACTGGGACTAAGTGAAGACGCTGGCTCCGAATCGTCGACATTGGAAGCCACGGCACTAAGCACCGGAGGATCGGCGCAGGAACATCAAGTAAGTTAAATAAGCTTAACAAGATAAGAAGTGCAAATTTACATAAATATGTTTATCGATTTAAAAGTTCACCAGAGTTCCTGCATTCTAGTTTGTAATTTATTTCAGCTAAAATACAGCTTTTGAAATTAGATTCAAAATATTATATGAATGAAGTTAAAACGATGAACCATAACAGGGGAAAAAATTGCACCCCAAGTATCAGAAACACCTGTGAAGAGAAGAGTGTAACATCGATGATTACTCATGGAAGCCAAGGAGTGCGTTATCATGCAAATGAAAGAATCTGCTGCAGCCGTTGACTGGTTGATTGAAAACTCTTCTTGGTGGAGAGCTACATACCTTCTACCTCTATGATGTGGAAACAACCTCTGGGTGGAGAAGGAAAGTTTATTTTGTGTTTCTCATTACTGTCGCTATTTTTCGCCTTCGGCCATTTCCAGTACACCTATACTTTTCTTTGCTGCAACATTACCGGTCTCTCTATCCTTCTCGTCCTTACTGTTTTGCCTTGCAGTTCCCGCCGCCGTCCCTTCCCTCACAATAAAACGGGTCTTGGGTTTCACAAGTGCCGGTTCAAAACCACGCTGATCACATTTGGATTCATCTGGTGGTCCGGTTCGGACGGTTTTTTGGTTAAGCGTCGTCGCTCGGTTTGGTGGATTCTTTTCCTTTGTCGAGTTGAAATGAATCAAGCAGGGACGTAGCCATGTTGCGGAACCTGGTACGGAAGAACCCATCCGGCAAACCAAGTCCGCTGACTCCCGAAAACCCGAACTCGAATCAGTGTGTTGTGGGTGGATGATGGGTGGTTGGGTGCTGGGTTGTGGGTTTTTGGTTGAATGCTGTGTGTTTGTGCTGTTCTAGAGAGAACGAGATCCCTCTGTACTGTGTTTGTAAACTTTCGCGCAACAACACCATTCCACAGCATCCTTTTTCGGCGAGTCAGTCTCCTTGCCTATACATTGCGGACATTCTAGCTTGCTAGCTGCCATGCCGCTTGGAGGGGAAGAACAGCCAAGCGAGAAGAAGGAGCAAGATACCGGAAAAGAGTGGTGCGGGAAGTTCTCAACGGATGGTGTATTGCACTCGTTGGGTTATAGATTAAAGGAAGAAGCAACACACCAACCCCAACTGTTCGTTGCCGTCCCAAATTTGGTTCAGACACACGGCTAGAAGAGATAGAGGAGAGAGAGAGTGAAAGCAGAGTGGAAAAGTGTATACACCCGAGAAAATAGGATTGGGTGGTGGGTGGCGATTTTCCATTTTGCTTTTTCCACTTTTTTTTGCTCCTCATAAGCACATCGATGTTACCAGGAGGGGTTGAGGAAAAATAACTGATGCTGGATTTCAGCTTTCTCTTTGATGGAATATGTAGGCAGGAGCATCTCGGCCAAGGCCGTATTATGCGAGGAAAGAAGCATGGGGAAACTTTTTTTTTATAATTATGATGACAAGGAATGGAACCATAACAACATGTAATAAAACTTATCAAGTAAAGAGCGCTCGAGTTGCAGCTTCCGGTCGAGATGATAAATTTTCTTGGTATCGGGTCAATGTCATAAACTAGCTTTCAAGAATTCACAAATTTTCTAATCGAAGGTAGGAAAAACAATGCGGAAAATCCCCATAAGCTCACACAAATTTTTGATGCTTATTATCAGCTTGAATAAAATATGATACTTTTTTCATTTGCTCCATAATTTGTTTGTAATATAAGATGAAATGTTTTTACGATTTTTTGCGACGCTTTACCATCCTTGTGGCATTTGTGTCTTATAAGATGAAATAAATTGTATGGTTTTCTACGTTTCGAGTTATAAAAATTGTTTCCCCAAGTTCTGACAGTGTGAAAGAAGATTTTTTTCAGTTTTCCAAAACAGTAATTTCATAATTCATTTAGAAATATTGGTTAAGAACCATCTTTGGCGGCGTGCAGGAGAACGGAGTGTGGAGGCGAAGGATAAACCACGAACTAGCGCGAATCTACGGCGAAATCAGTATCCAGAAAATGTCCTACAAAATAGGTGTTCGCTGCAAATTCGGTAGGAGCGAGACGAGCAGGGGCGCAACGAGCGAAGTGGTTAGACCAAGTGGAGCGTGATCTGGCGAATGTGGAATGCCCGAGAAGTTGGAGAACAGTTGCCATAGACCGAGTGTATTGGAGGGATATTGTTCATCAGTTTATGTCGTGAGACGGAACACCATTTAAATAAATAAATTAATTAGAAATATTAAAGAATTTTCAAGAAATTTCAAGTGAGGATATAAAAAAAGGGTTGTAAACTTTGAAAATGTTCCAAAAACCAGGCCCACGAACTTTTTCGAAAAGTTCTTTATAAAGGATTTTTGTAGGTCTCTATGACATTTTATGAAATACAGTAGGTAGTTTTTCGATTTTATCACTGTTCGATTTTATCAATACCCGCCAAATTCACGCTCGATTTTATCACGGTTATTGTTTCGATTTTATCACGCTTTTTTAGAAATCATGCAGAAACCAATTCCAGGGCCTTAATTTTCTTTCAAAAGCGTAGAGCGATTTGTTCATGATATTTTTTATGGTTTATGTTATGGTATATAGGTATTGAATAATATGAAAACGCCATTGAACTGCTTATTTTAGCTGAATAGTGTAAAAATCGTCATTTGGATTTTAAAAACTCTTGTAATAATCGACATAAATATTTTAACGTCACGCTAATGCTAGTGTTGTTATTTGTGCTTGATTAGCCGCTCTAAAAAAGTAAACTTGTTTTGTTATGCGAATCATAAAAAGATGTGGGTGAATTTAAGCGTTTTTGAAAAAAGATATGTATCTCTGATTTCTTTGTTTTATTTGGTTATTTGAAAGGGTGGCGTGCGCAATCCTGATTGGACAGCCTTTAGTATTGTCTGAATGGATAATTTTGGAAGATCAAAATGAAATTCTGGTAGCTTGGCCTTAAAATGTGTAAAAAGGACCAAGATTTCTATTTTTCTTTTTCGAAAAGGTAATTTTTTTAGTAAATCAAAGGTATAAGATTAAAATATTGAAATTTGAAATTTGCAGAAGAAATTTTTTGATGGATTTTTCGATTTCAAAATCGGCATAAGATATAACGGCTGTTAAATTTCCATAAAAACTTTATTATTCACTTTAATTAGACATAGACTACCAAATTGATATTTAACATGTTTTTATTTCAAGAGAAGAATAGTTGGATCTGAAATCGGTCCTTTGTGTTTAGTAATCTTTGATAATTACATTTTATGATCAAAATTTATTGATACAATACGTTCCTACCGCTGAAAATATTATAAATTATTGATTAAAGACAGTAAAAATACGTTTTTTAACTTTAATTTTTGATTTCGCCAAATTCACGGTTTCGCCATATTCACGGTGAAATTTTTTTCGACCGTGATAAAATCGAAAAACTACTGTAATTGATAGAATATTTTTCATAAGTCTGCATGTGGCATAAGAAAACATAACAGATAGGGAAAATGAATGTCATGAATGTGTATAAAAACACGAACATGCAGGTGCATCCCCATAAGCAAATTGCGTTAGAGTGACTTAGGTTGGAACAATTATCAATTTCTGTCATGTCTGTCAATCAATTTTGTCACCCCCCTCCCCCCCCCCCCCCCCCTCTTCGAAATTTATTTCATGGAAATTTCGATAAAAATTTCAAGCATCCGAAAGATTACAAGACCAAAAAACAAATTTTGGAAGATTGATGTTATTTCACCATGTGTATTCTTGATTTTATTGAATTTTTATATAAAAAACTACTTGATTTATAGGTTTTGTGCAATGATATAGTATGCTATTTTGTTGCATACAAGCTTTTGTGCAATTTATTTGTTTTTCGCGTTATTTTTTACTGATCCCCCCCCCCCCTCCCCCTCGCGATGTTCCAACTCCGAGCGACACAAGAAGGATTTGAAATTTGTTCCGGCCTTATTGATATTTGATGAAAAATTCCTGAAAAAGAGCAAGATAAAACGATGATCATAAGCATATAAGCATAGTTGTGTTATGAACATAAGGTTTCCCAATATGCATTTTCCCAAAATAATTGTAAATGCCGTCAACTGAGGCGTCATGCAACAATTTTTCCATTTAAATGGCTTCTAAAAACATAATGTCCACAGATAATCATACCGCTTGTACATCAAAAGTTCTAAGATTCAATCATGGAACATCAAATTGACACAGTCGGAAAAATTATTGTTTCATCAGTTATTTTTAAATTTACAAAAAGCTGTGATTTTCACCCTATTAAGAAAAAGGGGTAAATTGCAACAAACTTTGTTTTTAATGAAAAAACAAATGAAAACGATTGAAAATTTATATTTTTTTTATATATTTGTGATGTCATAATGCATAAAGTATCAATTGCAGTGATTGTAAAAACGAGATTTTAAAGGTGAATTTTTGATTTACATTTGATGCATTTTAGTCCAGAATGGTAAATGAATTATAAAAAATATTTATTAAAAAAAGATTTGCGATTGCACAAAATATTTTTACACCAACAGTGTTGGTATAGGATAATAAAAGCAATATAAATTTGGTAGGTGATATAAAAGCCAACCCCTCATACTAAGTAAAGTTCCTTACGGCAACGAAAAAAGTAAAAATTTGTACATCTTTTGCTCGATTTTTTTAAATTTTCTATGGAAATGAAAAAATTCAAAAAACTATCTCACGATGTTAGAAACTATGTCATTAACTTAAATGACAATTTAATTACATTATATTAAAATAAATATGGAATAAGTGTTGTGGTCTACAAACGTTGCATCTAACCCTGCTGTTTCAAGGTAATTTAGTTCAGCTGGTTGAATAAAAGCAACATATGTGCACACAGGTCAACAACATAGGTTAACCTATGCTTACGCAGAGCGACGATGATGACAGTTGGAATGATATTTTTATCTAAACATACATCCGAGATATTGAGGTGGCCCAGGTTAACCCATGACCCACGATACTTCAACTTCACTTGCTTAACCATAATACGAATATTATTCTCAAAAAAGTATCTGAGTAAAATAAAAAAAACACATTTTCGAGGTGAAGATTTCTACAGTTTGGTCCATAAAAAATAAACATATTTTTTGTGGATGTATTAGCTCTAACCTTCATCTGTCAATTGATGTAAACAAAGCAGTAGTACAGTATCAGGATATATTGACAGTTCTTTACGAACACTATCTTACCGAAAGGCGTCAGCCCTAACCTCCAAACAAGAATGAAACGATTAGTTTTATCAAAAGGACGTTACCACAATGCAATTTTCCTAATACAAAATTACTGATTTCGTCCCTTCGAGAAGCCGATTGAGTTATCAATGTTTTGATTTCGAATGCTACCCAGAATGGAGCCAATCAAAACAAAGGTTTGGTTGCTATGTCACTTGACGTTGTATTGTAATGCAAAAACCGTCTGGAAGGTCGTGTCAGTGTTTTAGTACTTAACGACGGCGACGTGACGCCCGGCGTGCTGTTGTGCAGACACCTTAATACTTCAGAGGCGAAAATAATACCTCACATCACAACATGACTGAAAAAGTGTGCCTCCATACGATCAAACGAAAGGTTTGATCTTGGATGCACTCGTTAATTACTGCTCTAACTCTAAATGACTAGTGTTTGAGTAAACAGTGTCATTTCAGAAGTACAGTATGATCCATAAAAATTCGAAAATTTGTCATAAAGTTTCAAAAACACTTTTCTTGATGGTAACGTCATTAAAAAACTATTTTATTTATTCAGGCATGTAGATGAACATGGTAGAAATTAGAAATAATTACTAGATGTGTCCACTTTCGATCGCAACTACTCTTTCAGACAAGATCCCTCCAGGAAGCCTTCAGAGAATCGACACTTGGGTGAGACAGAGGATCTACAGGCCTTCGCTTGCACATACGCCTATATAAAAAAAAATCGAGGGAGTTAAAATCCGGCCCGGTATTCTCTTCCAGCCAGTATGGTATGGGCTTGGATAATTGTTGGAAAACAACATTCTCGGGTTCATCATAGTTTGCCCGAATCCACGGAAGCACCTGATTCTTTCAAATGTCCATGTAGACTACAGTATTAACTTTCACTCCAGCTTTAAGGGGGGGTCTAACACTTTCAAAAAATCTTTTTTTTTATTTTTTTATTTTCTTATTGTAAAACATTTCAAGAATATTGTGTCAAATTTCAAGTCAATTGAAGCAAAATTGTAGAAATTATAGGCCTTTATCTCCTCCTATTTAATACTGCAAGAAAGCAAGAGCAGAAACTTCATACGCGATTTTCTCGAAAGCACATTTTTAAAGTCCGTGGACATCGTCATTTGCAAACTACTTATCCGATTCTTTTCAAATTTGGAACATATTTTCTACATATAAAATACCAGACCCCAACGTTTTTCTTTTTTTGTTTTTTTACTTTGGGGAGATTTTACAGTTAAAAAAATTGCGGATTTTTTTCGTGAAAAATCGTAGTTTTTACTTCAAGCAGCCACAAAAATTTCATAAAAAAAATTTCAAGTTAAATAAAAACGTTGGGGTCCAGAAAAACATCTATGAAAAATATTTTGCTCTGATTTTTTGACTTCAGATGATTCTGTGCTGAGATACAGTGTCCACCGCAAATCCTGTTTTCTAAAAGGCATCTTCGAAAGTGCTCCGTCACCGGCTCATTTTTCAATATTTTTCTACGAAAAAATTACTAAATGTTCTTTTAGCAATGCTTTGTATAATGCAAAAAATTTGAATACATTTGTTTGAACGATAGCTCTAGAAAAAAATCGTGAAAATGGTGTTTTTTTTACCCGTTAGACCCTAGACCACCCCCCCACCCCTGGCGGCATCTTCCATCCATTCGCAGCAACCACTCCAAATACCATGGGATGCTTGGTAGTACACTTGAACATCCTTAGCCTGTACACCTAGGTTTTTTTTTACACGGTTTTTTTTTACGCGGTTTTTTTTTACACGGCTTTTTTTACACGGTTTTCGGGAATTAACACGGTTTTTTTTTACACGGTTTTCGCGAATTAACACGGTTTTTGAGAGAAAATATTCTAAGTCCTTTTCAAAGGAAAACACTTATAGTGTTTTCGTTTATTGGCAGTGGCAACCTAGTTACCCACGAGTTTTGCCCTAACTGCTGTTATTATGTTCGGTTATTAATTCAGAAGTCCACTAGTTTTGCCCGAGATTTGAACCTCAAGCAGGCGGTTGCACCCCGTAAAAGTTGTCAGTGTTGGGGGTAAGCATAAGGGTGAGTATAGCAACCATATATTTGCATCGTCCCGGGTAACGATTCTGTTTGTTTATTCAGAAAAAGTTTTGCCCCGCGCGAGTGGAGAAAAACGAAAACGGCATTAGAATCTTTTTGAAGTTGGGAAAACCTTATCTCTTAGACTAAGAACATGATACATGAGACCTGAGACCTGGGACCTGAGACCTGGGACCTGAGACCTGAGACCTGAGACTTGAGACATGAGACATGAGACCTGAGACATGACACATTAGAAATTAGATATGAGACCTGAGACCTGGAGCGTGAGACAAGGGATATTAGACTTGAGACCTCAGCATGAGACATCAGACCTGAGACCTGAGACCTGAGGCATGAGACAAGAATCATGAAACATGAGATTTAAGACCTGAGACATGGGACATGAGACATGAGACATGAGGCATGAGACATAAGACATAAGACATAAGACATGAGACCTGAGGTATGAGACAAGAGCCATGAAACATGAGACCTGAGACCTGAGACATGAGACTTTGGACCTGAGACCGGAGACAAGCTACTAGTATTAGTACCGCGAAAAATAAGTTTCGCTCCGATTTCAACATGCGACCCCTCTAGTGAAAGGGTTTGACTTGTGGGTGACGAAAAATAGTGTCGCGACTTTGCTAGTACAAGCTACTAGTGTTTGTACCGCGAGAAATTAGTTTAGCTCCGATTTCAACTTCCGACCGGTCAAGTGAAAGGGGTTGACTTGCAGGTGACGAAAAATAGTGTCGCGACTTCGCTAGTACAAGCTACTAGTGTTAGTACCGCGAGAAATTAGTTTAGCTCCGATTTCAACTTGCGACCCCTCTAGTGAAAGGGTTTGACTTGTAGGTGACGAAAAATAGTGTCGCGAGTTCGCTAGTACAAGCTACTAGTGTTAGTACCGCGATAAATTAGTTAGGCTCCGATTTCAACTTGCGACCCCTCTAGTGAAAGGGTTTGACTTGTAGGTGACGAAAAATAGTGTCGCGACTTCGCTAGTACAAGCTACTAGTGTTAGTATCGCGAGAAATTAGTTTAGCTCCGATTTCAACTTTCGACCGGTCAAGTGAAAGGGGTTGACTTGCAGGTGACGAAAAATAGTGTCGCGACTTCGCTAGTACAAGCTTCTAGTGTTAGTACCGCGAGAAATTAGTTAAGCTCCGATTTCAACTTGCGAACCCTCTAGTGAAAGGGTTTGACTTGCAGGTGACGAAAAATAGTGTCGCGTGTTCGCTAATACAAGCTACTAGTGTTAGTATCGCGAAAAATTAGTTTAGCTCCGATTTCAACTTTCGACCGGTCAAGTGAAAGGGGTTGACTTGCAGGTGACGAAAAGTAGTGTCGCGACTTCGGTAGTACAAGCTACTAGTGTAAGTATCACGAGAAATTAGTTTAGCTCCGATTTCAACTTTCAACCGTTCAAGTGAAAGGGTTTGACACTGTTTTTCGTCACCCACAAGTGAAAACCTTTCACTAGAGGGGTCGCAAGTTGAAATCAGGGCTTAATTAATTTCTCGCGGTACTAACACTAGAAGCTTGTACTAGCGAACACGCAACACTATTTTTCGTTACCTTCTTGTCAAACCCTTTCACTTGAGGGGTTGCAAGTTGAAATCGGAGCTAAACTAATTTTTCGCGATACTAACACTAGTAGCTTGTATTAGCGAACACGCGACACTATTTTTCGTCACCTGCAAGTCAAACCTTTTCACTAGAGGGTTCGCAAGTTGAAATCGGAGCTTAACTAATTTCTCGCGGTACTAACACTAGTAGCTTGTACTAGCGAAGTCGCGACACTATTTTTCGTTACCTACAAATCAAACCCTTTCACTTGACTGGTCGAAAGTTGAAATCGGAGCTAAACTAATTTTTCGCGATACTAACACTACTAGCTTGTACTAGCGATTTCGCGACAATATTTTTCGTCACCTACAAGTCAAACCCTTTCACTAGAGGGGTCGCCAGTTGAAATCGGAGCTAATCTAATTTTTCGCGGTAATAACACTAGTAGCTTGTCTCAAGTCTAAAGTCTCAGGTCTCAGGTCTCATCTTTCATGGCTCTTGTCTCATACCTCAGGTCTCATGTCTTATGTCTTATGTCTCAGGTCTCAGGTCTCAGGTCTCATATCTCATGCCTCATGTCTCATGTCTCATGTCTCATGTCTCAGGTGTCATGTCTTAAGTCTCAAGTCTCATGTCTCAGGTCCCATGTCCCATGTCTCAGGTGTCAGGTCTCGTGTTTTATGTCTAAGGTTTCTAGTCTCAGGTCTCAGGTCTAATGTGGACTTAGATCTCAGGTGTCATGTCTAAAGTCTCAGGTCTCATGTCTCTAGTCTACATTCTCAAGTCCAGGTCTCAAGTCTCAAGTCTCAGGTCTCAGGTCTTAAGTGTCAGACCTTCAGAGCTGCAGAATTCGATTGGTCTTTTTTTACACGGTTTTCGGGAATTAACACGGTTTTTTTTACACGGTTTTCGGGAATTAGCACGGTTTTTTTACACGGTTTTCGGGAATTAACACGGTTTTTTTTTACACGGTTTTTTTTACGCGGTACGTATATCAGTGTAAAAAAAAACCTTACTGTATTCAAAAACTCCTCTCGCTTGAAAAAGGGGCCATTTTGTTTTGAAATTTAAAGGGATTATTTGGCCGGGCTTCGACCAGACCGAACTGAGCGCCATGAGAAAATTGAGAAACAACAGAATTTGAATCTCGTGTAATCACCATACCAGATAGAAATAGCAAATATGATTGACTGAAACCAATTTCTTGGTTTATAAACAATCGATTCTAGTTCATAAATTTCAAAGTTTTTGTAACTAGATGAAAATATTTGCACTTTAAGGTCAAGTGTCTCGAAAAAATGCTGATGGCGTTCAGTTCGGTCTGGTCGAATCGCGACCATTTATTGTATTGAAGATCCCTTATATTGTGGCTCCTTCAACCTTCGAGCCTTCAAGACAATCTAGAAGCTGAGATGCAATGATAAATAGTTCGCTATTGAATAATGTTGACATTTAATCTTCTTCTTCTTCTTCTAACACCAACATGAAAAAAACTTGTATGCATCCTGGAAAATGAAAAACTTGCGTTAATCATTTTTCTTTTCAACATAGTATCTGATACATAGAACATGCATTGCAGATACTACTACGGCCAGGCCAACCATGTGATGAAAACGCAAAAGATACAGGAACAAGGGGGAGATGAAGCGTGGAGTTCCCTACCCTATTATATAGGGTTAGTTTATAAAATGATTATGTTTAAAATATACAGTTTGAATCAGAAATAAAAACAAAAAAAAATGGATTGATCTCACCAGAAACTTCTTGGGTTGACGCTTATCCAGACAGGCCTGAAACGATGATCTCTTCCATCAGTTTGTTCATTTTGTATTACAATTGCGAACATGTTTGAACCGGCGATTCCTGGCCACTGTTCACTTTGTACCCCATGCGAAATTTCTTCCCGAGTACATCGCTAAAGTCAACGTTCACGGAAATGTACTTTCCCTTGAGCTTGTTGTAGGATTCTTCGGTCGTTATGTGTACACGCTCGATGCTCTAGTTACAAGCTTCTTCATCATTTCTAATCAGCTCTGGCACCGGCTCCAGCTGTCGCAGTGGCCACTAGACATTATCCACCAATTTTGGCAATAAATTATGCTTGTACACCTCAAAACATCAACCGAACAAGAAATCAATACGATGCAAATTCAAAGCATCAAACTTCTAAACAATTTCTTCATCACACAAAAAAAACAATTTAGAAATATTTGTTTTTCCAGGAGTTAAAATTAGCAGCAAAAAATATCACAACCGTCATTCACAGCAGCAGCCTACTTTCCTCTATTGAATAATGTTGACATTTAATTTAAATAAAATTTTTCTAAAATAATTCTAACAAACTTAATTTTTTCCATGGAAGAGGTAGCAAAACATACCGGGTCAGTTAAAGCATGGATCACTACAAATCTGGACGCACTATTTATTTTACCATAGTGCTCCTAGTTGTCGAATCTGGAATGTTTTGGCAGCACGTAGAGCAGCGGTCGGGGAACCGGGGTAAATTACCCCAAATGGGGTAAAAGTGAAATTTTTGGGGGTAACAGTGAATATTTTGTGAGTGAAAAGTGTATATTTTCATTTTGCAATTTTATGAATTTGTTGGTGCATAATATGAAGATGCTTTAAAAATTTCGATTTCGTTTTTTTGCTCTTCGTCATGGGGTAATATAAACTTAAATAAAAATGTTTTGGGGTAATGATTCAAAAAGTTCCCCGATCCCTGTTGTAGAGGAATGTTTCTTCTACCAGTGCTGAAAATTTCATTACGATTCGTTTTGTTTCAAAAAAGTTACACGTGGTGGAAGCCGCGAGATGAAAATAAATTTTGAACACCCACGTCAAAAACCCGACGTGGTCGGGTTCAAAAATCGCGAAATCGTTAAAAATTGTCAAATCAACGTTGTGTAGCGTTCTCAAACGTTTCCGTGAGATGCGTACTATAGATCGGCAGGTTCATACCAAGCGTTATAGTGGACCTAAGAATCAGAAACTGCATTTGAAGGTGTTGAGAACGATCAAGGAAAACACAGGGTAGTCGGACTATGACATTGCCAAGAAATTCAACGCCGACCGGTGCACCGTCAGCAGAATTCGTCTACGCGAAGGAATACGATCCTATCGGACCAGTAAGCAACCAAACCGGACATTGAAGCAGAATTTAGTAGCCAAAGGACGTGCCCGCAAGTTATACAAGAAGATTCCATCCAACGAAGTTCGACGGATGCATCCTCATGGATGACGAAACGTACGTGAAGATGGATTTTGGGCAGCTTTCTGGCCAAAAATTATGTAAAGCCACTGCAGTGGTGCACTGCACTGGTCATGGCGATGTCCCCGGCAACTTCAAATTCGTTTTTGCTGATAAGTGTGCAAGAAAGTGTTTGATCTGGCAAGGTATTTACAGCTGCGGACGAAAAATTCCGTTTTTTGTGAAAAACAAGACCATGGACTCCGAAATTTACAAGGAGGAATGCCTGAAAAACTTTTTTTTTCGTACATTAGATCTAACAAAGGACTAGTTAAGTTTTCGCCAGATTTGGCAAGCTGCCACTACAGCTAGGAGGTTCTACAGTGGTATTGGGCCAACGGGTGGATTTTGTCGAAAAGGACATCAACCCACCCAACTGCCCTCAATTCCGCCCTATCGAAAAATTTTGGGCAATTGTCAAGCAGAAGATGAAGAAGAATGGTAGGACGACTCGGGAAGCAACAGAGATGAAGAGATTGTGGAACAAAATGGCCGCTGAGGTCAGCGAATAGGGTGTTCAAACTATAGTGAGTGATACTCAACCAAAAGTTCGAAAATTCATCAAAACAACATCGGAATAATTTTTTTATTATTTTTTCTTTAAAGTGCAATAAAAACCCTACATTTCAAGTACAAAACATTTTTCATTTTTATTTCGTTTACATAGCTCCGAGATAGACCCGTTTTAATGCGTCCAGATTTGTAGTGATCCATGCTTTAGTCATTAATAAGAACTTTCGCAGACTAGCCCTGGTTTACCCATACATAAGCTTGCCAGATTGCCGGGTTTTGTGCGGTCTTGCTCAGATAATCAATACAAATTTTGAGAAAGGTCCGGTCCGACTCGGTAGCCCAGATTTCGTTGAAAAATGTCCAGATTTTGCAAGCCCAATAGATTTGAAATATTTATATCTGTTTAATGAAAAAAAGTTTTACTTTTTTGCTTGATTTTTGTTGAAAATTTCTTCAGTTTTGACAAAATTTGCCCGGATATTTTCCGGTTTATGGGTTGAAAATTTTGAAATCAAATGCCTGGATTTTGCCAGGTCATATTTAGAGTGATATTTTGGAGCCACTGCACGCAAAATGCAGCCTTCACTCCGATCTAGCGTAATCCATATCACAGCGTAATTGGCATAAGAAAAGAACGCGACCAGCAATTATTCGATTTGAGACCGCCGGCATTAACCTCCCAGCGCAACCGCATGAATGAAAGAAGTGTAGTTAAAGGTTTTTTCGTTTGCACAACCCACTAAAATGAGTGACCTTCCTTACATATCAGCGAAGAAGATGACGGCAGTGATCTTCGAAGACGACATTTCTTCATTGTTTTTAGATTAAAGGATTTTTCAAATGCTGAATTCGTTAATTTTTCTATTCAAGTCTGTTATGATGTACAAGCGAATGTATGTACTTCTAACGTTCATATATTTATATAATTGATTTGAATGCAATAAACAATATAATCTGATGGATCATGTTACTAAATTTACAAATTTGGAACCGACCCCATTGAATTTATATGGATTTGTATGAAAATCAGTGATTCGTTAAACGGTGTAGGCCGTATAACGAGGTATGATTGTATATTAAAATACAAGTTTTTCAGGAACTTTGCGTGGGTGGCTTCGTTCCGCTTTCACCACCCCCAACTCATCCTGTTACCCATCCCCGCATTTCCCGAGCAAGTCGAAGATTCGAAGGGTTCGATGTGGCCGGTGACGCAGAACTGAGGAAGGATAAAATACTATAGACATTCTTTAGCCTCATCCTCAGCTTCTTCCCCCAACTTCGGCCGTGTATAGCCAGGCAGACAGCCCATCGAAATGAAATGGTGCCCGTAATTTTCCTACGTTTTTTTTCTTCTACTTTCCTGCAACATGCTCCTCTTCTATATTCTAGCGTTCCTGCCGGTCGTCGGTGTCGGTTGGTTGGTCGGTTGGTTGGTCGGTTGGTTGGTCGGTTGGTTGGTCGGTTGATACGAAGCAAACTGAACTTGTGTGTTCGCTTCTTTATTATTTTGGGTGATGGCTTCTTGCCTTCTTCCCTCCTCTGGTTATTTCTACAACCTTTGCTCTAAAAAAAACGAGCGAAAAAGAACGAGCTTTCGTTGACGTTGACGTTCCATGCTGCAAAGCATACGCCATTAGAAGGTTGGGAAGAAGAAAAAAAGGGAAAAACTATTAAATTACGCAAACTTTTCCATCGCGACGCCAGGTTGTTTTTAAAGGACAAGTGCGAATTTTTCCCTAATCAATATTTCAAATTCGTGTTAATATTTGGCAGCAAAAAGATGTGTATTTCGGTAATTATTTATCTTATCTGATAAATTTAGCATAATTTCCATGGAAGTACAGTTGATCTTTCTATGATTAGAAAATCACAGCAGGTTCGCAATGCTTGACGCAAATTTGTTATGTTTACCGTCTTACAATTGGTCAGACAATTAGCATGTAAAGCATGTAAAGACACCTTATTTTAATAAACTTTTTGTTTTTTTTTAAATGCAGTTTTATAAAATGTTGTTCTGAGACTTCTTCGATTTTTTTTTCGAAAATCTCGCGATATACCAGCCGTTGAAAAGCAGTCGAGCGATATCAAGATACGATATCTGTGATGTTTTGGGGAAGTATAGCGATGAGAGGGAAATTAATGTACATAGCTATTTATTGATAGTGGTGTGAAAATAAACAAGGAGTATCACTTTTTATACATTTTCAAATGCCATTTACATCCTTGTGCGTGTGCCATAACGTATTTGTTTTTGCTTTCGACATCATTCAGCACCAGCGCATAAAGCATTGATTGTTCAGAAATAGTGAAAACAGATGTTGCCTTTTTTCATCAGTTCACCTGAATGGATCCGTCACCGGATTTGAACCCACTAGACTTCAATATCTGGGGACACACGCTGGGGAAGTTAGACGACGTTTAGCATTCGAAGTTGAACGTCGCACACAGGAGTATTTTACCCCAAATCCTGGAGAAAACCTCGAAGTTAAAATTTGAGAAAAATTATTTTTTTTTAGGTTTTTTGGTTGTTAGATAGTTGTTGAATATTAGTATTGTCGATTTATAGTGAGTTCGTAATGGCATATCTCGAAACATTGATGTATCAAAATTATAAATTTTGTCTTCCAAAATTTGGTGAACACACGTACAATTACAGACTGCGTAACACGCAGAATAATGTGACTATTAACACAATTTCTTCTACAAATCTTCAGTTTTAATATGACCAATGAATTGCGGTTGAAATTGCGTTAATTTTTTGATAAACACATGAAGTAGAGAAGCTAAACAAAATAGTGCAATGTTTTTTAACAAACCTATATTGTTTTTTAACTAATTAGTGTTGAAGTTTATCTTCCGGGCTCCGCCGGGAAAAATTTCATATAACACACGAATGCTTCTAACTTCCTTAAACATGTCCAAAAGAAAAATCGTGCGCATACTTGCGAACTCGAGCTATTTCCAATTTTGAAATCCAAAAATTTGAGCGATTTTTGTCCCTAATTTTGTTTCAGATAGCGAGCATGCCATGCATTTACTTTGTGTTATACAAACGTTTTTTATTGCGTTTGATTTGTTTGTTTAAAAAATGGTATTTTTCATCATTTCTGATAGTTGATCGGCTGGTTGCTTCGAATTTACTTGAAAACAAACATTTTATAAGAGTGCAGCAAGTGACCCAAAAAGACCAAAATTAAGAAATTTGAAATTTTGGTTAAAAATGAGTTGTGTATACTTGAAAACAACGAAAAAAAGGTTTTTAATCATTTTAAAGAGAAAACAGGTTTTGGCCAACATTTTCCATAGAGTACTCCTATGTGCGTCGTTGAAAAAAAAAGTGTTTTGAAGAAAAAAAATCTGATTTTCTGTGATTTCACACAAAAATTCTGTGACGATTTTCTGTGATGCTTCTTTCCATTAACTTCATTCAAAAGTCACGTCGACTTGCGTCTTTTTTTTTTTCATTTTAAAGGGTGATACGATCAAAATTTGGTCAATATCAACTTGACGTATTTCTTTGAATTTTGCATTTAAAAACCTGAACACCCCTCATTTGAAGGTCTGTGTGTGTGTAGAATGTTGCTCCTATTTTGATTTTGGAATTCACTCTTTAGTTGTCAAAATGCCGTCCAAGGAAGAAGAGCAGCGTATCAAAATTTGGCTCGCGCATCGCGAAAATCCGAGCTACTCGCACGCAAAGCTGGCATAATCGCTATAAGTTGCCAAATCAACCGTTACAAATGTAATTAAAGTGTTTGGGGAACGTTTGGCGACAGCCAGGAAGTCTGGAGGCGACAAAGAGAGTTGCCGGTAGTTTCAAGCGAAACCCTAATCTCTCTCTCCGAGATGCCGCAAATAAGCTGGGTGTATCGTCTACAACCGTGCATCGAGCCAAAAAACGAGCTGGACTATCGACTTATAAGAAGGTAGTGACTCCAAATCGCGATGATAAACAAAATACGACGGCCCAAGCGCGATCCCGGAGGCTGTACACGACGATGCTGACGAAGTTTGACTGCGTGGTAATGGACGACGAAACCTACGTCAAAGCCGACTACAAGCAGCTTCCGGGACAGGAGTATAATACGGCAAAAGGAAGGGGAAAGGTAGCAGATATTTTCAAGCACATGAAACTGTCAAAGTTCGCGAAGAAATATTTGGTTTGGTAAGCCATCTGTACCTATGGCTAGAAAAGCAGCATTTTCATAGCTTCCGGAACTGTCAACCTAGAAATTTACGTGAAAGAGTGTTTGAATAAACGTCTGCTGCCTTTTCTGAAGAAACACGATTGTTCCGTATTGTTTTGGCCGGATTTGGCAACTTGCCATTACGGTAAAAAGGCCATGGAGTGGTACGCCGCCAACAACGTGCAGGTGGTTCCTAAGGACAAGAACCCTCCCAACACGCTAGAGCTCCGCCCAATTGAGAAATACTGGGCTATTGTCAAGCGGAACCTAAAGAAGACCAAAAAAAAACTGCTAAGGACGAGCAGCAGTTCAAGGCAAACTGGCTTTCTGCGGCGAAGAAGGTGGACGAGGTGGCTGTACAAAATCTGATGGCAGGGGTTAAGCGTAAGACCCGACAATTCGGATTTGGAAAAGCGGAAGCCTAACTGAATATTTTTCCTGAGTTTTATACTGATTAAACCTAAAAAAGAAATTTAATTTGATTTTTTAAATAAACAATTTCACCGATTTACACGCGTTTTCCCTTGATCAAATTTTGACCGTACCTTTACCTAAGAAAAATCAATTAATTATAACCAATTTTATCATATTTTTCCTATTCAAAAATTATTATCCAAGTCTCTATTGACATAAAAAATCGAATTTGGAAAAACGATCAAAATTTTGAAGTTCTGTGAAATCTGTGAATATTTCTAAAATTCTGTGATCTGTGTCCTGTGATGAAAATTAGCTAAAAATTCTATGAAATTACAGATTTTTCTGTGATGAACCGTTTCATGAGTACGACATGAAGATTGTATGAGTTCTGTCGTTTTCCAATAAATTTTTATGGGAGCCCCCCTGTTTCAAAACCGAGAGGATTCGTTCTGTATGATCAATCAACGCTTTGTGCTTAATCATTAGACTGGCCCATAACAAAAAAAATCGTTATATTCCACGCGGCACCCTTTAGGTTGGTGCCTTGAAGTGAAAAAATAACTTGCTGAAGGTTAAAGGTCATTTGGCAGAAGCACGAGCTGGCGCAAAGGACTTGAAATTTGTATGGAGATTTTCGGCAAAATGTATGAAAAATCGGCATACTTTCACTCTTTGTGTTCTAAACTATGTTTCCAGTATGCTAGAAAGCTCAGAATTTCAAATCAAATAAATGCGAAAAAATTACACATTTAATTGCAGATAACTCATCACCGTCAACTCGCATCGCGTCACAATCTTCTACAAACTTGTTTGTCATTGTTTGAACTACAATTCCTGAAATTCTAGCATACTGGAAACATATTTTAGAACACAAAGAGTGAAAGTTTGTCAATTTTTTATACATTTTGCCGAAACTCCCAAAACTTTCAGAAAGTCATTTTTTCACCTAAATGCACCAATCTAGGGGGTTCCGCGTTGAATAAGATTTTGTAAAAATCATTCCATATAAATTAGATCCAGTCTACTAATCATGCTTGTGGATCAATTTGATTTTATACGGGAGCCCCCTGTTTTGAGAGTGGCATGAGCCATTCAGTAAAAAAAGATCACCTCACAAAAATTTCATTAAAATTCCATGAAAATTGTATGATTTCCGTCGTTTTCCTAATAATTTTGTATGTGAGCCACCCGTTTCAAAAGCGAAAGGGTTCACGTAATAAATCAACTTCAACCCATTTTCATGAAAATCAACTAAAACTTATTCGAGTAATGTCATCATTTATGTTAAATTTGTATCGGAGCCCCCCTTCCACAAAAAGTTGAGGTCTTGAAACTATAACACAAACCATCCTTGGCCCAGAAAGCTCTAGGATACCAAATTCCACCTCATTCTGATCACCCGTTTATACGTGATGGTGTTACAAAGAAAACGTCTCTATTTTTACATACTTTGAATAGAAAAATGATTCGTACAGTCCTAGTTTCTACACTGAAAACGTTTTTAAAAAACACTTTTTTAAGCAAAAATCGCAGCAAAATAACTTCATTTTTGTGCATCAATCTGTCTTTTTTAAAATCAAATGTTGTATTTCTCAAACAAATAACGTTCGTAAAAAATGTTTAATTTGAAACTATGAGTCCTCAAAATAATATAAAAAAATGACCGTTTACTGGTGCTTAGACTGGTTTAACTTCTCCATTTTTCTTCGGATTATAACCAAACTTTTAGGGATGATTTTTTTATTGCAACTTCTAATAATCAAGCCAAATTTGAGCTTATTCGAAAAGTCTTCGATAAAGGGCGATGAGTTTCTGTGAAGAAAAGTTTAATTTTCTTAATTATTTTTGTAAATGATTTCTTGCGATCCATTGTTTGTGTAAATTTACGTTCTTTTGAATTTTGATGGCCACTGTGGCTAGGTGAAAAACAACATCCAAAACAGTGAAAATTATTTTTATATCCGTTTTCGATTTCAAAACTTTCAAAAGTGTTATATCCATCTCAACCAGATCAATAACAACTGGACTTACATTTCCCAATTAGACAGTTTAGCAGATTCAAAAAACTTTTTGGACAATTAAAACGAGAAATTTCAACTCCTTGAAAAAGGCATAATAAATGCCGAAACGTCGGATGAAGAAATAAAAATCGTTTTATGATTTTTTCGTGACTGAAATCGCCGAAAATCAATTTATTCATTACCCATCCAGTCGATAGAATTTTAATATAAAGAAGATCTTGAGACTTTTAATAAATTTGATCAAAAATAATTATTTCCAGAATTATTGCTGATTTTTTAGTGTTAACTGTTAGAAAAATGTTCGATACATGTTGGTAGTTTTTTATGTATAATACAATATCATTAAGATATGTTTAAAACCAACCACCAAAATAAAAAAAAAACGTTAATTTCACAAACAATGGATCGCTAGAAAACATTTACCGAAAGAACTGGAAAAAAAACTCAAAAAAACTCATCGCACTTTTGTCGCTTCCCGTGGCGTAGAGCATAGCCTTCTAGTCTTCTAAGAAAGCAGTCATGAGATCGAATCCCGGTTACGGCATACGTAGTACACTTTCTGTGGGTTGGTGGTTTCAGGATTTGTAAGATGCTAGCCATCATATCCTAGAAAGATGTACGCTTAGAGTTAAGAAAAAAGGAAACATCAAGTTTCATTCAGATCCTGTGTACTAACTAAGGGATGAAAATGTATGTGTTTAAAAAAAAAAAGTTTCCGAAAAAGCTCAAATTTAGCATGCTTATTAGAAATTTCATAGAAAGTCATCACTGAATGTTTAGTTGTAATTCGAAGAAAAATGGAGAGTTAAACCCCTCTAAGCACCAGTGCACGGACAATTTTTTGACATTATTTTGAGGATTTGAATATTTTTTACGAAGGGTTATTTGTATAAGAAATACAACAATTGATCTTAAAAGAGGACAAACTGATTCACAAAATGAAGTCATTTCACTACCATTTTTGTTTGGAAAGTGTCCGTGATGAACGTTTTGTTGTTAAAACTAGTGATGTCTGAACAATTGATTGATTCACATATAAGATTATCACCGACTTATTTGACTGAAATCAAATGGAAAGACCTATTAACCATAAGCTTACATAATAAATAGTTGATCGATTCGATATGACAAACGATGGGTGGAATAAAAAAAATAAAAAAAGGGGGAGGGAACTCACTTTGATGCTTATCAGCTAATTGCACGAGTGGTGTGGGTAGATCTCGCCTCCGGTAGAAGCACATCATCTTCGCTTCGACGTTACCGGCAGGCGTTTTGTTCAGCTCGTCTATCCGACGGATCTGAAACGGAGTCGTCGACGATGTCTCCACGTAGACATAATCTGCGAAAAAAAGGTTTGGAGAAAAAAATCAGACGATTAGCTACTTATGTGCGATAATTGATAAGCCGCCGACCGTGGCCTAGAGGATAGCGTTCCAGTCTTCTAAGCCAGAGGTCATGAGATCGAATCTCGATCACGGCATACATAGTACTCTTTCTGTGGGCTGGTGGTGTTAGCATTAGTAAGATGCTAGCCATTATGTCCTTGAAAGATGTACGCTTTAGTCTTAAGTAGAATTTAGATCTCTTCAAAGAAACATGAAGTTTCACTGAGATCCTATATGTGTGTGTTCGTTTAAAAAAAAAAGATAACAGATATTTAAAAATTGAAAAGTTATGAGAAAATAGTATTAGTTCATCTATAAGGAGTGTATTCGAAAAAAATTTCCCACCACCACTTGACAGATTGTTATAAAAATTTGCACACGTACTTATTACTAGGTAATTTTACTGAAAATTTCATCAATTTCCAACCATGCATTCAAAAGTTATCTACAAAAGAAAGTGTTGCATTTTGCCAATACACTTCTTAGAAAGGTTATGAACTAAATTCTTTAAGTTTTGAAACTTGAGTCATCCATTTAAATGCAAACCAAAATTTTGTTCATTCACTAAACATATGATTGCAGCTGATATCTCTAGTCAGGAATTCAGTCATGGGAGTTAACAGAATTTCATAGAGACTTTCAAAACATGTTTTTCCTAAATTTAATGGAATTTAACGGAATTTTTTAATGGAATACTCAAGGAACAAATTTACAACATAACCTTGAATCGTAAACAGTATCAAAATAATGCGTCAAGCACGTCATTGAAGAATTTTCGATTCACTGGAATTATTCAACATGTGATCTCTCGATTCCAGTAATATTTATTAAAGTGTGACCGGGATAATAACGATACATTATTGTGCATCGTCATGTTAACCATAAACAAATACACACTACACGTTCAGCGGGAGGAAAAAAAGTCATTCACACTCTCCTGGAGATGAGCTCACGAAGTATGGTGAAAGGGGGTTATCAGTCAGCTTACAGCCAACAACAAATAAATCGGCGACAACGCACGGCTGGGAATGTATCGTTATATTTAAATCATAATAATAGAGAAAATATGTACACTCTATCTATGCCGATGACACGAGTTGATTCATTTATGGGAAACTTACCTCTGGAAAATGGTGATGATAGATTTTTCGACACTTTAATTCATTATTATAATTATTTAGGCTTGTTTAGCTATGCCTCAAATTTATTAATCCGATGCTGTGGTGAGTCGATATTTTTTTATAAATGCCCAGAGTAGAGTATACAACATTGTAACTATCAGGTAGGTTGTTTTAATATAAATTTTAAGTTTATGAAATTACTAGCTGACCCGATTCGCTTTGCTACACCTTTCAAAACTAAATGAAATTTCATAAAAAATATTCAAATTTCAATCGTTTTAAGAGCACGATTTAATCAAATTACAACATAAACCAAAAGTCACCGCTATAGAATGAGAGACGCAGCTGAAGTTTCGAATTGCAATACAAAGATGACATAAGCACTGCAAGAAAGGGATGGTTTCAAATAATCGTAGAAATCCATCCCATGCCAAATTTGGTTCTATTTGCTTGGTTAGTAGGTAAGTCAAGTTTTGCAAAAACATGAAGGGAGTCCCATTTCCTTTTTCTACCTCTCCATTGGATGGAGGGGTGGGTACTTAATATTCATAGAAATATTTCTTGAACTCAAATACCCTTTGATGCCAAATTTGGTTTCATTTGCTCAATTAACTCTCAAGTTATGCAAAAAATTTGTATGGAAGCTCCTTTCCCCATTTATACCTCCCGCGCTGGAAGAAAGGAAGGACCTCAATTTATCAGACAATCATTTCTCCTATTCAAATACCCTCCCATGCCAAATTCTGTTCAATTTGCTCGATATGTTCTCAACTAATATATAAAACTTGTATGGAAGCTCCCTCTCCCTTTCCTTCCTCCCTGCTGGAATAAGTGAGGTGCCTCAAATAACCAAAGAAACATTTCTTGTATTCAAATACCCTTACATGCCAAGTTTGGTTCCATTTGCTTGATTAGTTCTTGATTTATGTAAACAATTATAAGAGAGTCTCCCTCTCCTTTTCCTATCTCCCCACTGAAAAAAGGAGGAGTACCAAACAATCATAGAAACATTCCTCGTACCAAAATTCATTCCCATGCCAAATTTGGTTCCCTTTACATAATCAGTTCTCGAGTTATGTAGACTTGTCACTTTTATTCGAGAAACCCCCTCCCCCCTTTCAGTGAGAGGGAGGGGCCCCAAACTATTATAGGAATATTCCCCGGCCTCAGAAGCTTCCACCTGCCAAGTTTCACGTAAATCGGTTCAGTAGTTTTCGAGTCGATAGGCAATTTATATTAGCATGGCAGAAATTTCAAAAGAAAACACGTTTTAGAACGAATATGAATTCCAATTTCCTTTTGATTGTGTTGTAAGGCCTCTATTTCACTATATGTTATGAAGTTTTTTATATCCTTCGAAGATTGCATTATGTTTTTTACTTGTTTTATGAATGAACGCAATGTTACCTTGAAGCTAACACGTGCAAGAATGAAGAAAAATTCAGCTTTTGAAAGGTCTAACTGGTGTTTAACTGATTGTCATGATTTTATCCAACCGGTTTACCATAATTTTTATGTAGAACAATAAACATCAATTAATGATAGTTGACTTAATTTACAAAACGCGAATAAAAGATTGTGGTTTTGTGTAAAAATTCGTGTTTTGATTACTTTATTGTAATGAGCAGCTTAAACTGCACTGTCTTGAACATTTTCATGGAAAACATTGAACTAATTTTAAAGTTTTGCAAATTTGAGTGGGGAAAATCCACCATTTTGTCAACTTCGACTTTATACAAAAATTATTCGAAAATGCAACTTTTTTGTACCGATCTAGAAGAGATTCTAGAATAACATGTTTTCGAAGTTGAAAATTTCCAGCTGGTGTTACGAATTATCAACGAAATAGGCAAGTTTCCTCGTAAATTAACAGTTTTTTCGTCATTGTGACGTCACAGTCTGTACCAATAGTAGAGCAGGCCTGCCTTGACACTACCTTCTTTAAATATTCCTTGCAGATAGATAGACAGACAGACAGAAATTCATTTTTATATACAGTGAGCGTGTTTTGCCTGTAAAAATATGAATGAATGAAAAGCACCAAAATTTTCTTCTACAATTTGTTTTGAATTGTTTAACGGATAAATCAAGCATAAATTTACTTTTTTTAGGCGTTGCAATTGGCGTTGAGGACCAAAAATATGAAAAAAGGGTGCGAAATAAGAATAGTACCGCTTGTGTTTTCCAACAAAAACAAGATTATTTCTAGAAATGTACTGTGTTAAAGTGAATAAAAATGCTTCTATGAATTGTTTGAATAGATAACTGCATTTCAAGAAGTTTTCTAGAATTGCAAAGGTTCTCAAAGCTTTTTAAAGGGGTTTTTAAGAGATGCTCCTCTAGCATTTAGGACTTTGATATTTGAGCTATAATACTTTATCAAAATGCTTGATTTCTTCATTAACATTCATTAGTATGATGCAAAAGGAAGAAACATAGATTTGAGGCTGAATTTGATTTTTAATTCAACAGGCTTCAAATTCAAAAATAATTATGTTTTTAAATAATCAAACAATATTTCTCTAATTTCAAGTCATATATGGCAGCACTATCTTTCAATCAAACCGAATTAATGCCCATTTTCGAATATCTGTGATTAATTCAGGTGTGCTGGATGATTTTGGTCAAGAAATAAGTTCTTGGTACCGTGTGAACGCCTTGGAAATTCTAAGATCATATATTTAAAAAATTTGAATTTCATCAAGGTATCTGAAAGTGAATTTCTTGGACCGATAATCAGAATAAATTTGTACTTTCCGATGGAGCTTGATAGACCAGACGACTAGCAGTATTATTGGTATGATTTGAAATTGAATCGGAAGTTGAGATGAGCAGGAATTTTGGCGGTGGTTTTTCTTGTGCTGGTGATTTGTTTTGCAAATCCGGAAAAGCTTTCTGCAGCATGAACTAAAAAAACAACTGATACCCTCAGAGCCAAAGGGGTGTAAGTGACAAAATGGTCAATTTGAGTTAATGATGCCACACGATTTTTCATATTTCAAACTTTAATTGATTTTTTCAGATTTTTAGAATTTTATTTACATACTTTACATTAAAAAAAAATAAAAAAATTTGAAAAATATATGGGAAATGGTCAAACACAACAACTTTAAAGCGTGTTTTCTCGAATAAGCTTTTATGCACTTATACCCCTTTGGCTCCAAGGGCCTCAACTGTGTTGACAAACTACCTCGAAATGATGAAAATTGGCCTAAATAAACCTGGAAAATCAATATTGAGACTTAATTTGGTTTTAAATGCAAGATAGTGCTGCCATCTATGACTTAAAACTGGAAAAAGTTATGTTTCCTGAAAAAAAAAATCTATGTTTTTGATTTCCAACCTGTTTTTTCCTATTGAAAATAAACTCAGAATGTTTGTTTCATCATGCCATTTTAATGAAGAAAGTAAATTAAATAGTTTCTCAGCTGGAATATCAAATTCCTTAATTCTAGAAGAGCATCTTTTAAAATCCCCTTATAAAACCTTTGAAAACCACCTTTGGAATTTTAGAAAACTCCTTAAAATGCAGTAATCTATTCAAATAATTCGTAGAAGTATTATTAGTCACTGTACACAGTAATTTTTTTTAGAAATAATCTTGTTTTTGTTGAAAAACACAAGTGGTACTATTCTTATTTCGGACCCTTTTTTTAATATTTTTAGTCCTCAACGCCAAAGGCAACGTCCAAAAAAAGTAAACTTATGCTTGATTGTTGATGATAATCATACATATTTTAACAGGCAAAACACATAGTGGTACTATTCATATTTCGCTCACTGTATATAGATATATGGGTGAAATTTTATATTTTCTGAGAAAGAATATTTAGGAATTGAAAGATTGAAGATGGATAGAAGATTAGAATAAGGTGAAAGATGTTGAAAATGGGCGGAAGATAATTTAAGCGGTAAATTTTTACATTCCCATTATTCTACAAACAATTAAATCCAGTCTATTTACACACTTTATCATCGTCTAAAGTTAGTTGAATGGTAAAATTCTTATTAGTTCAGAGATGTACCGAATATTCGGTCGGCCGAATATTCGGCGTCGAATACCGCCCAAAAACCGTTAGGCCGAATATTCGGCTCACCGTATAGTTGAGCTAAGTATTCGGCCGAATAGGCCGAATATTTATTTTTTAAATTTATAAAATCACAGACTTGTCAAATTTTTCAAATTATTCTGGATAATTTATAAAATATCCAAAAGTAATTTTGAACATCAGAGGTGTATCCGTATATTTTTCACTGTAGATCGTACAGGGGAATACTAACAAGAATCGCTTTATACTTGGATTATAGATTATTCCGGATTTTCTTGAAATATCCAAGTTTTCGCATAAATCCAAAAATAAATTCCAGATAAGTCAAATCTGGCCAGATGCCCGGCTTTATTCAAATTAAATGCTAAACCAAATAAAAATCTCTATTTTCTCTTTCAAAATTTTTTTTCTGCTGTTCTTGTTGATGAAAAATTCCTTAATGTAATTGCGTACGCCGATGATCTACTGATTTTTGTTCGAAATGATTGTGAATTTGATAAGTTATTGGAAATACTTGATTCTTATAGTTCGTTTGCTAATATTAAATTAAATGATAAAAAATCTGGTTTCATCCGATTAAATAATGCTCGAGTGGGTCCTCAAAAAATTCAAGAGTTAGAAAGTCTCAAAGTTCTAGGAGTTACGTTTGAAAAGAATTGGACATCTTCAGTTACAACTAACTTTGACCGTTTGATAAATACAATGAAATCGACTTTACAGCTACACAGCATTCGTTCCTTGAATATTTATCAAAGATGTATTGTTCTAAATGTTTTTATATTATCTAAGTTGTGGTACACTGCTCAAATATTTCCCCCTTCAAATAAACACTTAGCACAAATCAAATCAGCTTGCGGAAAGTTTCTGTGGAGCGGGTATATGTTTAAATTGGATAGAAGACAACTTTATTTGGATTATTGTAAAGGTGGTTTACGTTTGATAGATCCAGAGTCCAAAGCAAAGGCATTATTTTTGAAAAATATTTTTTACAATTTAAATGAGGATGGTACTTACTCGAAAGATAAATATTTAATTGATTTCAATTCTAAACAACGACTCACACGGAATGCAAGAGATTGGATATCTGTAGGTAAGATTTTGGATAATAATTTTGATTTAACATCTACCAAATCACTTTATGAATACTTCATCAAAGAACAAAATTATCAACCTGAGATTGAAAAAAAGATAATAGCTCCTTGGAATATTGTATGGGAAAATTTAAATGATAAAGTTATATCTCTCAAAGACCGTGAAATAATTTTTACGTTTGTAAATGATCTGATCCCGAATAAATATAAATTAAAACAATATAATATCGGTAATTTAACTAACATTTCCTGTGATAAATGTCATGTAATGGATACGAACGAACATAGAATTAAACTTTGCCCCAAATCGAAATTTGTCTGGAATTGGTGTACTTCAATAATCAAAAGTCGTTACAAAATAAGTTGTCATGATATAGAAGAGATTTTGTTTATCCCTGTTTTAAGGAAGTCAAAAAAATCTGTGGCTTCATTATGGTTGTTAACGAAAGTAATATCTTTCAATTTGAGGGTAAAAGAACCTGATTTGTATGTTTTAAAAAAAGAAATAAGAGAAATGAGATGGAACAAAAGTAGATGGTTCAGTAAAGAGTTCGGTAATGAGTTGAATATTTGTTGATGAACCTTTATGAGTCGTGTTGCGAGAGCTGGAAGAGTAGAATAGAGCAAGTTAAAACGATGAATTGTTAACCCGAACATTTAGTTTTAAATAATTAATTTTAATAAAAAAAAAAAAAAAAAATAAAAAAAAAAAAAAAGATCTGAATTTTGAATTTTGAACCTGAAAAAAAAAAAAAAAAAAAAAAAAAAAAAAAAAAAAAAATTCTTGATTTTGTGTCCAAAAACGATTATTAAACTATTTCAAAATGAACATGAATTTTAGTTTAATTTCTACATACGATTTTAATACTGTTGTTGTGATTCAATGAAAACTTCAAAATTCAAGTTTTTTTTTTCACTGTCTTCTTGTATGTTTTTGGACTAGATTTTGCTCAAATTTGCCCTTTTTTCAATTTTTTTTAAAAATCATCCTCAATTGCCCGACCGTGTGGTTAAAGCATGGTATGCTTTTAAGGTTAAAATCATCGTACCTTTAAACAACTATTTTGAACATGTCTAGCTCATATTCGACTTTCATCTAATTCGATATCAAAAAAGTAATATCAAATTGCTTGGCACCTGTTTCGACGTGTTGTGGCCAGATTTTACAGGAACCCATTCCCTTTGATGATAATGGCCCTAGAAGCGACAAATCATCTGATGTCCTTTCAGTTATTGGTGACATTTTTTAAATCAGAGAGACCCCTACTTTAAAAAGATCATAGAATACATCATCTTATTATATCATCTGGTTGAAAAAAAAATCGACTCAAGAACATGAGGGGCATTAAGATGGAAGAAATAGAAGGAAATTGAAATAATCGCTTTTGTATTTTTATTAAAAACCCAACAGAATATCCGGCCGAATATTCGTTTGGCCGAATAGTTGAAAGGGTCAATATTCGGTATTCGGCCGTTCGCCGAATACCACTGTTCGGTACATCTCTAGTTCATTATATTTTTTTTCAACCGTTGTAGATTAATCTGAAGTTTGTGGCCGTTATTGCTGCCGATCTCCACTGATCATAATTGCAAAACAGAAACTGAAGAAGTGTAGACGATAAAATCGCATTATGATAATGACATAGTTTAGAACGACGACGACGGCGTGCGGAGCTCAGCACTAAAATGAACGCGCATAGTTAATACTTACAGGGAACCTGGGGAAGAAATAATAATCGAGAGAAGCAGCGATGATGGTGGTTTAAACCCTGAAGGAGAAGGTCAAACTAAAAAAAATGATGGAAGAACAATCGGTAGCAACCGGTAAGGCCCAACTGTTCTTTGGTAGCCCATTGGAGCATGGACCGATCGTCACGATAAACGCGCCTTCAAACACAAACGTTGTTTTATTATGAACTTTTCATAATTAATAGGTTTTTATCAGTGCTACTTGTTACTGTAAACACTTTTGATTTAGTAAGTTTCTTATTTGTTCCTAGTAGGGCGCGAACTCGAGTCTTTTGATTACCTCTCCGACACTTAACCAATAGGCTAAATCGTCAGATGTAAATATAGTTGAATGTAACTATAGTTGAAGTCAACTGAACTATAGGCTCTATAGTTCAGTTGACTTCATCGAGTTCAATTTGCTGGTAGATTTAACGGTTGGAAATGCTCATCGTGTCCCGATCAATGGTGCTTTATACGCCCAGAGTGAACAAGTTAAAGTAAAAACGCGTTTTCAAATTTGATTATAGTGAAAAAAAAAATGATGGTGAAAATTGTGGAACAATGTGTACATCATGTTGCAGTGCGTATATTATAGATCAAGATGATTTAATAATCATAAGAGCTTATTTTCCGGTGCTCAAAAATTATAATATTTTTGTCACTTGAGAAGATTTCATTTCTAATGAAAAATTAATTCTATAGGAACTACAAAACTGTTCCTCATGAAAATTTATTTGAGAAAATTCGTACTTTCGTGGAATAGAGAAGTGCTTACTATGCTCGGGTGCTCGTTATGCCCTTATCTCCCCTACATAACTAAATTAAGGCAATATAATAAGCATTCAATTTTCGTCCTTAATCATATCCATTATGTCTAAGTAAGGTGCTTGGTCAATTGCACGAAGTTCAGCTTGCGACCGCTTTTGATGAAGATTACATAGATTTCCTAATGAGTGAAACGGAAAAAGGAACATTTCAGGTTGGCTCAGCTTGTCGAACGCAGAACCTTGACAGCAAATATCCGAGTAGTAGGTAGTTCGACCATTTTATTTGGGTTCTAAGCTGTGAAATATATGTAGGTAGAAATCGTACATAAAGGCGAGATAGAAAACCACAGAAGTGACACAGAGAAGCGTACACCCGCGAAAATGAATTGGGAAGTGCAACTATTCGAGGGGTGGGAGGGTAGCTGCCATCGATATACCGCCCAGCAAGCAGAGGAGCAAAAATTGGGAGAAGTAAAGGCTGGTGATCGGTGATTCGGATGGAGAGGGTGGCGGATGACTGGATAGGATGGATGGGGTGGCGGAAGCGGGGGATTGGAAAGGGTCATCCCGAGATAGAACCATCGTCGTCGTCGTCGTCAACGTCGACACAGAACAGCGATCCACTTTACACATGCGCTACAAAAGTGCCGCTGCTGTTGCCGTTGCTCCTATTGCTGATGTTATTGCTCCTTTGACTTTGGTTTTGGTTGCAGTCGCGAAATTCACTATGATGGGTGTTCGTTCGCATTCCCCAATCCACAAACCTCCACAAACACTCGACTCGACCCGGCCTCTGTCGAATCCTTTCGCCTTTGCTGCTGCTGCTGCCTAGCTTTTGTTTGTCTCCATTTCGAAGCAAGCAGCGTGCCGCAAGAAGCGATAGGCGTAAGCTAGGATCCGAATCAGATTTGCTTCTAAATATTACTCAACTCAATGTGAAAAAAAATGTCAAGCAGGATTAAGAAATAACAGTTAAATTATAAAACTTATCTCAATTTATCCTGGCATATCGAATGTTTGTCAACGAAGTCCTGTAGACGAAAGTTTAACGAAGTCATTCGAAGGCCTTAAGATGAAACAAGCTAGATCAAAGCAAGTGAATTCATGAAACCCCTCAACTGAAAGTGATGAATTTTTCAAAGACTGATAGGGTGATTAAAGCGTTAAATGCTTTCTGCGGCCCAATTAGAGCGCGAAGCAAAGCATTTTGGTATGACGCGTTGGAATTAACTACGAAATATCTCCAACTTTTCTATATCGGCTAATACTTGAAATCGTCCTCTTTCTTTCGGGAGCAATTAAGAGCACATCAGATAAGGATTCGGATTTATTATTACAAAACCGAACGGATCTCATATTGAAATTCCAACATGTACCGGTTCAAAACATCTCGGTAAAACTTGCTTCATTAAGAATTGGAACAAACTTTTGTTCATATAGTTGCGCTCCTGGTGGACGGATTTGGAAGTTCTTGGCGCCCACGTGTCGGGAATTTTTTCAGCTTCCCGTATGTATTTTAAACAGTCCACAAATCGACTGTAATTTGTAAACAATCAACATGGAAGCCGAAAGAAGGGGAAAAAATTATGCACAGTTATTTGGTCTGCATCTAAGTTGAAATTGCCCAGAAATACCGTAAACATTGACGACGAGATATCTCAGTAAAAGTAATAAATTTCAAGTAATTAGTTCAGTAGTGACTTTAATCCTCATGTCCGTATTCAATTTGTTTAGATTTGTAATTTTTGGTTGTTCGAAAACAATCTGCAGCAATTAATTTGAAGTATGCACATACTTCTTGTAATTTGTAGTGATTGAAACGTAATATTTATGAAACATTTTCAGCTGCTCTATTACTCACTAATGCCTGAACACTCAAAATTTCCAACGATACCATACTTAGAAATTTTACATTTTCTTTATCTACTGAAATACAGTTTTTGCATAGGCAAGGCGCGTACATGACTCTTAAAAATCTACAAAGTTGCAATTAAATGTGTAGGAAACGTTGATAGTTGATAATTAAGTTAAAATAAAGGGTGTCCACGATGAAATTGCCACACTAGAAAATTGCTCTATCTTTTTAACCGATGGGTAAAATTTAATTAAAATTTGGATGGATTTAGTTCATAGTGCATTGTTTACATCCTGTAAGTTTTAAAGTCCAGTGATCAAAACTCGCGGAAATGAAGTCGAAAGAACAGATCGTGCGTGATAAAATCTTGCGCATTCATCACGAGAACAAGGATCTCTCGCATCGTTCCATGGCGAGTGATTAAGCGGTTCTAGGAGCGATTGACCACCGATCGGAAGCCCAGAAGTGAAGGAAAAAGTAGGTATTCCGTACAATACCAAAAACCACAACGGCGTAAAGGGTGATACGGTCAAAATTTGGTCAAGGGAAAACGCGTGTAAATCGATGAAATCGTTTATTTAAAAAATCAAATTAAATTTCTTTTTCAAGTTTAATTAGTATAAAATTCAGGAAAAATATCCAGCTTGGCTTCCGCTTTTCCAAATCCGAATTGCCGGGCCTTACGCTTAACCCTTGCCATCAGATTTTGTACAGCCACCTTGTCTACCTTCTTCGCCGCAGAAAGCCAGTTTGTCTTGAACTGCTGCTCGTCCTTGGCAGTTTTTTGGTCTTCTTTAGGTTCCGCTTGACAATAGCCCAATATTTCTGAATTGGGCGGAGCTCTGGCGTGTTGGGAGGGTTCTTGTCCTTGGGAACCACCTGCACGTTGTTGGCGGCATACCACTTCATGGCCTTTTTACCGTAATGGCAAGATGCCAAATCCGCCCAAAACAGTATGGAACAACCGTGTTTCTTCAGGAAAGGCAGCAGACGTTTATTCAAATACTCTTTCACATAAATTTCTTGGTTGACAGTCCCGGAAGCTATGAAAATGCTGCTTTTCGAGCCACAGGTACAAATGGCTTGCCAAACCAGATATTTCTTCGCGAACTTTGACAATTTCATGTGCTTGAAAATATCTGCTACCTTTCCCCTTCCTTTTGCCGTATAAAACTCTTGTCCCGGAAGCTGCTTGTATTCGGCTTTGACGTAGGTTTTGTCGTCCATTACCACGCAGTCAAACTTCGTCAGCATCGTCGTGTACAGCCTCCAGGATCGCGCTTTGGCCGTTGTATTTTGTTTATCATCGCGATTTGGAGTCACTTCCTTCTTGTAAGTCGATAGCCCGGCTCGTTTTTTGGCTCGATGCACGGTTGTAGACGATACACCCAGCTTATTTGCGGCATTTCGGAGAGAGAGTTTAGGGTTTCGCTTGAAACTACCGGCAACTCTCCTTGTCGTCTCAGCGGCTTCCGGTTTTCGATTTCCCCTCGATCCAGACTTCCTGGCTGTCGACAAACGTTCCCCAAACACTTTGATTACGTTTGTAACGGTTAATTTGGCAACTTTCAGCGATTTTGCCAGCTTTGCGCGCGAGTAACTCGGATTTTCGCGAAGCGCGAGCAATATTTTAATACGCTGCTCTTCTTCCTTGGGCGGCATTTTGACAACTGAAGAGTGAATTCCAAAATCAAAATAGGAGCAACATTATACACACACACGCCTTCAAAATGAGGGGTGTTCAGGTTTTTTAAATGCAAAATTGAAAGAAATACGTCAAGTTTTTTTTTTTTTTTAAATATGTCTTTATTTGTATCAATTCATCATTACATTTATATTACATTTTTTCATTAAATTAGGTGTTCAGCTCAATAATGAACTGTTCAGAGCCCTATAGTTAACTAGATATTAAAAATTTATTTGTAAGAATTAAATTTGCTTAGCGCAATTAAGAATTTAATGTAGGAGAACATCCTGTAATGGCAAAAATATTTTAAACTTAAAACTAAACACTATCCTAAAATTAAACTAGTTGTAAAGAGAACGAATCTCTGCGATGGAAGACTGCATCGATTTGCCTCTGAAGTTGGAGATGATTTTGTTGGCCATCTCTTCGATCGATTCAATGCCTGCAATCCGATGAAGATCTTCGGTGCTGTGCCAAGGTGGAAGCCGCAAAATCATTTTCAGAACCTTGTTCTGAATCCTCTGGATGGCTTTCTTCCTCGTCGCGCAGCAGCTAGACCAAATAAATACGTCAAGTTGATATTGACCAAATTTTAACCGTATCACCCTTTAGTTGGGGCCTTGAACCGAAACCCGAACGCCTCCTTGGCTATGTGGCTAAGAAGCTGCAACTAAGCCGAAGTGTAATCGCGACGAGAAGCAGAAAAAATCCGCCAAAACCCGTGCCAGGAAGATGTACCTCCTGACGAAAGTTGAATTCTGCATCATGGACGACGAAACATACATATGTGAAGGCCGGAGTGCACCTTTCGTGACCCAGGACACGATGAACGAACAGGTGCACATGAAAGAGTGCCTCCAGAAGCGGCTGCTTCCTCTCCTGAAGGCCCACAACGTCCCAACAATCTTCTGGCCAGATTTGGACTCATGCCACCACCAGACTTGTAAACCATCGACATTTTCTCTGACAGTCGCACAGCCTGCTTTTATCAGTATCATTGTTCGTGCCATCAAACGAATGCGACCGAAAACTTGCCGAACAGTCGACTACCATCAAACGAAACGAAATTCATTCTTCTTTGTGTGATTGTCGAACGAAATTTCGTGTCTTGGTACACGAGAGGGATAATTTGATGGTCAAACGACCATCATTCCCGACAGTTTACGACATCGCCTATCTCTTTCACGCAGCAGAACTTACAGACTCAATAAGCAAATGCAATGTTTTCTATTCACTCCCTCCTGTTGAAAAAAAAATTCGTCACTCTGCAGCGCCGGGTGATGTTTGGATGTGTTGGTCGAACAATGTGGAATGATTATCTCGATTATCTACGCAAGAGGGATGACAGTCAAACGACTAACCACAAAAAAAGATCAAAATTTCGTTTGATATTTTTTTGCTCTCCGATCAAACGATTGCGCTCTCCACGATTGTCACGAACGATGTGTGGTGGTTGTCTCCGGAAAAATTCAAACGATGGTGACCAATTACAAGCCTGGCCACCACTCCAAGGACGTGTTGAAGTGGTATCCGGACAATAAGGTCAATTTCGTGCCGAAAATGTTCAACCCTCCCAACACTCCGGAGCTCCGCCCCATCGAGAAGTACTGATGATGCCAAATCAAAATAAAATTTCAAGGTAATGGCTGAGGCCAACCAGTTATCAATACCATAAACTAGGCTTGCCAGATACTTTCAGAAAAAAGCGGGAAATTTCACGAAAAAAGCGGGACACAGCCTAAAAAAGCAGGACATATAAGAAAATCTTTAAAAAAAACCTTAATTGTGTAGCCAAACTTACACGTTTACCACCAGCCAAAATTATTCACAGAAAGTACACTAAGGTTTTCTTACTAACGCAGATTGATTTTGATCAGTTTTTCTTACATGACTTCTGTTTACACGGTTTTTCCCATATTCACCTTTATTTTTAACGGTTTTCGCGAACTAACACGTTATTTGAGGGAAAATATTTCAAGTCGTACATTGAAACGGTGGATTTTAACCGCGTAAAAAAGCCTTTGTGTAATTTGTACAAAAAAATTAGTTTGTTTGGTAATTTGTTTTAAAATTTGAAAACTCAAGAAAACTTCCATCTTTCTATACTTCGGGCAATTGAGTCGAAAAAGGTGGTGTATAATATAAAGCAATTTAAGTAGGATTCCGACGAAAAAATTAATCTCTATGATTCTATGATCTATCATGTTTTGGAAGCAACTTAAACAATATTTTCTTCATACATAAATTGAACGGGCTCCAAGAACACTTAACTGAATCATAATCATACTGTAATGTTAAGAGCTTTAAAGTTATTCAGTGTTGTCTTATATAAACTATGGAAAATTCTGCATATTTGGAGAAAAATAACTACTTGGAAAATTTTCTGATTAGCACAGAATTCAAACTGAGACTAAAATTTGATTTTTTACAGTGTTAGTCAGTTAACTTTGTAAAATTTCCAAGGAAAAAAGCAGCACATTTTGAGGAAAAAGCGGGACAGCGGAACATTCAACAAAAAAGCGGGACATGTCCCGCTTTTGTGGGACGGATGGCAACCTTACCATAAACCGTACATTCCCTTACACGACCAGGTGCTGACCGATTTCAACCGGTGTCTTCTGATGGACGATGAAACCTATATCAAGGTTGATTTCAGGAAAATCCCAAGTCAAAAATTTTACTTGGCAAACGGCTCGGGGGGATGTTCCAGCTGAATTTTAATTTTGTTGTCGACAAATTTGCACGAAAATTTATGATTTGGCAGGGCATTTGCAGCTGTGACAAAAAAAACGATAGTTTTCGTTACAAACAGGGTGGATGAAAATCAATAATTTTCTAAAAGAAACAAAAAAAACGGGTTTTTATTATAGATCGATTCGGCTTTGTATCTAACGCCTCGAATAAAAAAAACACGTCTCGTTCTGATTAGCGAGTTAACGATCATTAAAAAAAATATGTCAAATTCCTTTGTCAGCTTACTCCTTTGTAATGCTTTTTTTTTCGCTGTCCCCGTCTTCGGACTCTTCGAGCGGGAAAAACAATAAAGTTTTTTATTATTAGCTGACCCGGTGCGCTTTGCTACACCTTTCAAAAATAAATGAAATTTTCTAAAAATTATTGAAGTCTTATTTGTTTTGTGGGCATTATTTCAAATCAAATTACAACATAATCCAACAGCAACTGCTTTGAAATGTGAGCTGTAGGTGTAGTTTCGAACTGCAATACTAAGATGTCTTGAACTTATTTTTTGAAACTTGATTTCTAAGTTGTATTACCTCTTTGCTGTAGTGGCTGCTTGCCAAATCTGGCCAAAACTTTACTGATCCTTTGTCAGATCTAATGTACGAAAGAATACGTTTTCTCAGGCACTCCTTATTGTACATTTAGGAGTCTAGGGTCTTGTTTGTAACAAAAACTGGGGTTCTTGACCGCAGCTGCAAATACCTTGCCAGATCAAACACTTTCATAAGTCTGCAATTATCGACAAAAACGAATTTGAACTTACCGGAGACTTAACCCGACCAGTGGCTTTATAAAAATTTTGGCCTGGATACTGCCTAAAATCCATCATCACGTACGTTTCGTCATCCATGAGGATGCATCCGTCGTACTTCGTTAGAATCTTGTTGTATAACTTTGGCTACTACATTCTGCTTCAATATCCGGTTTGGTTGCTTACTAGCCCAATAAAATCGGATTTTTTCACGCAGACTAATTCTTCTGACGGTGCACCGGCGGTCGGCATTGAATTTCTTGGCGATCTCATAGTCCGACTGCCCTGGGTTTGCCTTGATCGTTCTCAACACCTTCAAATGCAGTTTTCGATCCTTAGTTTCACTATGACGATTGGTATGAAACTGCAGATCGATAGTATGCATCTCAGAGAAACGTTTAAGAACGCTGCACATGTTCGATTTTACCATTTTCAACGATTTCGCGATTTTTGAACCCGACCATGTCGGATTTTTGACGTGGGTGTCCAAAATTAATTTTCGTCTCGCGGCGTCCATCACGTGTAACTTTTTCGAAACAAAACGAATCGTAATGAAATTTTCAACACTGATGGAGGAAACATTCCAATACAAAGTACTGTCAAAACATTCCAGATCCGACCACCAGGAGCGCCGTGGTCGCTCTAATCGGTACCGTTATCTTTTACATCTAGTGACTACTGGGGCGTGGCCGGCGCCTTTATTGGTGTTCAAAGAGATCATCAATTTTGGGCATTGCAAATGTGCTGTCAATCCCAGGCACCATTTTTTGACATCTGATTAAAATTGATGGCCTCGGTCAATCAGTCAGTCTCGGTAGCAACCATTGGCGAATTCGTTCTACTGAGCCACGCCTGCGTTTGTGGAATTCGAAACGCAATTATCGTAGTAAGTTAAAGTTCGAAGATTAAAGATGGATGTGAGTAGTCAATTCAGCTAAGAAAGAGCCGAAAATGTATGTGTATACAGCGTTCAAATTGAGAGGGCTTTGGGCAGAAAAAGCGAATATATGTTAGCTGTAAATTTGAGTAGAGATTTAAACGACATGTTTCAATTTTCACATGACTTGTACGTACAGTGTTAGAGACGCATTTGGAATGTTTAAAAACTGTTCCTATAATTTCAATATTATAAACTATGAACCTCGTTACGCAGCTGGAATAAGTTCAGAGCTTGCGGGAGAACAGATGAGTTCTAGTGATGGGAGGAAGGCGGGAACGAAACAAACCAGAACGGAACGTAACGGGAAGGATATGATTTGAATTCGTTGTTTTGCTTGTGGTCGACCTGGGCGAATTCAGCTGAAGGTGGAACCTTAGTACAGCATTGCATGACCAGAGGTTGGAGGTCACAGGCAGGGTGCTTGCTGCGCTCGCTAGTAGTTTATTAGCTGACAATGGAAAGATTCCGGAGGGAAACTGGTCCAGATTTAGGCATAGGCGAATTACAACTTTCCAAACTCATCTCTTAAATAGTGACGTAAAACGATTCCAGTCTGCCTATTTGGCTGGGCGCTCTTGACTCTGACTGACTGCCGGAGACTGTCTGAGCACATGGCGAATGTAAATTAGGAAACCTCTAACCCAAAATATGAGCCTATGCGAACCGATTCCGAAGGCTTCCCAAAAACTGGCCTAAGTCTGTGTTTAGTGTGAGAAAAAGACTCATTAAAACTCATCCTCATCTTGATTGCTTTTCCCAAGGTCAACAACTTTTGGGCCAGTCTTGGTATCATTTCAACTACATACATAACGTATACCTATTCTTCATTTTTCTGATTCTACAACCTCGAAGAATCAGTCTCAATCGCCCTTCTTCCTTTGCTTTGGTATCTTCTCTGTCGATTACGGATTCTTCCTACAGTTTTCAGCAGTAAAAAACAAATCTGCTGTTCTAATCGTAGATACATATAGCGAATCGAGCATGGTTTTAGGAAGAGCATCCATTAACCTTCGGGTGTAACTGAAATTCTTAGAAAAGGAGACACATCGCATTAAAAGCCATACTCTGATATTTGGAACGGAATCGAATGTACATATGTACGTCGTCTAGAACACTTTCTCCTTGCGCCTGTTTTCTTGTCCAATACGAAATTGGGAAAACGCGTCACGGCACATAACTAGTGTCCGTTCTATTGTAAAGAAGGTTTAAAAAATGTGTACCCCATTCCATGTGTGTGTTTTAAACTTGCCAATTGCTTCTTCCCGTGTTTTTTCTTCTTCCATGAAAAACGAAAAAGAGCCGATGAACGAATTTTAACAACGCCGTTCTCTCCTCAATCGGCGTCGCCGTCGTCTTCTTTTACGTTTCGCTGCTGGCGTCCCGTCGCTGTCGTCAAGAGCAAGTAGCGTGTGCCCCTGCTTTCGTATGCTGCTGCTGGTTCAGGCCAGATAAAACAAAAATCGATACCGACAACAATATACATATACAGCAAAGAAGCGGTCTAATATATACAAACACTAACACACGCACAGGATGTACCTGCTCAGGAACCGGGAAGCAATGCACCTTTCAGGTGGTATTCGAAAATCACGTGATTGTTTCCCGCAAATTTTGGAACTTTCTATAGCCCCTAACGAAGATCGTATTATTACTTTTGGTGAAACTAGGTCGAGGACATTGAGTCGTTCAATCCGGATGAACACACAGCACATTTAACTAGATCTGATCACAAACCTCTAACCAATGACCCTTAGTTCATCCCTACAATCATTTCAATTTTCTTCTTATCATCATATCTTTTTGGGAAAAAATAGCAAACCAAGATGGTGGTTTGCTACACTTTCTGACAGCGTGTAAAACTTCCTAGTTACTATTATTCAATAATTTTTGTCATCTATTTTAACGATGTACTCACTGTCCTTGATGGACCTAAACTTGCGTATGCTGATGACCTCAAACTTTTTCACACCATCAACAGCCAAGAGGACATCGATTTCTTGCAAAGGCAGTTCAATACCTTCGCTCACTGGTGTGACACCAACTGCCTGCCTCTGAACCGGAGTAAATGTGCTGTCATTTCATTTTCTCGCAAGCGGAACTCTATACACGCGGAGTACACTCTTGGTAACGAAACCATCGCCCGGGTGAACCACATCAACGATCTGGGCGTGATCCTAGACCATCGGCTGGAGTTTAAGACGCATACGAATTACATCGTTGATAAAGCATCTAGAAGTCTTGGCTTCTTATTTCGCGTAACCAAGGAGTTCAAAGATGTGTACTGCCTAAAAAGCTTGTATTGCAGCATCGTTCGCTCAACTCTCGAATATGCATCAGCAGTTTGATGCCCATTTTACCAGAATGGAGCCGAACGAATTGAGGCTATCCAGCGGCGCTTCATGCGGTATGCCCTGAGACACTTGAACTGGCTAGATCCGTTTCGTTTACCCAGTTACGAAAGCCGTTGCCGCCAAATTGATTTGGACACACTTCATGTGCGCCGAAACGCTGCACGTGTTTTAGTCGTAGCGGATCTCCTCGCATCGAGAATTGACTCTCCCGTGTTGCTGGAAGCTATTCCCCTTAGTGTGCGGCCCCGAGGACTAAGGAACCAAAATCTGCAGCTCTATGTTCCAATTCGGCTGAACAACTACGGAGCCAACAGCGCTCTTATCGCTCTTATAGGAATTTTTAGAACATTTAACCGCTTCGCCGAGTACTTCGATTTCAACGTTTCAAGAGCCACTTTCCGAAGAAAAATTTTAATGGTATCGAGGACTGAGTAGACTAAGGTAGTAGTTTTTAACTTGTTTGTAACTCATTATTTTATTAAGCTATCATTAGGATCAACAGGTGATCCGTTGATGTTTTTTACACAAATAAACAAAGAAGCACAATAACTGATCCCTTTCACCCCCTAATATTGATCTTTTTTATCAAGATAACAAACTGTGCAAAATTTCATTTTGATTGGACAACCCTAAGGCCACCCTCAAACGCCTTAAAATTGGAAAATTTATGAAAAAAAGATAAAAAAAATCATTGAAAAAAATCTTTATTTATTTCTTTCAATACTTTATGGGAGTCAGGACCGGAAAATATAAATTGGCTGCAGCATTTTTTTTTTACTTTGAGGCTACTAAGCACTTTTTGAAAGCTGATTTAAAATCTTCGCTTACGTTTGGTTTCGCATTTCATTCCAAATTGGATTCGAAACTCATATGCATTTTCAATATTTCGATAATGATTTTCTGGATGTGAAAAGATAATTAGAAGCCAACCCGAGGTTTTCTTTCGTATTCAGATTTGAAGTTCTTGAGCTTATTATCAACTACGGTCCACCTACGACACCTAGCCAATGGCATAAGGGTTGCATTCCGTGATTGGTTCGAAAAAATCAACATTTCACAATGAACCAAGTGAATGATTGCTGGGAGCAAGCAACGCAATCGCACTGTACAGTTTTGAGAATTTCAGACTTTGATATGAACCAATAACGACGCCGACCAGGTCCGTGTAGTCGATAATTGGAAGGGAAGTGCAGTACATGTGATGATTTGTTTGGAAAAATGCCAAAGTAACTCCAATTTTGAAACCTGGAAAAAGTGCTTCAGAGCCTTCAAGTTATCGACAGTTAGTTTGCTTCCTTCTTTAAGTAAACTATTTGAGAGAGTTATTTTGAATAGAATGATGATTCAGATTAATCAGAATTCTATTTTCCCTGATGAACAATTTGGTTTTTGTAATGGACATTCTACAGCACATCAACTTTTGAGTGTAACTAATATGATTAACGCTAGCAAATCTAAAGGTTACTCTACTGGTGTTGCTCTTCTTGATATTGAGAAAGCTTTTGACAGTGTTTGGCACAAAGGTTTAGTAGCTAAATTAGCCCGATTTGATTTTCCTGTATATCTCACTAAAATTATTCAAAATTATTTGACTAGGCGAAACTTACAAGTAAGCTATCAAAATTCATGCTCTGAAAGGACACCCATTAAAGCTGGTGTCCCTCAGGGTAGTATACTTGGGCCAATTTTATACAATATTTTTACTTCTGATCTTCCTGATGTACCAGAAGGAAAGGGTAGAAGATTGTTTGCTGAGGATACTTTGCTTTCATCCAAAGGTCGAAATTTACGGGTGGTACGCAATAGAATGCAACAAAATTTAAATCCTTCTTTGAATTACTTGAAAATGTGGAAAATTTCTCCTAACGCTTCCAAAACTCAACTTATTTTACTTCCCCATAAGCCAAGAGCTAAATTTTTAAAACCTCATAACTTTTAATGGGGTTTTATTAAAATGGTCTGATCACGTGAAGTACTTGGGACTCACACTTGATCGGAATCTTACTTTTAAAAATCACATTGAAGATATTCAATCTAAATGTAATAAATACACTAAATCTCTTTATTCTCTCATAAACAGGAAATCCAAATTGTGTTTGCGAAATAAGATGCTCATCTACAAACAGGTGTTCCGACCAGCGATTTGCAGTTCCGATTTGGTCTAGCTGCTGTGCGACGAGGAAAAAAGCCATCCAGAGGATTCAGAACAAGGTTCTGAAAATGATTTTGCGGCTTCCACCTTGGCATAGCACCGAAGATCTTCATCGGATTGCGGGCATTGAATCGATCGAAGATATGGCCAACAACATCATCTCCAACTTCAGAGGCAAATCGATGCTGTCTTCCATCGCAGAGATTCGTTCTCTCTACAAATAAGTTAGTTTTTAGGAGCTAGGGATAAGTTTATACAATTTTTTTGCTCTACAGGAATATCAAATACTTTATTGCTATAGCAAATTTAAATCAAATAAACAATGTTTAGAATTTACTGAATCGAAGAGTTGAACTGATCATAATTGATCTGAACACTTAATTTACTTGAATAATGTAACTTAAATGTAATGATTGAAAGACTAATAAAGACATATTTAAAAAAAAACTTGTTTTTTTCGAACTCAATTTTTTATTTATATTATAACATCTCTTTCAAATTTTTTTCCCGATCAGAAGAGAAAAACAAAATTATATCAAGATGAGATATTTTGATATTCTGTTTTTTTTATATCAAAATAAGATGACCCATTCCAAGCAGCCCTGAACTGGAGAACCGATTTTTATTTGTCATTATCCAAATATAAATTACATAGCGTTAGAAAGGTTATTTCTTGAGTGTCATTTTCCATTAAAAGATTTTCAGCTACCTTTTGTTAGAATTGAGAATGTTAACGTTGAAATTCAAAAATTTTAGTATGAAATTAAATTGATTTTTGCAAATATTCTTTATTTATAATATAACTTTGTCAAAAATCTAGCTATGTCAAAACAAATTACTGCAAAATGATGGTAGAAAAGCCATCTTTTAAGCATGATATAAGATAAATAACAGTTACTGCAAGTTTACGCTCTAGAATCGTTGATAAAGGTATCTATTTTTAAGCGTTGTGACGTCACGAAAATTCTACTGTTTTTAAATTTATGATTTACTGAAATTTCACATATTGTCGAAAATTGGAGGTCTCTTCAAATTTTTTGAATGGAATTTAATGCAATTTTTAGATTGAAAATCGGTTTAGCGGGTTGTGAGTTGCACCCGGGTAAAGAATGCGTTGTGACGTCACGAAAATTTGTTTACTTTTTTTCGAAAACGTTCAAGACTTTTTACTTCAACACTATGATAGTATTTCTTCAATACAAGTTCCACACAGCAATGTGCTTCAATAAACAAACTCTATTATCAAGTTTTTAAGAAACTATTTTTTTTTTTGCATTAACTTAGTTGTCTTTAAACATTTCTAATAAAACATATAAAACAGCGCTTAAAAACGCTTGATTCAAGAATAAACAAACTATCAAACAAATGAATACCTCATCGATTTTGTAAAAGAATATTTGTGAATCAAAGCAGATAGTTATCTGTGATTTGAATAAAAATCTTGTTAAAGATCAAGTTCTTCATATAGGTATCTATGTTAGAATGAAAAACGCCGCTAGTAGCTTCTATTTCTTTCTGGCATTATGTTCAAACAAAATAAGTACCATGAAATAAATGTAATGAGATTCATAAAATCTGGTAAACTGGTAAACTTAATAGATTAACTTTTCTATCAAAAAATTCATAAGATTTTAATAGAAAATTAATTAATAAAATTAATTAAATGATTTTAATAGAAAACTGCTTTTATTGAAGTTTCCACCTCAAAGAATGTCACAAGAAAATCTAAATCGAACCCCTTGTTCACATAAAATTTCACAAAAGAGACTTTGAACTGAATTACAAAATTTAATAAATCCAAATATGTACTGGCACAAGGTCTCATGCAAAATTTGGGTCTAATAATTCTAAGGGAAGGGGTTCCGCAACGCACCTGAAGTTTGTATGGAATTATGTAGATTTTGTTCGGCATGATAAAAAAAACCGTTTTTCGTCAATAATTTAGGTCTTTATCAACCAATTTTTCTTTTAATTTGAGTATTTTAAAGCTTTGATTATGACAATATTTCATCTGAGGAACACGTTTCGATTAGAGTTATCATAAAACAGCTATAACGTTCAAAATTAGCGTCGATTAACGATCATTCATGTATTTTTTGTATTTGACCCATCAGAAGCTAATTTTTGAAACTCAAAAACCTTTTTAACTAAACCATTGTCGAAATGGGATCTTGAGATAAACTATTTGTCATAATAAAAGTTTTGTGAATGACTATAATTAGAACAAACCAGCCGATAGGGACTTCATTGGTGCATAACTTGGTTTTAATGTCCTTCCAAACTCAATTTCTCATAATTTCGTACAAATTTAAGGCTCATTGTGCCCTCTATTTCCGTGGGCCAATCCCCAACTGGACTTTGTGTTAGGTCTAGGATCTAGTTATGCTTGCAACTTATAAGATGTCTTGTGTCGATTAACTATCTTTGGAAAAATCGAAGGCTTTGAAATTATCATTTATTTTTCCTTTTCTTTGCAATTAAAAATTAAAAATATTCAGAAATACATTTCAACGCTTTTACGAATAAATATTTCCTAGTTATAGTTTTGTCCTAAATAATATTCACATTATCGCATAAAAAAACTTCGAATAAAATTTATGTGAGCAGTGTTGCAAACCTTATCTGCTTATATGGGCCTTTGACATTGAATTCCTTTTAATTTTTGGGAATAAATGGATCGATTTCTTCACCAAATCACACTATTTATTAAGTTTTTAAGCATTTTAAGTAAATCAAGCTTTCATTTTAAGATTATACTTTGATTTATGTCATGTAGCTAACCATCAAATTTCGTGACGTCACAACGCTTTGCAAAACCCTGCTTTTTTTAAATTTCCCGTTGTGACGTCACGAAACTGAATCGCTCTAAAATAAATTGAAATCAAAATTTGAAAAAATCAAAAACAGCTATTTGTTGATTGTAATGAATCGATACTTTCCTGAAATTTTCATAAAATTTGATCAAATAGAAGAGCAGAAAATTGCGGCGTTGTAAAAAAAACTGAAAAGTGGGAAAAGAGGCGCGTTGTGACGTCACGATTCCTCTTGCTTATATTTTGTTAACTATTTATTCTATACAAATACTTTTGGTTTCAAATTGTAGAGAATTAAATTTTGACCTTATAATGTACAATTTATGACAAAGTGCGATATGACCTGTAAAACTTACACACAATATACCAAAAAATTGTTTTGCAAACGTTGTGACGTCACGCTGGAATGGGTCAGATATAATTTAGTACTAGCGAGGTATTGAATGACCACTTTTCATGCGATACTTCGCGGGGCACAGTCAGTTGTGTCAATTGAATTTACAGAATTTATAAATTGGCACAAATACCATCAGCAGGTTCGGTTCCACAGAAGAAACAAAAATTATGTTGATTTTTCAGTACAAAATATTTAATTTTTCCATACAAACCTTAAAGTTCAAATTTACTCATGTACACGTTACTTAAAATTCTGCAAAAAAATCATGGATGAGTTTAAGACCAAAACGAATCAGGGTTTGAGAAATTCAAAAATTACCCCAAATCGACTCAGTCTACTACTGAGCCATATAATTTCCAAGCAAGCAAACTAAGGCAGGAAAAATAACTTTTTGTGTCAATATAGATATAATTTATTTTTCTAAATAACTTTAACGACGATTTGAGCTAGAATTTTGCCATTGTTCCTTTATCATTGATTGGATCAAGGATGAGAGGTGGTAGCTAGGTTTCAAGAAAGTTGGGAACTATGGGCAGGGTGGCTAGCTATTTTTCATTTTAAAAACTTTGGCAGTGTCCTAGTCATTTGATCTAATGATTCGTGAAAATATAGGAAATCTTGAATAATGAGGTGAACTTTAATCGTTTGAATGTAAGATATTATTTTGTATCAGGGTAGAGAACTTAGATTTTGACTGAAGTTTGTTTTCAAAACATTTTTCACATAAGACATACATACATAGCAGCTCAGGAAATTTTAAGCAAAAGTTTAACGTAGCAAGAATGAAAAACAAAACAATTGCGATGTAAGGTTTGGTGACCAGGCTAATTTAAACGAAAAACGCAATATTGAAAAACAATATCATTTTCTGGTGAAAAAGATATTTCTTTAATCAGAAAAATGAAAATCTGCTTGGAAATGTCTAACGCTTCCAAAATATTTGCTTTTTGCTTAAAATAATTTTATGAAACATGGATATCGAACACTGAATCATTTGAAGTCGATCAGGTCATCAGAAACTAGATAACCAGGGTTGCTAGCGATTTTTCGTTTGGAATTCCAAAGTTTTTCCCGGTATTTCCCCGGTTTTTTCCGGTTATGAATAATGGTTTTCCCAGTTAATATACTCGTTTTTTTAATATAAAATCATAATAAAAAAAATATTGTAAAGGGCCTCAAATTTCTAATAATTGTATCCCAATCTAAACTTGCAAACCGGTTAGAAATCATAACAAATACTTTGGCGTCTTTTAACACGTATTCTTTTTGTATCAAATTGACAGGTTTTCATGAATTTTTAATTTTTAAATTTGCATCAATTCGTTGTTTTGCTCCACAACTTCAATAGTATTGCAAAAAAAAATTGAGGTCAATTGATCTTGAAACTATAATTTAGCACTTTTAAGCCACTGTGAAATTTTCTAGAAAATTTATAGAGTTTCAGAAAAAAAATTGTATAGTTTGTATAGAAATATGTAAAAAATACATCGAAGCATAATATCAAATCAGAAATATCAAAATATGAAATCATTAGAATATATTTAGTTATTTTCTGAATGCAGTTATATTTTTTTGTGCAAATCCAAAGACATGTTTTAGAAAAAAATGTTTTTTTTTCAATACAAAACAATGAATAACTTTAGTAGTGCCTTAGTCATTTGAACTAAAGATTCGTGAAAATATAGAAAATCTTGAATAAGACAGGCTGAACTTTAATTGTTTGAATGTAAGATATTATTCTATATCAGGGAGAAAGACCTTATATTTCGACAGGAGCTTGTTTTCGATACAATTTTTACTATTCTTAAATTTAGAAATAATTTTGAAATTTCGTGAAAAAATGTGAAGCATGACAATTTTCTTGGTGAAGTGCCGAAATTCCCGTTTTTCCCCGGTTTCCCGGTGACGAGATAAAATTCCAAAGTTTTTCCAGGTGTTCCCGGTTTTCCCGGTTCGCTAGCAACCCTACAAGGACTACTTGGTCCCGTAGATAAATAAGAAGGACTCACGAAGGGTGGTAAAAATAATTTGTTTTTTTTATTTAAATCAGATTTGATCCTTTATTCAGGAGATTTACCCTCGAGAATCAAACAAAATTTAAACATAAAAGGTCCATTGACTATTTTTAGCCATATTGTTTTTTTTTTCACGAAGAATTCTTTTCCTAAGACTATTCTTATTTCTAAGACTGAGGGTCCAAGTAGAACTCTTTAGTTTATCTTTATAGCATAAGAGCTTAAATTTCAATTTCTTGGAGAAAATTAAAGCTTTTAAGTCTTTTTTTACCAGGCAATAATTGGAAAAATATAAATTATTGTATGAATATAAGTAATATCAAACTTCAGGTATCAGGTATCAGGATTGAATTGTTTTCTTCCTTTTATAGGTTTTTTTCAGTTTTCTCAGGTAAATGATGAAATCTTGGATAAAAACCGGCTAGGCACAATTTTCCCATATGTTTGGATAACGTCCCGCTATTAAGCTTCTCTCATTCTGATACCTAAATATCAAGCTTAGCAATAATCACAAAACTTTTTCCTAAAGTTGCAAGTTAACCATTGTTCTGAAAATTATACTTAATGCAGTTAATATCATTATCTAACATAGACAAATTTTTCTGAGAATCATCACTCCTAGACCTGACAAGCGTTTTGGTGGATGAGGGTTAAACGTTAAGGTACCTGATATCTTCCATACATTATTAACTTTAATTAAACCTAAACTTGATTCGCAACCCGTGAACTTGTCAATTGAAAAAACCAATATTCCCCTTTCAGCTATTAACAGAACAGCAAGTCAAATAGGTCGAAAATTTGATATAAAAATGATCACAAATAAATCCAAAGCAAACACGCTCCCAGCCAGTTAGCTAGCGTTAAGCGGTTCAACTTTCCCCATCGCGGTTTAACTTCAAATCCACCCAACTAGTCTAATCTAACGGAAACAATTTAAGTCATCTCTGGTTCGGCCAAGTTTTTTTTTCATTTCAAAACGTTCATGTAGAAAAGCTCGGCCTTAGATAAACTGCGTACCAAACTATTTACAGTACACCTTTACCAGACGCAAGCCAGTTGTGTTTATGTGAGCGCAGCCCAAGCCGGGTGGTTTTTAGTGATGTATACTAGAATATATATATTTGTTTTTTTTTGCCAATTTTTGCGCTGTATACTGAGCACAAAGAGGGCAATGACATAACACGACCACAGCGATAACCTATCGAATCAACGCAATCTACTTATACCTACTGCCCACTAAATATATCTACGATGCGGTGTGTGCATGCTCATTGCTTACAGGTTGATGAGCTGCTCAGCTGATTATGCACTTGTAAATTTTGCGAGTGGCCATAGTTCTATTATAGAGAATTTGTTTTCGTGTGGTGGTGCACCGGGGCACTACCGGTAGTGCACTTTTTGCTGTTTTCATGCTCGTTTTCAGGATGAGTAGTCCACTGGTAGTGCACCATAAAGTGGACGGTGGAACACTCTGAAAATATTCGGTGTTGCTTGCGCTCTCACCAATACTATCATGAATTTTGACAGCACGTGCTTCCCGATGTAAACAAATATCAGCTGGTTGGTTTATTTCTATACCGCAAAAATTGCGTTCGAGCTGTTTTTTTTTCTCTTTATTATCCCGAAGAACGGAAACTTGTTTCGGATTCAATACCAGTGCCGTTTCCAACAGAGGCGGAGAATTTCACCTGGATGGCACGTTCCAAAGCAAACAACGCTCCCAAGAAGAAATGTGCCCAGAAGGCTTGCTGCAATCGGTTCCAGGCGATGACGAAAAAGAGCAGCAAATCCGAGTGCAAAAAGGCCAACCCAAAGATCTGGTGGAATCGCCCAAACCGAAAAGTTTTCTTGTTCGGGAGGGTCCTATAAGTTGGTCTCCACAGAAAGAATCGTTCAGCTGCATCGAAGCTACTCTGCTTCGAGCTGTGCCTTAGGGTGACGATGCTCGGTTGCGCCAAGTCCCGGATTCCCACCCGTTCGTTTCGGTCTGTTAGCAAAATTTTCTCCCCCGACTTCCGCGATCTGAGTTCGCCAATTTGACTTCCAAGAATTTTTCTTTTGTAATCTGGAAACGGAAATAGGTACTCGAACGAAGATGAGATTTGCGAGGAATAAACGTTCAAAATACCGGAACCTTCAAGCTGGGGTAACTGCAGTCTAGCAGCAGCAAACATAGACCGCCCAGAATCAGCCGGTATTGCAGTTATCATCAGAGCCAGAGGCGAATCTACCAAGCAAAATAAATCTGAAATCTTCACAATTCAACATTATACATAAATTCATGTTAAAATTTTCATATTATTTACTAGACAATGATCAACTAAAGTAAATTTGTTTCAATTTTCGAAATCAAACGAAAACAAATACCAGCTGTAATGGAATTTTGACAGCTTGATGTTTTCTGTTGACACTGCCGATTTCACGTACACCAACAAAGGTGGGTGAAAAACTCGATTCATGCTCGTTTTCAGCATGGAAGGTGCAACACTTTCGGGTGGTGAAAAAAAATACGGTATTAGAAGGTTCTTGCAGTCGCCATTTGAACAAGTTAACCAATTTGTGCGACATGTGAGTATACAATTTTTTTTAAGTTTTGTTTCTGATCCAGCATTTGGGAACCTCTAAAGTTGTAATCTGGTTGAGTTAATATGTATTTTTGGTTGTCAGCGATCCACACTCCCACACACAGGTAGTTCTCAAAACAAATAAAAATAAAATGCGAGAATATTTAAATCATCCTGAGAACACAGAGATTTATTGTATAGTGCAAGGAAACGAATGTTATAACTTAAAGATTTCCTATTAAAAAATCCAATTTTTAGAAAGCTGTTTTGTGTCATTTTTCGATTCACAGTAACTGTACACAGTAACAGTAGCGATGAGTGTTGCAGATGTGACTCATATGCGACCACACCGTTTACGAAATTTGGTTAACAAACATCGAACAGATATTGATTCAATTGATACATTTAGTGCAATGACCAAAAAGTAAAGTTATGTATTCTCAACAGGGTGGATCAATGATCAATGATTTTTTTTTAAATGAAAAAAATTAGATTTATTTGATATAAATAAAATTGTTTTGATTGAAATCGGATTTTTTTTTATTTAAATAAGTTTTTTTTGTCAAAAAACTGCTTTTTAAAGAAAAAAAATTACCATCAAAATTTTCGTCCATCATGAAATAAAGCTGAGATATTTAACTCAGTAGAATAAAGGTCGTATATGTGTAACATTCCAGATTCATGATTTTTTACATTCACCAAAGGCAGAGAAAGCCAATGCCTTCCAAATGAAATTCACATCGATTCGGCATTGTATAGACATCCAACGCCTCGAAACAAAAAGACACTTCTAGTTCTGATTATCGAGTTGATGATCATTTGAAAAACAATTAGGCTTTATCTATTATCGCACCAGTACAAAATTTTCCCTCGGGACTTTCGATTTTCGACTTACTTCCGACAAAAAAAAAGATTTATTGAGTTTCTAAAAATAAGATTTGATTGCACAATAGACATTCCGTCTACACTTGGCGGATCAATGGATTTTCACGCAAATAAAATTTGGCTTTGTTTCGACAAATACAATTATGAGAATTTCACAATCGGGTCAAGTGATTTTTGATTTGCTTCTAAGTAAGTGGCTGTGTGGCAGCGGCCTAAAGAATACTGCCACTGGGATACTGGTCCATGTCGTACGAGGCGACTTATCCAGTACTTCCCAGATACGTTTATCTCATATTTCTGTCTATTGGAAATCAATGAGGCTGTATCTGGGAGGGGGAGAAAATAGGTCAAGGTCAATTATTGCATGCAGAGTTCAGAAGTTTTTCAAGTTCAAAACATTGGAAGAAAATGTTTTAAATCTGAATCAGTTTTAAATTATTGCTAGTATTTTTGAACTTTTGTACGTATTTTCTCTCGAGTAGGGTATGCCAATAGTGCATATGTAGTACATGCATTTGCACAAGCTGTATTCTTCCATATTTTCTTGTTTTGGCAATTTGGAATATGATTTTTCATTTCAAGTTTCGCAAACGCATTGCTTACGGTCTAATTGCTTTTGGCTATCTGTTAATATTAACCAATTTGAAATCATAGAATCATGATCTAAATTACATATAGCGCAAAATTAGTGTGTTTTCCTTATAAAAGACGAGTGTTCAGTCCCTTTTATCTTCGGATTGGTAACAGAAATTTGTGGAGGTAAATGTCCTTTCATATAAAGATAATTTATTTTTAAAATTGCGCCATGGTTATTCAATCATTCAAGCCGTACAAATATCGTTTCCATGGAAAAATGTTCAAAAAAATATTTTCTTTTAAGTTGCCAAATTCCCTATTAAATGAAGCTTTTGATAAAAACTTGTAGCGCATGTCGACAGTCATATCTGTTTCACCTAATATATGTCACTTCTCTTGTATTGACACATGTTCCCTTGGCTTTAGAATGGTTATAGTGTTAAGAAGAGTCAAAGCTCCTCTAATATCGTATCGTACTCTGATATTTCGTTATCATGCGCCAATCCTGGTTCTGGAATCCACTGCTACAGCTTCGTGCAGTATTAATATCGCTTGTTTCAAATTTGGCGTCAGAGAAACTCATTGTAGTCGTCTAACCAGAGCGCTAACTGGTCAGTTAAAATAAAAATATATAAAAACAAGACTTTGTGTTCTGAATCTCCTGTATGGTTAAGTTATGATTCAGAGGTACCATGGATGGCAAAACTCCTCAGATCGGCTTGTCCAGTGAAAGAGAGTGCAATTTTTTTTTCGTCTGCTCCCCCAATCTGTGCGGGGAGAGATAAATCACACTGAAATCAAGAGTGAGATTGTCAACACTTAGGAGTGAATGAGAGCATTCACACCCGCTGATGAAGAGAATTTCCTTCTCCGGAAAAATCTGTTGCGCATTGTGTTGAGGAGAAATCTGAGAGCTAACTCAGTTTATTCTTGGTACGTTCACGAGAAAAGATGCTGCTCTCCAAATCAAAGATCCCAGAGGTGTCCTGATCTTCTAGAAGCCGTCCTGATCTTAATTGCAATTGATTTTGTAATAAAAACAGTTTAACCTCTTAAACCAATGGTAATCTTCGGTTCAGATGATATTTGAACGGTGTTTTTCGGTATAAACTACAAGTCACCTAACTTCTTATCTCTTCTGTTGCATAAATTAAGGCGTATACTGCACCGCTATTTCGCCTTAAATTATGCAATCTAGGAAAAGCTGCATTTTATTTCCACCAATCTACTGGTGTACTAAAAAATCCTAGTTTTTGTTCTTCGCGGTGTCCTAATTTTTTGACGAAACCACTTGGCACCTCTTCTTCGAACGCTACCTTTTGCAAGAAAAAAGAATACAAAACAGCAAACAGTAGTGGGCATGGTAGCGGGGGAGAAATTGTTGTTATTTTTTCTACGTTGCGTGGTGGGAGTCTAAATAATATTTTTCTTCATTTACTCTGAGGTGTATGACTGAAACACAGAGCGCTCTTTAATTAGAATTCTCTTTCTCCCACTCAGATGCGAATGCTCTCACACTTACCGACCGAGTCACTTACAGCTCGTGTAAACTCGGGTAACGAGTGGAGCACGATCAGCGAAAGAGGATTACACTCGGAAGCCGAACTGAAAACAATGTTGTTTTCTCCCGTCTCTTTGTTGTTCGAGAAGAGCCGACCAACCCTGAGAGGTATTGTACCTATATTTACCTTCCACTTAAAGCATGGATCACGTAAAATCTGGACGCATTAGAAAGGGTCTATCTAGGAGCTATGTAAACGAAATAAAAATGTTTTGTAATCAAAATGTAGGGTTTTTATTGCACTTCAAAGGGAAAATAAGAAAAAAATTATTTCGATGTTGTTTTGATGAAATTTCGAACTTTTCGTATAGAACCACTCATCATAGTTTGGACACCCTATTCACTGACCTCATCGGCCATTCACTGCCCTCAGCGGTCATTTTGTTCTACAATCTCTTCATCTCTGTTGCATCCCGAGTCGTCCTACCATTCTTCTTCATCTTCTGCTTGACAATTGCCCAAAATAGGGCCCCGCCCGATAAGGCGGAATTTTATGGCAGTTGGGTGGGTTGATGTCCTTTTCAAAAAAAATCCTCCCATTGGCCACTGTAGTACCTCCTAGCTGTAGCGGCAGCATGCCAAATCTGACGAAAACTTTACTGGTCCATTGTTAGATCTAATGTACGAAAAAAAAAAAACGTTTTTAAAGGCACTCCTTCTTGTACATTTCGGAGTCCATGGTCTTGTTTTTCACGAAAACCGGGGTTTTTCGTCCGCAGCTGCAAATACCTTGCCAGATCAAACACTTTCTTGCCAATATATCGGCCAAAACGAATTTGAACTTTTCGGGGAGATCACCTCGACCAGTAGCTTTGTAAAATTATTGGCCAGGAAGCCGCCCAAAATCAGATTTCACGATTTTTGAACCAGACCATCGGGTTTTTGACGTGGGTGTCCAAATTTAATTTTCGCCTCGCGGCTTCCATTACGTGTAACTTTTTTGGAACAAAACGAATCGTTATGAAATTTTCAGCACTGATAGAGGAAACATTTCCGAACAAAGTACTGTCAAAACATTCCAGATCCGACAGCTAGGAGCGCTATGGTATAATAAATGTCCCTCTTTTGCCCGACTACATTTCTTTAATGAATGGCAGAATTCAACAAAGTAAGTTAAAAATAGTCTATATTTCCAATATTATGAATTAAAAAAAGCTTTATTGCTTAAAAATCCCTATGTGGATAGGTTAAATGCCAACTTTGCCATTAGAAAATTGTTTATTTCCCTCATTGTAGCATCCTGGTTTGAACATTTTCTGATCATTGTAAACTCAAATCTCCTTAATTTTGCAGTTGTGAATCAATAATGTATGATTCTCTTCAGTTCATATATGCCTGTTTTTCGTTTGCTAGGAAGCTTTTAGGTACTCTCGCCTATCCTGTTGTATGCGTATCTAATTCTAAGAATTTAAACTAAAATAACAACCTGTCATTTTTCACCCAATGTGGTTATAAGCTTCAATGCTTCAAAATCCCTACGTGGATCGGCTTTATGCCCTAAATATTTATTTATTTCCTAATCCTTTTATGGTTTTCAGGTTTCTCAGGTATATGATGAAATCTGTGAAAAAAAGGCTAGGCACAATTTTGCCGTTTGTTTGGATAACATGCCGCTTTAAGCCTACCCCTTTTCTGATACCTTTTATTGATTTTTGATTTGCTTCTAAGTAAGTCTCTTCAGCGTCTATATACAACATGTTCTGCATTACTTTTAACATAATTTTATCAAAATTGATCCACAGCTGATTTTTTTTATGATTTCTTTAACTTCAATTATACGAAAAACCGTCCACACATACTCCGGTGTACCTTATATCACAGATGAACTCATGCTTCTTATTTTGTACAATATTTGACACACTACCTGTGGTCTGAAAAGTATGATGATATGATAAAATTTTTATACCACTGGTTTCAATAGTGGTTCCAACCGTGGAAAGCTTCCAATCTAGCTTTGGGAGCTGGTTTGGATTTTTAAGGAGCTTTGGAAGGCTTCACCAATTACGAAATCACTCAGAACAATAAAATGATAATGTGAAAAAAACTGACTTATGTAATTTTTCACGAAATCATTCCAAATAAATCAAAAATTTAAAATAATTAGAAACTTTCTTTAAGCTTCAACGCTGTAAAAAAAATTATTCATCTGATATCTGATTTTTTTTTTTACAAAAAGCAGCTCTTTGTCGTGTACAACTTGTACAACAAGTAATGTAAAATTATCATAATGAGATGAGGGCATCAATCACAAAAATCACATCGACCAGGAATCGAACTCGAGCCTACTGATTACCTCTCAGACATCTAACCAATAGGCCAAATCGTCAGACGATGCAAGTTAAGCTGTAGCTCTATTAGTCAGTTGACTTCATCGAGTCGAATTCGCTGCTAGATTCCCCAGCAGAAATCACTCATTATGCCTTCATTAATGGTGCTCATACTGCCTCGGGGGGTTTCTCATTATGCCTCTACACTGACTTGTTTTCAGCTTTCGGCAAAAATTTTTAAAATGCATTTTAAACTTTTTTATCTACTTTTTCAAGTTTCATCCAATTAGGCCATAGACTATTTGAGTGTCTGAACACGAAACAATTATGTAATTCACATATTACAGCGGTTCTCTATGGTTAAATAAGCGTTTTGCTGAAGGTGGCTATTATGCCCCCATCTCCCCTATTACATGAATTTGACACAAACCTAAACATTTTTTAAGTAACACTGAATTTACTTGATTACGATTTGCAATAGTTAAAAAAATACCGAATCATTTTAAATACGGAATAATTTCAAAATATTTTTTTTACAGAACTCCAAATATTCTCAAAACCATTTCAGTTTTCAAAAGTCTTTGTTCAAACATGATATTGAATTCTTAAAATTTAAAATATTGAAACCCCCTTGGTAAATACTTAAATTTTCTTATTTTTATTTTATTAAACTTGAACAGAAAAATGCATGTATATTAAATTCCACTTTCTTAAAATTGGCAACGTGTCCTGTAGATACATATCTGAATAATGCAACTTTATTCTCGATTTCAAAAAAATCTAATTTCTTTCTCACATATCACGTTAAAGGACAATGGACTGAAAAACTTATAGTTTCAATTAGAAAAAAAATGAAAATTGTGAGTGATTTATCTTACAACATATATATTAGGGTGTCCCAAAATTGCATTACTTCTGGGAATCTGGGGGCTCACCCTCCAAATGGTAGATTAGGATGTGCCGAACAAACTTTTGTATGGAGCTGACTAAAAAAAATCATGTTTAGAGGTTCCGCAAGCGCGATCTTTAAAAAAAGTCCACTTTCAAAAGATTTGATTTTAAATAAATTCTAGGTCCACAAATTTTCATAAAATTTATATATTTTAAATTTTTTTAATTTTGTTTGAGTTAAAAACTACACGTAAAAAATACAAAATGAACCAAATTTGTATCAAAATGTAAAACTAGCAAGCTATTTTCAAGGAAAAAAAAATTTTTGGTGCAAAAATTTTGAATTCAACTGACCAAAATGTGTACCAAGCGTAGAATATTTTTGATACCAATGCCATCAAAAGATGCGGATTTTTGTGCACTTTAACTTTGCTGAACAAAACATGTGGTTTGTATCAAAGTGTGAACAGCTATTCACGATTTAATGCTTAACAAAAATCACAATTTAGGATATTTTTTATTTAATTTATCAAATTTGTCATAATAAATACCTACTTTAAAATCAAAATACTTGCAAAAAAGGACTTTGATGGTTTAAAGGAGTCATCAGAAGGCCATATGCCGAATTTGAGCAGAATCGGACAACAGGAAGGGGTTGCACTGAATCTCAAGTGTGAAAGGGATTCTGAGACATAGTGTTCTAAAGAAGCATAAAAAACTGGTTTTTCATCATACATTTTTGTCTTTATCAATCGATTGCTTGATTATGAAGGTTTTATTAAAATTTCAATTAAGACTAACATTTCACCTGAGGACTGCAACTCGATTGGACTTAAAACAAAAAAGTTATGGCTGTTCCAAGATTGTATTTTTGTGGCAAATTGTCGTTTAACACACAATGAGTACTTTTTACTCATTGAGTTTTACAGGACAATTTGTAACCAAAATACAATCTTGGAACAGCCATAACTTTTTTGTTTTAAGTCCAATCGAGTTGCAGTCTTCAGGTGAAATGTTAGTCTTAATTGAAATTTTAATAAAACTTACATAACCAAGCAATCGATTGATAAAGACAAAAATGTATGATGAAAAACCAGTTTTTTATGCTTCTTTAGAACACTATGTCTCAGAATCCCTATCACACTTTAGATTCAGTGCAACCCCTTCCTGTTGTCCGATTCTGCTCAAATTCGGCATATGGCCTTCTGATGACTCCTTTAAACCATCAAAGTCTTTTTTTTGCAAGTATTTTGATTTTAAAGTAGGTATTTATTAAGACAAATTTGATAAATTAAATAAAAAATATCCTAAATTGTGATTTTTGTTAAGCATTAAATCGTGAATAGCTGTTCACACGTTGATACAAACCACATGTTTTGTTCAGCAAAGTTTAAGTGCACAAAAATCCGCATCTTTTGATGGCATTGGTATCAAAAATATTCTACGCTTGGTACACATTTTGGTGAGTTGAATTCAAAATTTTTGGACCAAAAATTTTTTTTTCCTTGAAAATAGCTTGCTAGTTTTACATTTTGATACAAATTTGGTTCATTTTGTATTTTTTACGTGTAGTTTTTAACTCAAACAAAATTTAAAAAAATTAAAATATATAAATTTTATGAAAATTTGTGGACCCAGAATTTATTTAAAATCAAATCTTTTGAAAGTGGACTTTTTTTAAAGATCGCGCTTGCGGAACCTCTAAACATGATTTTTTTTAGTCAGCTCCATACAAAAGTTTGATCGGCACATCCAAATCTACCATTTTGAGGGTGAGCCCCCAGATTCCCAGAAGTAATGCAATTTTGGGACACCCTAATATATATATATTTTTTTTACATAGATCAATTTTTTCACTGCCTTTATGAAAAGTTTTCCCAGGTGCACTGATCAAATCAAAGTTAGATGAAAAGGAAAAAAAAAAGAAATTTCAACTGTTTTGGTTAGGTTCGGATGAATTTTGAGATAGAAAATAAAAATAAAATAAAAAAGCAAATGTTGAGAATTACAATTTTTCAAAATAAACGTTCCTAAAAAAAATCTAATGCAAAACTTAAATTAAAGTTATAAAAAATTAAAATGCAGAGTTCAATGATGAGGGCAGCGAAATCGAAAAATTGGAAGACCATTGAATGAACTTAATGCCCATTGTAATTTCACTCTCTCGAACTTTAAAGGGATTAAAAAAGAGATTTGAGATCCCTTTAAAAAAAACTACTTGATATATTTAGCGTTTAAAATTAATTATTCATTTTTTGCCGTCAGCTCGTAACTTAATAAAATACATTGTTTTACATTCGAAAATCATTCCAAGGAATTTTCAACTAACTGAGGATAAATTTGTTAAAATTCGTACAAAATCTTTAAAATCATGTTAAAAATCACTGAGATTTTATCTTAACTTGATTGACTAAACTAAACATGCAGACATTTTAAATTTTTTTGTGAATCATCTTTCAATATCAGTTTTTTTTTGCTTTAAATACTAAAGAGAAAATTGCTTTGTGGCCCGTTAGAAAATCTCAAATCTGAAATTTGGAACGCCTGTTGAAAATGTTGGCAACCCATGTCGTAGAATGTTAGAACCTTGCGAAAAACGTGTGATTCAAATGTCTCCACAAATATTTATATCCTTTTAGGGGAGAGCCCACTGCGACCAGTAGTTGATCTATTGTGATAATTACCCCCGCGTTACTGTATGCTATCAGGTGACTGAATGGCTTTGGAAGCGCAGATTTTTAAGACTATTGCTGCTGATTGTTTGTTTCTACTTGACCTTCCGGTGAAAAAAGACGAAATGGCTTTGGAAGCGCAGATTTTCAGACAGCTTCTGCTGATTGTGTGTGTTGACAAGAGACAGAATTGGCTTAGGAAGCGCAGATTTATAAGGCTGCTGCTGCTGATTGCTTTGATTCAGTAGATTTATTCAACAGAGTAAGCTCACAACACATATTAGATTGTTTGTCAAGGCAACTTCTGCTGATTGTTTGTTTTGGTTAGGCCTTACCGTGGAAAAAGACGGAATCGGCTAAGGAAGCGCGGATGTTTAAGGCAGCTTTTGCTGATTGTTTGTTTTGAATTGACCTTGCGATGGAAAAGTACAGATTAGCTTAGATTTTTAAGGCTATTTCTGCTGATTTTTTGTTTTGCTTTGGCCTTCTGATTGGGAAGGCTGTTTCTAAGAATACTTTCGAATTATTCCGGCTCTCGTACATAGAGACAGAGTGACAAGAAAAGTTTAGGAAAGCTGTTGGTAAAAATGTTTTCGGATTGTTCCGGCTCTGGTAAACAAACGGCGTGTTCGTAAACTGATTTATTTGGGTGATGCATCGATTTTTTTTGGTAGGTGTCAAATCACCTTCCAATGCTTTTGCATACATTTTGTTAAATTTATGATTGCCAGCATCGATAGAAAGAACACAGATTGAAAATTGGGAGAGGAAGACTGAATAAAAAAAGAAAAAAATCTTTCAAACGTCAAATTTCTCTCATCAATCTACCAACCAGTGCGACAGAGTTAACAGACTGGTACTGGATAATCTAGCTGGTGTATCCGATTTCGATGTTTACTTTTGAATCTGCAGCAATTAACTCAGAAGACTTAAATGTAGCACCTTAACAATTGAGGTACATGACTCGCTACACAAAACTGATCATCTGAAGTTAAAATTTGAACGATTACAAATCTTTTCAACAATTGCTGTTTTTTTTTTGCAGAACAGTAAAAAAAACGATACAGCGAATTTCAGTCTTCCTTCTATAGATTGAAAAGGCTGTTGCGAAGAATATTATCGGTTATGACCAAAATAAATAAAATTTCAAATTTTGAAAGTTTTTGCTGAGAATGAAATGTAGAATTGAGATGAGGGATATTTGAAAAATAAAATAAATTTCTATGACAACGTTTGTTATTTTAGCAACACTAGGCTAAACAAACAAAACAATGTAATGCCATATTCGTTTTCATCCTGGTGGTGCACCGGTAGTGCACCAAGTGCTGTCAAAGCGTTTTTTTTTTATATGAAGATGACAGCAGTTGGTGCACAACCATCTTTCCACCAGATGAAAACGAATATGGCATAAGTCATAGATCCAGGGGGATGACAAGCTGGTTCTTTTTGCGAATATCCTTAAGAAATAAATAAATAAATTGGTGAGGCGTCGGGCCGAAAGGAGATCTTCGAACCGGAAACTGACAAGGTCGTCGAACCGGTGCCATGGAAGGTCACTGGGCTGGGACAACGAAGCAGTCGTCGTGCCCGATCTAATGGGAGGTCTTCGGACCCTGGAGGACTTACGAGCGGGGAGCCACGGAACATAACCAAGCTGGTGCCATGGAAGGTTGTCGGACCGTTGTCGGAAAAACCTTCAAGACGCAGCAAGGGAGTCGAGGCCGGATGTCAACTAGAAGGTCGTCGGATCGGAGCAAGGTGGAGGTCATCGAGCCAGAAATCATACACTGTCGATGGGCCGGGTCCACTGAATAAGATAAGATCGTCGAGCCGGAAGCCAGAAGAAAGGTCATCGAGCTACAACAGGGGCGAGTGCGTCGTGCAAATTAAGGCGACAATTGAGGTGCGATCCTTGAAGAGGAGCAGCCCAATCTTCAGGAGGAGGCAGTTAGAAGACAACGGAATGTATGTGTTGAGGAGGAGTGTTGAAATTCGTCTCATCGAAGCAATCGATGAGATGAATAGCCACACACGCATAGTGTTTTTGAATCACGTGAAAACAATTATTAAGTGTGAGAGTAAGTTCACTCGTGTTGAAGAAAAGTGTAGCACATTTTGAAAATTTTAACAATTTTAACAAACTTTTTTCAAGATCTGCTGCCGTCAAACTTTTTTACAACACTGTCTCTATTTCAGACGTACCTGATATAAATCCAACTATTTTCGCATCACAGCATGCGAAAATAGACATAGTGCTGAAAAGAAAATTTACGGCCGCAGATCATGAAAAAAAAAAATTAATAATGAATAAGGTACACTCTGAAAGTTTTAGGAATTCTTAGAATTTGATAACCTTATTTCAAAATTGCAACCTACACTCAGAAATGAAAAAAATATGAAAATTATTATATTTCAATAACTCCGATATTTCTATGACATTAATATCCAGGAATATTAAAAAATAACTATTTCAGATATTTAAATTTATGCATCCGATTAATTTCTTGGCGTGTAATGATCCAATGCATAAAATTTAATAACCGAGATATTATATATTATTTTGTTCAAACAAACGCTTTGTGCGTTTGAGTCCCAACTAAACAGGTATGAGCACATGCTAGATTCTTCAGTTGCTAAATGCCTTTCAACTTGACTGCATGCAGATTCCATTCTCTCTAAATATTTGACTGAATCATATTTAAAAAGGATGGACTCAATTGCAGCAAGTGATATTACCAGCGAAATGACATGTTTTATGCTATGGTCAATTATGCACATTGACCATAGAACATGAACGAAAATCAAACGATTTTCGTTTGCTTTTTCTGTTTATTTCTGCTTTAAGCGTTTGGTTTTACGTTACGGCTCAAACTTTTTTTCTGAGCACCAGATGTCGTTGCATAACATTTCTCAATGCATAAATTTTAATCGCAGAAATATTTCCCAGTGAGAAATATCCCAGTAATTACACCATGAGAAATATCCGTGTGCGTAAAGAGGGAGATATGTGAAAATAACTAAAAAGTAACTGTTTGATATTTTATTTATTTCTGAGTGTAGGGTATGGAGCAAACATAACTTTCAAAATCAAGACCCCCCCCCCCCCCCGCTACGTACTACATTCATGGTAGTGTGTCATAGACAAAAGTTATACATGTCCTGGAAGTCTGGGGATGGGAACGTTGTAAAAGCAGCTGTAGAAAAAATGTGCAATTTAGCTGACCTTCATTGAAATCATAAGAGGATCACGTGTTCATCCTTAGGCTACCCGCATAAATGAGGATTGTAGCCAAACGATTTCTCAAATAATCAAACGACGATTTAATAAAGCGTAAAAAAACGTTTAGCAAACGATTATTCAAACCTTGAAATACATTGGCCTAATCGTACATTCTGAATTCACTTTATTTTTAATATGTCGTTAGGTTATGTAATTGTTAAAAACTGTTAAAACACTTGTATGGAGGAACAGTTCTACGAACAGTTGAGATAATGTATAAAATCCGCTTGTAGAAACGTTTTTTGTGCATCGAACCATTATTGCTATAGTTTTCTTTAAAGTTCTCTTGTATATAAACATTTATAGCAATTGTTTGAAAGAATTTAACAAAACGTTTTCCAACGTTATAAAAACGGTATTCGGAACCGTGCATGAATAAATCACGCACACATGGACAAATGTGTTTGGAGGAGTTTTAGGATTCGAATAAATAAAAACACCATTTCTTTTCATTATTTTTATATTATTTGAATTCACCGAGGCACCGAGTTCGTATTTCATTTGAAATTAGCATCCTACGAGGATGATTAATAGAGCCAAAATTTTCACTGGCCGCACATAGCTCACTATAGTGGGAGGTTCCCACGGCTGGGGAACTTGGATTCCGCGCTTGTAGGTTCAGGTTTCAGCTGCAGATGTTTTTTCTGTCCAGTTCCAACGGCAGCCGAATAATTTTGTGAGTTGTTGGTGGTCCTTTTCCACGAGCCACGGGCCCAAAGGAATCTGCTGTTTGAGGCCATATTTGCGAGTTGCTATAAAGAAAAAAATGAATTTATTGCTAATAACAGAAGAAAATTGATATTTTTGAAGATAACTTACCACTTTTAATCCCGAATTTTCGTGAATTCTCCGAAGTTGAAAACTTAACAGCGAAAACTTTTACCCGGCGCGCAGTGTTGTTTTTCTTTTTTTCACATTCATTAGACAGTTTTCGGCAGAGGTGCCAAATATTCTGATGATTTATGATTTGCACTTTTTTTTTAAACAAAATCTCCGACATAAATTTTAATACTTAAGTAATTTTTGATCGAATAGGATTTTAATTTTTTTTGTAAGTTCTTTATTTGAAACGGCTCATACTTTTAGGCTTTAAGGAGCCAAACTCGTTTTGTTTGATTACAATTGTTGCTTATATCTAGTTCACTTTTTGAAGAAAAAAGAAGATAGATAGGGAAAAATGAACATAAAAAGGATTATAGACGAAGATCAATAGTTTTTAGGAAAAGGTATATTTCGAACATGTAGTTCAAATCTATCACAGCCAGGACATCTCTCACTGGAACATAGGGTGGTTTTCCTCGGGCCCCAAGGGAATCTATGAAGTTCGTTCTAGCGAAAAGATGAACCTCGCACGATCAAACAATATATTTTAAATTTTTGTTTAGGTTTATTTTTGTTGTTAATTTGTAATGTTTATTTTCTGTCTATATGTTTCATTTGATTCAAGAAATAATCCTATATCAGTGATCAGAAGAAACTAAAAAAAACCTAAATGTATGCTAATTTTCGTTTTGTTTAATCACCTACATTGTATTTATTTGACCCGAATGACAATTGTTAAAGGGTTTGTAATAAATATTAATTATAATAACAACCTAGATTGTATTTGTTTTTGTACTGATTAACGTGCAAAACCATCTGGCATCTTTGACCGGCGTTTCGATCGTTTTTGACGTGCGTATGACAGAAAGAATGGACGGTATGTGTAAAGGTTTAAGATCATTTTCACGGTTAAAGAAAAATTGCAAGAAATCGTACATACCATTCTATCACCTTTCCAGATACCATCACATTTTCACATGAACGTAAATGTTTCGTTTTCATCGTTGTCGAAGTAAAGTTTGATAGAACATCTGCGTTTACAAAAACAATCACTATTTCTGAAACCGTAGATTAATTGTATGGACTGTTTTAGATATAGTTTTTTAGTATGCGGGTAGGTAATCAAATGCTTTCAGATTTAGATTTATTTTTAACGAAAAAGGTAAAAAATTTGTTGTATAAACTTTCTGCCTATTATTATCCTTATCTCAAACAAAACTTACCTCCGACTCGGTACATATTAGTCGTCATTTTGGCGATAGTTTCCTGGAGAACTTATTAATCCACCTCGAAACGAACCGGCTTGAAGTACCGAAAACCGTTCGCACAAATCAAATAAGAGAAATGCAGGCTCAACTTGATGTTTGTGCTGGTTTTTCGTTGACCTGTTGTTGTATTATTTGCCGTGCCTCTTACTATCCCTTGCACAATTTTTCGATGTTGTTGCAGACAAGGTATAAAAACTCGACAGCAACGATCGCAGTGTCCCACTTCCGGTATCCCCAAATACCGGAACTATCGAACGCGCATTCGAAAAACACCGTACTTGTGTTTCGATTATAGGATGCGATGTGTGGGAAGAGATGAGGGAGGGGTGAGGGTTGAAAAGGAGTATGGTGTGTTTAAAAAAAACAAAGCTTGTTTCAAGATTTCTCTTCTTCTTTTTGTTTCACTACTAGCTTGCATTTATTCTGCACATAACAAGCCTGGCATACTAGATACCTTTCAAATACATTCACTTTTTTGTTTGATATTTTTGCTGTTGTTGTTTTTATCAAAATAAACACTATCAAAAAAAAAGCAGACAAAACGCTTGCCCGATTTTGTCCACTTCGCCTCACGGTAAACTCCCACTGTACGGAGCACGATTTTAACGACGATAATATTATGGTGTATAATTATCATCCATTCTGATCGTGTCTCGTCGCTCTATTTTCGCGTGTGTTTTGTGTTTTTTCTTTGCTCCACACCGTTCGATTCGATCGAAGACGGCAGCTTGAGCTTTTACACTTTTGCTTCTGCCATTTGCGTCTCTGTGTGGGCAATTTGCTTTACTTTTTCCTCTCTTTGCTACCACTTTCTTCTACACTTTGCGCTAGTCAGAGGTATTGTAACTGTGCATCTCTCCCACAAGACCAGTAATTGATATCAAAAAGGGGGGCATCAGTTTCCATCCACCAAACGGCGTTGTCTAAAACCGGATCAGAACGCTTTCACTTAAGAGCTTTTTTTCTTACGCTATCAACCAATCGAAATCGTCACCAAATTCTTCCGGCTAAGAAATCGAAGTATCTACAGAATCCATTGAACCACCACCAAAAGGTAAACTCAAGCGCTCCGAAGTTAAATCACAATTTATCAGAACTGTGGGAAAAGCGGGCCTGTTTGATTTCGGGTTATTTTTTGGGGCTGAAAGACCATCCACCTCTGACACAATGTGCAACTCTTCTTCTTTCACACCCTTCGCGCTTATCTTTCTTTTCTTCCTGCACACACTGCCTGAACGATGATGGTTCAAACCCCCCCGTGGAAGAATGACCAGGAACTCGCTGGAAGACAATACGAGCCTGCAGGTCAGTTCCGGTTCCGAATTTCACCCGCACTTGATTATACACAACTTCCGGCACACTTGAGACTCACTTTCGACCCCGGCGGGACCGTATTTCACTCAAATCCGGACAATTGCAACCTTCAGGACGCGTCTCTCGTTTTTACCAAGCTCCGCCATTTTGGCTTTTGCGGTGCTGTTCTTTCCCATTCGGTTGATGACTTTTCTTCGATTTCATTCAAGTTCGATGCTTTTTAGTACACGGATTGGCCACTGGTAGCGCTCATACAGAGGGATTTCAATGACAATATGTCTGTTCAATCAACTCTAGTAGAAACGGGTCGAAACAAGTAGAAATGGATTGATAGTTGATCACCTGTCTCTTTCCAATTGACTTCGACCGACTTCTACCAAGTCGAAACTAATCCTGCTGCCGAGCTGGATTGGTTTCGACTAGTTTCAACTTGCTCCATTGAACAACGACCTGACTAGTTTCGACCAAAACATTGGCTCGTTGAACATCTATCAGTTAACAGAAACCAGTTGAAACCGATTTTTACTAACGATTGAACGAAGCTAATATATATTCAACGTCTGCTCAACATCTGCTTTAATTGAACAGCTGTTGGGTAGCATAAACAGACAACAAAAACAAACATTCCTATAAGAAAATACACCGAGTTGAATGAATTTCAAATTCTAGAATATGCGGAAATGCCAGGGGGGTGACAATCTGGTTCTTCTTACGAACAAGAATCTTTTTCTTTTTTCTATCCACCGGGAGAAAAGTTTATGGTGTTTTCCTCTCAGCGCAGTACAGAGTTGAAAAAGTCAAAATTCCAACCAATTAGTGTGCAATCATTCATAATTCTCTAGGATTTGACATCTAGTCCGGTTCCTTGACAGCTAAATGTCGATTTGTTACACTCAGAACAGAAACAACCCAAAAATAAGAACGCCAGAGCAGCAAAACAAAGTTCAGCTGATGTTTTTAATTTTGGGCTGTTGTCAACACCCCAAAATACAAGTTCACAGCTTGAACTGATGCCCCAAAAACTTATCGTTCGGAATTTATTTCGTTTGTTGTCGCCATGCTGTTCCATTTAATTAAAAATTGAATTTGTTTCAAATAAAAGCAGTGAAAAATCGCTAGTGAGTTATAAAACATTGATTACTAGTAACTATTTTAGTAACACGTGTAATTCAAAACCACAATTTTCTCTTTTCAGCACCAGCAATTGTTACAATTTGGAAAATAAAAATTGCAGGCTTGGACAAACAAATTGAACGGGGATACTACAGATATATTAAAAGGTGAGTATATAAAATATAACTTCTTGATTTGCGAGTAAGTTTAAAACGTGCAGTGGAATCGCTATTGTTAAATCTTTAGATTATTTTGAATATTTCATATTATTATTTTCATGGACATATTAATATATGTAATCTATTTTTGCAATTGCAATTTTATTTATTTTATTTGTATTAATTAATTATTTTTTTGTTTTCCATTTTCGTTACAGAGCTCGAATGAATCATGGGAATTAAAAATATAACTACAACAAAACTCAAAACTACAAGTTCAAAACTAAATTGACTGAAAATAAATAAAAAACTTCAAACAACGCCTTTTATTTTTTAATTAATTCTATGCCCATTTAAAATGTTATGAATATGAACATAAAATAAATATCGTTTTCTCGTCAGAATGGCTTTCTCAATTTTGGGGTGTGAAAAAGAGCTCGATTCTCAAGTTTGGGAAAACCCCTCCAAACTTATTTTCGTCGGGAGCCAGTTTCATCCGATTTTGCGGCATTACAACTTGGTTTTGGGTTGTGGCTGCCTAGAGTGTATGGGCCCACAAAATCGTAGGCCCGTAATTTTGATGGTTGTCAAAATCAATGACAAACACTCTAAGCAATTATAACCCAAAATCAAGTTGTTATGCCGCAAAATCGGATGAAACTGGCTCCCGACGAAAATAAGTTCGGGGGGGTTTTCCCAAACTTGAGAATGAAGCTCTTTCTCACACCCCAAAATCGAGAACACCATTTGGAGGGAAAAACGATATATTTAAACTAGACAAAAATGCTAAACGGTAAAAAGAAGATGAAAACAAATTATTTATTTTCAATATTGCGATGCTTTATCTGGTAGTTTTTTTACGGTATAAATATACATATGTTACAAATTTTCTGAAAATGATGTCCTCCTTTTTAATATTTTTCTTTGAATGTCAGTAAATTTCTTGCATCAGGTGAACCTATTCCGAGAATTTCACTATCACTAGGAATTGTGTCAAACTTTTGAACGATGTTCTGGCTGCTCTTCGTTGGTCTCTCGGTTGAGGAAACAATATTTGATTATGTCCGGAGAAACAACGCCATTCTGTGCGGTTCCCTGGGCAACCATTAAGCAATCATTAAGGATCCAGTGCAGCTGTTGCTTTTCCGAACGGCAAAGAAACTCCGAAAGGTTTTGCATGTTGTCCGGAGGCATGATTTATCTGATATTTGAGTAGTAGACCTAGCCGATAAAAAATGTCCATTGAAATTCATAATAAATGTTAAAGCGAAGTATAGAACTTACTTGAACTGACGTGATTTTGATTTTTCCTCCAATCAATTTATGGAATACCGCTCTCTTTTCTATTCGCAACGACAAAACGAAATAAAATCGCCAACTGAAATGAATTACGTTTTTTGGGGCATGAAGTTCAAGGTTCGAACTATGTTTTGGACCTTTTCTACCACCCCAAAATCAAGAAAGTTGGCTGAACTTTGTTTTGATGCGCTGGCGATCTTAATTTTGGGTTGTTTACATTCTGCGTGAAGGATAGGGATGTCACCCCCCTGGGAAATACACAAATCTTGAGTTTGTTTTGATTAGGTCGTATGAACGGCAGAGGTGCCAGGTCGTTTTGTCAAAAATCAGGACAACGCGAAGAAAAAATCAGGATTTTTCAGGACACCATCAAATTGGTGAAAACAAAATGCAGTTCTGCTAAGATTGCATAACTAAAGGCGAAATATAGGTGCTGAAGACGCCTCGAATTATGCAGCTGAAGCGAGAATAACCTTGGCTGGCCTGCAGTTCATATCGAAAAACCTCATTTGAATGTCATTTGAATCAAAGAATCTCTTTGGTTTAACTGGTTAAACAAATTTATTTAAGATTTGTTTGATGTTCGCGTCATTTAACAATAAATTAAGTTATGATTTGGATATTTTCTAAAAATCAGGACAAATCAGGACATTTTAAGGGCAATTTTTCAAAAATCAGGACAATTCAAGCGTTTTTGAAAAATCAGGACGGTCTCTCGAAAATCAGGACAAATCCTGATAAATCAGGACACCTGACACCCCTGATGAACGGCCCTGGGCAGAGTGCCTCCAGTAGGGTGGGTGCATACTGAGGAAAAGTAGGCAAGGGGTACTAAAAGTTTCTCATTGGTGGGGGGTGGAGACGGTGCGCTTTTTGACAGCGAATTGTTCGCCTACCATGCCTACGATTACGATTGCCTGTCACAAGGGTCACAAGATGGACGATTCCGTGCATTGGTATAAGAACACACCTAGCTTTACCCGCCTTGGCCCTGGGTATGAACAGAGGTGCCAGGTGTCCTGATTTTCGAGAGACCGTCCTGATTTTTCAAAAACTCTCGAGTTGTCCTGATTTTTTAAAATTCATCTCTAAAATGTCCTGATTTGTCCTGATTATCATGAAAACTTCTTAAATATGATCGAATTTGTAGTTAAACTACGAGAAAATCGAATAAATAGAACATAAAATAGTTAAACCCATTTAACAAATGGTGATCTACGGTTCAGATGACATTTAAATGGTGTTTTTAAATATGAACTACCGGCCAACCATCAAGCTGCGTACTGTTTTTGCATAAATCAAGGCGTTTTAAGCACCTGTATGTATGCAATCTAAGTAGAAATCCTTATTATTTTCATGAATTAAGAGGTGTCCTGAAAAATCCTGATTTTCAACTTCGCCTTGTCCTGATTTTTGACGAAACCACCTGGCACCCCTGGGTATGAACCACATCCCAACAAACATTTTTGCTGATTAAAAACGCCAATTCTCTGATCGTATGCTGTTTTGAGGTGCTGATTGCTGTTTCAGCTTTCTGGCTGAAGAAAGAAATATTTCAGCGCTGTTTCAGCGTATAAGGAAGTTTTATTTCAGCCAATAGAAAGTAGGGGAAAATTGGCTGAAGAATAACTCGTTCAGCCTTTCGTTTCATGTGGTTTCATGTCATCTTCGCTGATTAATTTCTCCAGATCTCGATGTTTAAGGGCTGAACAGCAGCTTCTCTCTGAATTTGGGTTGCCTTCTTTCAGCAAGATAGCTGATTTAAAATTAGAACTAAACAATGTTTCAGCGGTTGTTCAGCAAAAAATGTTTGTTGGGATGGGTGTGAATATATTGCTCAAGCAAAATTCTAGAGTTTGTTTTGATTAAGTCGTATAAGCTAACATAAACAAAAATGAGTTATTTGCTGCAGACGATTGAAAAACATGTGTTCTACGTTAGGTAAAAATTTGGTTTCATTTGATCAATAAATACATTTTAGAACATGATTTGAATTTAAGACGTATTAAAACTTTCTCATGTTTGAGTGCAATTTGGTTTAAACGACGTTTTGCGCAGCACTGGATTGCCGTGATGCAAAATGACACAAAACAACATTTCGCCGGGTTGGTTTTTGCGACGTTTTTCATTTTGGAAGGAAATTCATTGCGCAGGTGCTGAAATGCTTATTTCTCGCGTGAGCTTTCATTACGTCGAATGAAACAGAAACACCGAACCGAGAAAAACGCTTCTGAAATTTGAAGAGTGTTTTTCAAATCCTATTTTTATTCCTTCGCCGATAACCCTTCAACAAATACGCAATATTCATGGAAACTAATTGTGTCAGATATTCCACATTATGAATTTAATTTTTTGCAATTTTTAGAGCTATTTTTTAATCACATAGGAACATACGACATATTTAAACTTAAATCGTTCATACGTCTGAACACATTCGTCGTTTGGAGGGGAAATTTGTTTCATTCGTCTCTTTTCTTTCGTCCTTTGATTCGTTCAACTTGCACATACGTCCAAATGTTTCTCATGTAAATACTATGGAAAATTTTCAATTTTCTCGGCGTAGTGGCTGTTTAATAAGTGGTGTAGTGGTAAATTGGTGAGTAAATGCATAATGAAATATGTGAATCGGGTGCGACATCGATCAAACCAACTCGCTGCTGCTGATCAGCTTTCTGTTGCCGATCAGCTGGAGGGGAAATTTGTCTCATTCGTCCTTTGATTCGTTGAACTTGCACTTACGCCCAAATGTTTCTGAGGCATGCATTGCATTGCAATTACCGGTAAGTTTTCGATTTTTTTTGACATAGGGAATGTTAACTTTGTGAGTTATCGAGTGTAGCGGTAAAATTATTAGTGAATGCGTAATAAAAGTGTGAATCGGGTGATTGTGTGACTAACAGCAGCAGGCTGCTGCCGATCAGCCTGCTGCTGTTAGTTGTTAGGTTTGCTGCTACTGCTGCTGTTCGGTTTCTTTTCCTTGCTGCATTATTGTACAGCGTTCGAAAGCCTTGAGTATCGATTTAAGAACGCCTGAAAACAAGAATCTGAAATAATATTGCCAGGCAGCGTTACCACATATACAGATTTTTCTGTAAGTATACAGATTTTTTTGAAATTTTCAAACACAGAATCTGTATATACAGATTACAGATAATTGGAAATTCATACAGATTTCATACAGATTTTCCGAAATTCAGAGATTTTCCATGATATTTTGATTATAATTCGAGTCAATAATCATCTACTTTGATGACTCAATCATCCATCAATTGACACGCTTGCAAATAAGGAAAAACTTCCAGGTTAGAGTTACAATGCAATACAACAAGCAAAGGGTTGAAGAAAGATTTAAAACCTGTGTTTAAGCATCATATACCGAAATTGGTTTGCATTATAGGAAAATGTAACTTTTAAAGGATAAAGACTTTCGACACAATTTTCAAATCTAAACTGATTGTACCCCAGAAGGGCACTGATCGTTATATTTAACGGAATATATCGACTTAAAACTTTGCGTGACCTCATTTTTCACACGTAGCGGACATGTATTTTGCCCGTTACAATTAATCGGACAAAGTTAAACCACAGAGAACAGACGTACAAGCTCGAACAAAAAATCTTCAAAAAAGTGTGTAAAATTTCAAATGCTGACACCTAAAAAATACGTTGAAAAGTGACTTGAAACAGTGCCATCTGTTGCGCCGTTCAAAAGTTACAGATCAAATTCCCAAGAGCTCATTTTTCGAAAAAGCGTAATCGTATATGAACTCAATAATAAATAAATTAATGCCACTCTAAAATAGACGGATCAAATTGATTGCTAGTTAAATGCAATAAGAGTTGCTTTTGACTGGATAGAATTTCACTTCTTTTATTTTTGCACTACTGAGGCAGTCAAAATAACGATCAGTTATGGAATAAGTTTATGCACTTCTCGAACGGTCAGAAGACGAATCGGCTATATCCAATCAATTAGGAACATTCTTGACGATCAGTCTCACCCATCAGAGCTGATTCTAGACATCACGAAGCGGATTAGCGGATTTTGCATCAGATTGTTCATAATTTAGTACTTCTATCTTGAAGGGAATAGCGATTAACTTTTAAGATATTTTTCTATTATGCAACGTGACGAAAGTGTTACGAAACTTCAACAGCAATTTTCTTGAAACATGCCAAACAATTCATACGACCTGTTCAAAACTGACCAAAATTTTGAATATTTTTCTCAGTTTTGTTTTGACAGTTCTCTTTGGCGTGTTTGGAGACATCTGGTGGCCCAGCCAAAAAACAAAGATTGGTTCCAAATGGTCGTTGGAAATTTTACACAAGTTTCGTGGGCTATCTTGTACGTCTGTTCTCTGTGGTTAAACCAAAAACGGTTCGCGTATACAAAATGTCAGGTTAAACACTGGTTTGACATGTCGCACAAATAGTCGCCTGCAGTAATGAGCAGCTTAGTCCAAATGAGTGCGCTACGCATTATAAAAAGGTCATCGTTGTTTAGCGTAAGTATCTGGAATGAAAATTTTTGATACAGATTTCAATACAGATTTTTGAGATTTTATGCAGATTAAAAAGATTTTTTGGCTTGAAAATACAGATTTAAATGTGGCAACGCTGTTGCCAGGTTGATATTCTGATTACCTCTACCTGTATACACTGTTTGCTCATGGAATCCATAGCGAATGTGCTAGGTTTTCCTTCCTCTGCACATTCGCCGTTTGGAAGAAGGGACGTAAGCAACATTGAAATGGGCAAGCAAGGTTTTGTTTCATTCGTCATTTTGAAAGTCTTAAATTTTATACATTAAAAGGGTTAAATTGATTGTTTTATCAATCATATAGGTAGATAATGTTCTAATGAAGCCTTTTTAGTGAATATCTCAGTTTTTCAAATTTTGTTTCATTCGACGTAATGAAAGCTCACGCGAGATTTATTGAAACGGGAATCGTTTAAAAGAGTGGTTCTGATTATAGTGAAATAAATTTCTTCATCTTGTTACTAGGTAAGTGCAATTATCATTAAGTCCAAACTTTTGTTTAGCCTGATAATTTTTCTCCCAACCCAACAGCGGCAACCAATATAGAAGCTTCGGATGAGCTATTTATGTGGTTTCTGTATTGCGCATATCACCTGCAGACAACGCTTCAGGGATTCAAATGACTTTATTAAATTCTCTTTTCTAAGATGCTTGAGAAATTACCGCTGGAAGAATTTTAATAATTGAGTCATACCCAAGAGGAATCATAATATGTAAAGGTTATAGAAATTTAGTACTTGAAGCAAATTAGCAGAAATAAGCGAAGGTAAGGACAAAATAAGTCTTGTTATCAGATAAAAAAAAACAATTTGCGAAACGACGTTTGCACCAAAAACGTAATGCAAAAAGTCGTAAGTACTTGTTTACCCGAACATCTAAATTTATGCCTGTGTCTCTCTCACTGGCATATTTCTCATGTATTATTGTATCGCATACCAATTTATCAGACAATTCGGATTCACATTCAAAATTAAAGATTTGAAAATGTGTTACAAAACTTCAGTAGTGATTTTTTCGAAACAAGTCGGGTGGCTCATATGACCTAATCAAATCAAACTCTAGAATTGATTTATATACACGCAAAATAATTTTCACTTAAAAAGTAAGTGACATCTGTAGTAAATTCTCGCCATACGTAATTTCATTTGAATTTTAAGTGTACCCAAGTAACCATTAAGCCATATAACATGGCCCTAACTTGGCATTATAGTGGCATATAGAAAATGCCTCACAGTGCCTGATCGTTCTGAATGCCACTTGAGTGCTGATTTGAAGCCACTTTTGGCCTGCAATTCGGCTCATATACGGCTTACCAGAAGCTGTCAAAATATTTTCCAGTGGGTACAACCCACTGGATGAAAAACAAAAAAAAAGATTGTCTTTTCCCCCACACTGTATTCTTTTTTCATATCTCCCGCACCACTTCCGCCAACCATCCCTTTTCCCTAGCTGATGATTTTTTGTCGCATAACCGGGAATCGAACTCATGATTTTTTCGAATTAGGATATGACAGCGACTTTGATAAATTGACCATTAAGTCAACGCATGCATTGCGGATAATTTGGCTTATTTAAACAAATCATTTTCTGCATCAAGAAATAATTCAATACGATCAGCTTTAAATTGTATTTAAAAGGAGATCATTCGAGGTACTCAAATGGACGAAACTTCACAGTTATGGCATTTTAATAAACATTTCCTGGGGGCAAGTTCCATTTGCTGCGATCCGGATAAAAATAGGTGCCCCAGTAGATTCAGCGATTTCCAATTTTATCATCCGCTGCCAGATGATGTTGCCCAGTGTAATGGCAGGCATTCTGCAAAGAAGAAAAGAAAATATACATATACACGACTCTAGCATTTCAATGAAAGCAAAAAAACTTACATTCGATAGCCCTTACATGAAGAATTATAAACGATAGAAAATTTCAAATCCCGAATTCATGCTTTGTTTACCTTTTTTTCTTGCCCTTCCTTTTTCTTCAAAAATGACATTTACGAAATAAGCATTGACGTTTTACTCACTCAGCTTATTTCTGTAGGGCTTGAAAGCCCTAGAATGTGCAAACCGAGCCAATAAACGGCTTATTTTGCGGCTTCGCCTTCCAGTGCTTATAAGCATTTTTAAACATTCGGTACGGCTTTCAGGCACTCAAGTGCTGTTATTAAAACATTATTCGGCTTATACAAGTGCTTAATGGTTTATTGGGTAGGTCAAGTGAATTCACTTAAGTGACCGCTCAAGTGAATTACACTGACGTTCGAGTGACATTTTTCTGAAACCACATAAATTTCTAAGTAAGTTTCAAGTTAATTGTCCCTCGTGTTTTTAAATAAAAGAACATTTATAAAACACCACTTCGATCTCAAATACTTACATTACGCTTTCGCCATAAATTTATTGATTGGAAAATGCCATCGTCATCCCAAGGCAGATCGGTTACTGCGGATAGTGCGACTTCTAAATCTTCCCTGCTGCAAACCAGAAAATCGATCCAGTCCAACCCACAAGCTGAAACATGATAACACCTTTAAATAACTTTTTCTTACATCACGTTTAACACGAAAATCGCCTAGTAAAGAATTGGGAAAATCCAAATCCAGCATAAGATTTAAACGCTGCTCTTTAGAATTTGCCATTGTGAACTCTGAAAATAAACACAATTACAACCCGACATTCACTTGAAATTCTAGTGATGGGGAAGTGAGTATTTTTTCTCACTTCAAATTCATGTGACGACTGAAGTGAATGTGGATAAATTCACTTGAAATTTAAGTGACTGCCAAGTGAAATGTATATGTCGCACTTGCATGGAAGAAAATCACTGGATCCTTTTTTTTAAGTGAAAAATCATGTGTATTTTAAGAGTGAATTTGGGTTCAGTGTATTCTATCAGTTCAGTGTAGGGGAAATAAGGGCATAACGAGCATAATAAGCACACCGTTTTTCTACATAAGTACGTATTTTCTTAACCCTCATCCGCATCAGGTTTCGTTAACCTAATCAGCACTAAGAGTGTCAATTTGACACTACAAGCTAAAATCGTTATAACTTTTGGCGTATTCAACCGATCTAAACAAAACTTATATCAATAGAAACCTTGTTATGTCAGTAAAATATGTTTAGAACATTATAATACCTTAAGCTTCTAGTTTTCTCGTTATTCAGCATGAAAGAAAAAAAATCCGAAAAAACATGCCTCAGGAAAACTGCTGTATTTCATGTATTACACGTCCAAAAAAATATTTGCCTTATGCATATGAAAGCTGAAGTTAATGTCTACAGCATGAAGCCAAGAAATATTTTTATACATTTTTTTAATGAAAGGGTCACAAAAAGTTCAAAAAAGTGGTCTGAAAATCCTACACCCAAAATAATCTGCACGTTGCTGCTACGTGAAAAACTACATAATTTCTATCCAATTGATTTTCACGTAATTTGTACGAAAAAAATAAGTAAACGCTTCTCTAATAGGAATTTTTCTCTATGAACGTCACGAGCAACTTACGTGAACGTAAAGTACGTAAAATGTGTTTAGTATCGAAATGATATTTGGATCCTGTCTACTATTTTTTTCGTTTCTACTTTCGAAAATAAAATGAAAACAAATTGGATTTCATCACAAATAAAATTTATTTCAAGATCATTCACGACACTGGCACTATACTTAATTCACGATTTAATAAAAACACAATTCCGGAACTTCTTACCAGTGAATTGGTTTGTGGAATCCTGTAAGAAATGGAAAATATTTAATAATCAAAAATAGAATCATAAAAATGATAAATAATTTACCTTTACCATACGTCCAACCGGGCCGGTGTGGTGCTTAAATAGGCTTCTTTTCACGGCCCTACCTTGTTTTCTACACGGGTTTCTAGAAGCTTTCTCCGAAGCAGGAAATATCACAAAGAACAGCTTAAATTGAATTAAATTTCAACAGGAAGACAATTCACACTTACCACCTTGCCTCCGAGGCTCGGATTTGTATTAGGGCCCCCAGGATGTCCCATGTGGTGTACTGTTTGTTTTCCGACGCTGAATGCTCTTGAGCTGTCGCATCCAACCAAAATCAAGTTGGCTAACTGACAAAAAATCCCTTTTCCAATAGGACTTACTTATTTATTTATTTATTTATTTATTGGAGGGGAAAAGCCCATATGAAAAAGATTGACCGTCACATATGCCGTCACATATGCCCTTCAAAACCCTCAATTTTTGCATCAACAGATTACAATTCAAATCTAAATGATACATCGAGTACCAAAATCAAGTTACACACAAAACTTTCGAGGCCGGAAATTAGCAAAGTTTTGCTCAAATTTGACCAGCTAGAAACATAGCAATCAATTTAGCAAAAAAAATTAACTAAAATTTTAGCAAACGAGAAAAAAGTTAGCCGCCGCATTTTTTACTCAAATTTTTAGCAAAAACCGGAGGAAAAGATCGCCCGGATCTGAAATTTCAAAATTTATTGTTTTTTAATCTGGAGAATCAGGGGGAATGTTTGATTATATAATAGAATACTCAACTTTCATTCAATTTTGATTTATTTTTCACAATTTTTTTAATTTTACACATTTTGTAAAATAGAAGTTTCGATCCTGGGAACGCACTTTCCGGCAAGCGAAGTACCAAGCAAATGCACCGGATGTGCTCGTTGAATTTTCAGTCGTGGTCCCTCTTCATTTCCAGACTGTTGTGGGTTTCTTGTTGCAGATTTAACCTGGTTGAAAAGAAAACAAACAAACAATTTTGCAATTCAAATTACGGAAAACCTGTACAGTTTATGATTGACTCTTACCTCTGTCGCTTCCGGTGTCGATTTGGCCAGTATTTTGTTGTTGACTAAGCCACCTTTTGAACCACTAGCAGCGATCTTTCGGAACCGCGCTCAATCGTGTCTGTTTGTTTTTTTTTCTTCTCCCTACCCGCGGCGGCTGCTGTCTGTACACAAAGTGGCTAGAAGTCCTTCATTCTACTAAAATCAAGCAAGATGAACTTTCATACTGCTAAAATCAAGTAAATTTAGCTTTTTGCTAACTCAACGGTAAAATTTTTTTTTTTGCTAACGAAAAGTAACAGTGAAATTTTGCTAAGTAGAGCCCCGAAAGTTTTGTGTGTAGCTAACTGACACAAAATCCCTTTTCCAATAGGACTTACTTACCAGTCAGTGGTTCCATGGTAGATTACGGAGAGCGAAGCGTATGAATTTTCCTCATTTTTATATGATTTGTGCTTACGTAAGAACTATAACTATACACATAACACACGACGTATTACAGGACACGACACATAACGTACGTACTTTACGGAAAAAAGGATATAAAGTTACACTGTAAATTTTTGTCTCGATTTCCAGCAAAAAAAATTGCTGGAAACGTTCAGCAATCCAAATTTTTGCTGGAAACCAGCAATCGGTTTTCGAATTGCTGGATTTTTCAGCATTCGGTTGTGTTCTTGTCATTTTTGCTGAAAAATCAGCAAGCGGTTTTCAGATTGCTGGACTTTCCAGCAATTGATCTAGTTTGCTGGAAAATCAGCAATCGAGTTGTCAATTTGGAATCTGTTTGTTTTCGTACGCTGGAGCAAGGTGAGACTCTATTTTACGAATTTTGGTCGGATTAATATAATTATTTTGCTTTCCTCTATATTCTAGCAACCAGGCATCAAGTCAAGGGTAAGTTTTTATTGGACAGGTAGATATTCCATAAAAGATACTTATCAATTTTTTTTACAGGTGGCGAATGATCAACACTTTGGCACAAAGCTGCCACCTTAGAGCCGATGATAGAAAATTGTAAAAATGGAAATAAATAAATCCCTGGAAATAAATAAATGGGAGAAAATAATTGTTTTTATTGCTAATTATATGCACAGCCAATATTTTCTATTTAATTTTGAATTGAAATATAAATTTGATACTAAATACGGCCGGTTGTTTTGAAAGAAAAAGCTGGTTTCCAGCAATCTGGATTGCTGATTTTCCAGCAATTTGAATTGCTGGAAACCAGCATTAACATTTGCTGTTTTTTCCAGCAATTTAAATTGCTGGAAATTTTGCTGGAAAGTCAGCGGGACAAAAACCAGCAAAATTTTGCTGTGTACCTTTTTTGTCGACCGGTTTCGGGCACGATGTTGCCCATCTACAGGACGATGTCCGACTGATTACACAAAGGATAATTACAGCTCCAGTTTCATACTTGATGTAGTATTCGTCGAACGCAATTGGCATTATGCGGATTTTTGGTTGATCAGGCTGAAGAGAGGTGAAATGATCGGCGGCTCGTCTTCGTTCATCAACGGTTTTTCGGCGGTGCTGATGAACATCGATTCCCAAGCATTCAGATGTTTTTCGTACAAACTTCCTAAATTTGACCTTTTTCCAATCGACGGAATGGTCAAACTCTGTTGAGTGGGCGGCAACACTCGATTCATTAATTCTCCCGTTCTCAACGGCATTTTTGTGTTCTTTGAGACGGACTTTGAATTTACGGCGAATTCGACCAATATAAATAGCCGGGCAGACTCGGCAGAATTATCCAAAATTGACTAACGGAATCAGCCAGATTCTTCTGCAGCATGGTCTAAAAACTGCATACAAGAGTGGAAACACCCTCAAGGATCGTCTAGTCTCGCTTAAAGACAAGATTCCTGAGGAGGATAGATCCGGAATTTATGAAATTCCGTGCAGCAGCTGCCCGGCTATTTATATTGGTCAAACTCGCCGTAAATTCAAAGTCCGTCTCAAAGAACACAAAAATGCCGTTGAGAACGGGAGAATTAATGAATCGAGTGTTTCCGCCCACACAACAGAGTTTGACCATTCCGTCGATTGGAAAAAGGTCAAATTTAGGAAGTTTGTACGAAAAACATCACATCTGAATGCTTGGGAATCGATGTTCATCAGCACCGCCGAAAAACCGTTGATGAACGAAGACGAGCCGCCGATCATTTCACCCCTCTTCAGCCTGATCAACCAAAAATCCGCATAATGCCAATTGCGTTCGACGAATACTATTGTCGCTGAATCCCCAAACCGGAGTTATCGTCAATGAGTGCTGGCGACATTTACTGGCGACACTCACTGGCGACAAGTTATTATCAGGACGTGTACAACTTCGGGTGTGTTCTTATACCAAAGATTTTTTATTTCAAAGGAAGTGCCGCAAAAACAAAGGATTTTTTCCTTTGGTTTTGGTATAAATAAAAAATCCTTTGGTTCAAATGCATTTTCCTCTGTTTCAAAGATTTTTTCTTTTGAAAAATCTTAGATTCAAAATATTAATGCTTTGATACAAAAACCAGTTTCATTTGATTTAAAGTTATTATCTTTGCTCAAAGGTAATTTAGATATAGATTTAAAAGCATTTATTCATTGAACCATTTTCCATTTATTCCAATTGGAAGATTTTTACCCTGTTGTATCGAAGTTCCTATTAGGAGTTTGAATAATAAAAAGATCAAGGACTAAAAAAATCGTGCACACGAGTGGCGATTCCCGCTCGTCTGCGATTTTTACCCGTAAAGGTTCGCCAAAGCGCAAAAATCTCTTAGGTTCGTGAACCATAGGAAACGCGAGCGAAGCAGTCCAACCAACAGACGATTCTTTTGGATTTTGAATCCTATCTCGCTCGTGGTAACATACATGAAAATTTTTAAACTTCCGAAAGCCACTCCAGCTGCTGGCTGGTCCGACTGGTGATTGCCGTTGAAGATTGGGCCGAAAAAATACGACCGCGGGATTTGGGGAAGTGTTACTTTGCGCAGCTTTCTCCATGTTCGAGAGACTTGGAAATCTATCCGTCGGCCGTGGTCCTGTAACTATACAAGCGTTTTAGAAAATCTTGAATTCACTTAAATATTCAATATTTATTAACTTACACCACAGAGAACTTACACTTACCATTTTGCATCCTGAATCCTCCTTATTTATAGCTTACTCCGATTCACTGGTTTGATTTTTAAAACGAGCGGCCGAACTTTATTCGATTTTTCGGTTTTCTGTTCTTCTTGCAAGTCAATGCAAAATATCTTCTAAGTTTGAAGTTTTTGTTTCAAAAAATTATTCTTTTCAGTTTAAAACATTTTTCTTCGGTTGAAAGAAAATTTACTTTGTTTCTAAAGAAATATGCAATTGAACAAATTTCTTTTGAATAAAAGAATTTGTTTGAAATCAAAGTCCAAAGTTATTCAATTCAAAAAAATTATTCTTTCTTTCAAAAATTATTCTTTTCAATCAAAACTATAATTCATTGATTCAAAGAAAACAGGAGCTGGATTAAAAAAAATGAATGTTTTGAATCAAAGTCAGATTTAATTCGTTCCAAAATTTAAGTTTACTCTGCGTGAATACACGGAATCGTCCATCTTGTGACAGGCAATCGTAATCATAGGCATGGTAGGCGAACAATTCGCTGTCAAAAAGCGCTCCGTCTCCACCCCCCACCAATGAGAAACTTTTGGTACTCCTTGCCTACTGTTGCTCAATATGCAACCACCCGTAGCTGTATAGGCACGCTGGTTATTACTTTACTAAAGCGTTGCCAGTAATGATATTTCACAACGTCGCTAGTTGGCAAGGTTGCCGATCACCAGCGCGAAAACTTCGGATTTCAACTTCAATGACAATACATCAAGTATGAAACTGGAGCTGTAATTATCCTTTGTGTAATCAGTCGGACATCGTCCTGTAGATGGGCAACATCTTGCCCGAAACCGGTCGACAAAAAAGGTAACTTTATATCCTTTTTTCCGTAAAGTAAGAACGTTATGTGTCGTGTCCTGTAATACGTCGTGTGTTATGTGTATATGTATGAATTTTCGTTGAATCTTTTCGATACGATCGATTTAGTTGTTGTAATGAGGATTCCACACTACCGAGCAGTACTCTAAGTTAAATCGGACTAGTGCACAGAATAGAACTTTAAGGCATTGAATGTCTCTGAAATGCTTAGTTATTTTAAAAAGGAAACCGAGACATCTTGAAGCTTTAGTAGCAATGCATGTATGAGATATTATGGTCTGTGAATGAAAGTTGTTGGTCGAACATGACACCTAAATCTTTAATTACGCTAACACGTGTGAGAGGTGTTTGTTGAATGTGGTTGTCGTAGAAAAATGTTGAGTGTTTCCAGTGTTCCAGTGTTTCGCATTAAAAATTTATGTAGAATAGACTACTAAATTGATGCTAGTGGATCTCTTTGGCATGAAGCCGTGTTTAGTGTCGGATATATATGACGAGCGGTTGTGGGTAAAGTATTAGAGAACAACGAGTTCGAAAAATTTAGACTCTGCGCAAAGGGCAGCGATTCCGCGGTAGTTTGATATGTCAGACTTGTTTCCTTTCTTGTGGACGGGGAATACATAGGATTCCTTCTAAACGTCGGGGAACACGCCACTACGGAGTTAAAGGTGAAAAATATGGGCTAAGGCAGGCGATACCACTGTTGTGCTATTTTTTAGTATTATCTCTTTCATTGAAAATTGGATTTCGTGCAATGTTTTGCAATCGCAGTAATCCTTTCAAAGGTTGACTGAAAAGAGGTTAGCGTGTAGAACTCCTACAGATTTTACACCAATTTGACAGGTCGCACTAATGATGCAAGCTCGCACAAATGTCGCAGTCATGAGTGCGCAGTCCAATTTGGTGCGCTGTGATTAATACTATTGACGGATGCCATCCGGGCCTGGGTTAGTCGAACATTTAAGGCTGGAACAAGCGGATTCAACAGCAGCAGGAGTGATTAGCGGATGAGGTGCGATCGTAGCACGAAGTGGCACATTAGATACAGCCGCAGGAATTTCTGCTTCATTTAGGGTTTCATCGGTGAAGGAAGACACTTCTGAAGTGGTTTCGAAACAAGTTAAAAAAAAAGACATACACCGTCTTAGCCGATTTAGGCTTTACAGACTGAATAAATGACGTGGACAACTTAATTAACATTTAACACCCAGTACCGAGATGGGAATCGAACCCATGCCATCAGTGGGCTAGCGATTAACGTCTTACCACTCGACCACCGAGACAAGTTGTATATTTCTGGAGTGGCGCAAGCTACGTTGTCTGATGTGAACATGGTATTAGCACTGACCATACTGACTGGACACTCGATTTCGTTTTCTGGATAATTTTTCCAACAGTACGCAATATCGATTCCAGAGTGCGCATCGATCGATTTGAAGAAATGCTATCCCAGTTAGGAAATGCCACCCAACTTTAAAAATAAAACACGCAATTTCTACGATAAAATCGGGCTAAACAGGACCATTTTTCCTACAGGGCATTTTTTGTCAAATTTTTCTGGTTCGCCACCTGCCGTCGGTATTGCGAATCGGCAAAATCTGACAATAAAAAATTAGACAGCAAATGGTTGAATTTTTGTTCTAAGTGTCATGTCAGTGTGGCCAGTGGTATTAGGTAGAACATATTCATCGCGCTGTTTGTTGACATGACTCCAGAATTTCTTTGGGTTAGTTTTCAAATGGTTTTGAACTTTTGTTTGATATGCTGAAAACAGTGTTTTGTTCAGTTGTTTGTAACTACCATGGAGGAAGCGATATCGAAGAAGCGATATCGAGGAAGCGAAGCCCGACTATATAGCTTCAAAATAGAGTTAATATTACCGCATATGCGCTGAAGGATCAGGAAGAGTAGGCGTGTGCTGAAGCGTCAACACGCGTTTTTTTCGTGCTGCGGAAAATGTTCTCAAATAGAAAGAAATTGATTGGAATTTTAAAAGTTTAAAGCTCAAAAGAGGAAAATTGTTGTGAAATTTTTTTATCATTAATTGCAGTGAACCGACCCGAGTGTTGTGAATACCTACATTTTGTCTTACAAAGACCAGTGTCAATGTTATGTCTGAACGAGATCTAGATTATTGAAGGAATTTTTCCGACCTCGCAATTTTCTCATTTGTTTTCGTGAAAATACAATGATTCTTATCTGTTTTCGAACTTAATTTTCAAAATATGTGTAAGGATAGCAGTGTGTTAATCAAAATATCAGCAGAAGAAAGAAGCAATCAAATCCCGAAAAATGATTCATAAACACTTGCTGGATTTTCAAGCAACAGTGACTGGAAGGTGCAGGGATGCTCACCGTTAGTACAACAGGACCATCAAATATAAATCAACCCATGCTGTCTCCTTTCCTCATCGCCTATTAATGGACTTTGGTGAGATTGTTTCATTTTATTTTAATTATATTTATACAGATTTCATCAATCCTATTTGCCATGTAGGATTTTCCACTTAAACATTCCTTCCCATTCCTTTCTGAAACAGCTTTATGGGTCGTATGAGTTCCAGTGCTGCAAATTATCTTCAAGCACGAATGATACTGACTGTGATTTTCTATCAGTGTAAAAAGCTTCATCTGAAATGAACGGAATAGAAAAGTCAACAAATATAAAAGCTTCTGATCGGCTCGGTCATCCTCGTGCCTACAGAAAGCTGTGTGAGTGTGACTATCAGTCAGTAGAAAGCTCACTCGTAAACCCGAACTAACTTGTTTCACTCGAAAGCTACGAAAGCGTCTTTCGCTTAGGCATTTCTGTCACTCACTGTTTTTGATCAGTGACTGCAGCTTAAGCATTCAATCAGTGTCAGCGAAAGTTGCTGATAATTTCAGTAAGCATTTGTTTTTGCCATTTTTGCAAATTATGAATTGGGATTCAAAAAGAAAACGCGAATTGAAAATCGCTGAGACTATACGTTTACTTGAAGGGGGACAAGAGGACGGATGTATATAAAAAAAAATTGAATTTATGGTAATTAATAATGACAAAAATATGATAAAATGAGGTCAACAAATGACAAAATTATTACACAATGTGATAAATATTTTGAAAACATGATAAAATTTTGACAAAAGTATGAGAAAAATCTGACAAATATGACTAAAATTTGACAATAAAATGTCATCAATCAAACTATTAAGTCATAAATATGACAAAAAATTGACAATAAAATGACAAAACATAACAAAAATAAGACAAAAATCCGACAAATGAGACAAAAATGTGACAAATGTGATAAAAACATGAAAAATAACACAAAAATGAAGCAAATTATTTACAATACAATGACAAAACATGACAACAAAATTATAAAATTATGACAAAGTCTGACAAAAACGACATAAATTTAACAATAAAATGATTAAACTTCGAGAAAACTTTGTCGAAAACATGTGTTATGTGATGAAAATAAGACAACATTATGACATAAATCTTATTATTAAAACAAAGTTATCACAAAAAATTGACAATAAAATTAAATATGTGGTTAAAAAATGACAACAATCTGGAAGATACCACATTTGTAATATTTAATCATTTTGTCAAATTTTTACATAGTTTGACGACATAGTCGTATTTTTGTTCTTTTGATATAAAATTTTCAAATATATAAATTTGTCTGACTTCACAATTTCATGTCATGATTTTGTCAATTTATTGACATATTTTTACCACGCTTGTCATAATTTTGTTATATTTGTCATATTTTTGTCAATTGTTTACGACATTTGTCATTTTTTTTGCCATGATTTTGTCTTTTTTGTCATATTTTTGTTAAAATATTGTCACATATTAATCAGATTTGTCATATTTTCGACAGAGTTGTGTTAGTAAATATTTTTCCATTGTATTGTAAATTTCATTCCTATTTGTCAGATTTTTTGTCATAATTTTGTCATGTTTTGTCATTTTATTGCCAACTTTTTGTCCCCCACATTCGTCTACACGCTCCCTCGCCAGCGTTCGTCTCGCCAACCCGAACACTCATTTCTAAACCTTCCCACCTCTTCACACCATTTGAAACAGACGATTTTTTTATCAGAATCCTTCAAAAATAGCGATCTCAGCAGTAATTCTGAAATTTGTGCATGTCTAGCGAGTCGAACAATCTTTGTCACCATTCAACTAAACTTAATGATAATAGAAGGAAGCTTTTTTCACTTTCAGCAATGTTCGCTTGAAACTGAAAATGAAGATTGGATAACCTCATGAACCTGCAAAGAGCCTGAATGTATACTAAGCACCGATGTTGCCGATCGGTGAATGAGTGTGCAGAGAGCTTTCAGGACTGAGCTTTCTGTTCATTCTCGTATGAATCTAGTTGGAATTGAACTGACCGATACACTGCAATAAAGTCAGCTGATAATTTCTCACTGACACTGAAAATTTGCAGCACTGATGAGTTCTCTGCACCTAAAGAGTTATTTTTGCTTTTTCAGATAATCCCTTCTATGAATACATTGACTTGTCACGGTGTGCATCATGGTACAACACTGATCTTCAAGAGCAGCACTTGGAATGAATATTGAATCCAGATACTCATTTTGGCATCATGCGTTGCTCTTGATTATCAGTTGTACCTCGTGTATCAGCCAATGCTAGATGTGTGTAGTCACCCTATGCTATGCTATGCTATATGCGCTGAAGGATCAGGTCTAGAGTCGAGCTTGGAGTGGAGTTGGTTGCGAATTCCGGGGAGTCGAATATTATACGGCAAAAGGAAGGGGCAAGGTAGCAGATATTTTCAAGCACATGAGACTGTCAAAGTTCGCGAAGAAATATTTGGTTTGGCAAGCCATCTGTACCTGTGGCTTGAAAAGCAGCATTTTCATAGCTTCCGGGACTGTCAAGACAAAGAAATTTACGTGAAAGATTGTTTGAATAAACGTCTGCTGCCTTTCCTGAGAAACACGGTTGTTCCGTACTGTTTTGGTCGGATTTGGCATCTTGCCATTACTGTAAAAAGGCCATGGAGTGGCACGCCGCCAACAACGTACAGGTAGTTCCCAAGGACAAGAATCCTCCCAACACGCTAGAGCTCCGCCCAATTGAGAAATACTGGGCTATTGTCAAGCGGAACCTAAAGAAGACCAAAAAACTGCTAAGACGAGCAGCAGTTCAAGGCAAACTGGCTTTCTGCGGCGAAGAAGGTGGACAAGGTGGCTGAACAAAATCTGATGGCAGGGGTTAAGCGTAAGGCCCGGCAATTCGGATTTGGAAAAGCGGAAGCCTAACGTTGGTCTACTTAATGTGTGAAATGATTTGTCAGTGTGAAAACGAGCCGCGGGCCTTTATTGGGATCCCGATCAGAAGAGAAAAACTAAATTATATCAAGATGAGATATTTTGATATTCAATTTTTTCCTATCTGGACGAGTTATAATTTAGTACTCGTAGGATGTTAAAATATCTCAAATTATATCAAAAAGTCTTTGCAGCCATAACTAAATCAAATCAACCGTTGTTATAATGTAAACAAAATTATAACTCATCCAGATAGGATATATCAACTAAAATCTTATTGGATTTGTATGCAAAAAAAAAAAGATGGCGATAAAAGAATGAGAATCGAACTCATCACTTTCCTATTCCCATCCCATCCTGTGTGTCCTTGCTTACTACTCTACCTGATATTCATTGAAGATAGGTGTTTATTTTCGTACTAATTCAGCATAGCTCGATCCCGGCTGCTTGTTGAGGAACGGCGCGCAAAGACAGGCAGCCGTTTTGGGTTCCACAGAATTGGCCAATGAGAATTCATATAAGTGTACCTGATGAATTGGAATTTTGATGGATCGGCCGGATCGGGATCGGACAGTTGGAATTCTCAAAGAGAATCGTGCGCACGGGAATCAGGCTGTCGTTTGTGCGGATTCAAACTGGACAATGGGAATTTCTATACGTTTACTTGAAGGATCGGAATCGGACTATTGGAATTTTAAAAGGGATGCGTGCGGACGGTCAGGCAGTCGACTTCGAGTGTCGTTCAGATGAATGGAATAAGAATGAATTGGAACAGGATTATCAGGATTTGAGAAGAAAACTAGATGTACCTACTGAAATGAAGGTTCCGAAAATCCAATAGCAGCTTTTAAAGCATGCAGATCAAAACAGAGAAAAACAACAGTCCCCAGTCTTTTTCTTCCGACTCTAGAAGTATGAGTCGAAAGAAAAGTCGAATAAAAGTATACAGGTTGATTATAGTACTAGATTGAATATTAATACTTAAGCTTTGAAAATATAAATGGAACGATGCCTCAAAAATTATTATTTTCATTCATATAGGTCATCGAATAATTTCATCTTAAAGCTTCCAAAAGTGCATTTGAAAAAAAATGTTTTAATCAAAAGTAGATATAATTCTGTTTTAGAAAAAAACATTAACAACAAATCTCATTTCAAAACTATAACTGAATCAGATATAAATATCTCGCTGAGATAGTTTGAGTAACGATTTTGATATGCTCTTCTGATCGGGATTGGGCCTGCTAAAAATAATAAAGGTTGCTCTTTACTCTTACACAAATTTCCATAAGAATGACAGCTAATCGTAGTGAAATTGGAGTGAAGGCTATCGCTTTCTCTGTTTAACGCATGAGACATCGTATACAAGGGTCGCGAGCGCGCCCATCTCCCATTGGAAGCGCAAGTCTCTTCTGCAGAATTTTCCTGTATATTTACTAAACATATATAAATCTCAAGTCTACAGTACAGTATTATAAAATTTTTACTTTTTTTATGTATGTATGTATGTATGTATGTATGTATGTATGTATGTATGTATGGTTCCCCCATCGGTAGCAAGGTCCAGCCTATGTCTGTGTGGCTTGGCCTTCGAATTGCTTCTCAGGCTTCCACGGCCGATGGTTCGTCGAGGGAAGGCATCCAACCTTCAGAAAACTACAATAGTTGGCAATCCACTCCGCTTGCAATAGTCTCTTCAAATTAACCCCAGATGCATTCCCTCTGAAATGTATATATATATATATATATATATATATATATATATATATATATATATATATATATATATATATATATATATATATATATATATATATATATATATATATATATATATATATATATATATATATATATATATATATATATATATATATATATATATATATATATATATATATATATATATATATATATATATATATATATATATATATATAGGTACAAATATATATATATATATATATATATATATATATATATATATATATATATATATATATATATATATATATATATATATATATATATATATATATATATATATATATATATATATATATATATATATATATATATATATATATATATATATATATATATATATATATATATATATATATATATATATATATATATATATATATATATATATATATATATATATATATATACATATATATATTCATCAAAACCATGTCCAAAAAAAAGTTCGCCGTTTTATTATTTGTTTAAGCATAAAATTTCTTTGAGCATTTACCCATTTAATCAAGAAAACGATCAGTTGGGGAAAAATGTGTTTAGATTTTTTACTTTAACCGAATTACAGCATTTTTATTTGGATTTTTATCCCGATGGATATATCTGCCAATTTAAACCATTGTTTTTAAAGATTCTTACTGAAGCATTTGAATGTTCTGATTTAAAAATTTCCTGAACAGTGTTGGAGGTGATCTGCTATTTTATTTAAGATTATGTGATATTTTCAAGATTCAATAACATTTGAATGAAATGCAGGTTTTTAAAAATTAAAAAGACCGAAAAGAGTTAAGTTTTCATGTAAATATACCTCGAAATCTTTGAAAACATTAAAGTGACTTTCGGCTATCATCACAGTTCAACTTTCATATGTTAAGTTAATGTTATTTTTGGCACTTTCAGGTCATAATAAAAACTTATCAAAAAAAATCTGCTTCTGCTATCAAAAAAATAGTGTTTCTCGAATATCAATCACAAAAAAGTGGATCTAAAGTCTCGTCTTTGTAGCCAAAATATGTAAAACAAAATCACACGTTTATGTTAAGTACGTACTTGAATTCTGGGTAAACAAACAGTGAACCTGTAAACAGTTTTTCGGTGAATGATTTGACAAAAAAGTTGAGTTTTTTTATTTGGGCTCAACCATTTATAGATGAAGAAATAATATATACATTTTTTTTTTGTAAATGTTGAACGTTTGCACTTGTTCTAAATTAAAGCCTCTAATGTATGTTTTAACTGAAAATTCTTCTTATTTTATTGATAACCTTCACTAAAGCTTGCAAAAAATCAAAAAAAAACTTTGCATTAGACCTTAAAATAAACTTCAATCGTGTATAATCCTTTTTGAAGGAAAGGCTCTTGTTCAGTTCAAGTGTCTGTTCATTTTCAACGGATTTTGTCATAGTTCTGTAAATTTAAAAGCACTTCATATATCTTCAGTTGAGCACATTTGTACATGTTCGAAAAATGATTCTAGGGGTATTGGATTATAAAATTGAATGTAAATTTTCCCACTTTAATTTTTTTTAAATGTCCGCAAAGAGTCATACCATTATTTTATATGCATCAGTACTAAATTCATATTTTTCAGACAACAATTTCTTCTGAACTTAAAATAGTTTCATTTTTTTAAATCGTTTAAATGGTTTTGATTTGATCGGCAAAATATCAATCCGGGCGTCATTCATTACTATGTGCTGTACAAATGATGTAGGAATCGAGTAGATAAAAACACATCTAGGCTTCATATCGCCACCACATGCATTGAAATACCCCTAGAATCATTTTTCGAACATGTACAAATGTGCTCAACTGAAGATATATGAAGTGCTTTTAAATTTACAGAACTATGACAAAATCCGTTGAAAATGAACAGACACTTGAACTGAACAAGAGCCTTTCCTTCAAAAAGGATTATACACGATTGAAGTTTATTTTAAGGTCTAATGCAAAGTTTTTTTTTGATTTTTTGCAAGCTTTAGTGAAAGTTATCAATAAAATAAGAAGAATTTTCAGTTAAAACATACATTAGAGGCTTTAATTTAGAACAAGTGCAAACGTTCAACATTTACAAAAAAAAAATGTATATATTATTTCTTCATCTATAAATGGTTGAGCCCAAATAAAAAAACTCAACTTTTTTGTCAAATCATTCACCGAAAAACTGTTTACAGGTTCACTGTTTGTTTACCCAGAATTCAAGTACGTACTTAACATAAACGTGTGATTTTGTTTTACATATTTTGGCTACAAAGACGAGACTTTAGATCCACTTTTTTGTGATTGATATTCGAGAAACACTATTTTTTTGATAGCAGAAGCAGATTTTTTTTGATAAGTTTTTATTATGACCTGAAAGTGCCAAAAATAACATTAACTTAACATATGAAAGTTGAACTGTGATGATAGCCGAAAGTCACTTTAATGTTTTCAAAGATTTCGAGGTATATTTACATGAAAACTTAACTCTTTTCGGTCTTTTTAATTTTTAAAAACCTGCATTTCATTCAAATGTTATTGAATCTTGAAAATATCACATAATCTTAAATAAAATAGCAGATCACCTCCAACACTGTTCAGGAAATTTTTAAATCAGAACATTCAAATGCTTCAGTAAGAATCTTTAAAAACAATGGTTTAAATTGGCAGATATGTCCATCGGGATAAAAATCCAAATAAAAATGCTGTAATTCGGTTAAAGTAAAAAATCTAAACACATTTTTCCCCAACTGATCGTTTTCTTGATTAAATGGGTAAATGCTCAAAGAAATTTTATGCTTAAACAAATAATAAAACGGCGAACTTTTTTTTGGACATGGTTTTGATGAACATATGGATATTAATTTCCACTGCTGCTTGAAAATGGTCAGTAAAGAATTTCTGCAGTTTTAAAAAATATACCATCCAAAGTTACTCGGGAGCTGAAAGTGCTGCGATAGGTAGAATATTGGGCATATACTCCAAAAATGGTCCCGATATTCAAAATTCTTTTTCCATAAAGTATCATGTACAATAAATTTCAATTATTGAGAAACTTTTGATTTCGATTTCAACCTCGAGCAAAGCGGAGTAAATCAACTAAATGGTATTCAATAAATGAAACATAGGTATTATCAATATATAGTTATTTATGGAACAAGTTACAAAGATTGGATTTTTTAGCATGAGTCTTGCCAAGTTTGATGGTTACGTTGAGTGCTGAAAAAATCAAATTTTCAACGGGAAGCTGATACCTGATACCATTCGGAAATATTCAAAGCATACGAATCAAATAAAAGTAAATGAAAAGTACTCATGTAAGATGCACGTAAGATTGACTGAAGGTATTGTATTGACCCGTAGAATTGAATTAAAATTCTTAGGTTTGATTCCGATAGAATTAAGCGGGACAATTTGAGTAAACGGAAAAGAAGGATATGTAAAAAAAACTAGGACATGTTCACGAAAGCGAGACGATTAACAATCAAGATTTGATGCTTTTTCAAAGTAAAACAGCGAAGAAAAAAATGGAAAATGGACGCCAAGTTTAACATGGTAAAACGAAGTTTACCGGGTCTGCTAGTAT